>NC_133542.1:80644065-81251732 GCF_048773025.1 Camelus bactrianus | reverse complement strand
GTGTGTGAAAGCCTTCCTTCACCTAGCTTGTTCGGAACACAAAGTTTCTTTTCACTTGCAAACTCCTCTCCATACATATATATGGGGAGGTACAAGCTCCAACTCGGTTTTACAGTGAAAACTGCAGGAAATTCAAACCGGCACTAGGAAAAAGAATGAGAAACCAGAGTAAAATTTTCCCCTGCAGCCCGTTCCCTTGGTGCTAGATGAACGAACCTCTCTCCACATGCTCAGTTCTGAGAAATAAATGAGTGTTAATGCCGTCCTTCTCCTAGCTTGATGGGAACACAAATTTTCTTTTCAGTTGCAAACTCCACTCCATACATATATATGGGGAGGTACTAGCTCCAACTCGGTTTTACAGTGAAAACTGCAGGAACGTCAAACCGGCAGTAGGAAACAGACTGAGAAACCAGAGTAAAAATTTCTCCTGCAAATCGTTCCCTTTGTGCTAGATGAACTAACGTTTCTCCTCATGCCCAGTCCTGAGAGATAAATGCGTGTGAAAGCCGTCCTTCACCTAGCTTGTTGGGAAAACAAAGTTTCTTTTCAGTTGAAAACTCCACTCCATTAATATATTTGCGGAGGTACGAGCTCCAACTCTGTTTTAGAGTGAAACCTGCAGGAATTTCAAACCGGCAGTAGGAAACAGACTGAGAAACCTGATTAAAATTTCTTCCTGCACACCGTTCCCTTTGTGCTAGATGAGCGAACGTTTCTCCACATGCTCAGTTCTGAGAGATAATTGTGCATGAAAGCCGTCCTTCACCTAGAATGTTTGGAACACAAAGTTTCTTTTCAGTTGCAAACTCCACTACATATATATATATGGGGAGTTACTAGCTCCAACTCTGTTTTACAGTGAAAACTGCAGGAACTTTAAACCGACAGTAGGAAACAGACTGAGAAAACAGAATAAAATTTTTTCTGCAACCCGTTCCTTTTGTGCTAGATGAACGAACGTCTCACCACATGCTCAGTTCTGAGAGATAAGTGTGTGTGAAAGCCTTACTTCACCTAGCTTGTAGGGAACACAAAGTATCTTTTCAGTAGCAATCTCCACTCCATACATATATATGGGGAGGTACAAGATCCAACTCCGTTTTACAGTGAAAACTGCAGGAACTTCAAATCGGCAGTAGGAAACAGACTGAGAAACCAGAGTAAAAGCTTCTCCTGCAACCCGATCCCTTTTTGCTAGATGAACGAACGTCTCTCCACATGCTCGGTTCTGAGGGATAAGTGCGTGGAAAGCCGTCCTTCACTTAGCTTGTTGGGAACAAAAAGTTTCTTTTCAGTTGCAAACTCCACTCCATATATATATATGGGGAAGTACTAGTTCCAACTCGGTTTTACAGAGATAACTGCAGGAAATTCAAACTGACACTAGGAAACAGACTGAGAAACCAGAGTAAAAGTTTCCCCTGCAACCCGTTCCATTTGTGCTAGATGAACGAACGCCTCTCCACATGCTCAGTTCTGAGAGATAAGTGTGTGTGAATGCCATCCTTCACCTAGCTTGTTGGGAACACAAAGTTTCCTTACAGTTGCAAATTCCACTCCATAAATATATATGTGGAGGTACAAGCTCCAACTCGGGTTTACAGTGAAAACTGCAGGAACATCAAACCGGCCTTAGGAAACAGACTGAGAAACCAGAGTAAAAGTTTCTCCTGCAAACTTTTCCCTTTGTGCTAGATGAACGAACATCTCTCCACATGCCCAGTTCTGAGAGATATGTGTGTGTGAATGCCATCCTTCACCTAGCTTGTTGGGAACACAAAGTTTCTTTACAGTTGCTTTCTCCACTCCACACATATATATGGGGAGGTACTTGCTCCAACTCGGATTTACAGTGAAAACTGCAGGAACTTCAAACCGGCAGTAGGAAACAGACTGAGATACCAGAGTAAAATTTCTACCTGCAAACCGTTCCCTTTGTGCTAGATGAACGAACGTCTCTCCACATGCTCAGTTCTGAGAGATAATAGTTCGTGAAAGCCGTCCTTCACCTAGATTGTTGGGAACACAAAGTTTCTTTTCAATTGCAAACTCCACTCCATACATATATATGGGGAGTTACTAGCTCCAACTCGATTTTACAGTGAAAACTGCAGGAACTTCAAACCGGCAGTAGGAAACAGACTGAGAAATTAGAGTAAAATTTTCTTCTGCAACCCGTTCCTTTTGTGCTAGATGAACGAACGTCTCTCCACATGCTCAGTTCTGAAGGATAAGTGCGTGGAAAGCCATCCTTCACTTAGCTTGTCGGGAACAAAATTTTCTTTTCAGTTGCAAACTCCACTCCACACATATTTATGGGGAGGTTCTTGCTCCAACTCGGATTTACAGTGAAAACTGCAGGAAATTCAAAACGGCACTAGGAAACAGACTGAGAAACCAGAGTAAAAGTTTCCCCTGCAAACCGTTCCCTTTGTGCTAGATGAACGAACGTCTCTCCACATGCTCAGTTCTGAGAGTTAAGTGTGTGTGAAAGCCGTCCTTCACCTAGCTTGTTCGGAACACAAAGTTTCTTTTCACTTGCAAACTCCTCTCCATACATATATATGGGAAGGTACAAGCTCCATCTCGGTTTTACAGTGAAAACTGCAGGAAATTCAAACCGGCACTAGGAAAAAGAATGAGAAACCAGAGTAAAATTTTCCCCTGCAACCCGGTCCCTTGGTGCTGGATGAACGAACCTCTCTCAACATGCTCAGTTCTGAGAAATAAATGAGTGTGAAAGCCGTCCTTCTCCTAGCTTGATGGGAACACAAATTTTCTTTTCAGTTACAAACTCCACTCCATACATATATATGGGGAGGTACTAGCTCCAACTCGGTTTTACAGTGAAAACTGCAGGAACGTCAAAGCGGCAGTAGGAAACAGACTGAGAAACCAGAGTAAAAATTTCTCCTGCAAATCGTTCCCTTTGTGCTAGATGAACTAACGTTTCTCCTCATGCCCAGTTCTGAGAGATAAGTGCGTGTGAAAGCCGTCCTTCACCTAGCTTGTTGGGAAAACAAAGTTTCTTTTCAGTTGAAAACTCCACTCCATAAATATATTTGCGGAGGTACGAGCTCCAACTCTGTTTTACAGTGAAAACTGCAGGAACTTCAACCCGGCAGTAGGAAACAGACTGAGAAACCAGAGTAAAATGTCTTCCTGCAAACCGTTCCCTTTGTGCTAGATGAACGAACGTCTCTCCACATGCTCAGTTCTGAGAGATATGTGGGTGTGAAAGCCGTCCTTCAACTAGCTTGTTGGGAACACAATGTTTTTTCAGTTGCAAAATCCACATATATATGGGGAGGTACTAGCTCCAACTCGGTTTTACAGCAAAAACTGCAGGAACTTCAAACCGGCAGTAGGAAACAGACTGAGAAACTAGAGTAAAATTTTCTTCTGCAACCCGTTCTTTTTGTGCTAGATGAACGAACGTCTCACCACATGCTCAGTTCTGAGAGATAACTGTGTGTGAAAGCAGTACTTCACCTAGCTTGTAGGGAACACAAAGATCCTTTTCAGTTGCAAACTCCACTCCATACATATATATGGGGAGGTACTAGCTCCAACTCGGTTTTACAGTGAAAACTGCAGGAACTTCAAACCGGCAGTAGGAAACAGACTGAGAAACCAGAGAAAAAGTTTCTCCTGCCACCCGTTATCTTTTTGCTAGATGAACGAACGTCTCTCCACATGCTCAGTTCTAAGGGATAAGTGCGTGGAAAGCCGTCCTTCACCTAGCTTGTTGGGAACACAAAGTTTCTTTTCACTTGCTAACTCCACTCCATAAATATATATGGGGAGGTACAAGCTCCAACTCGGTTTTACATTGAAAACTGCAGGAAATTCAAACCGGCCCTAGGAAAAAGAATGAGAAACCAGAGTAAAATTTTCCCCTGCAAACTGTTCCCTTGGTGCTAGATGAACGAACGTCTCTCCACATGCTCAGTTCTGAGAAATAAATGAGTGTGAAAGCCGTCCTTCCCCTAGCTTGATGGGAACACAAATTTTCTTTTCAGTTGCAAACTCCACTCCACACATATATATGGGGAGGTAATTGCTCCAACTCGGATTTACAGTGAAAACTGCAGGAACTTCAAAACGACACTAGGAAACAGACGGAGAAACTAGAGTAAAAGTTTCCCCTGCAACCCACTCCCTTTGTGCTAGATGAACGAACGTCTCTCCACATGCTCAGTTGTGAGAGATAAGTGTGTGTGAAAGCCGTCCTTCACCTAGCTTGTTGGGAACACAAAGTTTCTTTTCACTTGCTAACTCCACTCCATAAATATATATGGGGAGGTACAAGCTCCAACTCGGTTTTACAGTGAAAACTGCAGGAAATTCAAACCGGCCCTAGGAAAAAGAATGAGAAACCAGAGTAAAATATTCCCCTGCAAACTGTTCCCTTGGTGCTAGATGAACGAACGTCTCTCCACGTGCTCAGTTCTGAGAAATAAATGAGTGTGAAAGCCGTCCTTCTCCTAGCTTGATGGGAACACAAATTTCCTTTTCAGTTGCAAAATCCACTCCATACATATATATGGGGAGGTACTAGCTCCAACTCTGTTTTAGAGTGAAAACTGCAGGAACTTGAAACCGGCAGTAGGAAACAGACTGAGAAACCAAAGTAAAAATTTCTCCTGCAAACCGTTCCCTTTGTGCTAGATGAACGAACGTCTCTCCACATGCCCAGTTCTGAGAGATAAGTGTGTGTGAATGCCGTCCTTCACCTAGCTTTTTGGTAACACAAAGTTTCTTTTCAGTTTCAAACTCCACTGCATAAATATATATGTGGATGTACTAGCTCCAACTCCGTTTTACAGTGAAAACTGCAGGAACTTCATACCGGCACTAGGAAACAGACTGAGAACCAGAGTATAAGTTTCTCCTGCAACCCATTCCATTTGTGCTAGATGAACGAACGTCTCTCCACATGCTAAGTTCTGAGTGATATGTGTCTGTGAAAGCCGTCTTCACCTAGCTTGTTGAGAACACAAATTTTCTTTTCAGTTGCAAACTCCACTCCATATATATATATGGGGATGTACTAGCTCCAACTCGGTTTTACAGAGAAAACTGCAGGAAATTCAAACCGGCACTAGGAAACAGACTGAGAAACCAGAGTAAAAGTTTACACTGCAACCCGTTCCCTTTGTGCTAGATGAACGAACGCCTCTCCACATGCTCAGATCTGAGAGATAAGTGTGTGTTAAAGCCGCCCTTAACCTAGCTTGTTGGGAACACAAAGTTTCTTTACAGTTGCAAATTCCACTCCATAACTATATATGTGGAGGTACAAGCTCCAACTCGGGTTTACAGTGAAAACTGCAGGAACTTCAAACCGGCAGTAGGAAACAGACTGAGAAACTAGAGTAAAATTTTCTTCTGCAACCCGTTCCTTTTGTGCTAGATGAACGAACGTCTCTCCACATGCTCAGTTCTGAGAGATAAGTGTCTGTGAAAGCCGTCCTTCACCTAGCTTGTTGGGAACACAAATTTTCTTTTCAGTTGCAAACCCCACTCCATATATATATATTGGGATGTACTAGCTCCAACTCGGTTTTACAGAGAGAACTGCAGGAACTTCAAACCGGCACTAGGAAACAGACTGAGAAACCAGAGTAAAAGTTTACACTGCAACCCGTTCCCTTTGTGCTAGATGAACGAACGTCTCTCCACATGCTCACTTCTAAGAGATAAGTGTGTGTGAAGCCGTCCTTCACATAGCTTGTTGGGAACACAATATTTCTTTTCAGTTGGAAACTCCACTCCATACATATATATGGGGACGTACTAGCTCCAAATCGGTTTTACAGTGAAAACTGCAGGAACTTCAAACCGGCACAAAGAAGCAGACTGAGAAACCAAAGTAAATTTTCTCCTGCAAACCGTTCCTTTGTGCTAGATGAACGAAGGTATCTCCACATGCTCAGTTCTGAGAGATAAGTGCGTGTGAAAGCCGTCCTTCACATAGCTTGTTGGGAACAGAAAGTTTCTTTTCAGTTGCAAACTCCACTCCATACATATATATGGGGAGGTACTAGCTCCAACTCGGTTTTACAGTGAAAACTGCAGGAATTTCAAACCGGCAGTAGGAAACAGACTGAGGAACCAGAGTAATATTTTCTTCTGCAACCCGTTCCCTTTGTGCTAGATGAACTAACGTCTCTCACTTGCTCAGTTCTGAGAGATAATTGTGTGTGAAGCCTTCCTTCACCTAGCTTGTTGGGAACATAAAGTTTTTTTTCACTTGCAAACACCACTCCTTAGATATATAGGGGGAAGTACTAGCTCCAACTCGGTTTTACACTGAAAACTGCAAGAACTTCAAAACGGCACTAGGAAACAGACTGAGAAACCAGAGTAAAAGTTTCTCCTGCAACCAGTTCCCTTTTTGCTAGATGAACGAACTTCTCCCCACATGCTCACTTCTGAGAGATAAGTGTGTGTGAAGCCATCCTTCAACTAGCTTGTTGGGAACACAAAGATTCTTTTCAGTTTGAAACTCCACCCCATACATATATATAGGGACGTACGAGCTCCAGCTCGGTTTTACAGTGAAAACTGCAGGAACTTCAAACAGGCACTAGGAAGCAGACTGAGAAACCAAAGTAAAAGTTTCTCCTGCAAACCATTCCCTTTGTGCAAGATAAACGAACGTCTCTCCACATGCTCAGTTCTGAGAGATAAGTGCTTGTGAAAGCCGTCCTTCACCTAGATTGTTGGGAACACAAAGTTCCTTTACAGTTGCAAATTCCACTCCATAATTATATATGTGAAGGGACAAGCTCCAAATCGTGTTTACAGTGAAAAATGCAGGAACATCAAAGCGGCCGTAGGAAACAGACTGAGAAACCAGAGTAAAATTTATCCTGCAAACCTTTCCCTTTGTGCTAGATGAACGAACGTCTCTCCACATGCTCACTTCTAAGAGATAAGTGTGTGTGAAGCCGTCCTTCACCTAGCTTGTTGGGAACACAATGTTTCTTTTCAGTAGGAAACTCCACTCCATACATATATATGGGGACGTACGAGCTCCAACTCGGTTTTACAGAGAAAACTGCAGGAACTTCAAACCGGCACTAGGAAGCAGACTGGGAAACCAAAGTAAATTTTCTCCTGCAAACCGTTCCTTTGTGCTAGATGAACGAAGGTATCTCCACATGCTCAGTTCTGAGAGATAAGTGCGTGTGAAAGCCGTCCTTCACCTAGCTTGTTGGGAACACAAAGTTTCTTTACATTTGCAAATTCCACTCCATAATTATATATGTGGAGGTACAAGCACCAAATCGTGTTTACAGTGAAAACTGCAGGAACATCAAACCGGCCGTAGGAAACAGACTGAGAAACCAGAGTAAAATTTATCCTGCAAACCTTTCCTTTGTGCTAGATGAACGAACGTCTCTCCACATGCTCACTTCTAAGAGATAAGTGTGTGTGAAGCCGTCCTTCACATAGCTTGTTGGGAACAAAAAGTTTCTTTTCAGTTGCAAACTCCACTCCATACATATATATGGGGAGGTACTAGCTCCAACTCGGTTTTACAGTGAAAACTGCCGGAATTTCAAACCAGCAGTAGGAAACAGACTGAGGAACCAGAGTAATATTTTCTTCTGCAACCCGTTCCCTTTGTGCTAGATGAACTAACGTCTCTCACCTGCTCAGTTCTGAGAGATAATTGTGTGTGAAGCCTTCCTTAACCTAGCTTGTTGGGAACACAAAGTTTCTTTTCACTTGCAAACACCACTCCTTAGATATAAAGGGGGAAGTACTAGCTCCAACTCGGTTTTAAAGTGAAAACTGCAAGAACATCAAAACGGCACTAGGAAACAGACTGAGAAACCAGAGTAAAAGTTTCTCCTGCAACCCGTTCCCTTTGTGCTAGATGAACGAACTTCTCTCCACATGCTCACTTCTGAGAGATAAGTGTGTGTGAAGCCATCCTTCAACTAGCTTGTTGGGAACACAAGATTCTTTTCAGTTTGAAACTCCACTCCATACATATATATAGGGACGTACGAGCTCCAACTCGGTTTTACAGTGAAAACTGCAGGAACTTCAAACAGGCACTAGGAAGCAGACTGAGAAACCAAAGTAAAAGTTTCTCCTGCAAACCATTCCCTTTGTGCTAGATGAACGAACGTCTATCCACATGCTCAGTTCTGAGAGATAAGTGCGTGTGAAACCGTCCTTCACCTAGCTTGTTGGGAACAGAATGTTTCTTTTCAGTTGCAAACTCCACTCCATACATATATATGGGGAGGTACTAGCTCCAACTCGGTTTTACAGTGAAAACTGCAGGAATTTCAAACCGGCAGTAGGAAACAGTCTGAGAAACCAGAGTAAAAGTTTCTCCTGCAACCCGTTCCCTTTGTTCTAGATGAACGAACGTCTCTCACATGCTCAGTTCGGAGAGATAATTGTGTGTGAAAACCGTCCTTCACCTATCTTGTTGGGAAAACATAGTTTATTTTCACTTGCAAACTCCACTCCATAGATATATAGGGGGAAGTACTAGCTCCAACTCGGTTTTACAGTGAAAACTGCAGGAACTTCAAACCGCCACTAGGAAACAGACTGAGAAACCAGAGTAAAAGTTTCTAATGCAAACCTTTCCCTTTGTGCTAGATGAACGAACTTCTCTCCACATGCTCAGTTCTGAGAGATAAGTGTGAGTTAAAGCCGTCCTTCACCTAGCTTGTTGGGAACACAAAGTTTCTTTTCAGTTGCAAACTCCACTCCATACATATATAAGGTTAGGTACTAGCTCCAAATCGGTTTTACAGTGAAAACTGCAGGAACTTCAAACCGGCACTAGGAAACAGACTGAGAATCCAGAGTAAAAGTTTCTCCTGCAACCAGTTCCCTTTGTGCTAGATGAACGAAAGTCTCTCCACATGCTCAGGTCTGAGAAAAATGTGTGATTGAAAGCCGTACTTCAAGTAGCTTGTTGGGAACACAAAGTTTCTTTTAATTTGCAAACTCCACTCCTTAAATATATAGGGGAGGTACTAGCTCAAACTCGGTTTTACAGTTAAAACTGCAGGAACTTCAAACCGGCACTAGGAAACAGACTGAGAAACCAGAGTAAAAGTTTCCCCTGCAACCCGTTCCCTTTGTGCTAGATGAACGAACGTCTCTCCACATGCTCAGTTCTGAGAGATATGTGCGTGTGAGAGCCGTCCTTCACCTAGCTTGTTGGGAACACAAAGTTTCTTTTCAGTTGCAAACTCCACTCCATACATATATATGGGGAGGTACTAGCTCCAACAAGGATTTACAGTGAAAACTGAAGGAAATTCAAACCGGCACTAGGAAACAGACTGAGAAATCAGAGTAAAATTTACTCCTACAATCCGTTCCCTTTCTGCTAGATGAAGGAAAATCTCCCCAAATGCTCAGTTCTGAGAGATAAGTGTGGTGAAACCGTCCTTCACCTATCTTGTTGGGAACACAAAGTTTCTTTTCAGTTGCAATCTCCACTCCATACTTATATATGGGTAGGTACAAGCTCCAACTCGGTTTTACAGTGAAAACTGCAGGAACATCAAACCGGCACTAGGAAACAGACTGAGAAACCACAGTAAAAGTTTCTCCTGCAACCCGTTCACTTTGTGCTAGATGAACGAACGTCTCTCCACATGCTCAGTTCTGAGAGATATGTGCGTGTTAGAGCCGAACTTCAACTAGCATGTTGGGAACACAAAGTTTCATTTCAGTTGCAAACTCCATTCCATACATATATATGGGGAGGTACTATCTCCAACTCGGTTTCACAGTGAAAACTGCAGGAATTTCAAACCGGCACTAGGAAACAGACAGAGAAATCAGAGTAAAAGTTACTCCTGCAAACCGTTCCCTTTGTGCTAGATGAACGAAAGTCTCTCAACCTGCTCATTTCTGAGAGATAAGTGTGGTGAAAGCCGTCCTTCACCTAGCTTGTTTGGAACACAAAGTTTCTTTTCAGTTGCAATCTCCATTCCAAACATATATATGGGTCGGTACTATCTCCAACTCGGTTTAACAGTGAAAACTGCAGGAACATCAAACCGGCACTAGGAAACAGACTGAGAAACCAGAGTAAAAGTTTATCCTGCAACCCGTTCCTTTTGTGCTAGATGAACGAAAGTCTCTCCTCATGCTCAGTTCTGGGAGATAAGTGTGTGTGAAAGCCGTCCTTCACCTAGCTTGTTGGGAACACAAAGTTTCTTTTCAGTTGCAAACTCCACTCCATATATATATATGGGGAGGTACTAGCTCCAACTCGGTTTTACAGTCAAAACTGCAGGAATTTCAATCCGGCACTAGGAAACAGACTGAGAAACCAGAGTAAAAGTTTCTCCTGCAAATCGTTCCCTTTGTGCTAGATGAACGAACGTCTCTCCACATACTCAGTTCTGAGAGATATGTGTGTGTGAAAGCAGTCCTTCAACTAGCTTGTTGGGAACACAAAGTTTCTTTTCAGTTGCAAACTCCACTCCATATATATATATGGGGAGGTACTAGCTCCAACTCGGTTTTACAGTCAAAACTGCAGGAATTTCAAACCGGCACTAGGAAACAGACTGAGAAACCAGAGTAAAATTTTCTCCTGCAACCCGTTCCCTTTGTGCTAGATGAACAAACGTCTCTCCACATTCTCAGTTCTGAGGGATAAGTGCGTGTGAAAGCTGTCCTTCACCTAGCTTGTTGGGAACACAAAGCTTCTTTTCAGTTGCAAACTCCACTCCTTACATATATATGGGGAGGTAGTAGCTCCAACTCGGTTTTACCGTGAAAACTGCAGGAACTTCAAACCGGCAGTAGGAAACAGACTGAGAAACCAGAGTAAATGTTTCTCCTGCAACCCTTTCCATTTGTGCTAGATGAACGAACGTCTCTCAACATGCTCAGTTCTGAGAGATAAGTGTGTGTGAAAGCCGTCCTTCACCTAGCTTTTTGGGAACACAAAGTTTCTTTTCAGTTGCAAACTCCACTCTTTACATATATATGGGGAGGTACTAGCTCCAACTCGGTTTGACAGTGAAAACTGCAGGAACTTCAAACCGGCACTAGGAAACAGACTGAGAAACCAGAGTAAAAGTTTCTCCTGCAACCCGTTCCCTTTGTGCTAGATGAACGAACGTCTCTCAACATGCTCAGTTCTGAAAGATATGTGTGTGTGAAAGCCGTCCTTCACCTAGTTTGTTGGGAACACAAAGTTTTTTTTTCAGTTGCAAACTCAACTCCATAAATATATATATGGGAAAGTACTAGCTCCAACTCATTTTTACAGTGAAAATTGCAGGAACTTCAAACCGGCACTAGGAAACAGACTGAGAAACCAGAGTAAAAGTTTCTCCTGCAAATCGTTCCCTTTGTGCTAGATGAACGAACGTCTCTCCACATACTCAGTTCTGAGAGATATGTGTGTGTGAAAGCAGTCCTTCAACTAGCTTGTTGGGAACACAAAGTTTCTTTTCAGTTGCAAACTCCACTCCATATATATATATGGGGAGGTACTAGCTCCAACTCGGTTTTACAGTCAAAACTGCAGGAATTTCAAACCGGCACTAGGAAACAGACTGAGAAACCAGAGTAAAAGTTTCTCCTGCTACTCTTTCCTTTTGAGCTAGATAAACGAACGTCTCTCCACATGCTCAGTTCTGAGAGATAAGTGTGTGTGAAAGCCGTCCTTCACCTAGCTTGTTGGGAACACAAAGTATCTTTTCAGATGCAACCTCCACTCCATACATATATATGGGGAGTTACTAGCTCCAACTCTGTTTTACAATGAAAACTGCAGGAAATTCAAACCGGCACTAGGAAACAGTCTGAGAAATCAGAGTAAAAATTGCTCCTGCAATCAGTTCCCTTTGTGCTAGATGAACAAACGTCTCTCCACATGCTCAGTTCTGAGGGATAAGTGCGTGTGAATGCTGTCCTTCACCTAGCTTGTTGGGAACACAAAGCTTCTTTTCAGTTGCAAACCCCACTCCTTACATATATATGGGGAGGTACTAGCTCCAACTCGGTTTCACAGTGAAAACTGCAGGAATTTCAAACCGGCACTAGGAAACAGACAGAGAAATCAGAGTACAAGTTACTCCTGCAAACCGTTCCCTTTTTGCTAGATGAAAGAAAGTCTCTCAACCTGCTCATTTCTGAGAGATAAGTGTGGTGAAAGCCGTCCTTCACCTAGCTTGTTTGGAACACAAAGTTTCTTTTCAGTTGCTATCTCCATTCCAAACATATATATGGGTCGGTACTATCTCCAACTCGGTTTTACAGTGAAAACTGCAGGAACATCAAACTGGCACTAGGAAACAGACTGAGAAACCAGAGTAAAAGTTTCTCCTGCAACCCGTTCCTTTTGTGCTAGATGAACGAAAGTCTCTCCTCATGCTCAGTTCTGGGAGATAAGTGTGTGTGAAAGCCGTCCTTCACCTAGCTTGTTGGGAACACAAAGTTTCTTTTCAGTTGCAAACTCCACTCCATACATATATAATGTGTGGTACTAGCTCCAACTCGTTTTTACAGTGAAAACTGCAGGAATTTCAAACCGGCACTAGGAAACAGTCTGAGAAATCAGAGTAAAAATTGCTCCTGCAACCAGTTCCCTTTGTGCTAGATGAACGAATGTCTCTCCACATGCTCAGTTCTGAGAGATATGTGTGTGTGAAAGCAGTCCTTCAACTAGCTTGTTGGGAACACAAAGTTTCTTTTCAGTTGCAAACTCCACTCCATACATATATATGGGGAGTTACTAGCTCCAACTCGGTTTTACAGTGAAAACTGCAGGAATTTCATACCGGTAATAGGAAACAGACTGAGAAACCAGAGTAAAAGTTTCTCCTGCAACTCTTTCCTTTTGTGCTAGATAAAAGAACGTCTCTCCACATGCTCAGTTCTGAGAGATAAGTGTGTGTGAATGCCGTCCTTCACCTAGCTTGTTGGGAACACAAAGAATCTTTTCAGTTGCAAACTCCACTCCATACATATATATGGGGAGGTACTAGCTCCAACTCTGTTTTACAATGAAAACTGCAGGAAATTCAAACCGGCACTAGGAAACAGTCTGAGAAATCAGAGTAAAAATTTCTCCTGCAACCAGTTCCCTTTGTGCTAGATGAACGAATGTCTCTCCACATGCTCAGTTCTGAGAGATAAGTGAGTGTGAAAGCCGTCATTCACCTCGCTTGTTGGGAACACAAAGTTTCTTTTCAGTTGCAAACTCCACTCCTTACATATATATTGGGAGGTACTAGATCCAACTCCGTTTTACATTGAAAACTGCAGGAACTTCCAACCGGCACTAGGAAACAGACTGAGAAACCAGAGTAAAAGTTTCTCCTGCAAACCGTTCCCTTTGTTCTAGATGAACAAACGTCTCTCCACAAGCTCAGTTCTGAGGGATAAGTGCATGTGAAAGCTGTCCTTCACCTAGCTTGTTGGGAACACAAAGTTTCTTTTCAGTTGCAAACTCCACTCCTTACATATATATGGGGAGGTACTAGCTCCAACTCTGTTTTACAGTGAAAACTGCAGGAATTTCATACCGGCACTAGGAAACAGACTGAGAAACCAGAGTAAAAGTTTCTCCTGCAACTCTTTCCTTTTGTGCTAGATAAACGAACGTCTCTCCACATGCTCAGTTCTGAGAGATATGTGTGTGTGAAAGCCGTCCTTCACCTAGCTTGTTGGGAACACAAAGTTTCTTTTCAGTTGCAAACTCCACTCCATACATATATATGGGGAGGTACTAGCTCCAAATCTGTTTTACAATGAAAACTGCAGGAAATTCAAACCGGCACTAGGAAACAGTCTGAGAAATCAGAGTAAAAATTGCTCCTGCAACCAGTTCCCTTTGTGCTAGATGAACGAATGTCTCTCCACATGCTCAGTTCTGAGAGATAAGTGTGTGTGAAAGCCGTCATTCACCTCGCTTGTTGGGAACACAAAGTTTCTTTTCAGTTGCAAACTCCACTCCTTACATATATATTGGGAGGTACTAGATCCAAATCCGTTTTACATTGAAAACTGCAGGAAGTTCCAACCGGCACTACGAAACAGACTGAGGAACCAGAGTAAAATTTTCTCCTGTAACCCGTTCCCTTTGTGCTAGATGAACAAACGTCTCTCCACATGCTCAGTTCTGAGGGATAAGTGCGTGTGAAAGCTGTCCTTCACCTAGCTTTTTGGGAACACAAGGTTTTTTTTCAGTTGCAAACTCAACTCCATAAATATATATATGGGAAAGTACTAGCTCCAACTCATTTTTACAGTGAAAATTGCAGGAACTTCAAACCGGCACTAGGAAACAGACTGAAAAACCAGAGTAAAATTTCTCCTGCAAATCGTTCGCTTTGTGCTAGATGAACGAAGGTCTTTCCACATGCTCAGTTCTGAGAGATAAGTGTGTGTGAAAGCAGTCCTTCAACTAGCTTGTTGGGAACCAAAGTTTCTTTTAAGTTGCAAACTCCACTCCATACATATATATGGGGAGGAAATAGCTCCAACACGGATTTAGAGTGAAAACTGCAGGAACTTCAAACCGGCACTAGGAAAAAGACTGAGAAACCAGAGTAAAAGTTTGCCCTGCAACCCATTCCATTTGTGCTAGATGAACGAACGTCTCTGCACATTCTCAGTTCTGAGAGATAAGTGTGATTTAAAGCCGTCCTTCACCTAGCTTGTTGGGAACACAAAGTTTCTTTTCAGTTGCAAACTCCACTCCATACATATATAAGGTTAGGTACTACCTCCAACTCGCTTTTACAGTGAAAACTGCAGGAATTTCATACCGGCACTAGGAAACAGACTGAGAAACCAGAGTAAAAGTTTCTCCTGCAACTCTTTCCTTTTGTGCTAGATAAACGAACGTCTCTCCACATGCTCAGTTCTGAGAGATAAGTGTGTGTGAAAGCCGTCCTTCACCTAGCTTGTTGGGAACACAAAGTTTCTTTTCAGTTGCAAACTCCACTCCATACATATATAAGGTTAGGTACTAGCTCCAACTCGCTTTTACAGTGAAAACTGCAGGAATTTCATACCGGCACTAGGAAACAGACTGAGAAACCAGAGTAAAAGTTCCTCCTGCAACTCTTTCCTTTTGTGCTAGATAAACGAACGTCTCTCCACATGCTCAGTTCTGAGAGATAAGTGTGTGTGAAAGCCGTCCTTCACCTAGCTTGTTGGGAACACAAAGTTTCTTTTCAGTTGCTAACTCCACTCCATACATATATATGGGGAGGTACTAGCTCCAACTCTGTTTTACAATGAAAACTGCAGGAAATTCAAACCGGCACTAGGAAACAGTCTGAGAAATCAGAGTAAAAATTGCTCCTGCAACCAGTTCCCTTTGTGCTAGATGAACGAATGTCTCTCCACATGCTCAGTTCTGAGAGATAAGTGTGTGTGAAAGCCGTCATTCACCTCGCTTGTTGGGAACACAAAGTTTCTTTTCAGTTGCAAACTCCACTCCTTACATATATATTGGGAGGTACTAGATCCAAATCCGTTTTACATTGAAAACTGCAGGAAATTCCAACCGGCACTAGGAAACAGACTGAGAAACCAGAGTAAAATTTTCTCCTGCAACCCGTTCCCTTTGTGCTAGATGAACAAACGTCTCTCCACATGCTCAGTTCTGAGGGATAAGTGCGTGTGAAAGCTGTCCTTCACCTAGCTTGTTGGGAACACAAGTCTTCTTTTCAGTTGCAAACTCCACACCTTACATATATATGGGGAGGTACTAGCTCCAACACGGTGTTACCGTGAAAACTGCAGGAACTTCAAACCGGCAGTAGGAAACAGACTGAGAAACCAGAGTAAAAGTTTCTCCTGCAAACCGTTCCCTTTGTTCTAGATGAACAAAAGTCTCTCCACAAGCTCAGTTCTGAGGGTTAAGTGCATGTGAAAGCTGTCCTTCACCTAGCTTGTTGGGAACACAAAGTTTCTTTTCAGTTGCAAACTCCACTCCTTACATATATATGGGGAGGTACTAGCTCCAACTCTGTTTTACAGTGAAAACTGCAGGAATTTCATACCGGCACTAGGAAACAGACTGAGAAACCAGAGTAAAAGTTTCTCCTGCAACTCTTTCCTTTTGTGCTAGATAAACGAACGTCTCTCCACATGCTCAGTTCTGAGAGATATGTGTGTGTGAAAGCCGTCCTTCACCTAGCTTGTTGGGAACACAAAGTTTCTTTTCAGTTGCAAACTCCACTCCATACATATATATGGGGAGGTACTAGCTCCAAATCTGTTTTACAATGAAAACTGCAGGAAATTCAAACCGGCACTAGGAAACAGTCTGAGAAATCAGAGTAAAAATTGCTCCTGCAACCAGTTCCCTTTGTGCTAGATGAACGAATGTCTCTCCACATGCTCAGTTCTGAGAGATAAGTGTGTGTGAAAGCCGTCATTCACCTCGCTTGTTGGGAACACAAAGTTTCTTTTCAGTTGCAAACTCCACTCCTTACATATATATTGGGAGGTACTAGATCCAAATCCGTTTTACATTGAAAACTGCAGGAAGTTCCAACCGGCACTACGAAACAGACTGAGGAACCAGAGTAAAATTTTCTCCTGTAACCCGTTCCCTTTGTGCTAGATGAACAAACGTCTCTCCACATGCTCAGTTCTGAGGGATAAGTGCGTGTGAAAGCTGTCCTTCACCTAGCTTTTTGGGAACACAAGGTTTTTTTTCAGTTGCAAACTCAACTCCATAAATATATATATGGGAAAGTACTAGCTCCAACTCATTTTTACAGTGAAAATTGCAGGAACTTCAAACCGGCACTAGGAAACAGACTGAAAAACCAGAGTAAAATTTCTCCTGCAAATCGTTCGCTTTGTGCTAGATGAACGAAGGTCTTTCCACATGCTCAGTTCTGAGAGATAAGTGTGTGTGAAAGCAGTCCTTCAACTAGCTTGTTGGGAACCAAAGTTTCTTTTAAGTTGCAAACTCCACTCCATACATATATATGGGGAGGAAATAGCTCCAACACGGATTTAGAGTGAAAACTGCAGGAACTTCAAACCGGCACTAGGAAAAAGACTGAGAAACCAGAGTAAAAGTTTGCCCTGCAACCCATTCCATTTGTGCTAGATGAACGAACGTCTCTGCACATTCTCAGTTCTGAGAGATAAGTGTGATTTAAAGCCGTCCTTCACCTAGCTTGTTGGGAACACAAAGTTTCTTTTCAGTTGCAAACTCCACTCCATACATATATAAGGTTAGGTACTACCTCCAACTCGCTTTTACAGTGAAAACTGCAGGAATTTCATACCGGCACTAGGAAACAGACTGAGAAACCAGAGTAAAAGTTTCTCCTGCAACTCTTTCCTTTTGTGCTAGATAAACGAACGTCTCTCCACATGCTCAGTTCTGAGAGATAAGTGTGTGTGAAAGCCGTCCTTCACCTAGCTTGTTGGGAACACAAAGTTTCTTTTCAGTTGCAAACTCCACTCCATACATATATATGGGGAGGAAATAGCTCCAACACGGATTTAGAGTGAAAACTGCAGGAACTTCAAACCGGCACTAGGAAAAAGACTGAGAAACCAGAGTAAAAGTTTGCCCTGCAACCCATTCCATTTGTGCTAGATGAACGAACGTCTCTGCACATTCTCAGTTCTGAGAGATAAGTGTGAGTTAAAGCCGTCCTTCACCTAGCTTGTTGGGAACACAAAGTTTCTTTTCAGTTGCAAACTCCACTCCATACATATATAAGGTTAGGTACTAGCTCCAACTCGCTTTTACAGTGAAAACTGCAGGAATTTCATACCGGCACTAGGAAACAGACTGAGAAACCAGAGTAAAAGTTTCTCCTGCAACTCTTTCCTTTTGTGCTAGATAAACGAACGTCTCTCCACATGCTCAGTTCTGAGAGATAAGTGTGTGTGAAAGCCGTCCTTCACCTAGCTTGTTGGGAACACAAAGTTTCTTTTCAGTTGCTAACTCCACTCCATACATATATATGGGGAGGTACTAGCTCCAACTCTGTTTTACAATGAAAACTGCAGGAAATTCAAACCGGCACTAGGAAACAGTCTGAGAAATCAGAGTAAAAATTGCTCCTGCAACCAGTTCCCTTTGTGCTAGATGAACGAATGTCTCTCCACATGCTCAGTTCTGAGAGATAAGTGTGTGTGAAAGCCGTCATTCACCTCGCTTGTTGGGAACACAAAGTTTCTTTTCAGTTGCAAACTCCACTCCTTACATATATATTGGGAGGTACTAGATCCAAATCCGTTTTACATTGAAAACTGCAGGAAATTCCAACCGGCACTAGGAAACAGACTGAGAAACCAGAGTAAAATTTTCTCCTGCAACCCGTTCCCTTTGTGCTAGATGAACAAACGTCTCTCCACATGCTCAGTTCTGAGGGATAAGTGCGTGTGAAAGCTGTCCTTCACCTAGCTTGTTGGGAACACAAGTCTTCTTTTCAGTTGCAAACTCCACTCCTTACATATATATGGGGAGGTACTAGCTCCAACACGGTGTTACCGTGAAAACTGCAGGAACTTCAAACCGGCAGTAGGAAACAGACTGAGAAACCAGAGTAAAAGTTTCTCCTGCAACCCGTTCCATTTGTGCTAGATGAACGAACGTCTCTCAACATGCTCAGTTCTGAGAGATAAGTGTGTGTGAAAGCCGTCCTTCACCTAGCTTTTTGGGAACACAAGGTTTTTTTTCAGTTGCAAACTCAACTCCATAAATATATATATGGGAAAGTACTAGCTCCAACTCATTTTTACAGTGAAAATTGCAGGAACTTCAAAGCGGCACTAGGAAACAGACTGAAAAACCAGAGTAAAATTTCTCCTGCAAATCGTTCGCTTTGTGCTAGATGAACGAACGTCTTTCCACATGCTCAGTTCTGAGAGATAAGTGTGTGTGAAAGCAGTCCTTCAACTAGCTTGTTGGGAACCAAAGTTTCTTTTAAGTTGCAAACTCCACTCCATACATATATATGGGGAGGTACTAGCTCCAACTCTGTTTTACAATGAAAACTGCAGGAAATTCAAACCGGCACTAGGAAACAGTCTGAGAAATCAGAGTAAAAATTTCTCCTGCAACCAGTTCCCTTTGTGCTAGATGAACGAATGTCTCTCCACATGCTCAGTTCTGAGAGATAAGTGAGTGTGAAAGCCGTCATTCACCTCGCTTGTTGGGAACACAAAGAATCTTTTCAGTTGCAAACTCCACTCCATACATATATATGGGGAGGTACTAGCTCCAACTCTGTTTTACAATGAAAACTGCAGGAAATTCAAACCGGCACTAGGAAACAGTCTGAGAAATCAGAGTAAAAATTTCTCCTGCAACCAGTTCCCTTTGTGCTAGATGAACGAATGTCTCTCCACATGCTCAGTTCTGAGAGATAAGTGAGTGTGAAAGCCGTCATTCACCTCGCTTGTTGGGAACACAAAGTTTCTTTTCAGTTGCAAACTCCACTCCTTACATATATATTGGGAGGTACTAGATCCAACTCCGTTTTACATTGAAAACTGCAGGAACTTCCAACCGGCACTAGGAAACAGACTGAGAAACCAGAGTAAAAGTTTCTCCTGCAAACCGTTCCCTTTGTTCTAGATGAACAAACGTCTCTCCACAAGCTCAGTTCTGAGGGATAAGTGCATGTGAAAGCTGTCCTTCACCTAGCTTGTTGGGAACACAAAGTTTCTTTTCAGTTGCAAACTCCACTCCTTACATATATATGGGGAGGTACTAGCTCCAACTCTGTTTTACAGTGAAAACTGCAGGAATTTCATACCGGCACTAGGAAACAGACTGAGAAACCAGAGTAAAAGTTTCTCCTGCAACTCTTTCCTTTTGTGCTAGATAAACGAACGTCTCTCCACATGCTCAGTTCTGAGAGATATGTGTGTGTGAAAGCCGTCCTTCACCTAGCTTGTTGGGAACACAAAGTTTCTTTTCAGTTGCAAACTCCACTCCATACATATATATGGGGAGGTACTAGCTCCAAATCTGTTTTACAATGAAAACTGCAGGAAATTCAAACCGGCACTAGGAAACAGTCTGAGAAATCAGAGTAAAAATTGCTCCTGCAACCAGTTCCCTTTGTGCTAGATGAACGAATGTCTCTCCACATGCTCAGTTCTGAGAGATAAGTGTGTGTGAAAGCCGTCATTCACCTCGCTTGTTGGGAACACAAAGTTTCTTTTCAGTTGCAAACTCCACTCCTTACATATATATTGGGAGGTACTAGATCCAAATCCGTTTTACATTGAAAACTGCAGGAAGTTCCAACCGGCACTACGAAACAGACTGAGGAACCAGAGTAAAATTTTCTCCTGTAACCCGTTCCCTTTGTGCTAGATGAACAAACGTCTCTCCACATGCTCAGTTCTGAGGGATAAGTGCGTGTGAAAGCTGTCCTTCACCTAGCTTTTTGGGAACACAAGGTTTTTTTTCAGTTGCAAACTCAACTCCATAAATATATATATGGGAAAGTACTAGCTCCAACTCATTTTTACAGTGAAAATTGCAGGAACTTCAAACCGGCACTAGGAAACAGACTGAAAAACCAGAGTAAAATTTCTCCTGCAAATCGTTCGCTTTGTGCTAGATGAACGAAGGTCTTTCCACATGCTCAGTTCTGAGAGATAAGTGTGTGTGAAAGCAGTCCTTCAACTAGCTTGTTGGGAACCAAAGTTTCTTTTAAGTTGCAAACTCCACTCCATACATATATATGGGGAGGAAATAGCTCCAACACGGATTTAGAGTGAAAACTGCAGGAACTTCAAACCGGCACTAGGAAAAAGACTGAGAAACCAGAGTAAAAGTTTGCCCTGCAACCCATTCCATTTGTGCTAGATGAACGAACGTCTCTGCACATTCTCAGTTCTGAGAGATAAGTGTGATTTAAAGCCGTCCTTCACCTAGCTTGTTGGGAACACAAAGTTTCTTTTCAGTTGCAAACTCCACTCCATACATATATAAGGTTAGGTACTACCTCCAACTCGCTTTTACAGTGAAAACTGCAGGAATTTCATACCGGCACTAGGAAACAGACTGAGAAACCAGAGTAAAAGTTTCTCCTGCAACTCTTTCCTTTTGTGCTAGATAAACGAACGTCTCTCCACATGCTCAGTTCTGAGAGATAAGTGTGTGTGAAAGCCGTCCTTCACCTAGCTTGTTGGGAACACAAAGTTTCTTTTCAGTTGCAAACTCCACTCCATACATATATATGGGGAGGAAATAGCTCCAACACGGATTTAGAGTGAAAACTGCAGGAACTTCAAACCGGCACTAGGAAAAAGACTGAGAAACCAGAGTAAAAGTTTGCCCTGCAACCCATTCCATTTGTGCTAGATGAACGAACGTCTCTGCACATTCTCAGTTCTGAGAGATAAGTGTGAGTTAAAGCCGTCCTTCACCTAGCTTGTTGGGAACACAAAGTTTCTTTTCAGTTGCAAACTCCACTCCATACATATATAAGGTTAGGTACTAGCTCCAACTCGCTTTTACAGTGAAAACTGCAGGAATTTCATACCGGCACTAGGAAACAGACTGAGAAACCAGAGTAAAAGTTTCTCCTGCAACTCTTTCCTTTTGTGCTAGATAAACGAACGTCTCTCCACATGCTCAGTTCTGAGAGATAAGTGTGTGTGAAAGCCGTCCTTCACCTAGCTTGTTGGGAACACAAAGTTTCTTTTCAGTTGCTAACTCCACTCCATACATATATATGGGGAGGTACTAGCTCCAACTCTGTTTTACAATGAAAACTGCAGGAAATTCAAACCGGCACTAGGAAACAGTCTGAGAAATCAGAGTAAAAATTGCTCCTGCAACCAGTTCCCTTTGTGCTAGATGAACGAATGTCTCTCCACATGCTCAGTTCTGAGAGATAAGTGTGTGTGAAAGCCGTCATTCACCTCGCTTGTTGGGAACACAAAGTTTCTTTTCAGTTGCAAACTCCACTCCTTACATATATATTGGGAGGTACTAGATCCAAATCCGTTTTACATTGAAAACTGCAGGAAATTCCAACCGGCACTAGGAAACAGACTGAGAAACCAGAGTAAAATTTTCTCCTGCAACCCGTTCCCTTTGTGCTAGATGAACAAACGTCTCTCCACATGCTCAGTTCAGAGGGATAAGTGCGTGTGAAAGCTGTCCTTCACCTAGCTTGTTGGGAACACAAGTCTTCTTTTCAGTTGCAAACTCCACTCCTTACATATATATGGGGAGGTACTAGCTCCAACACGGTGTTACCGTGAAAACTGCAGGAACTTCAAACCGGCAGTAGGAAACAGACTGAGAAACCAGAGTAAAAGTTTCTCCTGCAACCCGTTCCATTTGTGCTAGATGAACGAACGTCTCTCAACATGCTCAGTTCTGAGAGATAAGTGTGTGTGAAAGCCGTCCTTCACCTAGCTTTTTGGGAACACAAGGTTTTTTTTCAGTTGCAAACTCAACTCCATAAATATATATATGGGAAAGTACTAGCTCCAACTCATTTTTACAGTGAAAATTGCAGGAACTTCAAAGCGGCACTAGGAAACAGACTGAAAAACCAGAGTAAAATTTCTCCTGCAAATCGTTCGCTTTGTGCTAGATGAACGAACGTCTTTCCACATGCTCAGTTCTGAGAGATAAGTGTGTGTGAAAGCAGTCCTTCAACTAGCTTGTTGGGAACCAAAGTTTCTTTTAAGTTGCAAACTCCACTCCATACATATATATGGGGAGGTACTAGCTCCAACTCTGTTTTACAATGAAAACTGCAGGAAATTCAAACCGGCACTAGGAAACAGTCTGAGAAATCAGAGTAAAAATTTCTCCTGCAACCAGTTCCCTTTGTGCTAGATGAACGAATGTCTCTCCACATGCTCAGTTCTGAGAGATAAGTGAGTGTGAAAGCCGTCATTCACCTCGCTTGTTGGGAACACAAAGAATCTTTTCAGTTGCAAACTCCACTCCATACATATATATGGGGAGGTACTAGCTCCAACTCTGTTTTACAATGAAAACTGCAGGAAATTCAAACCGGCACTAGGAAAAAGACTGAGAAACCAGAGTAAAAGTTTGCCCTGCAACCCATTCCATTTGTGCTAGATGAACGAACGTCTCTGCACATTCTCAGTTCTGAGAGATAAGTGTGAGTTAAAGCCGTCCTTCACCTAGCTTGTTGGGAACACAAAGTTTCTTTTCAGTTGCAAACTCCACTCCATACATATATAAGGTTAGGTACTAGCTCCAACTCGCTTTTACAGTGAAAACTGCAGGAATTTCATACCGGCACTAGGAAACAGACTGAGAAACAGAGTAAAAGTTTCTCCTGCAACTCTTTCCTTTTGTGCTAGATAAACGAACGTCTCTCCACATGCTCAGTTCTGAGAGATAAGTGTGTGTGAAAGCCGTCCTTCACCTAGCTTGTTGGGAACACAAAGTTTCTTTTCAGTTGCTAACTCCACTCCATACATATATATGGGGAGGTACTAGCTCCAACTCTGTTTTACAATGAAAACTGCAGGAAATTCAAACCGGCACTAGGAAACAGTCTAGGAAATCAGAGTAAAAATTGCTCCTGCAACCAGTTCCCTTTGTGCTAGATGAACGAATGTCTCTCCACATGCTCAGTTCTGAGAGATAAGTGTGTGTGAAAGCCGTCATTCACCTCGCTTGTTGGGAACACAAAGTTTCTTTTCAGTTGCAAACTCCACTCCTTACATATATATTGGGAGGTACTAGATCCAAATCCGTTTTACATTGAAAACTGCAGGAAATTCCAACCGGCACTAGGAAACAGACTGAGAAACCAGAGTAAAATTTTCTCCTGCAACCCGTTCCCTTTGTGCTAGATGAACAAACGTCTCTCCACATGCTCAGTTCTGAGGGATAAGTGCGTGTGAAAGCTGTCCTTCACCTAGCTTGTTGGGAACACAAGTCTTCTTTTCAGTTGCAAACTCCACTCCTTACATATATATGGGGAGGTACTAGCTCCAACACGGTGTTACCGTGAAAACTGCAGGAACTTCAAACCGGCAGTAGGAAACAGACTGAGAAACCAGAGTAAAAGTTTCTCCTGCAACCCGTTCCATTTGTGCTAGATGAACGAACGTCTCTCAACATGCTCAGTTCTGAGAGATAAGTGTGTGTGAAAGCCGTCCTTCACCTAGCTTTTTGGGAACACAAGGTTTTTTTTCAGTTGCAAACTCAACTCCATAAATATATATATGGGAAAGTACTAGCTCCAACTCATTTTTACAGTGAAAATTGCAGGAACTTCAAAGCGGCACTAGGAAACAGACTGAAAAACCAGAGTAAAATTTCTCCTGCAAATCGTTCGCTTTGTGCTAGATGAACGAACGTCTTTCCACATGCTCAGTTCTGAGAGATAAGTGTGTGTGAAAGCAGTCCTTCAACTAGCTTGTTGGGAACCAAAGTTTCTTTTAAGTTGCAAACTCCACTCCATACATATATATGGGGAGGTACTAGCTCCAACTCTGTTTTACAATGAAAACTGCAGGAAATTCAAACCGGCACTAGGAAACAGTCTGAGAAATCAGAGTAAAAATTTCTCCTGCAACCAGTTCCCTTTGTGCTAGATGAACGAATGTCTCTCCACATGCTCAGTTCTGAGAGATAAGTGAGTGTGAAAGCCGTCATTCACCTCGCTTGTTGGTAACACAAAGAATCTTTTCAGTTGCAAACTCCACTCCATACATATATATGGGGAGGTACTAGCTCCAACTCTGTTTTACAATGAAAACTGCAGGAAATTCAAACCGGCACTAGGAAACAGTCTGAGAAATCAGAGTAAAAATTTCCCCTGCAACCAGTTCCCTTTGTGCTAGATGAACGAATGTCTCTCCACATGCTCAGTTCTGAGAGATAAGTGAGTGTGAAAGCCGTCATTCACCTCGCTTGTTGGGAACACAAAGTTTCTTTTCAGTTGCAAACTCCACTCCTTACATATATATTGGGAGGTACTAGATCCAACTCCGTTTTACATTGAAAACTGCAGGAACTTCCAACCGGCACTAGGAAACAGACTGAGAAACCAGAGTAAAAGTTTCTCCTGCAAACCGTTCCCTTTGTTCTAGATGAACAAACGTCTCTCCACAAGCTCAGTTCTGAGGGATAAGTGCATGTGAAAGCTGTCCTTCACCTAGCTTGTTGGGAACACAAAGTTTCTTTTCAGTTGCAAACTCCACTCCTTACATATATATGGGGAGGTACTAGCTCCAACTCTGTTTTACAGTGAAAACTGCAGGAATTTCATACCGGCACTAGGAAACAGACTGAGAAACCAGAGTAAAAGTTTCTCCTGCAACTCTTTCCTTTTGTGCTAGATAAACGAACGTCTCTCCACATGCTCAGTTCTGAGAGATATGTGTGTGTGAAAGCCGTCCTTCACCTAGCTTGTTGGGAACACAAAGTTTCTTTTCAGTTGCAAACTCCACTCCATACATATATATGGGGAGTTACTAGCTCCAAATCAGTTTTACAATGAAAACTGCAGGAAATTCAAACCGGCACTAGGAAACAGTCTGAGAAATCAGAGTAAAAATTGCTCCTGCAACCAGTTCCCTTTGTGCTAGATGAACGAATGTCTCTCCACATGCTCAGTTCTGAGAGATAAGTGTGTGTGAAAGCCGTCATTCACCTCGCTTGTTGGGAACACAAAGTTTCTTTTCAGTTGCAAACTCCACTCCTTACATATATATTGGGAGGTACTAGATCCAAATCCGTTTTACATTGAAAACTGCAGGAAGTTCCAACCGGCACTACGAAACAGACTGAGGAACCAGAGTAAAATTTTCTCCTGTAACCCGTTCCTTTGTGCTAGATGAACAAACGTCTCTCCACATGCTCAGTTCTGAGGGATAAGTGCGTGTGAAAGCTGTCCTTCACCTAGCTTTTTGGGAACACAAGGTTTTTTTTCAGTTGCAAACTCAACTCCATAAATATATATATGGGAAAGTACTAGCTCCAACTCATTTTTACAGTGAAAATTGCAGGAACTTCAAACCGGCACTAGGAAACAGACTGAAAAACCAGAGTAAAATTTCTCCTGCAAATCGTTCGCTTTGTGCTAGATGAACGAAGGTCTTTCCACATGCTCAGTTCTGAGAGATAAGTGTGTGTGAAAGCAGTCCTTCAACTAGCTTGTTGGGAACCAAAGTTTCTTTTAAGTTGCAAACTCCACTCCATACATATATATGGGGAGGAAATAGCTCCAACACGGATTTAGAGTGAAAACTGCAGGAACTTCAAACCGGCACTAGGAAAAAGACTGAGAAACCAGAGTAAAAGTTTGCCCTGCAACCCATTCCATTTGTGCTAGATGAACGAACGTCTCTGCACATTCTCAGTTCTGAGAGATAAGTGTGATTTAAAGCCGTCCTTCACCTAGCTTGTTGGGAACACAAAGTTTCTTTTCAGTTGCAAACTCCACTCCATACATATATAAGGTTAGGTACTACCTCCAACTCGCTTTTACAGTGAAAACTGCAGGAATTTCATACCGGCACTAGGAAACAGACTGAGAAACCAGAGTAAAAGTTTCTCCTGCAACTCTTTCCTTTTGTGCTAGATAAACGAACGTCTCTCCACATGCTCAGTTCTGAGAGATAAGTGTGTGTGAAAGCCGTCCTTCACCTAGCTTGTTGGGAACACAAAGTTTCTTTTCAGTTGCAAACTCCACTCCATACATATATATGGGGAGGAAATAGCTCCAACACGGATTTAGAGTGAAAACTGCAGGAACTTCAAACCGGCACTAGGAAAAAGACTGAGAAACCAGAGTAAAAGTTTGCCCTGCAACCCATTCCATTTGTGCTAGATGAACGAACGTCTCTGCACATTCTCAGTTCTGAGAGATAAGTGTGAGTTAAAGCCGTCCTTCACCTAGCTTGTTGGGAACACAAAGTTTCTTTTCAGTTGCAAACTCCACTCCATACATATATAAGGTTAGGTACTAGCTCCAACTCGCTTTTACAGTGAAAACTGCAGGAATTTCATACCGGCACTAGGAAACAGACTGAGAAACCAGAGTAAAAGTTTCTCCTGCAACTCTTTCCTTTTGTGCTAGATAAACGAACGTCTCTCCACATGCTCAGTTCTGAGAGATAAGTGTGTGTGAAAGCCGTCCTTCACCTAGCTTGTTGGGAACACAAAGTTTCTTTTCAGTTGCTAACTCCACTCCATACATATATATGGGGAGGTACTAGCTCCAACTCTGTTTTACAATGAAAACTGCAGGAAATTCAAACCGGCACTAGGAAACAGTCTGAGAAATCAGAGTAAAAATTGCTCCTGCAACCAGTTCCCTTTGTGCTAGATGAACGAATGTCTCTCCACATGCTCAGTTCTGAGAGATAAGTGTGTGTGAAAGCCGTCATTCACCTCGCTTGTTGGGAACACAAAGTTTCTTTTCAGTTGCAAACTCCACTCCTTACATATATATTGGGAGGTACTAGATCCAAATCCGTTTTACATTGAAAACTGCAGGAAATTCCAACCGGCACTAGGAAACAGACTGAGAAACCAGAGTAAAATTTTCTCCTGCAACCCGTTCCCTTTGTGCTAGATGAACAAACGTCTCTCCACATGCTCAGTTCTGAGGGATAAGTGCGTGTGAAAGCTGTCCTTCACCTAGCTTGTTGGGAACACAAGTCTTCTTTTCAGTTGCAAACTCCACTCCTTACATATATATGGGGAGGTACTAGCTCCAACACGGTGTTACCGTGAAAACTGCAGGAACTTCAAACCGGCAGTAGGAAACAGACTGAGAAACCAGAGTAAAAGTTTCTCCTGCAACCCGTTCCATTTGTGCTAGATGAACGAACGTCTCTCAACATGCTCAGTTCTGAGAGATAAGTGTGTGTGAAAGCCGTCCTTCACCTAGCTTTTTGGGAACACAAGGTTTTTTTTCAGTTGCAAACTCAACTCCATAAATATATATATGGGAAAGTACTAGCTCCAACTCATTTTTACAGTGAAAATTGCAGGAACTTCAAAGCGGCACTAGGAAACAGACTGAAAAACCAGAGTAAAATTTCTCCTGCAAATCGTTCGCTTTGTGCTAGATGAACGAACGTCTTTCCACATGCTCAGTTCTGAGAGATAAGTGTGTGTGAAAGCAGTCCTTCAACTAGCTTGTTGGGAACCAAAGTTTCTTTTAAGTTGCAAACTCCACTCCATACATATATATGGGGAGGTACTAGCTCCAACTCGGTTTTACAGTGAAAACTGCAGGAATTTCAAACCGGCACTAGGAAAAAGGCTGAGAAACCAGAGTAAAAGTTTCTCCTGCAACTCTTTCCTTTTGTGCTAGATAAACGAACGTCTCTCCACATGCTCAGTTGTGAGAGATAAGTGTGTGTGAAAACCGTCCTTCACCTAGCTTGTTGGGAACACAAAGATTCTTTTCAGTTGCAAACTCCACTCCATACATATATATGGGGAGGAAATAGCTCCAACACGGATTTAGAGTGAAAACTGCAGGAACTTCAAACCGGCACTAGGAAAAAGACTGAGAAACCAGAGTAAAAGTTTGCCATGCAACCCATTCCATTTGTGCTAGATGAACGAACGTCTCTGCACATTCTCAGATCTGAGAGATAAGTGTGAGTTAAAGCCGTCCTTCACCTAGCTTGTTGGGAACACAAAGTTTCTTTTCAGTTGCAAACTCCACTCCATACATATATAAGGTTAGGTACTAGCTCCAACTCGCTTTTACAGTGAAAACTGCAGGAACTTCAAACCGGCAGTAGGAAACAGACTGAGAAACCAGAGTAAAAGTTTCTCCTGCAACCCGTTCCATTTGTGCTAGATGAACGAACGTCTCTCAACATGCTCAGTTCTGAGAGATAAGTGTGTGTGAAAGCCGTCCTTCACCTAGCTTTTTGGGAACACAAGGTTTTTTTTCAGTTGCAAACTCAACTCCATAAATATATATATGGGAAAGTACTAGCTCCAACTCATTTTTACAGTGAAAATTGCAGGAACTTCAAACCGGCACTAGGAAACAGACTGAAAAACCAGAGTAAAATTTCTCCTGCAAATCGTTCGCTTTTTGCTAGATGAACGAACGTCTTTCCACATGCTCAGTTCTGAGAGATAAGTGTGTGTGAAAGCAGTCCTTCAACTAGCTTGTTGGGAACCAAAGTTTCTTTTAAGTTGCAAACTCCACTCCATACATATATATGGGGAGGAAATAGCTCCAACACGGATTTAGAGTGAAAACTGCAGGAACTTCAAACCGGCACTAGGAAAAAGACTGAGAAACCAGAGTAAAAGTTTGCCCTGCAACCCATTCCATTTGTGCTAGATGAACGAACGTCTCTGCACATTCTCAGTTCTGAGAGATAAGTGTGATTTAAAGCCGTCCTTCACCTAGCTTGTTGGGAACACAAAGTTTCTTTTCAGTTGCAAACTCCACTCCATACATATATAAGGTTAGGTACTACCTCCAACTCGCTTTTACAGTGAAAACTGCAGGAATTTCATACCGGCACTAGGAAACAGACTGAGAAACCAGAGTAAAAGTTTCTCCTGCAACTCTTTCCTTTTGTGCTAGATAAACGAACGTCTCTCCACATGCTCAGTTCTGAGAGATAAGTGTGTGTGAAAGCCGTCCTTCACCTAGCTTGTTGGGAACACAAAGTTTCTTTTCAGTTGCAAACTCCACTCCATACATATATATGGGGAGGAAATAGCTCCAACACGGATTTAGAGTGAAAACTGCAGGAACTTCAAACCGGCACTAGGAAAAAGACTGAGAAACCAGAGTAAAAGTTTGCCCTGCAACCCATTCCATTTGTGCTAGATGAACGAACGTCTCTGCACATTCTCAGTTCTGAGAGATAAGTGTGAGTTAAAGCCGTCCTTCACCTAGCTTGTTGGGAACACAAAGTTTCTTTTCAGTTGCAAACTCCACTCCATACATATATAAGGTTAGGTACTAGCTCCAACTCGCTTTTACAGTGAAAACTGCAGGAATTTCATACCGGCACTAGGAAACAGACTGAGAAACCAGAGTAAAAGTTTCTCCTGCAACTCTTTCCTTTTGTGCTAGATAAACGAACGTCTCTCCACATGCTCAGTTCTGAGAGATAAGTGTGTGTGAAAGCCGTCCTTCACCTAGCTTGTTGGGAACACAAAGTTTCTTTTCAGTTGCTAACTCCACTCCATACATATATATGGGGAGGTACTAGCTCCAACTCTGTTTTACAATGAAAACTGCAGGAAATTCAAACCGGCACTAGGAAACAGTCTGAGAAATCAGAGTAAAAATTGCTCCTGCAACCAGTTCCCTTTGTGCTAGATGAACGAATGTCTCTCCACATGCTCAGTTCTGAGAGATAAGTGTGTGTGAAAGCCGTCATTCACCTCGCTTGTTGGGAACACAAAGTTTCTTTTCAGTTGCAAACTCCACTCCTTACATATATATTGGGAGGTACTAGATCCAAATCCGTTTTACATTGAAAACTGCAGGAAATTCCAACCGGCACTAGGAAACAGACTGAGAAACCAGAGTAAAATTTTCTCCTGCAACCCGTTCCCTTTGTGCTAGATGAACAAACGTCTCTCCACATGCTCAGTTCTGAGGGATAAGTGCGTGTGAAAGCTGTCCTTCACCTAGCTTGTTGGGAACACAAGTCTTCTTTTCAGTTGCAAACCCCACTCCTTACATATATATGGGGAGGTACTAGCTCCAACACGGTGTTACCGTGAAAACTGCAGGAACTTCAAACCGGCAGTAGGAAACAGACTGAGAAACCAGAGTAAAAGTTTCTCCTGCAACCCGTTCCATTTGTGCTAGATGAACGAACGTCTCTCAACATGCTCAGTTCTGAGAGATAAGTGTGTGTGAAAGCCGTCCTTCACCTAGCTTTTTGGGAACACAAGGTTTTTTTTCAGTTGCAAACTCAACTCCATAAATATATATATGGGAAAGTACTAGCTCCAACTCATTTTTACAGTGAAAATTGCAGGAACTTCAAAGCGGCACTAGGAAACAGACTGAAAAACCAGAGTAAAATTTCTCCTGCAAATCGTTCGCTTTGTGCTAGATGAACGAACGTCTTTCCACATGCTCAGTTCTGAGAGATAAGTGTGTGTGAAAGCAGTCCTTCAACTAGCTTGTTGGGAACCAAAGTTTCTTTTAAGTTGCAAACTCCACTCCATACATATATATGGGGAGGTACTAGCTCCAACTCGGTTTTACAGTGAAAACTGCAGGAATTTCAAACCGGCACTAGGAAAAAGGCTGAGAAACCAGAGTAAAAGTTTCTCCTGCAACTCTTTCCTTTTGTGCTAGATAAACGAACGTCTCTCCACATGCTCAGTTGTGAGAGATAAGTGTGTGTGAAAACCGTCCTTCACCTAGCTTGTTGGGAACACAAAGATTCTTTTCAGTTGCAAACTCCACTCCATACATATATATGGGGAGGAAATAGCTCCAACACGGATTTAGAGTGAAAACTGCAGGAACTTCAAACCGGCACTAGGAAAAAGACTGAGAAACCAGAGTAAAAGTTTGCCATGCAACCCATTCCATTTGTGCTAGATGAACGAACGTCTCTGCACATTCTCAGTTCTGAGAGATAAGTGTGAGTTAAAGCCGTCCTTCACCTAGCTTGTTGGGAACACAAAGTTTCTTTTCAGTTGCAAACTCCACTCCATACATATATAAGGTTAGGTACTAGCTCCAACTCGCTTTTACAGTGAAAACTGCAGGAACTTCAAACCGGCAGTAGGAAACAGACTGAGAAACCAGAGTAAAAGTTTCTCCTGCAACCCGTTCCATTTGTGCTAGATGAACGAACGTCTCTCAACATGCTCAGTTCTGAGAGATAAGTGTGTGTGAAAGCCGTCCTTCACCTAGCTTTTTGGGAACACAAGGTTTTTTTTCAGTTGCAAACTCAACTCCATAAATATATATATGGGAAAGTACTAGCTCCAACTCATTTTTACAGTGAAAATTGCAGGAACTTCAAACCGGCACTAGGAAACAGACTGAAAAACCAGAGTAAAATTTCTCCTGCAAATCGTTCGCTTTTTGCTAGATGAACGAACGTCTTTCCACATGCTCAGTTCTGAGAGATAAGTGTGTGTGAAAGCAGTCCTTCAACTAGCTTGTTGGGAACCAAAGTTTCTTTTAAGTTGCACACTCCACTCCATACATATATATGGGGAGGTACTAGCTCCAACTCGGTTTTACAGTGAAAACTGCAGGAATTTCAAACCGGCACTAGGAAAAAGGCTGAGAAACCAGAGGAAAAGTTTCTCCTGCAACTCTTTCCTTTTGTGCTAGATAAACGAACGTCTCTCCACATGCTCAGTTCTGAGAGATAAGTGTGTGTGAAAACCTTCCTTCACCTAGCTTGTTGGGAACACAAAGATTCTTTTCAGTTGCAAACTCCACTCCATACATATATATGGGGAGGAAATATCTCCAACACGGATTTAGAGTGAAAACTGCAGGAACTTCAAACCGGCACAAGGAAAAAGACTGAGAAACCAGAGTAAAAGTTTGCCCTGCAACCCATTCCATTTGTGCTAGATGAACGAACGTCTCTGCACATTCTCAGTTCTGAGAGATAAGTGTGAGTTAAAGCCGTCCTTCACCTAGCTTGTTGGGAACACAAAGTTTCTTTTCAGTTGCAAACTCCACTCCATATATATATAAGGTTAGTTACTAGCTCCAACTCGCTTTTACAGTGAAAACTGCAGGAACTTCAAACCGGCAGTAGGAAACAGACTGAGAATCCAGAGTAAAAGTTTCTAATGCAAAACGTTCCCTTTGTGCTAGATGAACGAACGTCTCTCCACATTCTCAGTTCTGAGAGATATATGCGTGTGAGAGCCGAACTTCAACTAGCTTGTTGGGAACACAAAGTTTCATTTCAGTTGCAAACTCCACTCCATACATATATATGGGGAGGTACTAGCTCCAACTCGGTTTTACAGTGAAAACTGCAGGAAATTCTAACCGGCACTAGGAAACAGACAGAGAAATCAGAGTAAAAGTTACTCCTGCAAACCGTTCCCTTTGTGCTAGATGAACGAAAGTCTCTCAACCTGCTCATTTCTGAGAGAAAAGTGTGGTGAAAGCCGTCCTTCACCTAGCTTGTTTGGAGCACAAAGTTTCTTTTCAGTTGCAATCTCCATTCCAAACATATATATGGGTCGGTACTATCTCCAACTCGGTTTTACTGTGAAAACTGCAGGAACATCAAACCGGCACTAGGAAACACACTGAGAAACCAGAGTAAAAGTTTCTCCTGCAACCCGTTCCTTTTGTGCTAGATGAACGAAAGTCTCTCCTCATGCTCAGTTCTGGGAGATAAGTGTGTGTGAAAGCCGTCCTTCACCTAGCTTGTTGGGAACACAAAGTTTCTTTTCAGTTGCAAACTCCACTCCATTCATATATAATGGGTGGTACTAGCTCCAACTCGTTTTTACAGTGAAAACTGCAGGAACTTCAAACCGGCACTAGGAAACAGTCTGAGAAATCAGAGTAAAAATTGCACCTGCAACCAGTTCCCTTTGTGCTAGATGAACGAATGTCTCTCCACATGCTCAGTTCTGAGAGATATGTGTGTGTGAAAGCCGTCATTCACCTAGCTTGTTGGGAACACAAAGTTTCTTTTCAGTTGCAAACTCCACTCCTTATATATATATTGGGAGGTACTAGCTCCAACTCAGTTTTACATTGAAAACTGCAGGAACTTCAAACCGGCACTAGGAAACAGACTGAGAAACCAGAGTAAAAGTTTCTCCTGCAAACCGTTCCCTTTGTGCTAGATGAAAGAACGTCTCTCCAAATGCTCAGTTCTGAAGGATAAATGTGTGTGAAAGCCGTCCTTCACCTAGTTTGTTGGGAACACAAAGTATTTTTTCAGTTGCAAACTCAACTCCATAAATATATATATGGGAAAGTACAAGCTCCAACTCATTTTTACAGTGAAAATTGCAGGAACTTCAAACCGGCACTAGGAAACAGACTGAGAAACCAGAGTAAAAGTTTCTCCTGCAAATCGTTCCCTTTGTGCTAGATGAACGAACGTCTTTCCACATGCTCAGTTCTGAGAGATAAGTGTGTGTGAAAACCGTCCTTCACCTAGCTTGTTGGGAACACAAAGATTCTTTTCAGTTGCAAACTCCACTCCATACATATATATGGGGAGGAAATAGCTCCAACACGGATTTAGAGTGAAAACTGCAGGAACTTCAAACCGGCACTAGGAAACAGACTGAGAAACCAGAGTAAAAGTTTCTCCTGCAAATCGTTCCCTTTGTGCTAGATGAACGAACGTCTCTGCACATTCTCAGTTCTGAGAGATAAGTGTGAGTTAAAGCCGTCCTTCACCTAGCTTGTTGGGAACACAAAGTTTCTTTTCAGTTGCAAACTCCACTCCATACATATATAAGGTTAGGTACTAGCTCCAACTCGCTTTTACAGTGAAAACTGCAGGAACTTCAAACCGGCAGTAGGAAACAGACTGAGAAACCAGAGTAAAAGTTTCTCCTGCAACCCGTTCCATTTGTGCTAGGTGAACGAACGTCTCTCAACATGCTCAGTTCTGAGAGATAAGTGTGTGTGAAAGCCGTCCTTCACCTAGCTTTTTGGGAACACAAGGTTTTTTTTCAGTTGCAAACTCAACTCTATAAATATATATATGGGAAAGTACTAGCTCCAACTCATTTTTACAGTGAAAATTGCAGGAACTTCAAACCGGCACTAGGAAACAGACTGAGAAACCAGAGTAAAAGTTTCTCCTGCAAATCGTTCCCTTTGTGCTAGATGAACGAACGTCTTTCCACATGCTCAGTTCTGAGAGATAAGTGTGTGTGAAAGCAGTCCTTCAACTAGCTTGTTGGGAACACAAAGTTTCTTTTCAGTTGCAAACTCCACTCCATACATATATATGGGGAGGTACTAGCTCCAACTCGGTTTTACAGTGAAAACTGCAGGAACTTCAAACCGGCACTAGGAAACAACTGAGAAACCAGAGTAAAAGTTTCTACAGCAACCCGTTCCCTATGTGCTAGATGAAAGAACGTCTCTCCACATTCTCAATTCTGAAAGATAAGTGTGTGTGAAAGCCGTCCTTCACCTAGATTTTTGGGAACGCAAAGATTTTTTTCAGTTGCAAACTCAACTCCATAAATATATATATGGGAAGGTACTAGCTCCAACTCGGTTTTACAGTGAAAATTGCAGGAAATTCAAACCGGCACTAGGAAACATACTGAGATACCATAGTAAAAGTTTCTCCTGCAAATCTTTCCCTTTTTGCTAGATGAACGAACGTCTTTCCACATGCTCAGTTCTGAGAGATAAGTGTGTGTGAAAGCAGCCCTTCACCTAGCTTGTTGGGAACACAAAGTTTCTTTTCAGTTGCAAACTCAACTCCATATATATATATATGGGGAAGTACTAGCTCCAACTCGGTTTTACAGGGTAAACTGCAGGAACTTAAAACCGGAACTAGGAAAAAGACTGAGAAACCAGAGTAAAAGTTTTTCCTGCAACCCGTTCCGTTTGTGCTAAATGAACGAACATCTCTCCACATGTTCTGTTCTGAGAGATAAGTGTGTGTGAAAGCCGTCCTTCACCTAGCTTGTTGGGAAAACAAAGTTTCTTTTCAGTTGCAAACTCCACTTCATACATATATTGGGAGGTACTAGCTCCAACTAGATTTTACAGTGAAAACTGCAGGAACTTCAACCCGACACTAGGAAACAGACTGAGAATCCAGAGTAAAAGTTTCCCCTTCAACCCGAACCTTTTGTGCTAGATGAACGAACGTCTCTCCACATGCTCAGTTTTGAGAGATACGTGTGTGTGAAAGACGTCCTTAACCTAGCTTGTTGGGAACACAAAGTTTCTTTTCAGTTGCAAACTCCACTCCTTACATATATATGGGGATGTACTAGCTTCAACCCTGTTTTACATTGAAAACTGCAGGAACTTCAAACCGGCACTAGGAAAAAGGCTGAGAAACCAGAGTAAATGTTTCTCGTGCAACCCGTTCCCTTTGGGCTAGATGAATGAACGTCTCTCCACATGCTCAGTTCTCAGAGATAAGTGTGTGTGAAAGCCGTCCTTCAACTAGCTTCTTGGGAACACAAAGTTTCTTTTTAGTTGCAAACTCCTCTCCATACATATATAAGGGGAGGTACAAGCTCCAACTCGGTTTTACAGTGAAAACTGCAGGAACTTTAAACCGGCACTAGGAAATAGACTGAGAAACCAGAGTAAAAGTTTCTCCTGCAACCCGTTCCCTTTGTGCTAGATGAACGAACGTCTCTCCACATGCTCAGTTTTAAGAGATAAGTGTGTGTGAAAGCCGTCCTTCAAATAGCTTGATGGGAACACAAAGTTTCTTTTCAGTTGCATATTCCACTCCTTACATATATATGGGGAGGTACTAGCTCCAACTCGGTTTTACCGTGAAAACTGCAGGAACTTCAAACCGGCAGTAGGAAACAGACTCAAAAACCAGAGTAAAAGTTTCTCCTGCAACCCGTTCCATTTGTGCTAGATGAACGAACGTCTCTCAACATGCTCAGTTCAGAGAGATAAGTGTGTGTGAAAGCCGTCCTTCACCTAGCTTTTTGGGAACACAAAGTTTCTTTTCAGTTGCAAACTCCACTCCTTACATATATATGGGGAGGTACTAGCTCCAACTCGGTTTTACCGTGAAAACTGCAGGAACTTCAAAGCGGCACTAGGAAACAGACTGAGAAACCAGAGTAAAAGTTTCTCCTGCAACCCGTTCCCTTTGTGCTAGATGAAAGAACGTCTCTCCACATGCTCAGTTCTGAAAGATAAGTGTGTGTGAAAGCCGTCCTTCACCTAGTTTGTTGGGAACACAAAGTTTTTTTTCAGTTGCAAACTCTACTCCATAAATATATATATGGGAAAGTACTAGCTCCAACTCATTTTTACAGTGAAAATTGCAGGAACTTCAAACCGGCACTAGGAAACAGACTGAGAAACCAGAGTAAAATTTCTTCTGCAAATCGTTCCCTTTGTGCTAGATGAACGAACGTCTTTCCACATGCTCAGTTCTGAGAGATAAGTGTGTGTGAAAGCAGTCCTTCAACTAGCTTGTTGGGAACACAAAGTTTCTTTTAAGTTGCAAACTCCACTCCATACATATATATGGGGAGGTACTAGCTCCAACTCGGTTTTACAGTGAAAACTGCAGGAATTTCAAACCGGCACTAGGAAAAAGGCTGAGAAACCAGAGTAAAAGTTCTCCTGCAACTCTTTCCTTTTGTGCTAGATAAACGAACGTCTCTCCACATGCTCAGTTCTGAGAGATAAGTGTGTGTGAAAATCGTCCTTCACCTAGCTTGTTGGGAACACAAAGTTTCTTTTCAGTTGCAAACTCCACTCCATACATATATATGGGTAGGTACTAGTTCCAACTCGGTTTTACAGTGTAAACTGCAGGAACTTCAAACTGAAACTAGGAAACAGACTGAGAAACCAGAGTAAAAGTTTCTCCTGCATCCCGTTAATTTTGTGTTAGATGAATGAACGTCTCTCCACATGCTCAGTTCTGAGAGATTAGTGTGTGTGAAAGCCGTCCTTCACCTAGTTTGTTGGGAACACAAAGTTTTTTTTGAGTTGCAAACTCAACTCCATAAATATATATATGGGAAGGTACTAGCTCCAACTCGGTTTTACAGTGATAATTGCAGGAAATTCAAACCGGCACTAGGAAACAGACTGAGATACCAGAGTAAAAGTTTCTCCTGCAAATCTTTCCCTTTGTGCTGGATGAACGAACGTCTTTCCACATGCTCAGTTCTGAGAGATAAGTGTGTGTGAAAGCAGTCCTTCACCTAGCTTGTTGGGAACACAAAGTTTCCTTTCAATTGCAAACTGCACTCCATATATGTATATATGGGGAGTACTATCTCCAACTCGGTTTTACAGTGAAAAATGCAGGAATTTCAAACCGGCACTAGGAAACAGACTGAGAAGCCAGAGTAAAATTTTCTCCTGCAACTCGTTCCTTTTGTGCTAGATAAACGAACGTCTCTCCACATGCTCAGCTCTGAGAGATATGTGTGTGTGAAAGCCGTCCTTCACCTAGCTTGTTGGGAACACAAAGTTTCTTACAGTTGCAAACTCCACTCCATACATATATATGAGGAGGTACTAGTTTCAACTCGGTTTTACAGTGTAAACTGCAGGAACTTCAAACCGGAACTAGGAAACAGACTGAGAAACCAGAGTAAAAGTTTTTCCTGCAACCCGTTCCGTTTGTGCTAGATGAACGAACATCTCTCCACATGTTCTGTTCTGAGAGAAAAGTGTGTGTGAAAGCCGTCCTTCACCTAGCTTGTTGGGAACACAAAGTTTCTTTTCAGTTGCAAACTCCACTTCATACATATATATGGGGAGGTACTAGCTCCAACTCGATTTTACAGTGAAAACTGCAGGAACTTCAACCCGACACTAGGAAACAGACTGAGAATCCAGAGTAAAAGTTTCTCCTTCAAACCGATCCCTTTGTGCTAGATGAAAGAAACGTCTTTCCACATGCTCAGTTTTGAGAGATACCTGTGTGTGAAAGCCGTCCTTCACCTAGCTTGTTGGGAACACAAAGTTTCTTTTCAGTTGCAAACTCCACTCCATACATATATATGGGGATGTACTAGCTCCAACCCGGTTTTACAGTGAAAACTGCACGAACTTCAAAACGGCACTAGGAAAAAGGCTGAAAAACCAGAGTAAAAGTTTCTCCTGCAACCAGTTCCCTTTGTGCTAGATGAAAGAACGTCTCTCCACATCCTCAGTTCTGAAAGGTAAGTGTGTGTGAAAGCCGTCCTTCACCTTGTTTGTTGGGAACACAAAGTTTTTTTCAGTTGCAAACTCAACTCCATAAATATATATATGGAAAGTACTAGCTCCAACTCGTTTTTACAGTGAAAATTGCAGGAACTTCAAACCGGCACTAGGAAACAGACTGAGAAACCAGAGTAAAAGTTTCTCCTGCAAATCGTTCCCTTTTTGCTAGATGAACGGACGTCTTACCACATGCTCAGTTCTGAGAGATTAGTGTGTGTGAAAGCCGTCCTTCACATTGCTTGTTGGGAACACAAAGTTTCTTTTCAGTTGCAAACTCCACTCCATACATATATAAGGGGAGTTACTAGCTCCAAATCGGTTTTACAGTGAAAACTGCAGGAACTTCAGATCGACACTAGGAAATAGACTGAGAAACCAGGGTAAAAGTTTCTCCTGCAGCCCGTTAATTTTGTGCTAGATGAATGAACGTCTCTCCACATGCTCAGTTCTGAGAGATTAGTGTGTGTGAAAGCCGTCCTTCACCTAGGTTGTTGGGAACACAAAGTTTTTTTTCAGTTGCAAACTCAACTCCATAATTATATATATGGGAAGGTACTAGCTCCAACTCGGTTTTACATTGAAAATTGCAGGAACTTCAAACCGGCACTAGGAAACAGGCTGAGAAACCAGAGTAAAAGTTTCTCCTGCAACTCTTTCCTTTTGTGCTACATAAATGAACGTCTCTCCACATGCTCAGTTCTGAGAGATAAGTGTGTGTGAAAGCCATCCTTCACCTAGCTTGTTGGGAACACAAAGTTTCTTTTCAGTTGCAAATTCCACTCCATACAAATATATGGGGAGGTACTAGCTCCAACTCAGTTTTACATTGAAAACTGCAGGAACTTCAAACCGGCACTAGGAAACAGATTGAGAATCCAGAGTAAAATTTTCTCCTGCAACCCGTTCCCTTTGTGCTAGATGAACGAACGTCTCTCCACATGCTCATTTCTGAGAGATATGTGTATGTGAAAGCCGTCCTTCACCTAGCTGGTTGGGAACACAAAGTTTCTTTTCAGTTGCCAACTCCACTCCATACATATATATATGGGGAGGTACTAGCTCCAACTCGGTTTTACAGAGAAAACTGCAGAAACATCAAACCGGCACTAGGAAACAGACTGAGAACCCAGAGTAAAATTTTCTTCTGCAACCCGTTCACGTTGTGCTAGATGAACAAACGTCTCTCCACATGCTCATTTCTGAGGGATAAGTGCGTGTACAAGCCTTCCTTCACCTAGCTTATTGGGAACACAAAGCTTCTTTTCAGTTGCAAACTCCAATCCTTACATATATATGGGGAGGTTCTAGTTCCAACTCGGTTTGACAGTGAAAACTGCAGGAACTTCAAACCGGCACTAGGAAACAGACTGAGAAACCAGAGTAAAGGTTTCCCCTGCAACACGTTCCCTCGGTGCTAGATGAACGAACGTCTCTCCACATGCTCATTTCTGAGAGATAAGTGTGTGTGAAAGCCGTCCTTCACCTAGCTGGTAGGGAACACAAAGTTACTTTTCAGTTGCCAACTCCACTTCATACATATATATGGGGACGTACGAGCTCCAACTCGGTTTTACAGTGAAAACTGCAGGAACTTCAAACCGGCACTAGGAAACAGACTGAGAATCCAGAGTAAAAGTTTCTCCTGCAACCCGTTCCCTTTGTGCTAGTTGAACGAACTTCTCTCCACATGCTCAGTTCTGAGAGATATTTGTGTGTGAAAGCTGTACTTCACCTAGCTTGTTGGGAACACAAAGTTTCTTTTCAGTTGCAAACTCCACTCCTTACATATATATGGGGAGGTACGAGCTCCAACTTGGTTTTACAGTGAAAACTGCAGGAATTCAAACCGGCAGTAGTAAACAGACTGAGAAACCAGAGTAAAAGTTTCCCTGCAAACCATTCCCTTTGTGCTAGATGAACGAACGTGTCTCCACATGCTCAGTTCTGAGAGATAAGTGTGTGTGAAAGCCGTCCTTCACCTAGCTTGTTGGGAACACAAAGTTTCTTTCAGTTGCAAACTCCACTCCGTACATATATATGGGGAGGTACTAGCTCCAACTCGGTTTTACAGTAAAAACTGCAGGAAATTCAAACCGGCAATAGGAAAAAGCCTGAGAAATCAGAGAAAAAGTTTCTCCTGCAACCCGCTCCCTTTGTGCTAGATTAACGAACGTCTCTCCTCATGCTCATTTCTGAGAGATAAGTGTGTGTGAAAGCCGTCCTTCTCCTAGCTTGTTGGGAACACAAAGTTTCTTTCAGTTGCATACTCCACTCCATACATATATATGGGGAGGTACTAGCTCCAACTCGGTTTTACAGTGAAAACTGCAGGAAATTCAAACCGGCACTAGGAAATAGACTGAGAAACCAGAGTAAAAGTTTCTCCTGCAACCCGTTCCTTTGTGCTAGATGAAAGAACGTCTCTCCAAATGCTCAGTTCAGAGATATGTGTGTGTGAAAACCGTCCTTCACCTAGCTTGTTGGGAACACAAAGTTTCTTTTCAGTTGCAAATTCCACTCCATAAATATATATGGGGGGTACTATCTCCAACTCAGTTTTACATTGAAAACTGCAGGAAATTCAAACCGGCACTAGGAAACAGTCTGAGAAACCAGAGTAAAATTTTCCCCTGCAACCCTTTCCTTTTGTGCTAGATGAACGAACGTCTCTCCACATACTCATTTCTGAGAGATATATGTGTGTGAAAGCCGTCCTTCACCTAGCTTGTTGGGAGCACAAAGTTTGTTTTCAGTTGCAAACTCCACTCCATACATATATATGGGTAGGTACTAGCTCCAACTAGGTTTTACAGTGAAAACTGCAGTAACTTCAAACCGGCACTAGGAAACAGACTGAGAATCCAGAGTAAAAGTTTCTCCTGCAACCCGTTCCCTTTGTGCTAGTTGAACGAAATTCTCTCCACATTCTCAGTTCTGAGAGATAATTGTGTGTGAAAGCCGTCCTTCACCTAGCTTGTTGGGAACACAAAGTTTCTTTACAGTTGCAAACTCCACTCCTTACATATATATGGGGAGGTACGAGCTCCAACTTGGTTTTACAGTGAAAACTGCAGGAATTCAACCCGGCACTAGGAAACAGACTGAGAAACCAGAGTAAATGTTTCTCCTGCAACCCGTTCCTTTGTGCTAGATGAACGAACGTCTCTCCTCATGCTCATTTCTGATAGATAAGTGTGTGTGAAAGCCGTCCTTCTCCTAGCTTGTTGGGAACACAAAGTTTCTTTCTGTTGCAAACTCCACTCCATACATATATATGGGGAGGTACTAGCTCCAACTCGGTTTTACAGTCAAAACTGCAGGAAATTCAAACCGGCACTAGGAAATAGACTGAGAAACCAGAGTAAAAGTTTCTCCTGCAACCCGTTCCTTTGTGCTAGATGAAAGAACGTCTCTCCAAATGCTCAGTTCTGAGAGATAAGTGTGTGTGAAAACCGTCCTTCACCTAGTTTGTTGGGAACACAAAGTTTCTTTTCAGTTGCAAACACCACTCCATACATATATAAGGGGATGTACTAGCTCCAACTCGGTTTTACAGTGAAAACTGCAGGAAATTCAAACCGGCACTAGGAAACAGACTGAGAAACCAGAGTAATAGTTTCTACTGCATCCCGTTCACTTTGTGCTAGATGAACGAAAGTCTCTCCACATTCTCAGTTCTGAGAGATATGTGTGGTGAAACCGTCCTTCACCTATCTTGTTGGGAACACAAAGATTCTTTTCAGTTGCAATCTCCACTCCAAACATATATATGGGTAGGTACTAGCTCCAAATCGGTTTTACAGTGAAAACTGCAGGAACTTCAAACCGGCACTAGGAAACAGACTGAGAAAACAGAGTAAAATTTTCTCCTGTAAACCGTTCCCTTTATGCTAGATGAACGAACGTCACTCCACATGCTCAGTTTTGAGAGATAAGTGTGTGTGAAAGCCTTCCTTCACCTAGCTTGTTGGGAACACAAAGTATATTTTATTTTGCAAACTCCACTCCATACATATATATGGGTAGGTACTAGCTCCAACTCGGTTTTACAGTGAAAACTGCAGGAAATTCAAACCGGCAGTAGGAAAAAGACTGAGAAATCAGAGAAAAAGTTTCCCCTGCAACCCGCTCCCTTTGTTCTAGATTAACGAAAGTCTCTCCACATGCTCAGTTCTAAGAGATAATGTGGTGAAATCCGTGCTTCACCTATCTTGTTGGGAACACAAAGTTTCTTTTCAGTTGCAATCTCCACTCCAAACATATATATGGGTAGGTACTAGCTCCAACTCGGTATTACAATGAAAACTGCAGAAACATCAAACCGGCACTAGGAAACAGACTGAGAAACCAGAGTAAAAGTTTCTCCTGCAACCCGTTCCTTTTGTGCTAGATGAACGAACGTCTCTCCTCATGCTCAGTTCTGAGAGATAAATGTGTGTGAAAGCCGTCCTTCACCTAGCTTGTTGGGAACACAAAGTTTATTTTCAGTTGCAAATTCCACTCCATACATATATATGGGAAGGTACTAGCTCCAACTCAGTTTTACATTGAAAACTGCAGGAACTTCAAACCGGCACTAGGAAACAGACTGAGAACCCAGAGTAAAATTTTCTCCTGCAACCCGTTCACGTTGTGCTAGATGAACAAACGTCTCTCCACATGCTCATTTCTGAGGGATAAGTGCGTGTACAAGCCTTCCTTCACCTAGCTTGTTGGGAACACAAAGCATCTTTTCAGTTGCAAACTCCAATCCTTACATATATATGGGGAGGTACTAGCTCCAACTCGGTTTGACAGTGAAAACTGCAGGAACATCAAACCGGCACTAGGAAACAGACTGAGAAACCAGAGTAAAAGTTTCTCCTGCAACCCGTTCCCTTTGTGCTAGTTGAACGAACTTCTCTCCACATGCTCAGTTCTGAGAGATATTTGTGTGTGAAAGCTGTACTTCACCTAGCTTATTGGGAACACAAAGTTTCTTTTCAGTTGCAAACTCCACTCCTTTCATATATATGGGGAGGTACGAGCTCCAACTTGGTTTTACAGTGAAAACTGCAGGAATTCAAACCGGCAGTAGTAAACAGACTGAGAAACCAGAGTAAAAGTTTCCCTGCAAACCATTCCCTTTGTGCTAGATGAACGAACGTCTCTCCACATGCTCAGTTCTGAGAGATAAGTGTGTGTGAAAGCCGTCCTTCACCTAGCTTGTTGGGAACACAAAGTTTCTTTCAGTTGCAAACTCCACTCCATAAATATATATGGGGAGGTACTAGCTCCAACTCGGTTTTACAGTAAAAACTGCAGGAAATTCAAACCGGCAATAGGAAAAAGACTGAGAAACCAGAGTAAATGTTTCTCCTGCAACACGTTCCTTTGTGCTAGATGAACGAACGTCTCTCCACATGCTCATTTCTGAGAGATAAGTGTGTGTGAAAGCCGTCCTTCTCCTAGCTTGTTGGGAACACAAAGTTTCTTTCAGTTGCAAACTCCACTCCATACATATATATGGGGAGGTACTAGCTCCAACTTGGTTTTACAGTGAAAACTGCAGGAAATTCAAACCGGCACTAGGAAAGAGACTGAGAAACCAGAGTAAAAGTTTCTCCTGCAACCCGTTCCTTTGTGCTAGATGAAAGAACGTCTCTCCACATGCTCAGTTTTGAGAGATAAGTGTGTGTGAAAGCCGTACTTCACCTAGCTTGTTGGGAACACAAAGTATCTTTTATGTTGCAAACTCCACTCCATACATATATATGGGTAGGTACTAGCTCCAACTCGGTTTTACAGTGAAAACTGCAGGAAATTCAAACCGGCAGTAGGAAAAAGCCTGAGAAATCAGAGAAAAAGTTTCTCCTGCAACCCGCTCCCTTTGTGCTAGATTAACGAAAGTCTCTCCACATGCTCAGTTCTAAGAGATAATGTGGTGAAAGCCGTGCTTCTCCTATCTTGTTGGGAACACAAAGTTTCTTTTCAGTTGCAATCTCCACTCCAAACATATATATGGGTAGGTACTAGCTCCAACTCGGTTTTATAGTGAAAACTGCAGAAACATCAAACCGGCACTAGGAAACAGACTGAGAAACCAGAGTAAAATTTCTCCTGCAACCCGTTCCTTTTCTGCTAGATGAACGAACGTCTCTCCTCATGCTCAGTTCTGAGAGATAAGTGTGTGTGAAAGCCGTCCTTCACCTAGCTTGTTGGGAACACAAAGTTTCTTTTCAGTTGCAAATTCCACTCCATACAAATATATGGGGAGGTACTATCTCCAAATCAGTTTTACATTGAAAACTGCAGGAAATTCAAACCGGCTCTAGGAAACAGTCTGAGAAACCAGAGTAAAATTTTCTCCTGCAACCCGTTCCTTTTGTGCTAGATGAACGAACGTCTCTCCACATACTCAGTTCTGAGAGATATGTGTGTGTGAAAGCCGTCCTTCACCTAGCTTGTTGGGAGCACAAAGTTTGTTTTCAGTTGCAAACTCCACTCCATACATATATATGGGTAGGTACTAGCTCCAACTCGGTTTTACAGTGAAAACTGCAGTAACTTCAAACCGGCACTAGGAAACAGGCTGAGAATCCAGAGTAAAAGTTTCTCCTGCAACTCGTTCCCTTTGTGCTAGTTGAACGAACTTCTCTCCACATTCTCAGTTCTGAGAGATAATTGTGTGTGAAAGCCGTCCTTCACCTAGCTTGTTGGGAACACAAAGATTCTTTACAGTAGCAAACTCCACTCCTTACATATATATGGGGAGGTACGAGCTCAACTTGGTTTTACAGTGAAAACTGCAGGAATTCAAACCGGCAGTAGTAAACAGACTGAGAAACCAGAGTAAAAGTTTCCCTGCAAAACATTCCCTTTGTGCTAGATGAACGAACGTCTCTCCACATGCTCAGTTCTGAGAGATAAGTGTGTGTGAATGCCGTCCTTCACCTAGCTTGTTGGGAACACAAAGTTTCTTTCAGTTGCAAACACCACTTCATACATATATATGGGGAGGTACTAGCTCCAACTCGGTTTTACAGTAAAAACTGCAGGAAATTCAAACCGGCACTAGGAAACAGACTGAGAAACCAGAGTAAATGTTTCTCCTGCAACCAGTTCCTTTGTGCTAGATGAACGAACGTCTCTCCACATGCTCATTTCTGAGAGATAAGTGTGTGTGAAAGCCGTCCTTCTCCTAGCTTGTTGGGAACACAAAGTTTCTTTCAGTTGCAAACTCCACTCCATACATATATATGGGGAGGTACTAGCTCCAACTCGGTTTTACAGTGAAAACTGCAGGAAATTCAAACCGGCACTAGGAAAGAGACTGAGAAACCAGAGAAAAAGTTTCTCTTGCAACCCGCTCCCTTTGTTCTAGATTAACGAAAGTCTCTCCACATGCTCAGTTCTAAGAGATAATGTGGTGAAAGCCGTGCTTCACCTATCCTGTTGGGAACACAAAGTTTCTTTTAAGTTGCAATCTCCACTCCAAACATAAATATGGGTAGGTACTAGCTCCAACTCGGTTTTACAGTGAAAACTGCAGAAACATCAAACCGGCACTAGGAAACAGACTGAGAAACCAGAGTAAAAGTTTCTCCTGCAACCCGTTCCTTTTGTGCTAGATGAACGAAAGTCTCTCCTCATGCTCATTTCTGAGAGATAAGTGTGTGTGAAAGCCGTCCTTCACCTAGCTTGTTGGGAACAACAAGTTTCTATTCAGTTGCCAATTCCACTCCATACATATATATGGGTAGGTAATATCTCAAACTCAGTTTTACATTGAAAACTGCAGGAAATTCAAACCGGCACTAGGAAACAGTCTGAGAAACCAGAGTAAAATTTTCTCCTGCAACCCGTTCCCTTTGTGCTAGATGAACAAACGTCTCTCCACATGCTACGTTCTGAGTGATAAGTGCGTGTGCAAGCCGTCCTTCACCTAGCTTGTTGGGAACACAAAGCTTCTTCTCAGTTGTAAACTCCACTCCTTACATATATATGGGGAGGTACTAGCTCCAACTCGGTTTGACAGTGAAAACTGCAGGAACTTCAAACCGGCACTAGGAAACAGACTGAGAAACCAGAGTAAAGGTTTCCCCTGCAACCCGTTCCCGTTGTGCTAGATGAACGTACGTCTCTCCACATGCTCAGTTCTGAGAGATAAGTGTGTGTGAAAGCCGTCCTTCACATAGCTGGTTGGGAACACAAAGTTTCTTTTCAGTTGCCAACTCCAATCCATACATATATATGGGGACGTACGAGCTCCAACTCGGTTTTACAGTGAAAACTGCAGGAACTTCTAACCGGCACTAGGAAACAGACTGAGAAACCAGAGTAAAAGTTTATCCGGCAACCCGTTCCCTCTGTGCTAGATGAACGAATGTCTCTCAACATGCTCAGTTCTGAGAGATAAGTGTGTGTGAAAGCCGTTCTTCACCTAGCTTGTTGGGAACACAAAGTATCTTTTCAGTTGCAAACTCCACTCCATAAATATATATGGGGACGTAAGAGCTCCAACTCTGTTTTACAGTGAAAAATGCAGGAACTTCAAAACGGCAATAGGAAACAGAATGAGAAACCAGAGTAAAAGTTCCTCATGCAACCCGTTCCCTTTTTTGCTAGATGAACGAACGTCTCCCACATGCCCAGTTCTGAGAGTTAAGAGTGTGTGAAGCCGTCCTTCACCTAGCTCTTTGGGAACAAAAAAGTTTCTTTTCAGTTGCAATCTCCACTCCATACATATATATGTGGAGGTACTAGCTCCAACTCGGTTTTACAGTGAAAAATGCAGGAACTTAAAACCGGCACTAGGAAACAAACTGAGAAACCAGAGTAAAAGTTTCTCCTGCAATCCGTTCCCTTTGTGCTAGATGAACGAACGTCTCTCCACATGCTCAGTTCTGAGAGATAAGTGTGTGTGAAAGCCGCCCTTCACCTAGCTTGTTGGGAACACAAAGTTTCTTTTCAGTTGCAAACTCCAATCCATACATATATATGGGGAGTTACTAGCTGCAAATTGTTTTTACAGTGAAAACTGCAGGAACTTCACACCGGCACTAGTAAACAGACTGAGAAACCAGAGAAATAGTTTCTCCTGCAACTCGTTCCCTTATTGCTAGATGAACGAACGTCTCCCCAGATGCTCAGTTCTGAGAGATAAGTGTGTGTGAAAGCCGTCCTTCACCTAGCTTGTTGGGAACACCAAGTTTCTATTCAGTTGCAAACTCCACTCCATAAATATATATGAGGAGGTACTAGCTCCAACTCTGTTTTTCAGTGAAAAATGTGGGAACTTCTAACCGACAGTAGGAAACAGACTGAGAAACCAGAGTAAAAGATTCTCCTGCAAACCGTTCCATTTGTGCTAGATGAACGAACGTCTCTCCACATGGTAAATTTTGAGAGATAAGTGTGTGTGAAAGCCGTCCTTCACCTAGCTTGTTGTGAACACAAAGTTTCTTTTCACTTGCAAATTCCACTCCACACATATATATGTGGAGGTACAAGCTCCAACTCGGTTTTACAGTGAAAAATGCAGGAACATCATAACGGCACTTGGAAACAGACTGAGAAACCTGAGTAAAAGTTTCTCCTGCAAACCGTTACCTTTGTGCTAGATGAACGAACGTCTCTCCACATGCTCAGTTCTGAGAGATAAGTGTGTGTGAAAGTCGTCCTTCACCTAGGTTGTTGGGAACACAAAGTTTCTATTTAGTTGCAAACTCCACTCCATAAATATATATGGGGACGTACAAGCTCCAACTCGGTTTTACAGTGAAAACTGCAGGAACTTCAAACCGGCACTAGGAAACAGACTGAGAAACCAGAGTAAAAGTTTCTCCTACAACACGTTCCCTTTGTGCTAGATGAACGAACGTCCCTCCACATGCTCAGTTCTGAGAGATAAGTGTGTGTGAAAGCCGTCCTTCACCTAGCTTGTTGGGAACACAAAGTTTCTGTTCACTTGCAAACTACACTCCATACATATATAATGGGAGGTACAAGCTCCAACTAGGCTTTACAGTGAAAAATGGAGGAACTTCAAACCGGCACTAGGAAACAGACTGAGAAACCAGAGTAATAGTTTCCCCTGCAACCAGTTCCCTTTGTGCTTGATGAACGAACGTCTCTCCACATGCTCAGTTCTGAGAGATAAGTGTATGTGAAAGCCGTCCTTCACCTAGCTTGTTGGGAACACAAAGTTTCTTTTCAGTAGCAAAACCCACTCCATACATATATATGGGGACGTACGAGCTCCAACTCTTTTTTACAGTGAAAAATGCAGGAACTTCAAACCGGCTGTAGGAAACAGACTTAGAAACCAGAGTAAAAGTTTCTCCTGTAACCCGTTCCATTTGTGCTAGATGAACGAACGTCTCTCCACAAGCTCATTTCTGAGAGATAAGTGTGTGTGAAGCCGTCCTTCACCTAGCTTGTTGGGAACACAAAGTTTCTTTTCAGGTGCAAAGTTCACTCCATACTTATATATGGGAAGGTACTAGCTCCAAATCGGTTTTACTGTGAAAACTGCAGGAACTTCAAACCGGCAGTAGGAAACAGACTGAGAAACCAGAGTAAAAGTTTCTTCTGCAACCCGTTCCGTTTGTGCTAGATGAACGAAAGTCTCTCCACATGCTCAGTTCTGAAAAATACGTGTGTGTGAAAGCCGTCCTTCACCTAGCTTGTTGGGAACAAATAGTTTCTTTTCACTTGCAAACTACACTCCATACATATATAATGGGAGGTACAAGCTACAACTCGGTTTTACAGTGAAAACTGGAGGAACTTCAAAACGGCACTAGGAAACAGACTGAGAAACCATAGTAAAATATTCTCCTGCAACCCGTTCCCTTTGTGCTAGATGAACGAACGTCTCTACACATGCTCAGTTCTGAGAGATAAGTGTGTATGAAAGCCGTCCTTCACTTTGCTTGTTGGGAACACAAAGTGTCTTTTCACTTGCAAATTCCAATCCATACATATATATGGGTAGGTACTAGCTCCAACTCGCTTTTAGAGTGAAAACTGCAGGAATTTCAAACGTGCAGTAAGAAACAGACTGAGAAACCAGAGTAAAAGTTTCACCTGCAACCCTTTCCCTTTGTGCTAGATGAACGAACGTCTCTCCACATGCTCAGTTCTGAGAGATAAGTATCTGTGAAAGCCGTCCTTCACCTATCTTGTTGGAAAAACAAAGTTTCTTTTCAGTTACAAACACCAATCCATACATACATATGTGTAGGTACTAGCTCCAACACGGTTTTACAGTGAAAACTGCAGGAATTTCAAACCGGCAGTAGGAAACAGACTGAGAAACCAGAGTAAAAGTTTCTCCTGCAACCCGTTCCATTTGTGCTAGATGAACGAACGTCTCTCCACATGCTCATTTCTGAGAGATAAGTGTGTGTGAAAGCCGTCCTTCACCTAGCTTGTTGGGAACACAAAGTTTCATTTCAGTTGCAAACTCCATTACATAAATATATATGGGGAGGTACAAGCTCCAAATCGATTTTACAGTGAAAACTGCAGGAACTTCAAACCGGCAGTAGGAAACAGACTGAGAATCCAGAGTAAAAGTATCTCCTACAACACGTTCCCTGTGTGCCAAATGAACGAATGTCTTTCCACATGCTCAGTTCTGAGAGATAAGTGTGTGTTAAAGCCGTCCTTCACCTAGCTTGTTGGGAACACAAAGCTTCTTTTCAGTTGCAAACTCCATTCCATACATATATATGGGGAGGTTCTAGATCCAACACGGTTTTACAGTGAAAACTGCTGGAACTTCAAACCGGCACTAGGAAACAGACTGAGAAACCAGAGTAAAACTTTCCCCTGCCACCCATTCCCTTTGTGCTAGATGAACGAACGTCTCTCCACATGCTCAGTTCTGAGAGATAAGTGTGTGTGAAAGCCGTCCTCACATACCTTGTTGGGAACACAAAGTATCTTTTCAGTTGCAAACTCCACTCAATACATATATATGGGGAGGTACAGGCCCCAAATCGGTTTTAAAGTGAAAACTGCAGGAACTTCAAATCGGCAGTAGGAAACAGCCTGAGAAACCAGAGTAAAAGTTTCTCCTGCAAACCGTTCCCTTTGTGCTAGATGAACGAAAGTCTCTCCACTTGCTCAGTTCTGATAAATAAGTGTGTGTGAAAGCCGTCCTTCACATAGCTTGTTGGAACACAAAGTTTCTTTTCAGTTGCAAACTCCACTCCTTACATATATATGAGGAGGTACGAGCTCCAACTCGCTTTTACAGTGAAAAATGCAGGAACTTCAAACCGGCAGTAGGAAACAAACTGAGAAACCAGAGTAAAAGTTTCTCCTGCAACCCGTTCCATTTGTGCTAGATGAACGAACGTCTCTCCACATGCTCAAGTCTGAGAGATATGTGTGAGTGAAAGCCGTACTTCAAGTAACTTGTTGGGAACACAAAGTTTCTTTTCACTTGCAAACTCCACTCCTTACATATATATGGGGAGGTACGAGCTCCAACTCGGTTTTACAGTGAAAACTGTAGGAACTTCAAACAGGCAGTGGGAAACAGACTGAGAAACCAGAGTAAAAGTTTCTCCTCCAACCTGTTCCATTTGTGCTACATGAACGAACGTCTCTCCACTTGCTCAGTTCTGAGAGATAAGTGCGTGTGAAAGCCGTCCTTCACCTAGCTTGTTGGGAACACAAAGATTCTTTTCAGTTGCAAACTCCAATCCATCCATATATATGGCGGGTACTATCTCCAAATCGGTTTTACAGTGAAAACTGCAGGAACTTCAAACCGGCAGTAGGAAACAGACTGAGAAACCAGAGTAAAAGTTTCTCCTGCAACCCGTTCCCTTTGTGCTTGATGAACGAACGTCTCTCCACATGCTCGTTTCTGAGAGATAAGTGTGTGTGAAAGCCGTCCTTCACATAGCTTGTTGGGAACACAAAGTTTCTTTTCAGTTGCAAACTCCATTCAATACATATATATGGGGAGGTACAAACTCCAAATCTGTTTTGCAGTGAAAACTGCAGGAACTTCAAACCTGCACTAGGAAACAGACTGAGAAACCAGAGAAAAAGTTTCTCCTGCAACCCGTTCCCTTTGTGCTAGATGAACGGACGTCTCTCCACATGCTCAGTTCTGAGAGATAAGTGTGTGTGAAGCCATTCTTCACCTAGCTTGTTGGGAACACAAAGTTTCTTTTCACTTCCAAATTCCACTCCATATATATATATAGGGAGGTACTAGCTTCAACTCGGTTTTACAGTGAAAAATGCAGGAAGTTCAAACCGGCAGTAGGAAACAGACTTAGAAACCAGAGTAAAAGTTTCTCCTGCAACCCGTTCCCTTTGTGCTAGATGAACGAACGTCTCTCCACATGCTTATTTCTGAGAGATAAGTGTGTGTTAAAGCCGTTCTTCATCTAGCTTGTTGGGAACACAAAGTTTTTTTTCAGTTGCAAACTCCACTCCTTATATATATATGGGGAGGTACTTGCTCCAACTCGGTTTTACAGTGAAAACTGCAGGAACATCAAACCGGCAGTAGGAAACTGACTGAGAATCCAGAGTAAATGTTTCTCCTGCAAACAGTTCCTTTTGTGCTAGATGAACGAACGTCTCTCCACATGCTCAGTTCTGAGAGATAAGTGTGTGTGAAAGCCGTCCTTCACCTATCTTGTTGGGAACACAAAGTTTCTTTTCACTTGCAAATTCCACTCCATACATATATATGGGTAGGTACAAGCTCCAACACGGTTTTACAGTGAAAAATGCAGGAACTTCATAACGGCACTTGGAAACAGACTGAGAAACCAGAGTAAAAGTTTCTCCAGCAAACCGTTACCTTTGTGCTAGATGAACGAACGTCTCTCAACATGCTCAGTTCTGAGAGATAAGTGTGTGTGAAAGCCGTCCTTCACCTAGCTTGTTGGGAACACAAAGTTTCTTTTCACTTGCAAACTACACTCCATACATATATAATGGGAGGTACAAGCTCCAACTCGGTTTTACAGTGAAAAATGGAGGAACTTCAAACCGGCACTAGGAAACAGACTGAGAAACCAGAGTAATAGTTTCCCCTGCAACCAGTTCCCTTTGTGCTTGATGAACGAACGTCTCTCCACATGCTCAGTTCTGAGAGATAAGTGTATGTGGAAGCCTTCCTTCACCTAGCTTGTTGGGAACACAAAGTTTCTTTTCAGTTGCAAAACCCTCTCCATACATATATATGGGGACGTACGAGCTCCAACTCTTTTTTACAGTGAAAAATGCAGGAACTTCAAACCGGCTGTAGGAAACAGACTGAGAAACCAGAGTAAAAGTTTCTCCTGTAACCCGTTCCATTTGTGCTAGATGAACGAACGTCTCTCCACATGCTCATTTCTGAGAGATAAGTGTGTGTGAAGCCGTCCTTCACCTAGCTTGTTGGGAACACAAAGTTTCTTTTCAGTTGCAAACTTCACTCCATAATTATATATGGGGAGGTACTAGCTCCAAATCGGTTTTACTGTGAAAACTGCAGGAATTTCAAACCGGAACCATTAAACAGACTGAGAAACTAGAGTAAAAGTTTCTCCTGCAACCCGTTCCTTTTGTGCTAGATGAACGAACGTCTCTCCACATGCTCAGTTCTGAGAGATAAGTGTGTGTGAAAGCCGTTCTTCACCTAGCTTGTTGGGAACACAAAGTTTCTTTTCACTTGCAAATTCCACTCCACACATATATATGGGTAGGTACAAGCTCCAACTCGGTTTTACAGTGAAAAATGCAGGAACTTCAAACCGGCACTAGGAAACAGACTGAGAATCCAGAGTAAAAGTATCTCCTACAACACGTTCCCTGTGTGCCAAATGAACGAATGTCTTTCCACATGCTCAGTTCTGAGAGATAAGTGTGTGTTAAAGCCGTCCTTCACCTAGCTTGTTGGGAACACAAAGCTTCTTTTAAGTTGCAAACTCCATTCCATACATATATATGGGGAGGTACTAGATCCAACACGGTTTTACAGTGAAAACTGCTGGAACTTCAAACCGGCACTAGGAAACAGACTGAGAAACCAGAGTAAAAGTTTCCCCTGATACCCATTCCCTTTGTGCTAGATGAACGAACGTCTCTCCACATGCTTAGTTCTGAGAGATAAGTGTGTGTGAAAGCCGTCCTCACATACCTTGTTGGGAACACAAAGTTTCTTTTCAGTTGCAAACTCCACTCAATACATATATATGGGGAGGTACAGGCCCCAAATCGGTTTTAAAGTGAAAACTGCAGGAACTTCAAATCGGCAGTAGGAAACAGAGTGAGAAATCAGAGTAAAAGTTTCTCCTGCAACCCGTTCCCTTTGTGCTAGATGAACGAACGTCTCTCCACATGCTCAAGTCTGAGAGATATGTGTGAGTGAAAGCCGTCCTTCACCTAGCATTTTGGGAACACAAAGCTTCTTTTCAGTTGCAAACTCCACTCATTAATTATATATGGGGAGGTACGAGCTCCAACTCGGTTTTACTGTGAAAACTGCAGGAACTTCAAACCGGTAGTAGGAAACAGAGTGAGAAATCAGAGTAAATGTTTCTCATGCAACCGGTTCCTTTTGTGCTAGATGAACGAACGTCTCTCCACATGCTCAGTTCTGAGAGATATGTGTGAGTGAAAGCCGTACTTCAAGTAGCTTTTTGGGAACACAAAGTTACTTTTCAGTTGCAAAATCCACTCCTTACATATATATGGGGAGGTACGAGCTCCAACTCGGTTTTACAGTGAAAACTGCAGGAATTTCAAACCGGCAGTGGGAAACAGACTGAGAAACCAGAGTAAAAGTTTCTACTGCAAACCGTTCCCTTTGTGCTAGATGAACGAACGTCTCTCCTCATGCTCAGTTCTGATAAATAAGTGTGTGTGAAAGCCGTCCTTCACATAGCTTGTTGGGAACACAAAGTTTCTTTTCAGTTGCAAACTCCACTCAATACATATATATGGGGAGGTACAGGCCCCAAATCTCTTTTACAGTGAAAACTGCAGGAACTTCAAACCGGCAGTAGGAAACAGACTGAGAAACCAGAGTAAAAGTTTCTCCTGCAACCCGTTCCGTTTGTGCTAGATGAACGAACGTCTCTCCACTTGCTCACTTCTGAGCGATAAGTGCGTGTGAAAGCCGTCCTTCACCTAGCTTGTTGGGAACACAATGCTTCTTTTCAGTTGCAAACTCCACTCCTTACATATATATGGTGAGGTACGAGTTCCATCTCGGTTTTACAGTGAAAACTGCAGGAACTTCAAACCGGCACTAGGAAACAGACTGAGAAACCAGAGTAAAAAGTTCCCTGCAATACATTCCTTTTGTGCTAGATGAACGAACGTCTCTCCACTTGCTCAGTTCTGAGAGATAAGTGCCTGTGAAAGCCGTCCTTCACCTAGCTTGTTGGGAACACAAAGCTTCTTTTCAGTTGCAAACTCCACTCCTTACATATATATGGGGAAGTACGAGCTCCAACTCGGTTTTACAGTGAAAACTGTAGGAACTTCAAACAGGCAGTGGGAAACAGACTGAGAAACCAAAGAAAAAGTTTCTCCTGCAAACCGTTCCATTTGTGCTAGATGAATGAACGTCTCTCCATATGCTCAGTTCTGAGAGATAAGTGTGTGTGAAAGCCGTCCTTCACATAGCTTGTTGGGAACACAAAGTTTCTTTTCAGTTGCAAACTCCACTCAATACATATATATGGGGAGGTACAGGAACCAAATCGGTTTTAAAGTTAAAACTGCAGGAACTTCAAACCGGCAGTAGGAAACAGACTGAGAAACCAGAGTAAAAGTTTCTCCTGCAACCCGTTCCCTTTGTGCTAGATGAACGAACGTGTCTCCACTTGCACAGTTCTGAGCGATAAGTGCGTGTGAAAGCTGTCCTTCACCTAGCTTGTTGGGAACACAAAGCTTCTTTTCAGTTGCAAACTCCACTACTTACATATATATGGGGAGGTACGAGCTCCATCTCGGTTTTACAGTGAAAACTGCAGGAACTTCAAACAGGCACTAGGAAACAGACTGAGAAACCAGAGAAATAGTTTCTCCTGCAACCCGTTCCATTTTTGCTAGATGAACGGACTTCTCTCCACATGCTCAGTTCTGAGAGATAAGTGTGTGTGAAGCCATATTTCACCTAGCTTGTTGGGAACACAAAGTTTCTTTTCACTTCCAAATTCCACTCCATATATATATATAGGGTGGTACTAGCTTCAACTCGGTTTTACAGTGAAAACTGCAGGAACTTCAAACCGGCACTAGGAAACAAAATGAGAAACCATAGTAAAAGTATCTCCTGCAACCAGTTCCTTTTGTGCTAGATGAACGAACGTCTCTCCACATGCTCAATTCTGAGAGATAAGTGTGTGTGAAAGCCGTCCTTCACCTAGCTTGTTGGGAACACAAAGTTTCTTTTCTGTTGCAAACTCCAATCCATCCATATATATGGGGAGCTACTAGCTCCAACTAGGTTTTACAGTGAAAACTGCAGGAACTTCAAACCGGCACTAGGAAACAGACTGAGAAACCAGAGAAATAGTTTCTCCTGCAACCCGTTCCCTTTGTGCTAGATGAACGGACTTCTCTCCACATGCTCAGTTCTGAGAGATAAGTGTGTGTGAAGCCATACTTCACCTAGCTTGTTGGGAACACAAAGTTTCTTTTCACTTCCAAATTCCACTCCATATACATATATAGGGTGGTACTAGCTTCTACTCGGTTTAACAGTGAAAACTGCAGGAACTTCAAACCGGCACTAGGAAACAAACTGAGAAACCAGAGTAAAAGTATCTCCTGCAACCAGTTCCTTTTGTCCTAGATGAACGAACGTCTCTCCACATGCTCAATTCTGAGAGATAAGTGTGTGTGAAAGCCGTCATTCAACTAGCTTGTTGGGAACACAAACTTTCTTTTCAGTTGCTAACTCCACTTTATACATATATAAGGGGGGTACTAGCTCCAACTAGGTTTTACAGTGAAAACTGCAGGAACTTTAAACCGGCAATAGGAAACACACTGGGAAACCAGAGAAAAGTTCCTCCTGCAACACGTTCCCTTTGTGATAGATGAAGGAACGTCTCTCCACATGCTCAGTTCTGAGATATAAGTGCGTCTGAAAGCCGTCCTTCACCTAACTTGTTGGGAACACAAAGATTCTTTTCAGTTGGAATCTCCACTCCATACATATATATCGGGACGTACGAGCTCCAACTCGTTTTTACAGTGAAAAATGCAGGAACTTCAAACCGGCAGTAGGAAACCGAATGAGAAACCAGAGTAAAATTTCTCCTGCAACCCGTTCCATTTGTGCTAGATGAACGAACGTCTCTCCACATGCTAAGTTCTGAGAGATATTTGTGTGTGAAAGCCTTCCTTCAAGTAGCTTGTTGGGAACACAAAGTATCTTTTCAGTTGCAAACTCCACTCCTTACATATATATGGGTAGGTCCGAGCTCCAACTCGGTTTTACAGTGAAAACTGCAGGAACTTCAAAATGGCAGTAGGAAACAGACTGAGAAACCAGAGTAACAGTTTCTCCTGCAACCCGTTCCCTTTGTGCTTGATGAACGAACGTCTCTCCACATGCTCATTTCTGAGAGATAATTGTGCGTGAAAGCCGTCCTTCACCTAGCTTGTTGGGAACACAAAGTTTCTTTTCAGTTGCAATCTCCATTCCATAAATATATATGGGGAGGTACAAGCTCCAAATCGGTTTTACAGTGAAAACTGCAGGAACTTCAATCCGGCACTAGGAAACAGACTGAGAAACCAGAGTAAATGTATCTCCTGCAACCCGTTCCCTTTGTGCTAGATGAACGAACGTCTATCCACATGCTCAGTTCTGAAAGATTAGTGTGTGTTAAAGCCATCCTTCACCTAGCTTGTTGGGAACACAAAGCTTCTTTTAAGTTGCAAACTCCACTCCATACATATTTATGGGGAGGTACTAGATCCAACTCGGTTTTAAAGTGAAAACTGCTAGAACTTTAAACCGGCACTAGGAAACATACTGAGAAACCAGAGTAAAAGTTTCCACTGCAACCCATTCCCTTTGTGCTAGATGAACGAACGTCTCTCCACATGATCAGTTCTGAGAGATAAGTGTGTGTGAAAGCCGTCCTTCACCTAGCTTGTTGGGAACACAAGGCTTCTTTTCAGTTGCAAAATCCACTCCTTACATATATATGGGGAGGTACGAGCTCCAACTCGGTTTTACAGTGAAAACTGCAGGAACTTCAAACGTGCAGTAGGAAACAGACTGAGAAAGCAGAGTAAAAGTTTCAACTGCAACCCGTTCCCTTTGTGCTAGATGAACGAACGTCTCTCCACATGCTCAGTTCTGAGAGATAAGTATCTGTGAAAGCCGTCCTTCACCTATCTTGTTGGAAAAACAAAGTTTCTTTTCAGTTACAAACACCAATCCATACATACATATGTGTAGGTACTAGCTCCAACACGGTTTTACAGTGAAAACTGCAGGAACTTCAAACCGGCAGTAGGAAACAGACTGAGAAACCAGAGTAAAAGTTTCTCCTGCAACCCGTTCCTTTTGTGCTAGATGAATGAACGTCTCTCCACTTGCTCATTTCTGAGAGATAAGTGCGTATGAAAGCCGTCCTTCACCTAGCTTGTTGGGAACACAAAGCTTCTTTTCAGTTGCATACTCCAATCCATCCATTTATATGCGGAGGTACTAACTCCAAATCGGTTTTACAGTGAAAACTGCAGGAACTTCAAACCGGCACTAGGAAACAGACTGAGAATCCAGAGTAAAAGTATCTCCTACAACACGTTCCCTGTGTGCCAAATGAACGAATGTCTTTCCACATGCTCAGTTCTGAGAGATAAGTGTGTGTTAAAGCCGTCCTTCACATAGCTTGTTGGGAACACAAAGCTTCTTTTCAGTTGCAAACTCCATTCCATACATATATATGGGGAGGTACTAGATCCAACACGGTTTTACAGTGAAAACTGCTGGAACTTCAAACCGGCACTAGGAAACAGACTGAGAAACCAGAGTAAAATTTCCCCTGCCACCCATTCCCTTTGTGCTAGATGAACGAACGTCTCTCCACATGCTCAAGTCTGAGAGATATGTGTGAGTGAAAGCCGTACTTCAAGTAGCTTGTTGGGAACATAAAGTTTCTTTTCAGTTGCAAATTCCACTCCTTACATATATATGGGGAGGTACGAGCTCCAACTCGGTTTTACAGTTAAAACTGTAGGAACTTCAAACAGGCCGTGGGAAACAGACTGAGAAACCAGAGTAAAAATTTCTCCTGCAACCCGTTCCATTTGTGCTAGATGAACGAACGTCTCTCCACCTGCTCAGTTCTGAGAGATAAGTGTGTGTGAAAGCCGTCCTTCACCTAGCTTGTTGGGAACACAAAGCTTCTTTTCAGTTGCAAACTACAATCCATCCATATATATGGGGAGGTACTAACTCCAAATCGGTTTTACAGTGAAAACTGCAGGAACTTCAAACCGGCAGTAGGTAACAGACTGAGAAACCAGAGTAAATGTTTCTCCTGCAACCGGTTCCATTTGTGCTAGATGAACGAACGTCTCTCCACATGCTCAGTTCTGAGAGATATGTGTGAGTGCAAGCCGTACTTCAAGTAGCTTGTTGGGAACACAAAGTTACTTTTCAGTAGCAAAATCCACTCCTTACATATATAAGGGGAGGTACGAGCTCCAACTCGGTTTTACAGTGAAAACTGCAGGAACTTCAAACCGGCACTAGGAAACAGACTGAGAAACCAGAGTAAAAGGTTCCCCTGCAATACATTCCTTTTGTGCTAGATGAACGAACGTCTCTCCACTTGCTCAGTTCTGAGAGATAAGTGCCTGTGAAAGCCGTCCTTCACCTAGCTTGTTGGGAACACAAAGCTTCTTTTCAGTTGCAAACTCCACTCTTTACACATATATGGGGAGGTACGAGCTCCAACTCGGTTTTACAGTGAAAACTGCAGGAACTTCAAACCGGCACTAGGAAACAGACTGAGAAAGCAGAGTAAAAATTTCTCCTGCAACCCGTTCCCTTTGTTCTAAATGAACAAACGTCTCTCCACATGCTCAGTTCTGAGAGATAAATGTGTGTGAAAGCCGGTATTGAACTAGCTTGTTGGGAACACAAAGTTTCTTTTCAGTTGGAAACTCCATTCCATGCATATATATTGGGACGTACGAGCTCCAACTCGGTTTTACAGCGAAAACTGCAGGAACTTCAAAACGGCACTAGGAAACAGAATGGGAAACCACAGTAAAAGTTTCTCCTGCAAACCGTTCCCTTTGTGCTAGATGAAAGAACGTCTCTCCACATGCTCAGTTCTGAGTGATATGTGTGTGTGAAAGCCGTCCTTCACCTAGCTTGTTGGGAACACAAAGTTTCTTTCAGTTTCAAACTCCATTCCATAAATATATATGGGGAGGTACAAGCTCCAACTCTGTTTTACAGTGAAAACTGCTGGAACTTCAAACCGGCACTAGGAAACAGACTGAGAAACCAGAGTAAAGGTTTCCCCTGCAACCCATTCCCATTGTGCTAGATGAACGAACGTCTCTCCACATGCTCAGTTCTGAGAGATAAGTGTGTGTGAAAGCCGCCCTTCACATAGCTTGTTGGGAACACAAAGTTTCTTTTCAGTTGCAAACTCCACTCAATACATATATATGGGGAGGTACAGGCCCCAAATCGGTTTTACAGTGAAAACTGCAGGAACTTCAAACCGGCAGTAGGAAACAGACTGAGAAACCAGAGAAATAGTTTCTCCTGCAACCCGTTCCCTTTGTGCTAGATGAACGAACGTGTCTCCACTTGCTCAGTTCTGAGCGATAAGTGCCTGTGAAAGCCGTCCTTCACCTAGCTTGTTGGGAACACAAAGTTTCTTTTCAGTTGAAAACTCCATTCCTTACATATATATGGAGAGGTACGAGCTCCAACTCGGGTTTACAGTGAAAAATGCAGGAACTTCAAACCGGCAGTAGGAAACAGACTGAGAAAACAGAGTAAAAGTTTCTCGTGCAACCGGTTCCTTTTGTGCTAGATGAACGAACATCTCTCCACATGCTCAGTTCTGAGAGATATTTGAGAGTGAAAGCCATACATCAAGTATCTTGTTGGGAACACAATGTTACTTTTCAGTTGCAAACACCACTCCTTACATATATATGGGGAGGTACGAGCTCCAACTCGGTTTTACAGTGAAAACTGCAGGAACTTCAAATCGGCAGTGGGAAACAGACTGAGAAACCAGAGTAAAAGTTTCTCCTGCAACCCGTTCCCTTTGTGCTAGATGAACGAACGTCTCTCCACATGCTCAGTTCTGAGAGATACGTTTGTGTGAAGCCGTCCTTCTCATAGCTTGTTGGGAACACAAAGTTTCTTTTCAGTTGCAGACTCCACTCCATACATATATATGGGGAGGTACTAGCTCAAACTCGGTTTTACAGTGAAATCTGCAGGTACTTCAAACCGGCACAAGGAAACAGACTGAGAAACCACAGTTAAAGTTTCTCCTCAAACCGTTCCTTTTCTTCTAGATGAACGAACGTCTCTCCACATGCTCAGTTCTCAGAGATAAGCTTGTGTGAAAGCCGTCCTTCACCTAGCTTATTGGGAACACAAAGTTTCTTTTCAGTTTCAAACTCCATTCCATACATATATATGGGGAGGTACTACCTCCAACTCGGTTTTACCGTGAAAACTGCAGGAACTTCAAACCGGCACTAGGAAACAGACTGAGAAACCAGAGTAAAAGTTTCACCTGCAACCCGTTCCCTTTGTGCTAGATGAACGAAAGTCTCTCCACATGCTCAGTTCTGAGAGATAAGTGTGTGTGAAAGCCGTACTTCACCAAGCTTGTTGGGAACATAAAGTTTCTTTTAAGTTGCAAACTCCACTCCATACATATATATGGGTAGGTACTAGCTTCAACACGATTTTACAGTGAAAACTGCAGGAATTTCAAACCGGCACTAGGAAACATACTGAGAACCCAGATTAAAAGTTTCTCCTGCAACCCGTTCCTTTTGTGCTAGATGAACGAACGTCTCTCCACATGCTCAATTCTGAGAGATAAGTGTGTGTGAAAGCCGTCCTTCACCTAGCTTGTTGGGAACACAAATTTCTTTTCATTTGCATACTCCAATCCTTATATATATATGGGGAGGTACGAGCTCCAACTCGGTTTTACCGTGAAAACTGCAGGAACATCAAACCGACAGTAGGAAACAGACTGCGAAACCAGAGTAATAGTTTCTCCTGCAACCCGTTCCTTTTGTGCTAGATGAACGAACGTCCCTCCACATGCTCAGTTCTGAGAGATATATGTGAGTGAAAGTCGTCCTTCAAGTAGCTTGTTGGGAACACAAAGTTTCTTTTCAGTTGCAAACTCCACTCCTTACATATATATGGGGTGTTACGAGCTCCAACTTTGTTTTACAGTGAAAACTGCAGGAACTTCAAACCGGCAGTGGGAAAAAGACTGAGAAACCAGAGTAAAAGTTTCTCCTGCAACCCGTTCCCTTTGTGATAGATGAACGAAAGTCTCTCCACATGCTCAGTTCTGAGAGATAAGTGTGTGTGAAGCCGGCCTTCACCTATCTTGTTGGGAACACAAAGTTTCTTTTCAGCTGCAAACACCACTCCTTTCATATATATGGGGATGTAGTAGCTCCAAATCTGTTTTACAGTGAAAACTGCAGGAATTTCAACCCGGCTGTAGGAAACAGACTGAAAAACCAGAGTAAAATTTCCCCTGCAACCCGTTCTTTTTTTGCTAGATGAACGAACGTCTCACCACATGCTCAGTTCTGAGAGATAATTGTGTGTGAAAGACGTCCTTCACCTAGCTTGTTGGGAACAAAAGTTTCTTTTCAGTTGCAAACTCCACTCCATACATATATATGGGTAGGTTCTAGCTCCAACACGGGTTTACAGTGAAAACTGCAGGAATTTCAAACCGGCACTAGGAAGCAGACTGAGAAACCAGAGTAAAATTTTCTCCTGCAACACGTTCCCTTTATGCTAGATGAACGAAATTCTCTCCACATGCTCAGCTCTGAGAGATAAGTGTGTGTGAAAGCCGTCCTTCACCTAGCTTGTTGGGAACACAAAGTTTCTTTTCAGCTGCAAACCCCACTCCATAAATATATATGGGGAAGTACAAGCTCCAAATCGGTTTTACAGTGAAAACTGCATTAACTTCAACCCGGCACTAGGAAACAGACTGAGAAACCAGAGTAAAAGTTTCTCCTGCAAACCGTTCCCTTTGTGCTAGATGAACGAACGACTCTCCACATGCTCAGTTCTGTGAGATAAGTGCGTGTGAAAGCCGTCCTTCACATAGCTTGTTGGGAACACAAAGCTTATTTTCACTGGAAAACTCCACTCCATACATATATATGGGGAGGTACTAGCTCCAACTCGGTTTTACAGTGAAAACTGCAGGAACTTCAAACCGGCACTAGGAAACAGACTGAGAAACCAGAGTAAAAGTTTCCCCTGCAACCCGTTCCCTTTGTGCTAGATGAACGAACGTCTCTCCACATGCTCAGTTCTGAGAGATAAGTGTGTGTGAAAGCCGTCCTTCACCTAGCTTGTTGGGAACACAAAGTTTCTTTTCAGTTGGAAACTCCACTCCATACATATATATGGGGACGTACGAGCTCCAACTCGGCTTTACAGTGAAAACTGCAGGAACTTCAATTCGGCACTCGGAAACAGACTGAGAAACCAGAGTAAAAGTTTTTCCTGCAACCCGTTCCTTTTGTGCTAGATGAACGTACGTCTCTCCACATGCTCAATTCTGAGAGATACGTGTGTGTGAAAGCCGTCCTTCACCTAGCTTGTTGGGAACACAAAGTTTCTTTTCAGTTGGAAACTCCACTCCATACATATATATGGGGACGTACGAGCTCCAACTCGGTTTTACAGTGAAAACTGCAGGAACTTCAAATCGGCACTCGGAAACAGACTGAGAAACCAGAGTAAAAGTTTCTCCTGCAACCCGTTCCTTTTGTGCTAGATGAACGTACGTCTCTCCACATGCTCAATTCTGAGAGATACGTGTGTGTGAAGCCGTCTTTCTCGTAGCTTGTTGGGAACACAAAGTTTCTTTTCAGTAGAAAACTCCACTCCATACATATATATGGGGAGGTACAAGCTCCAAAAAGATTTTACAATGAAAACTGCAGGAACATCAAACCGGCAGTAGGAAACAGACTTCGAAACCAGAGTAAAAGTTTCTCGTGCAAACAGTTCCATTTGAGCTAGATGAACGAACGTCTCTCCACATGCTAAGTTCCGCGAGATATGTGTGAGTGAAAGCCGTCCTTCAACTAGATTGTTGGGAACACAATGATTCTTTTCAGTTGCAAACTCCACTCCTTACATATATATGGGGATGTACGAGCTCCAACTCGGTTTTACAGTGAAAACTGCAGGAACTTCAACCCGGTAGTTGGAAAAATACTTAGAAACCATAGTAAAAATTTCCCTGCAACATGTTCCCTTTGTGCTAGATGAACGAACGTCTCTCCACATGCTCAGTTCTGAGTGATAATTGTGTGTGAAAGCCGCCCTTCACCTAGCTTGTTGGGAACACAAAGTTTCTTTTCAGTTTCAACCTCCACTTCATACATATATATGGGGAGGTACTAGCTCAAACTCGGTTTTGCAGTGAAAACTGCAGGAATTTCAAACCGGCACTAGGAAACAGACAGAGAAACCACAGTAAAAGGTTCTCCTGCAAACCGTTCCCTTTGTGCTAGATAAACGAACGTCTCTCCACTTGCTCAGTTCTGAGCGATAAGTGCGTGTGAAAGCCGTCCTTCACCTAGCTTGTTGGGAACACAAAGCTTCTTTTCAGTTGCAAACTCCACTCCTTACATATATATGGGGAGGTACGAGCTCCAACTCGGTTTTACAGTGAAAACTGCAGGAACTTCAAACCGGAAGTAGGAAATAGATTGAGAAACCAGAGTAAAACTTTCTCCTACAACCCGTTCCATTTGTGCTAGATGAACGAACGTCTCTCCACATGCTCAGTTCTGAGAGATATGTGTGAGTGAAAGCCGTCCTTCAAGTAGCTTGTTGGGAACACAAAGTTTCTTTTCAGTTGCAAACTCCACTCCTTACATATATAAGGGAAGGTACGAGCTCCAACTTGGTTTAACAGGGAAAATGCAGGAACTTCAAACCGGCAGTGGGAAACTGACTGAGAAACCAGAGTAAATGTTTCTCCTGCAAACCTTTCATTTTGTGCTAGATGAACGAACGTCTATCCACAAGTTCAGTTCTGAGAAATAATTGTGTGTGAAAGCATCCCTTCACCTACCTTTTTGGGAAAACAAAGTTTCTTTTCATTTGCAAACTCCACTCCATACATATATATGGGGAGGTACTAGCTCCAACTCGGTTTTACAGTGAAAATTGCAGGAACTTCAAACCGGCACTAGGAAACAGACTGAGAAACCACAGTAAAAGTTTCTCCTCATACCTTTCCCTTTGTGCTAGATGAACGAACGTCTCTCCACATGCTAATTTCTGAGAGATATGTGTGTGTGAAAGCCGTCCTTCACCTAGCTTGTTTGGAACACAAAGTTTCTTTTCAGTTGGAAAATCCATTCCATACATATATAGGGGACGAAAGAGCTCCAACTAGGTTTTACAGTGAAAACTGCAGGAACTTCAAACCAGCACTAGGAAACAGACTGAAAACCAGAGTAAAAGTTTCTCCAGCAACCTGTTCCCTTTGTGCTAGATGAACGAACATCTCTCCACATGTTCTGTTCTGAGAGATACGTGTGTGTGAAGCCGTCCTTCACGAAGCTTGTTGGGAACACAAAGTTTCTTTTCAGTTGAAATCTCCATTCCATACATATATATGGGGAGGTACTAGCTACAACTATGTTTTACAGTGAAAACTGCAGGAACTTCAAACCGACAGTAGGAAACAGACTGAGAAAACAGAGTAAAAGTTTCTCGTGCAACCAGTTCCATTTGAGCTAGATGAACGAACGTCTCTCCACATGTTCAGTTCTGCGAGATATGTGTGAGTGAAAGCCTTTCTTCAAGTAGCTTGTTGGGAACACAAAGTTTCTTTACAGTTGCAAACCCCACTCCTTACATATATATGGGGAGGTACGAGCTCCAACACTGTTTTACAGTGAAAACTGCAGGAACTTCAAACTGGCACTAGGAAACAGACTGAGAAACCAGAGTAAAAGTTTCTCCTGCAACCCGTTCCCTTTGTGCTAGATGAACGAACGTCTCTCCACATGCTCAGTACTGCGAGATATGTGTGAGTGAAAGCCTTTCCTCAAGTAGCTTGTTGGGAACACAAAGTTTCTTTACAGTTGCAAACCCCACTCCTTACATATATATGGGGAGGTACGAGATCCAACACTGTTTTACAGTGAAAACAGCAAGAACTTCAAACCGGCACTAGGAAACACACTGAGAAACCACAGTAAAATTTTTTCCTCAAAACTTTCCCTTTGTGCTAGATGAACGAACGTCTCTCCACATGCTCAGTTCTGAGAGATAAGTGTGTGTGAAAGCCGTCCTTCACATAGCTTGTTTGGAACACAAAGTTTCTTTTCACTTGGAAATTCCAATCCAAACATATGTATGGGAGGTACTAGCACCAACTCGGTTTTACAGTGAAAACTGCAGGAACTTCAAACCGGCTCTAGGAAACAGGCTAAGAAACCAGAGTAAAAGTTTCTTCTGCAACCCGTTCCCTTTGTGCTAGATGAACGAACGTCTCTCCACATGCTCATTTCTGAGAGTTAAGTGTGTGTGAAAGCCGTCCTTCACCTAGCTTGTTGGGAACACAAAGTTTCTTTTTAGTTGCAAACTCCAATCCATACATATATATGGGTAGGTACGAGCTCCTACTCGGTTTTACTCTGAAAACTGCAGGAACTTGAAATCGGCAGTAGGAAACAGACTGAGAAACCAGAGTAAAAGTTGCCCTGCAACCAGTTCCCTTTGTGCTACATGAACGAACGTCTCTCCACATGCTCAGTTCAGAGAGATATTTGTGTATGAAAGCCGTGCTTCAACTAGCTTGTTGGGAACACAAAGTTTCTTTTCAGTTTCAAACTCCACTCCATACATATATATGGGGAGGTACTAACTCCAACTCAGTTTTATAGTGAAAACTGCAGGAACTTCAAACCGGCACTAGGAAACGGACTGAGAAACCAGAGTAAAAGTTTCTCCTGCAAACCGTTCCCTTTGTGCTAGATGAACGAAAGTCTCTCCACATGCTCAGTTCAGAGAGATAAGTGTGTGTGAAAGCCGTCCTTCACCTAGCTTGTTGGAAACACAAAGTTTCTTTTCAGATTAAACTCCACTCCATATATATATATAGGGATGTACTAACTCAAACTCGGTTTTACAGTGAAAACAGCAGGAATATCAAACCAGCATTAGGAAACAGACTGAGAAACCAGAGTAAAAGTATCTCCTGCTACCCGTTACCTTTGTGCTAGATGAACGAACGTCTCTCCACATGCTCAGTTCTGAGAGATAAGTGTGTGTGAAAGCCGTTCTTCACCTAGCTTGTTGGGAACACAAAGTTTCTTTTCACTTGGAAATTTCAATCCATACATATATATGGGGAGGTACTAGCTCCAACTCGGTTTTACAGTGAAAACTGCAGGAACTTCAAACCGGCACTAGGAAACAGACTGAGAAACCAGAGTAAAAGTTTCTCCTGCAACCCGTTCCCTTTGTGCTAGATGTACGAACGTCTCTCCACATGCTCATTTCTGAGAGAAAAGTGTGTGTGAAAGCCTTCCTTCAACTAGCTTGTTGGGAACACAAAGTTTCTTTTCAGTTGGGAACTCCACTCCATACTTATATATGGGGACTTACGAGCTCCAACTCGGTTTTACAGTGAAAACTGCAGGAACTTCAAACCGGCAGTAGGAAACAGACTGAGAAACCAGAGTAAAAGTTTCTCCTGCAACCCGTTCCCTTTGTGCCAAATGAACGAACGTCTCCCACATGCTCAGTTCTGAGAGATATTTGTGAGTGAAGCCATCCTTCAAGTAGCTTGTTGGGAACACAAAGTTTCTTTTTAGTTGCAAACCCCACTCCTTACATATATATAGGGAGGTACGAGCTCCCACTCGGATTTACAGTGAAAACTGCAGGAACTTCAAACCGGCAGTAGGAAACAGACTGAGAAACCTGGTAAAAGTTTCTCCTGCAACCCTTTCCCTTAGTGCTAGATGAACGAACGTCTCTCCACATGCTCAGTTCTGAGAAATAGGTGTGTTGAAAGCCGCAATTAACCTAGCTTGTTGGGAACACAAAGTTTCTTTTCACTTGCAAACTCCACTCCATACATATATAATGGGAGGTACTAGCTCCAACTCATGTTTACAGTGAAAACTGCAGGAACTTCAAACCGGCACTAGGAAACAGACTGAGAAACCAGAGTAAAAATTTCTCCAGCAACCCGTTCCCTTTGTGCTAGATGAACGAACTTCTCCCACATGCTCAGTTCTGAGAGATAAGTGTGTGTGAAGCCGTCCTTCACCTAGCTTGTTGGGAACAAAAAGTTTCTTTTCAGTTGCAGACTCCACTCCATACATATATATGGGGAGGTACAAGCTCCAAATCGGTTTTACTGTGAAAACTGCAGGAACTTCAAACCGGCACTAGGAAACAGACTGAGAAACCAGAGAAAAAGTTGCTCCTGAAACCAGTTCCCTTTTTTGCTAGATGAATGAACGTCTCTCCACATGCTCAGTTCAGAGAGATATTTGTGTATGAAAGCCGTCCTTCACCTAGGTTGTTGGGAACACAAATTTTCTTTTCAGTTTCAAACTCTACTCCATACATATATATGGGGAGGTACTAGCTCCAACTCGGTTTTACAGTGAAAACTGCAGGAACTTCAAAACGGCACTAGGAAACAGACTGAAAAACCAGAGTAAAAGTTTCTCCTGCAAACCGTTCCCATTTTGCTAGATGAACGAACGTCTCTCCACATGCTCAGTTCAGAGAGATAAGTGTGTGTGAAGCCGTCCTTCACCTAGCTTGTTGGGAACACAAAGTTTCTTTTCAGATCATACTCCACTCCATGTATATATATGGGGATGTACTAACTCAAACTCGGTTTTACAGAGAAAACAGCAGGAAATTCAAACCGGCAGTAGGAAACAGACTGAGAAACCAGAGTAAAAGTTTCCCCTGCAACCCGTTCATTTTGTGCTAGATGAAAGAACGTCTCTCCACATGCTCAGTTCTGAGAGATAAGTGTGTGTGAAAGCCGTCCTTCACCTAGCTTGTTGGGAACACAAAGTTTCTCTTCACTTGGAAATTCCAATCGATACATATATATGGGGAGGTACTAGCTCCAACTCGGTTTTACAGTGAAAACTGCAGGAACTTCAAACCGGCAGTAGGAAACAGACTGAGAAACCAGAGTAAAAGTTTCTCCTGCAACCCGTTCCCTTTGTGCTAGATGAACGAACGTCTCTCCACATGCTCATTTCTGAGAGTTAAGTGTGTGTGAAAGCCGTCCTTCACCTAGCTTGTTGGGAACACAAAGTTTCTTTTTAGTTGCAAACTCCACTCCATACATATATATGGGTAGGTACGAGCTCCTACTCGGTTTTACTCTGAAAACTGCAGGTACTTGAAATCGGCAGTAGGAAACAGACTGAGAAACCAGAGTAAAAGTTGCCCTGCAACCAGTTCCCTTTGTGCTACATGAACGAACGTCTCTCCACATGCTCAGTTCAGAGAGATATTTGTGTATGAAAGCCGTGCTTCAACTAGCTTGTTGGGAACACAAAGTTTCTTTTCAGTTGCAAATTCCACTCCATACATATATATGGGGAGGTACTACCTCCAACTCTGTTTTACAGTGAAAACTACAGGAACTTCAAACCGGCAGTAGGAAACAGACTGAGAAACCACAGAAAAATTTTCTCCTGCAAACCGTTCCCTTTTTGCTAGATGAACGAACGTCTCTCCACATGTTCCGTTCTGACAGATAAATGTGTGTGAAAGCCGTCCTTCACCTAGCTTGTTGGGAACACAAAGTTTCTTTTCAGTGGCAAACTCCACTCCATACATATATATGGGGATGTACTAGCTCCAACTCGGTTTTACAGTGAAAACTGCAGGAACTTCAAACCGGCAGTAGGAAACAGACTGAGAAACCAGAGTAAAAGTTTCTCCTGCAACCCTCTCCCATTTTGCTAAATGAAAGAACGTCACTCCACATGCTCAGTTCTGAGAGATATGTGTGTGTGAAAGCCGTCCTTCACCTAGCTTGTTGGGAACACAAAGTTTCTTTTCAGTTGCAAACTCCACTCCATACATATATATGGTATGTTACGATCTCCAACACGATTTTTCAGTGAAAACTGCAGGTACTTCAAACCGGCACTAGGAAACAGACTGAGAAACCAGAGTAAAAGTTTCTTCTGCAACCCGTTCCCTTTGTGCTAGATGAACGAACGTCTCTCCAAATGCTCAGATCTGATAGATAAGTGTGTGTGAAAGCCGTCCTTCACCTAGCTTGTTGGGAACACAAAGTTTCTTTTCAGTTGCAAACTCCACTCCATACATATATATGGGGAGGTACTATCTCCAACTAGGTTTTACAGTGAAAACTGCAGGAACTTCAAACCGGCACTAAGAAACATATTGAGAATCCAGAGTAAAATTTCTAAAGCAACCCGTTCCCTTTATACTAGACGAACGAACTTCTCTCCACATGCTCTGTTCTGAGTGATAAGTGTGTGTGGGAGCCGTCCTGCACCTAGCTTGTTGGGAACACAAAGTTTCTTTTCAGTTGCAAACTCCAATCCATACATATATATGGGGATGTACTAGCTCCAACTCGGTTATACAGTGATAAATGCAGGAACTTCACACCGGCAGTAGGAAACAGACTGAGAAATCAGAGTAAATGTTTCTCCTGCAAACCGTTCCCTTTGTTCTAGATGAACGAACGTCTATCCACATGCTCAGTTCTGAGAGATATCTGCGTGTGAAAGCCGTCCTTCACCTAGCTTGTTGGGAACACAAAGTTTCTTTTCAGATTAAACTCCACTCCATATATATATATAGGGATGTACTAACTCAAACTCGGTTTTACAGTGAAAACAGCAGGAATATCAAACCAGCATTAGGAAACAGACTGAGAAACCAGAGTAAAAGTATCTCCTGCTACCCGTTACCTTTGTGCTAGATGAACGAACGTCTCTCCACATGCTCAGTTCTGAGAGATAAGTGTGTGTGAAAGCCGTTCTTCACCTAGCTTGTTGGGAACACAAAGTTTCTTTTCACTTGGAAATTTCAATCCATACATATATATGGGGAGGTACTAGCTCCAACTCGGTTTTACAGTGAAAACTGCAGGAACTTCAAACCGGCACTAGGAAACAGACTGAGAAACCAGAGTAAAAGTTTCTCCTGCAACCCGTTCCCTTTGTGCTAGATGTACGAACGTCTCTCCACATGCTCATTTCTGAGAGAAAAGTGTGTGTGAAAGCCTTCCTTCAACTAGCTTGTTGGGAACACAAAGTTTCTTTTCAGTTGGGAACTCCACTCCATAATTATATATGGGGACTTACGAGCTCCAACTCGGTTTTACAGTGAAAACTGCAGGAACTTCAAACCGGCAGTAGGAAACAGACTGAGAAACCAGAGTAAAAGTTTCTCCTGCAACCCGTTCCGTTTGTGCCAAATGAACGAACGTCTCCCACATGCTCAGTTCTGAGAGATATTTGTGAGTGAAGCCATCCTTCTAGTAGCTTGTTGGGAACACAAAGTTTCTTTTTAGTTGCAAACCCCACTCCTTACATATATATAGGGAGGTACGAGCTCCCACTCGGATTTACAGTGAAAACTGCAGGAACTTCAAACCGGCAGTAGGAAACAGACTGAGAAACCAGAGTAAAAGTTTCTCCTGCAACCCTTTCCCTTAGTGCTAGATGAACGAACGTCTCTCCACATGCTCAGTTCTGAGAAATAGGTGTGTGTGAAAGCCGCAATTAACCTAGCTTGTTGGGAACACAAAGTTTCTTTTCACTTGCAAACTCCACTCCATACATATATAATGGGAGGTACTAGCTCCAACTCATGTTTACAGTGAAAACTGCAGGAACTTCAAACCGGCACTAGGAAACAGACTGAGAAAACAGAGTAAAAATTTCTCCAGCAACCCGTTCCCTTTGTGCTAGATGAACGAACTTCTCCCACATGCTCAGTTCTGAGAGATAAGTGTGTGTGAAGCCGTCCTTCACCTAGCTTGTTGGGAACAAAAAGTTTCTTTTCAGTTGCAGACTCCACTCCATACATATATATGGGGAGGTACAAGCTCCAAATCGGTTTTACTGTGAAAACTGCAGGAACTTCAAACCGGCACTAGGAAACAGACTGAGAAACCAGAGAAAAAGTTGCTCCTGAAACCAGTTCCCTTTTTTGCTAGATGAATGAACGTCTCTCCACATGCTCAGTTCAGAGAGATATTTGTGTATGAAAGCCGTCCTTCACCTAGGTTGTTGGGAACACAAATTTTCTTTTCAGTTTCAAACTCTACTCCATACATATATATGGGGAGGTACTAGCTCCAACTCGGTTTTACAGTGAAAACTGCAGGAACTTCAAAACGGCACTAGGAAACAGACTGAAAAACCAGAGTAAAAGTTTCTCCTGCAAACCGTTCCCATTTTGCTAGATGAACGAACGTCTCTCCACATGCTCAGTTCAGAGAGATAAGTGTGTGTGAAGCCGTCCTTCACCTAGCTTGTTGGGAACACAAAGTTTCTTTTCAGATCATACTCCACTCCATGTATATATATGGGGATGTACTAACTCAAACTCGGTTTTACAGAGAAAACAGCAGGAAATTCAAACCGGCAGTAGGAAACAGACTGAGAAACCAGAGTAAAAGTTTCCCCTGCAACCCGTTCATTTTGTGCTAGATGAACGAACGTCTCTCCACATGCTCAGTTCTGAGAGATAAGTGTGTGTGAAAGCCGTCCTTCACCTAGCTTGTTGGGAACACAAAGTTTCTCTTCACTTGGAAATTCCAATCGATACATATATATGGGGAGGTACTAGCTCCAACTCGGTTTTACAGTGAAAACTGCAGGAACTTCAAACCGGCAGTAGGAAACAGACTGAGAAACCAGAGTAAAAGTTTCTCCTGCAACCCGTTCCCTTTGTGCTAGATGAACGAACGTCTCTCCACATGCTCATTTCTGAGAGTTAAGTGTGTGTGAAAGCCGTCCTTCACCTAGCTTGTTGGGAACACAAAGTTTCTTTTTAGTTGCAAACTCCACTCCATACATATATATGGGTAGGTACGAGCTCCTACTCGGTTTTACTCTGAAAACTGCAGGAACTTGAAATCGGCAGTAGGAAACAGACTGAGAAACCAGAGTAAAAGTTGCCCTGCAACCAGTTCCCTTTGTGCTACATGAACGAACGTCTCTCCACATGCTCAGTTCAGAGAGATATTTGTGTATGAAGCCGTGCTTCAACTAGCTTGTTGGGAACACAAAGTTTCTTTTCAGTTGCAAATTCCACTCCATACATATATATGGGGAGGTACTACCTCCAACTCTGTTTTACAGTGAAAACTACAGGAACTTCAAACCGGCAGTAGGAAACAGACTGAGAAACCACAGAAAAATTTTCTCCTGCAAACCGTTCCCTTTTTGCTAGATGAACGAACGTCTCTCCACATGTTCCGTTCTGACAGATAAATGTGTGTGAAAGCCGTCCTTCACCTAGCTTGTTGGGAACACAAAGTTTCTTTTCAGTGGCAAACTCCACTCCATACATATATATGGGGATGTACTAGCTCCAACTCGGTTTTACAGTGAAAACTGCAGGAACTTCAAACCGGCAGTAGGAAACAGACTGAGAAACCAGAGTAAAAGTTTCTCCTGCAACCCTCTCCCATTTTGCTAAATGAAAGAACGTCACTCCACATGCTCAGTTCTGAGAGATATGTGTGTGTGAAAGCCGTCCTTCACCTAGCTTGTTGGGAACACAAAGTTTCTTTTCAGTTGCAAACTCCACTCCATACATATATATGGTATGTTACGATCTCCAACACGATTTTTCAGTGAAAACTGCAGGTACTTCAAACCGGCACTAGGAAACAGACTGAGAAACCAGAGTAAAAGTTTCTTCTGCAACCCGTTCCCTTTGTGCTAGATGAACGAACGTCTCTCCAAATGCTCAGATCTGATAGATATGTGTGTGTGAAAGCCGTCCTTCACCTAGCTTGTTGGGAACACAAAGTTTCTTTTCAGTTGCAAACTCCACTCCATACATATATATGGGGAGGTACTATCTCCAACTAGGTTTTACAGTGAAAACTGCAGGAACTTCAAACCGGCACTAAGAAACATATTGAGAATCCAGAGTAAAATTTCTAAAGCAACCCGTTCCCTTTATACTAGACGAACGAACTTCTCTCCACATGCTCTGTTCTGAGTGATAAGTGTGTGTGGGAGCCGTCCTGCACCTAGCTTGTTGGGAACACAAAGTTTCTTTTCAGTTGCAAACTCCAATCCATACATATATATGGGGATGTACTAGCTCCAACTCGGTTATACAGTGATAAATGCAGGAACTTCACACCGGCAGTAGGAAACAGACTGAGAAATCAGAGTAAAAGTTTCTCCTGCAAACCGTTCCCTTTGTTCTAGATGAACGAACGTCTATCCACATGCTCAGTTCTGAGAGATATCTGCGTGTGAAAGCCGTCCTTCACCTAGCTTGTTGGGAACACAAAGTTTCCTTTCAGTTGCAAAATCCACTCTATACATATATATGCGGAGGTACGAGCTCCAACTCATTTTTATAGTGAAAACGGCAGGAAATTCAAACCGGCAGTAGGAAACAGACTGAGAAACCAGAGTAAAATTTCCTCCTGAAAACCGTTCCATTTTTCTAGATGAACGAACGTCTCCCCACATGCTCAGTTCTGAGAGATAAGTGTGTGTGAAAGCCGTCCTTCACCTAGCTTGTTGGAAACACAAAGTTTCTTTTCAGTTGCAAACTCCACTCCATACATATATATGGTATGTTACGATCTCCAACACGATTTTTCAGTGAAAACTGCAGGTACTTCAAACCGGCACTAGGAAACAGATTGAGAAACAAGAGAAAAACTTTCTCCTGCAACCCGTTCCATTTGTGCTAAATGAACGAACGTCTCTCCACATGCTCAGTACTGAGAGATATTTGTGTGTGAAAGCCGTCCTTCACCTAGCTTTTTGGGAACACAAAGTTTCTTTTCAGTTGCAAACTCCACTCCATACATATATATAGGGATGTACTAGCTCCAACTCGGTTTTACAGTGATAACTGCAGGAACTTCAAACCGGCAGTAAGAAACAGACTGAGAAACCAGTGTAAAAGTTTCTCCTGCAAACCGTTCCCTTTTTGCTAGATGAACGAACGTCTCTCCACATGCTCAGTTCTGAGAGATAAGTGCGTGTGAAAGCCGTCCTTCACCTAGCTTGTTGGGAACACAAAGTTTCTTTTCAGTTGCAAACTCCACCCATACATATATATGGGGAGTAACATGCTCCAACTCGGAATTACAGTGAAAACTGCAGAAACTTCAAACCGGCACTAGGAAACAGACTGAGAAACCAGCATAAAAGTTTCTCCTGCAACCCGTTCCCTTTTTGCTAGATGAACGAACGTCTCTCCACATGCTCAGTTGTGAAAGAAATTTGTGTGTGAAAGCCGTACTTCACCTAGCTTGTTTGGAACACAAAGTTTCTTTTCAGTGGGTTACTATATTCCATACATATATCTGGGGACGTACGAGCTCCAACACGGTTTTACAGTGATAACTGCAGGAACTTCAAACCGGCACTAAGAAACAGACTGAGAAACCAGAGTAAAAGTTTGTCCTTCAACCCGTTCCCTTTGTGCTAGATGAACGAACGTCTCTCAACATGCTCAGTTCTTAGAGATAAGTGTGTGTGAAAGCCGTTCTTCTCCTAGCTAGTTGGGAACACAAAGTTTCTTTTCAGTTGCAAACTCCACTCCATACATATATATGGGGAGGTACTAGCTCCAACACGGTTTTACAGTGAAAAATGCAGAACCTTCAAACCAGCACTAGGAAACAGACTGAGAAACCGGAGTAAAAGTTTCTCCTACAAACCGTTCCCTTTTTGCTAGATGAACGAACGTCTCTCCACATGCTCAGTTCTGAGAGATAAGTGCGTGTGAAAGCCGTCCTACAACTAGCTTGTTGGGAACACAAAGCTTCTTTTCAGTTGCAAACTCCACTCCATACATATATATGGGGAGTTACATGCTCCAACTCGGAATTACAGTGAAAACTGCAGAAACTTCAAACCGGCACTAGGAAACAGACTGAGAAACCAGCATAAAAGTTTCTCCTGCAAACCGTTCCCTTTTTGCTAGATGAACGAACGTCTCTCCACATGCTCAGTTCTGAGAGAAAATTGTGTGTGAAAGCCGTCCTTCACCTAGCTTGTTTGGAACACAAAGTTTCTTTTTAGTTGGTAACTATAATCCATACATATATATGGGGACGTACGAGCTCCAACTCGGTTTTACAGTGAAAATTGCAGGAAATTCAAACTGGCACTAGGAAACAGATTGAGAATCCAGAGTAAAACTTTCTAATGCAACCCGTTCCCTTTGTACTAGATGAACGAACTTCTCTCCACATGCTCAGTTCTGAGTGATAAGTGTGTGTGGGAGCCGTCCTTCACCTAGCTTGTTGGGAACACAAAGTTTCTTTTCAGTTGCAAACTCCAATCCATACATATATATGGGGATGTACTAGCTCCAACTCGGTTATACAGTGATAACTGCAGGAACTTCAAACCGGCAGTAGGAAACAGACTGAGAAATCAGAGTAAAAATTTCTCCTGCAACCCGTTCCCTTTGTTCTAGATGAACGAACGTCTATCCACATGCTCAGTTCTGAGAGATATCTGCGTGTGAAAGCCGTCCTTCACCTAGCTTGTTGGGAACACAAAGTTTCTTTTCAGTTGCAAACACCACTCTATACATATATATGCGGAGGTACGAGCTCCAACTCGTTTTTACAGTGAAAACGGCAGGAAATTCAAACCGGCAGTAGGAAACAGACTGAGAAACCAGAGTAAAATTTCCACCTGCAAGCCGTTCCATTTTTGCTAGATGAACGAACGTCTCCCCACATGCTCATTTCTGAGAGATAATTGTGTGTGAAAGCCGTCCTTCACCTAGATTGTTGGGAACACAAAGTTTATTTTCACTTGCAAACTCCACTCCATAAATATATATGGGGATGTACTATCTCCAACACGGTTTTACAGTGTAAACTGCAGGAACTTCAAACCGGCAGTAGGAAACAGACTGAGAAACCAGAGTAAAAGTTTGTCCTTCAACCCGTTCCCTTTGTTCTAGATGAACGAACGACTCTCAACATGCTCATTTCTTAGAGGTAAATGTGTGTGAATGCCGTTCTTCTCCTAGCTTGTTGGGAACACAAAGTTTCTTTTCAGTTGCAAACTCCAGTCCATACATATAAATGGGGAGGTACTAGTTCCAACACGGTTTTACAGTGAAAAATGCAGAACCTTCAAACCGGCACTAGGAAACAGACTGAGAAACCGGAGTAAAAGTTTCTCCTGCAAACCGTTCCCTTTTTGCTAGATGAACGAACGTCTCTCCACATGCTCAGTTCTGAGAGATAAGTGCGTGTGAAAGCCGTCCTTCACCTAGCTTGTTGGGAACACAAAGTTTCTTTTCAGTTGCAAACTCCACTCCATACATATATATGGGGAGTTACATGCTCCAACTCGGAATTACAGTGAAAACTGCAGAAACTTCAAACCGGCACTAGGAAACAGACTGAGAAACCAGCGTAAAAGTTTCTCCTGCAACCCGTTCCCTTTTTGCTAGATGAACGAACGTCTCTCCACATGCTCAGTTTTGAGAGAAAATTGTGTGTGAAAGCCGTCCTTCACCTAGCTTGTTGGGATCACAAACTTTCTTTTCACTAGCAAACCCCAATCCATATATATATATGGGGAGGTACTAGCTCCAACTCGGTTTTACAGTGAAAACTGCAGGAACTTCAAACCGGCACTAGGAAACAGACTGAGAATCCACAAAATAATTTTCTCCTGCAAACCGTTCCCTTTGTGCTAGATGAACGAACGTCTCTCCACATGCTCAGTTCTGAGTGATATGTGTGTGTGAAAGCCGTCCTTCACCTAGCTTGTTGGGAACACAAAGTTTCTTTTCACTTGCAAACTCCAATCCATATATATATATGGGGAGGTACTAGCTCCAACTCGGTTTTACAGTGAAAACTGCAGGTAATTCAAACCGGCACTAGGAAACAAACTGAGAAACCAGAGTAAATGATTTCCCTGCAAACTGTTCCCTTTGTGCTAGATAAAAGAACGTCTCTCCACATGCTCAGTTCTGAGAGTTAAGTGTGTGTGAAAGCCGTCCTTCACCTAGCTTGTTGGGTACACAAAGTTTCTTTTCAGTTGCAAATTCCACTCCATACATATATATGGGGAGGTACTACCTCCAAATCTGTTTTACAGTGAAAACTACAGGAACTTCAAACCGGCAGTAGGAAACAGACTGAGAAACCACAGAAAAATTTTCTCCTGCAAACCGTTCCCTTTTTGCTAGATGAACGAACGTCTCTCCACATGTTCCGTTCTGACAGATAAATGTGTGTGAAAGCCGTCCTTCACCTAGCTTGTTGGGAACACAAAGTTTCTTTTAAGTTGAAACTCCAATCCATACATATATATGTGGAGGTACTATCTCCAACTAGGTTTTACAGTGAAAACTGCAGGAACTTCAAACCGGCACTAAGAAACATATTGAGAATCCAGAGTAAAATTTCTAAAGCAACCCGTTCCCTTTATACTAGACGAACGAACTTCTCTCCACATGCTCTGTTCTGAGTGATAAGTGTGTGTGGGAGCCGTCCTGCACCTAGCTTGTTGGGAACACAAAGTTTCTTTTCAGTTGCAAACTCCAATCCATACATATATATGGGGATGTACTAGCTCCAACTCGGTTATACAGTGATAAATGCAGGAACTTCACACCGGCAGTAGGAAACAGACTGAGAAATCAGAGTAAAAGTTTCTCCTGCAAACTGTTCCCTTTGTTCTAGATGAACGAACGTCTATCCACATGCTCAGTTCTGAGAGATATCTGCGTGTGAAAGCCGTCCTTCACCTAGCTTGTTGGGAACACAAAGTTTCTTTTCAGTTGCAAACACCACTCTATACATATATATGCGGAGGTACGAGCTCCAAGTCGTTTTTACAGTGAAAACTGCAGGAAATTCAAACCGGCAGTAGGAAACAGACTGAGAAACCAGAGTAAAATTTCCTCCTGAAAACCCTTTCATTTTTGCTAGATGAACGAACGTCTCCCCACATGCTCATTTCTGAGAGATAATTGTGTGTGAAAGCCGTCCTTCACCTAGATTGTTGGGAACACAAAGTTTATTTTCACTTGCAAACTCCACTCCATAAATATATATGGGGATGTACTAGCTCCAACACGGTTTTACAGTGTAAACTGCAGGAACTTCAAACCGGCAGTAGGAAACAGACTGAGAAACCAGAGTAAAAGTTTCTCCTGCAACCCATTCCCTTTGTACTAGATGAACGTACGTCTCTCCACATGCTAAGTTCTGAGAGATAAGTGTTTGAAAGCCGTAATTCACCTAGCTTGTTGGGAACACAAAGTTTCTTTACAGTTGCAAACTCCACTCCATACATATATATGGGGAGGTACGAACTCCAACTCGTTTTTACAGTGAAAACTGCAGGAACTTCAAACCGGCAGTAGGAAACAGTCTGAGAAACCAGAGTAAAATTTCCTCCTTCAAACCGTTCCCTTTTTGCTAGATGAAGGAACGTCTCCCCACATGCTCAGTTCTGAGAGATAATTGTGTGTGAAAGCCGTCCTTCACCTAGATTGTTCGGAACACAAAGTTTCTTTTCAGTTGCAAACTCCAATCCATACATATATATGGGGAGGTACTAGCTCCAACTCGGTTTTACAGTGAAAATTGCAGGAAATTCAAACCGGCACTAGGAAACAAAGTGAGAAACCAGAGTAAATGATTTCCCTGCAAACTATTCCACTTGTGCTAGATAAAAGAACGTCTCTCCACATGCTCAGTTCTGAGAGATAAGTGTGTGTGAAAGCCGTCCTTCACCTAGCTTGTTGGGTACACAAAATTTCTTTTCAGTTGCAAACACCACTCCATACATATATATGGGGAGGTACTACCTCCAACTCTGTTTTACACTGAAAACTACAGGAACTTCAAAACGGCAGTAGGAAACAGATTGAGAAACCACAGAAAAATTTTCTCCTGCAACCCGTTCCCTTTTTGCTAGATGAACGAACGTCTCTCCACATGTTCAGTTCTGACAGATAAATGTGTGTGAAAGCCGTCCTTCACCTAGCTTGTTGGGAACACAAAGTTTCTTTTCAGTTGCAAACTCCACTCCATACATATATATGGGGATGTACTAGCTCCAACTCGGTTTTACAGTGATAACTGCAGGAACTTCAAACCGGAACTAAGTAACAGACTGAGAAACCAGAGTAAAAGTTTGTCCTTCAACCCGTTCCCTTTGTGCTAGATGAACGAACGACTCTCAACATGCTCATTTCTTAGAGGTAAATGTGTGTGAATGCCGTTCTTCTCCTAGCTTGTTGGGAACACAAAGTTTCTTTTCAGTTGCAAACCCCAGTCCATACATATAAATGGGGAGGTACTAGTTCCAACACGGTTTTACAGTGAAAAATGCAGAACCTTCAAACCGGCACTAGGAAACAGACTGAGAAACCGGAGTAATAGTTTCTCCTGCAAACCGTTCCCTTTTTGCTAGATGAACAAACGTCTCTCCACATGCTCAGTTCTGAGAGATAAGTGCGTGTGAAAGCCGTCCTTCACCTAGCTTGTTGGGAACACAAAGTTTCTTTTCAGTTGCAAACTCCACTCCATACATATATATGGGGAGTTACATGCTCCAACTCGGAATTACAGTGAAAACTGCAGAAACTTCAAACCGGCACTAGGAAACAGACTGAGAAACCAGCGTAAAAGTTTCTCCTGCAACCCGTTCCCTTTCTGCTAGATGAACGAACGTCTCTAAACATGCTCAGTTTTGAGAGAAAATTGTGTGTGAAAGCCGTCCTTCACCTAGCTTGTTGGGAACACAAAGTTTCTTTTCAGTTGGTAACTATAATCCATACATATATATGGGGACGTACGAGCTCCAACTCGGTTTTACAGTGAAAATTGCAGGAAATTCAAACTGGCACTAGGAAACAGATTGAGAATCCAGAGTAAAACTTTCTAATGCAACCCGTTCCCTTTGTACTAGATGAACGAACTTCTCCCCACATGCTCAGTTCTGAGTGATAAGTGTGTGTGGGAGCCGTCCTTCACCTAGCTTGTTGGGAACACAAAGTTTCTTTTCAGTTGCAAACTCCAATCCATACATATATATGGGGATGTACTAGCTCCAGCTCGCTTATACAATGATAACTGCAGGAACTTCAAACCGGCAGTAGGAAACAGACTGAGAAATCAGAGTAAAAGTTTCTCCTGCAACCCGTTCCATTTGTTCTAGATGAACGAACGTCTTTCCACATGCTCAGTTCTGAGAGATATCTGCGTGTGAAAGCCGTCCTTCACCTAGCTTGTTGGGAACACAAAGTTTCTTTTCAGTTGCAAATTCCACTCTATACATATATATGCGGAGGTACGAGCTCCAAATCGTTTTTACAGTAAAAACTGCAGGAAATTCAAACCGGCAGTAGGAAACAGACTGAGAAACCAGAGTAAAATTTCCTCCTGAAAACCCTTCCATTTTTGCTAGATTAACGAACGTCTCCCCACATGCTCAGTTCTGAGAGATAATTGTGTGTGAAAGCCGTCCTTCACCTAGATTGTTGGGAACACAAAGTTTATTTACACTTGCAAACTCCACTCCATAAATATATATGGGGATGTACTAGCTCCAACACGGTTTTACAGTGTAAACTGCAGGAACTTCAAACCGGCAGTAGGAAACAGACTGAGAAACCAGAGTAAAAGTTTCTCCTGCAACCCATTCCCTTTGTACTAGATGAACGTACGTCTCTCCACATGCTAAGTTCTGACAGATAAGTGTGTGTGAAAGCCGTAATTCACCTAGCTTGTTGGGAACACAAAGTTTCTTTACAGTTGACAAATCCACTCCATACATATATATGGGGTGGTACGAACTCCAACACTTTTTTACAGTGAAAACTGCAGGAACTTCAAACCGGCAGTAGGAAACAGTCTGAGAAACCAGAGTAAAATTTCCTCCTGCAAACCGTTCCCTTTTTGCTAGATGAAGGAACGTCTCCCCACATGCTCAGTTCTGAGAGATAATTGCGTGTGAAAGCCGTCCTTCACCTAGATTGTTGGGAACACAAAGTTTCTTTTCAGTTGCAAACTCCAATCCATACATATATATGGGGAGGTACTTGCTCCAACACGGTTTTACAGTGAAAACTGCAGGAAATTCAAACCGGCACTAGGAAACAAAGTGAGAAACCAGAGTAAATGATTTCCCTGCAAACTATTCCCCTTGTGCTAGATAAAAGAACGTCTCTCCACATGCTCAGTTCTGAGAGATAAGTGTGTGTGAAAGCCGTCCTTCACCTATCTTGTTGGGTACACAAAGTTTCTTTTCAGTTGCAAACTCCACTCCATACATATATATGGGGAGGTACTACCTCCAACTCTGTTTTACAGTGAAAACTACAGGAACTTCAAAACGGCAGTAGGAAACAGACTGAGAAACCACAGAAAAATTTTCTCCTGCAACCCGTTCCCTTTTTGCTAGATGAACGAACGTCTCTCCACATGTTCAGTTCTGACAGATAAATGTGTGTGAAAGCCGTCCTTCACCTAGCTTGTTGGGAACACAAAGTTTCTTTTCAGTTGCAAACTCCACTCCATACATATATATGGGGATGTACTAGCTCCAACTCGGTTTTACAGTGAAAACTGCAGGAACTTCAAACCGGCAGTAGGAAACAGACTGAGAAACCAGAGTAAAAGTTTCTCCTGCAACCCTTTCCCTTTGTGCTAAATGAAAGAACGTCTCTCCACATGCTCAGTTCTGAGAGAGAAGTGTGTGTGAAAGCTGTCCTTCACCTAGCTTGTTGGGAACACGAAGTTTCTTTTCAGTTGCAAACACCACTCCATACATATATATGGTATGTTACGATCTCCAACACGATTTATCAGTGAAAACTGCAGGTACTTCAAACCGGCACTAGGAAACAAATTGAGAAACAAGAGAAAAACTTTCTCCTGCAACCCTTTCCCTTTGTGCTAGATGAACGAACGTCTCTCCACATGCTCAGATCTGAGAAATAATTGTGTGTGAAAGCGGTCCTTCACCTAGCTTGTTGGGAACACAAAGTTTCTTTTCAGTTGGTAACTATAATCCATACATATATCTGGGGACGTACGAGCTCCAACTCGGTTTTACAGTGATAAATGCAGGAACTTCAAACCGGCACTAAGAAACAGACTGAGAAACCAGAGTAAAAGTTTGTCCTTCAACCCGTTCCCTTTGTGCTAGATGAACGAACGTCTCTCAACATGCTCAGTTCTTAGAGATAAGTGTGTGTGAAAGCCGTTCTTCTCCTAGCTAGTTGGGAACACAAAGTTTCTTTTCAGTTGCAAACTCCACTCCATACATATATATGGGGAGGTACTAGCTCCAACACGGTTTTACAGTGAAAAATGCAGAACCTTCAAACCGGCACTAGGAAACAGACTGAGAAACCGGAGTAATAGTTTCTCCTACAAACCGTTCCCTTTTTGCTAGATGAACGAACGTCTCTCCACATGCTCAGTTCTGAGAGATAAGTGCGTGTGAAAGCCGTCCTTCAACTAGCTTGTTGGGAACACAAAGTTTCTTTTCAGTTGCAAACTCCACTCCATACATATATATGGGGAGTTACATGCTCCAACTCGGAATTACAGTGAAAACTGCAGAAACTTCAAACCGGAACTAGGAAACAGACTGAGAAACCAGCATAAAAGTTTCTCCTGCAAACCGTTCCCTTTTTGCTAGATGAACGAACGTCTCTCCACATGCTCAGTTCTGAGAGAAAATTGTGTGTGAAAGCCGTCCTTCACCTAGCTTGTTTGGAACACAAAGTTTCTTTTTAGTTGGTAACTATAATCCATACATATATATGGGGACGTACGAGCTCCAACTCGGTTTTACAGTGAAAATTGCAGGAAATTCAAACTGGCACTAGGAAACAGATTGAGAATCCAGAGTAAACTTTCTAATGCAACCCGTTCCCTTTGTACTAGATGAACGAACTTCTCTCCACATGCTCAGTTCTGAGTGATAAGTGTGTGTGGGAGCCGTCCTTCACCTAGCTTGTTGGGAACACAAAGTTTCTTTTCAGTTGCAAACTCCAATCCATACATATATATGGGGATGTACTAGCTCCAACTCGGTTATACAGTGATAACTGCAGGAACTTCAAACCGGCAGTAGGAAACAGACTGAGAAATCAGAGTAAAAGTTTCTCCTGCAACCCGTTCCCTTTGTTCTAGATGAACGAACGTCTATCCACATGCTCAGTTCTGAGAGATATCTGCGTGTGAAAGCCGTCCTTCACCTAGCTTGTTGGGAACACAAAGTTTCTTTTCAGTTGCAAACACCACTCTATACATATATATGCGGAGGTACGAGCTCCAAGTCGTTTTTACAGTGAAAACTGCAGGAAATTCAAACCGGCAGTAGGAAACAGACTGAGAAACCAGAGTAAAATTTCCTCCTGAAAACCCTTTCATTTTTGCTAGATGAACGAACGTCTCCCCACATGCTCATTTCTGAGAGATAATTGTGTGTGAAAGCCGTCCTTCACCTAGATTGTTGGGAACACAAAGTTTATTTTCACTTGCAAACTCCACTCCATAAATATATATGGGGATGTACTAGCTCCAACACGGTTTTACAGTGTAAACTGCAGGAACTTCAAACCGGCAGTAGGAAACAGACTGAGAAACCAGAGTAAAAGTTTCTCCTGCAACCCATTCCCTTTGTACTAGATGAACGTACATCTCTCCACATGCTAAGTTCTGAGAGATAAGAGTTTGAAAGCCGTAATTCACCTAGCTTGTTGGGAACACAAAGTTTCTTTACAGTTGCAAACTCCACTCCATTCATATATATGGGGAGGTACGAACTCCAACTCGTTTTTACAGTGAAAACTGCAGGAACTTCAAACCGGCAGTAGGAAACAGTCTGAGAAACCAGAGTAAAATTTCCTCCTTCAAACCGTTCCCTTTTTGCTAGATGAAGGAACGTCTCCCCACATGCTCAGTTCTGAGAGATAATTGTGTGTGAAAGCCGTCCTTCACCTAGATTGTTCGGAACACAAAGTTTCTTTTCAGTTGCAAACTCCAATCCATACATATATATGGGGAGGTACTAGCTCCAACTCGGTTTTACAGTGAAAATTGCAGGAAATTCAAACCGGCACTAGGAAACAAAGTGAGAAACCAGAGTAAATGATTTCCCTGCAAACTATTCCCCTTGTGCTAGATAAAAGAACGTCTCTCCACATGCTCAGTTCTGAGAGATAAGTGTGTGTGAAAGCCGTCCTTCACCTAGCTTGTTGGGTACACAAAATTTCTTTTCAGTTGCAAACACCACTCCATACATATATATGGGGAGGTACTACCTCCAACTCTGTTTTACACTGAAAACTACAGGAACTTCAAAACGGCAGTAGGAAACAGACTGAGAAACCACAGAAAAATTTTCTCCTGCAACCCGTTCCCTTTTTGCTAGATGAACGAACGTCTCTCCACATGTTCAGTTCTGACAGATAAATGTGTGTGAAAGCCGTCCTTCACCTAGCTTGTTGGGAACACAAAGTTTCTTTTCAGTTGCAAACTCCACTCCATACATATATATGGGGATGTACTAGCTCCAACTCGGTTTTACAGTGATAACTGCAGGAACTTCAAACCGGAACTAAGTAACAGACTGAGAAACCAGAGTAAAAGTTTGTCCTTCAACCCGTTCCCTTTGTGCTAGATGAACGAACGACTCTCAACATGCTCATTTCTTAGAGGTAAATGTGTGTGAATGCCGTTCTTCTCCTAGCTTGTTGGGAACACAAAGTTTCTTTTCAGTTGCAAACCCCAGTCCATACATATAAATGGGGAGGTACTAGTTCCAACACGGTTTTACAGTGAAAAATGCAGAACCTTCAAACCGGCACTAGGAAACAGACTGAGAAACCGGAGTAATAGTTTCTCCTGCAAACCGTTCCCTTTTTGCTAGATGAACAAACGTCTCTCCACATGCTCAGTTCTGAGAGATAAGTGCGTGTGAAAGCCGTCCTTCACCTAGCTTGTTGGGAACACAAAGTTTCTTTTCAGTTGCAAACTCCACTCCATACATATATATGGGGAGTTACATGCTCCAACTCGGAATTACAGTGAAAACTGCAGAAACTTCAAACCGGCACTAGGAAACAGACTGAGAAACCAGCGTAAAAGTTTCTCCTGCAACCCGTTCCCTTTCTGCTAGATGAACGAACGTCTCTCCACATGCTCAGTTTTGAGAGAAAATTGTGTGTGAAAGCCGTCCTTCACCTAGCTTGTTGGGAACACAAAGTTTCTTTTCAGTTGGTAACTATAATCCATACATATATATGGGGACGTACGAGCTCCAACTCGGTTTTACAGTGAAAATTGCAGGAAATTCAAACTGGCACTAGGAAACAGATTGAGAATCCAGAGTAAAACTTTCTAATGCAACCCGTTCCCTTTGTACTAGATGAACGAACTTCTCCCCACATGCTCAGTTCTGAGTGATAAGTGTGTGTGGGAGCCGTCCTTCACCTAGCTTGTTGGGAACACAAAGTTTCTTTTCAGTTGCAAACTCCAATCCATACATATATATGGGGATGTACTAGCTCCAGCTCGCTTATACAATGATAACTGCAGGAACTTCAAACCGGCAGTAGGAAACAGACTGAGAAATCAGAGTAAAAGTTTCTCCTGCAACCCGTTCCATTTGTTCTAGATGAACGAACGTCTTTCCACATGCTCAGTTCTGAGAGATATCTGCGTGTGAAAGCCGTCCTTCACCTAGCTTGTTGGGAACACAAAGTTTCTTTTCAGTTGCAAATTCCACTCTATACATATATATGCGGAGGTACGAGCTCCAAATCGTTTTTACAGTAAAAACTGCAGGAAATTCAAACCGGCAGTAGGAAACAGACTGAGAAACCAGAGTAAAATTTCCTCCTGAAAACCCTTCCATTTTTGCTAGATTAACGAACGTCTCCCCACATGCTCAGTTCTGAGAGATAATTGTGTGTGAAAGCCGTCCTTCACCTAGATTGTTGGGAACACAAAGTTTATTTACACTTGCAAACTCCACTCCATAAATATATATGGGGATGTACTAGCTCCAACACGGTTTTACAGTGTAAACTGCAGGAACTTCAAACCAGCAGTAGGAAACAGACTGAGAAACCAGAGTAAAAGTTTCTCCTGCAACCCATTCCCTTTGTACTAGATGAACGTACGTCTCTCCACATGCTAAGTTCTGACAGATAAGTGTGTGTGAAAGCCGTAATTCACCTAGCTTGTTGGGAACACAAAGTTTCTTTACAGTTGACAAATCCACTCCATACATATATATGGGGAGGTACGAACTCCAACACGTTTTTACAGTGAAAACTGCAGGAACTTCAAACCGGCAGTAGGAAACAGTCTGAGAAACCAGAGTAAAATTTCCTCCTGCAAACCGTTCCCTTTTTGCTAGATGAAGGAACGTCTCCCCACATGCTCAGTTCTGAGAGATAATTGCGTGTGAAAGCCGTCCTTCACCTAGATTGTTGGGAACACAAAGTTTCTTTTCAGTTGCAAACTCCTATCCATACATATATATGGGGAGGTACTTGCTCCAACACGGTTTTACAGTGAAAACTGCAGGAAATTCAAACCGGCACTAGGAAACAAAGTGAGAAACCAGAGTAAATGATTTCCCTGCAAACTATTCCCCTTGTGCTAGATAAAAGAACGTCTCTCCACATGCTCAGTTCTGAGAGATAAGTGTGTGTGAAAGCCTTAATTCACCTAGCGTGTTGGGAACACAAACTTTCTTTTCAGTTGCAAACTCCACTCCATACATATATATGGGGATGTATTAGCTCCTACTCAGTTTTACAGTGAAAACTGCAGGAACTTCAAACCGGCAGTAGGAAACAGACTGAGAAACCAGAGTAAAAGTTTGCCCTGTAACCCGTTCCCTTTGTGCTAGATGAAAGAACGTCTCTCCACATGCTCAGTTCTGAGAGATAAGTGTGTGTGAAAGCTGTCCTTCACCTATCTTTTTGGGAACACAAAGTTTATTTTCAGTTGGTAACTCCAATCCATACATATATATGTGGACGTACGAGCTCCAACACGGTTTTACAGTGAAAACTGCAGGAATATCAAACCGGCACTAGGAAACAGATTGAGAAACCAGAGTAAATGTTTTTAATGCAAACCGTTCCATTTGTGCTAGATGAACGAACTTCTTTCCACATGCTCAGTTCTGAGTGATAAGTGTGTGTGAGAGCCGTCCTTCACCTAGCTTGTTGGGAACACAAAGTTTCTTTTCAGTTGCAAACTCCAATCCATACATATATATGAGGAGGTACTAGCTCCAACTCGGTTTTACAGTGAAAACTGCAGGAACTTCAAACCGGCAGTAGTAAACACACTGAGAAACCAGAGAAAAAGTTTCTCCTGCAACCCGTTCCCTTTGTGCTAGATGAACGAAAATCTCTCCACATGCTTAGTTCTGAGAGATAAGTGAGTGTGAAAGCCGTCCTTCACCTAGCTTGTTGGGAACACAAAGTTTCTTTTCACTTGCAAACTCCTATCCATACATATATATGGGGAGGTACAAGCTCCAACTCGGTTTTACAGTGAAAACTGCAGGAAATTCAAACCGGCACTAGGAAAAAGGATGAGAAACCAGAGTAAAATTTTCCCCTGCAACCCGTTCCCTTGGTGCTAGATGAACGAACCTTTCTCCACATGCTCAGTTCTGAGAAATAAATGAGTGTGAAAGCCGTCCTTCTCCTAGCTTGATGGGAACACAAATTTTCTTTTCAGTTGCACACTCCACTCCATACATATATATGGGGTGGTACTAGCTCCAACTCGGTTTTACAGTGAAAACTGCAGGAACGTCAAACCGGCAGTAGGAAACAGACTGAGAAACCAGAGTAAAAATTTCTCCTGCAAATCGTTCCCTTTCTGCTAGATGAACGAACGTCTCTCCACATGCCCAGTTCTTAGAGATAAGTGCGTGTGAAAGCCGTCCATCACCTAGCTTGTTGGGAAAACCAAGTTTCTTTTCAGTTGAAAACTCCACTCCATAAATATATATGTGGAGGTACGAGTTCCAACTCTGTTTTAGAGTGAAAACTGCAGGAACTTCAAACCGACAGTAGGAAACACACTGAGAAAACAGAATAAAATTTTCTTCTGCAACCCGTTCCTTTTGTGCTAGATGAACGAACGTCTCTCCACATGCTCAGTTCTGAGAGATAAGTGTGTGTGAAAGCCGTACTTCACCTAGCTTGTAGGGAACACAAAGTTTCTTTTCAGTTGCAATCTCCACTCCATACATATATATGGGGAGGTACTAGCTCCAACTCGGTTTTACAGTGAAAACTGCAGGAACTTCAAACCGGCAGTTGGAAACAGACTGAGAAACCAGAGTAAAAGTTTTTCCTGCAACCCGTTCCCTTTTTGCTAGATGAACGAACGTCTCTCCACATGCTCAGTTCTGAGGGATAAGTGCGTGGAAAGTTGTCCTTCACTTAGCTTGTTGGGAACAAATAGTTTCTTTTCAGTTGCAAACTCCACTCCATATATATATATGGGGAAGTACTAGCTCCAACTCGGTTTTACAGAGAAAACTGCAGGAAATTCAAACCAAAACTAGGAAACAGACTGAGAAACCAGAGTAAAAGTTTCCCCTGCAACCCGTTCCCTTTTTGCTAGATGAACGAACGTCTCTCCACATGCTCAGTTCTGAGAAATAAATGAGTGTGAAAGCCGTCCTTCTCCTAGCTTGATGGGAACACAAATTTTCTTTTCAGTTACAAACTCCACTCCATACATATATATGGGGAGGTACTAGCTCCAACTCGGTTTTACAGTGAAAACTGCAGGAACGTCAAACCGGCAGTAGGAAACAGACTGAGAAACCAGAGTAAAATTTTCTCCTGCAAATCGTTCCCTTTGTGCTAGATGAACGAACGTTTCTCCACATGCCCAGTTCTGAGAGATAAGTGCGTGTGAAAGCCGTCCTTCACCTAGCTTGTTGGGAAAACAAAGTTTCTTTTCAGTTGAAAACTCCACTCCATAAATATATTTGCGGAGGTACGAGCTCCAACTCTGTTTTAGAGTGAAAACTGCAGGAAATTCAAACCGGCAGTAGGAAACAGACTGAGAAACCAGAGTAAAATTTCTTCCTGCAAACCGTTCCCTTTGTGCTAGATGAGCGAACGTTTCTCCACATGCTCAGTTCTGAGAGATAATTGTGCGTGAAAGCCGTCCTTCACCTAGAATGTTGGGAACACAAAGTTTCTTTTCACTTGCAAACTCCAATCCATACATATATATGGGGAGTTAATAGCTCCAACTCTGTTTTACAGTGAAAACTGCAGGAACTTCAAACCGACAGTAGGAAACAGACTGAGAAAACAGAATAAAATTTTCTCCTGCAACCCGTTCCTTTTGTGCTAGATGAACGAACGTCTCTCCACATGCTCAGTTCTGAGGGATAAGTGCGTGGAAAGCCGTCCTTCACTTAGCTTGTTGGGAACAAAAAGTTTCTTTTCAGTTGCAAACTCCACCCAATATATATATAAGGGGATGTACTAGCTCCAACTCGGTTTTACAGAGATAACTGCAGGAAATTCAAACCGACACTAGGAAACAGACTGTGAAACCAGAGAAAAGTTTACACTGCAACCCGATCCTTTTGTACTAGATGAACGAACGCCTCTCCACATGCTCAGTTCTGAGAGATAAGTGTGTGTTAAAGCCGCCCTTAACCTAGCTTGTTGGGAACACAAAGTTTCTTTACAGTTGCAAATTCCACTCCATAATTATATATGTGGAGGTACAAGCTCCAACTCGGGTTTACAGTGAAAACTGCAGGAACATCAAACCAGCCGTAGGAAACAGACTGAGAAACCAGGGTATAATTTATCCTGCAAACCTTTCACTTTGTGCTAGATGAACGAACGTCTCTCCACATGCCCAGTTCTGAGAGATATGTGTGTGTGAATGCCATTCTTCACCATGCTTGTTGGGAACACAAAGTTGCTTTTCAGTTGCAAACTCCACTGCATATATATATATATGAATGTGCTAGCTCCAACTCGGATTTACCGTGAAAAGTTCAGGAACTTCATAACGGCACTAGGAAACAGACTGAGAAACCAGAGTAAAGTTTCTCTTGCAACCCGTTCCCTTTGTGCTAGATGAACGAACGCCTTTGCACATGCTCAGTTCTGAGAGATAATTGTGTGTTAAAGCCGCCCTTCACCTAGCTTGTTGGGAACACAAAGTTTCTTTACAGTTGCTATCTCCACTCCATACATATATATGGGGAGGTACTAGCTCCAACTCGGTTTTACAGTGAAAACTGCAGGAACGTCAAACCGGCAGTAGGAAACAGACTGAGAAACCAGAGTAAAATTTTCTCCTGCAAATCGTTCCCTTTGTGCTAGATGAACGAACGTTTCTCCACATGCCCAGTTCTGAGAGATAAGTGCGTGTGAAAGCCGTCCTTCACCTAGCTTGTTGGGAAAACAAAGTTTCTTTTCAGTTGAAAACTCCACTCCATAAATATATTTGCGGAGGTACGAGCTCCAACTCTGTTTTAGAGTGAAAACTGCAGGAACTTCAAACCGGCAGTAGGAAACAGACTGAGAAACCAGAGTAAAATTTCTTCCTGCAAACCGTTCCCTTTGTGCTAGATGAGCGAACGTTTCTCCACATGCTCAGTTCTGAGAGATAATTGTGCGTGAAAGCCGTCCTTCACCTAGAATGTTGGGAACACAAAGTTTCTTTTCACTTGCAAACTCCACTCCATACATATATATGGGGAGTTAATAGCTCCAACTCTGTTTTACAGTGAAAACTGCAGGAACTTCAAACCGACAGTAGGAAACAGACTGAGAAAACAGAATAAAATTTTCTCCTGCAACCCGTTCCTTTTGTGCTAGATGAACGAACGTCTCTCCACATGCTCAGTTCTGAGGGATAAGTGCGTGGAAAGCCGTCCTTCACTTAGCTTGTTGGGAACAAAAAGTTTCTTTTCAGTTGCAAACTCCACCCAATATATATATAAGGGGATGTACTAGCTCCAACTCGGTTTTACAGAGATAACTGCAGGAAATTCAAACCGACACTTGGAAACAGACTGTGAAACCAGAGAAAAGTTTACACTGCAAACCGTTCCTTTTGTGCTAGATGAACGAACGCCTCTCCACATGCTCAGGTCTGAGAGATAAATGTGTGTTAAAGCCGCCCTTAACCTAGCTTGTTGGGAACACAAAGTTTCTTTACAGTTGCAAATTCCACTCCATAATTATATATGTGGAGGTACAAGCTCCAACTCGGGTTTACAGTGAAAACTGCAGGAACATCAAACCGGCCGTAGGAAACAGACTGAGAAACCAGGGTATAATTTATCCTGCAAACCTTTCCCTTTGTTCTAGATGAACGAACGCCTTTCCACATGCTCAGTTCTGAGAGATAATTGTGTGTTAAAGCCGCCCTTCACCTAGCTTGTTGGGAACACAAAGTTTCTTTACAGTTGCTATCTCCACTCCACACATATATATGGGGAGGTACTTGCTCCAACTCGGATTTACAGTGAAAACTGCAGGAACTTCAAAACGGCACTAGGAAACAGACTGAAAAACCAGAGTAAATGTTTCCCCTGCAACCCTTTCCCTTTGTGCTAGATGAACGAACGTCTCTCCACATGCTCTGTTCTGAGAGATAAGTGTGTGTGAAAGCTGTACTTCACCTAGCTTGTAGGGAACACAAAGTTTCTTTTCACTTGCAAACTCCACTCCATACATATATATGTTGAGGTACTAGCTCCAACACAGTTTTACAGTGAAAACTGCAGGAACTTCAAACCGGCAGTAGGAAACAGACTGAGAAACGAGTTTAAAATTTCCTCCTGCAAACCGTTCCCTTTGTGCTAGATGAACGAAAGTCTTTCCACATTCTCAGATCTGAGAGATCATTGTGTGTGAAAGCCGTCCTTCAACTAGATTGTTGGGAACACAAAGATTCTTTTCACTAGCAAACTCCACTCCATACATATATATGGGGAGTTACATGCTCCAACTCGGAATTACAGTGAAAACTGCAGAAAATTCAAACCGGTACTAGGAAACAGACTGAGAAACCAGCGTAAAAGTTTCTCCTGCAACCCGTTCCCTTTTTGCTAGATGAACGAACGTCTCTCCACATGCCCAGTTCTGAGAAAAAATTGTGTGTGAAAGCCGTCCTTCACCTAGCTTGTTGGGAACACAAAGTTTCTTTTCAGTTGGTAACTATAATCCATACATATATATGGGGACGTATGAGCTCCAACTCGGTTTTACAGTGAAAAATGCAGGAAAATCAAACTGGCACTAGGAAACAGATTGAGGATCCAGAGTAAAACTTTCTAATGCAACCCGTTCCCTTTGTACTAGATGAACGAACTTCTCCCCACATGCTCAGTTCTGAGTGATAAGTGTGTGTGGGAGCCGTCCTTCACCTAGCTTTTGGGAACACAAAGTTTCTTTTCAGTTGCAAACTCCAATCCATACATATATATGGGGATGTACTAGCTCCAACTCGGTTATACAGTGATAACTGCAGGAACTTCAAACCGGCAGTAGGAAACAGACTGAGAAATCAGAGTAAATGTTTCTCCTGCAACCCGTTCCCTTTGTTCTAGATTAACGAACGTCTTACCACATGCTCAGTTCTGAGAGATATCTGCATGTGAAAGCCGTCCTTCACCTAGCTTGTTGGGAACACAAAGTTTCTTTTCAGTTGCAAACTCCACTCTATACATATATATGTGGAGGTATGAGATCCAACTCATTTTTACAGTGTAAACTGCAGGAACTTCAAACCGGCAGTAGGAAACAGACTGAGAAACCAGAGTAAAAGTTTCTCCTGCAACCCGTTCCCTTTGTATTGGATGAACGTACGTCTCTCCACATGCTAAGTTCTGAGAGATAAGTGTGTGTGAAAGCCGTAATTCACCTAGCTTGTTGGGAACACAAAGTTTCTTTACAGTTGCCAACTCCACTCCATACATATATATGGGGAGGTACGAACTCCAACTCGTTTTTACAGTGAAAACTGCAGGAACTTAAAACCGGCAGTAGGAAACAGTCTGAGAAACCAGAGTAAAATTTACACCTGCAAACCGTTCCCTTATTGCTAGATGAAGGAACGTCTCCCCACATGCTCAATTCTGAGAGATAATTGTGTGTGAAAGACGTCCTTTACCTAGATTGTTGGAAACACAAAGTTTCTTTTCAGTTGCAAACTCCAATCCATACATATATATGGGGAGGTACCAGCTCCAACTAGGTTTTACAGTGAAAACTGCAGGAAATTCAAACCGGCACTAGGAAACAGACTGAGAAACCAGAGTAAAATTTTCTCCTGCAAACAGTTCCATTTGTGCTAGATGAATGAACGTCTCTACACATGCTCAGTTCTGAGAGATATGTGTGTGTGAAAGCCGTCCTTCACCTAGCTTGTTGGGAACACAAAGTTTCTTTTCACTTGCAAACTCCACTCCATACATATATATGGGGAGGTACTAGTTCCAACTCTGTTTTACAGTGAAAACTGCAGGAAATTCAAACCGGCTAGGAAACAAAGTGAGAAACCAGAGTAAATGTTTCCCCTGCAAACTGTTCCCTTTGTGCTAGATGAAATAACGTCTCTCCTCATGCTCAGTTCTGAGAGATAAGTCTGTGTGAAAGCCTTAATTCACCTAGCGTGTTGGGAACACAAACTTTCTTTTCAGTTGCAAACTCCACTCCATACATATATATGGGGATGTACTAGCTCCTACTCAGTTTTACAGTGAAAACTGCAGGAACTTCAAACCGGCAGTAGGAAACAGACTGTGAAACCAGAGTAAAAGTTTGCCCTGTAACCCGTTCCCTTTGTGCTAGATGAAAGAACGTCTCTCCACATGCTCAGTTCTGAGAGATAAGTGCGTGTGAAAGCCGTCCTTCACCTATCTTTTTGGGAACACAAAGTTTATTTTCAGTTGGTAACTCCAATCCATACATATATATGTGGACGTACGAGCTCCAACACGGTTTTACAGTGAAAACTGCAGGAACATCATACCGGCACTAGGAAACAGATTGAGAAACCAGAGTAAAAGTTTCCTCTTCAACCAGTTCCTTTTGTGCTAGATGAAAGAACGCCTCTCCATATGCTCAGTTCTGAGGGATAAGTGGGTGTGAACGCCGTCCTTCAAGTAGCTTGTTGGGAACACAAAGTTTCTTTTCAGTTGCAAACTCCACTCCATAAATATATATGGCTAGGTACCAGCTCCAAATCTGTTTTACAGTGAAAACTGCAGGAACTTCAAAACGGCACTAGGAAACAGACTGAGAAACCAGAGTAAAGTTTCTCCTGCAACCCGTTCCCTTTGTGCTAGATGAACGAACGCCTTTCCACACGCTCAGTTCTGAGAGATAATTGTGTGTTAAAGCCGCCCTTCACCTAGCTTGTTTGGAACACAAAGTTTCTTTACAGTTGCTATCTCCACTCCACACATATATATGGGGAGGTACTTGCTCCAACTCGGATTTACAGTGAAAACTGCAGGAACTTCAAAACGGCACTAGGAAACAGACTGAAAAACCAGAGTAAATGTTTCCCCTGCAACCCTTTCCCTTTGTGCTAGATGAACGAACGTCTCTCCACATGCTCTGTTCTGAGAGATAAGTGTGTGTGAAAGCCGTACTTCACCTAGCTTGTAGGGAACACAAAGTTTCTTTTCAGTTGCAATCTCCACTCCATACATATATATTGGGAGGTACTAGCTCCAACTCGGTTTTACAGTGAAAACTGCAGGAATTTCAAAACGGCAGTAGGAAACAGACTGAGAAACCAGAGTAAAAGTTTTTAATGCAACCCGTTCCCTTTTTGCTAAATGAACGAACGTCTCTCCACATGCTCAGTTCTGAGGGATAAGTGCGTGGAAAGCCTTCCTTCACTTACCTTGTTGGGAACAAAAAGTTTCTTTTCAGTTGCAAACTCCACTCCATATATATATATGGGGATGTACTAGCTCCAACTCGGTTTTACAGAGAAAACTGCAGGAAATTCAAACCGACACTAGGAAACAGCCTGAGAAACCAGAGTAATGTTTACACTGCAACCCGTTCCCTTTGTGCTAGATGAATGAACGTCTCTCCACATGCTCAGTTCTGAGAGATAAGTCTGTGTTAAAGCCGCCCTTAACCTAGCTTGTTGGGAACACAAAGTTTCTTTATAGTTGCAAATTCCACTCCATAAATATATATGTGGAGTTAAAGCTCCAACTCAGTTTTACAGTGAAAACTGCAGGAACATCAAACCGGCCGTAGGAAACAGACTGACTAACCAGGGTAAAATTTATCCTGCAAACTTTTCCCTTTGTGCTAGATGAACGAACACCTCTCCACATGCCCAGTTCTGAGAGATATGTGTGTGTGAAAGCCATCCTTCACCTAGCTTGTTGGGAACACAAAGTTTCTTTTCAGTTGCAAACTCCACTGTATATATATATATGGGGATGTGCTAGCTCCAACTCGGTTTTACAGTGAAAACTGCAGGAACTTCATAACGGCACTAGGAAACAGACTGAGAAACCAGAGTAAAGTTTCTCCTGCAAACCTTTCCCTTTGTGCTAGATGAACGAACGTCTCTACACATGCTCAGTTCTGAGAGATAAGTGTGTGTGAAAGCCGTCCTTCAAGTAGCTTGTTGGGAACACAAAGTTTCTTTTCACTTGCAAAATCCACTCCATACATATATATGGGGAGGTACAAGCTCCAACTCGGTTTTACAGTGAAAAATGCAGGAACTTCAAACCGGCACTAGGAAAAAGAATGAGAAACCAGAGTAAAATTTTCCCCTGCAACCCGTTCCCTTGGTGCTAGATGAACGAATCTCTCTCCACATGCTCAGTTCTGAGAAATAAATGAGTGTGAAAGCCGTCCTTCTCCTAGCTTGATGGGAATACAAATTTTCTTTTCAGTTGAAAACACCACTCCATACATATATATGGGGAGGTACTAGCTCCAACTCGGTTTACAGTGAAAACTGCAGGAATTTCAACCTGGCAGTAGGAAACAGAGTGAGAAACCAGAGTAAAAATTTCTCTTGCAAATCGTTCCCTTTGTGCTAGATGAACGAACGTATCTCCACATGCCCAGTTCTGAGAGATAAGTGTGTGTGAAAGCCGTACTTCACCTAGCTTGTAGGGAACAAAAAGTTTCTTTTCAGTTGCAAACTCCACTCCATACATATATATGGGGAGGTACTAGCTCCAACTCGGATTTACAGTGAAAACTGCAGGAAATTCAAAACGGCACTATGAAACAGACTGAGAAACCAGAGTAAAAGTTTCCCCTGCAACCCGTTCCCTTTGTGCTAGATGAACGAACGTCTCTCCACATGCTCAGTTCTGAGAGATAAGTGTGTGTGAAAGCCGTCCTTCACCTAGCTTGTTGGGAACACAAAGTTTCTTTTCAGTTGCAAACTCCTATCCATACATATATATGGGGAGGTACAAGCTCCAACTCGCTTTTACAGTGAAAACTGCAGGAAATTCAAACCGGCACTAGGAAAAAGAATGAGAAACCAGAGTAAAATTTTCCCCTGCAGCCCGTTCCCTTGGTGCTAGATGAACGAACCTCTCTCAACATGCTCAGTTCTGAGAAATAAATGAGTGTGATAGCCGTCCTTCTCTTGCTTGATGGGAACACAAATTTTCTTTTCAGTTACAAACTCCACTCCATACATATATATGGGGAGGTACTAGCTCCAACTTGGTTTAACAGTGAAAACTGCAGGAACGTCAAACCGGCAGTAGGAAACAGACTGAGAAACCAGAGTAAAAATTTCTCCTGCAAATCGTTCTCTTTGTGCTAGATGAACGATCGTTTCTCCACATGCCCAGTTCTGAGAGATAAGTGCGTGTGAAAGCCGTCCTTCACCTAGAATGTTGGGAACACAAAGTTTCTTTTCACTTGCAAACTCCACTCCATACATATATATGGGGAGTTACTAGCTCCAACTCTGTTTTACAGTGAAAACTGCAGGAACTCCAAACCGACAGTAGGAAACAGACTGAGAAAACAGAATAAAATTTTCTTCTGCAACCCGTTCCTTTTGTGCTAGATGAACGAACGTCTCTCCAGATGCTCAGTTCTGAGAGATAAGTGTGTGTGAAAGCCGTCCTTCACCTAGCTTGTTGGGAACACAAAGTTTCTTTTCAGTTGCAAACTCCTATCCATACATATATATGAGGAGGTACAAGCTCCATATCGGTTTTACAGTGAAAACTGCAGGAAATTCAAACCGGCACTAGGAAAAAGAATGAGAAACCAGAGTAAAATTTTCCCCTGCAGCCCGTTCCCTTGGTGCTAGATGAACGAACCTCTCTCAACATGCTCAGTTCTGAGAAATAAATGAGTGTGATAGCCGTCCTTCTCTTGCTTGATGGGAACACAAATTTTCTTTTCAGTTACAAACTCCACTCCATACATATATATGGGGAGGTACTAGCTCCAACTCGGTTTAACAGTGAAAACTGCAGGAACGTCAAACCGGCAGTAGGAAACAGACTGAGAAACCAGAGTAAAAATTTCTCCTGCAAATCGTTCCCTTTGTGCTAGATGAACGAACGTTTCTCCACATGCCCTGTTCTGAGAGATAAGTGCGTGTGAAAGCCGTCCTTCACCTAGAATGTTGGGAACACAAAGTTTCTTTTCACTTGCAAACTCCACTCCATACATATATATGGGGAGTTACTAGCTCCAACTCTGTTTTACAGTGAAAACTGCAGGAACTCCAAACCGACAGTAGGAAACAGACTGAGAAAACAGAATAAAATTTTCTTCTGCAACCCGTTCCTTTTGTGCTAGATGAACGAACTTCTCTCCACATGCTCAGTTCTGAGAGATAAGTGTGTGTGAAAGCCGTACTTCACCCAGCTTGTAGGGAACACAAAGTTTCTTTTCAGTTGCAATCTCCACTCCATACATATATATGGGGAGGTACAAGCTCCAACTCGGTTTTACAGTGAAAACTGCAGGAACATCAAACCGGCCGTAGGAAACAGACTGAGAAACCAGGGTAAAATTTACCCTGCAAACCTTTCCCTTTGTGCTAGATGAACGAACGTCTCTCCACATGCCCAGTTCTGAGAGATATGTGTGTGTGAATGCCATTCTTCACCTAGCTTGTTGGGAACACAAAGTTTCTTTTCAGTTTCAAACTCCACTGCATATAAATTTATGGGAATGTGCTAGCTCCAACTCGGTTTTACCGTGAAAAGTGCAGGAACTTCATAACGGCACTAGGAAACAGACTGAGAAACCAGAGTAAAGTTTCTCCTGCAACCTGTTCCCTTTGTGCTACATTAACGAAAGTCTCTACACATGCTCAGTTCTGAGAGATAAGTGTGTGTGAAAGCCGCCCTTAACCTAGCTTGTTGGGAACACAAAGTTTCTTTACAGTTGCAAATTCCTCTCCATAATTATATATGTGGAGGTACAAGCTCCAAATCGTGTTTACAGTGAAAACTGCAGGAACATCAAACCGGCCGTAGGAAACAGACTGAGAAACCAGAGTAAAATTTATCCTGCAAACCTTTCCCTTTGTGCTAGATGAACGAACGTCTCTCCACATGCCCAGTTCTGAGAGATATGTGTGTGTGAATGCCATCCTTCACCTAGCTTGTTGGGAACACAAAGTTTCTTTTCAGTTGCAAACTCCACTGCATATATATATATGGGGATGTGCTAGCTCCAACTTGTTTTTACAGTGAAAACTGCAGGAACTTCAAACCGGCACTAGGAAACAGACTGAGAAACCAGAGTAAAAGTTTAACCTGCAACCCGTTCCCTTTGTGCTAGATGAATGAACGCCTCTCCACATGCTCAGTTCTGAGAGATAATTGTGTGTTAAAGCCGCCCTTCACATAGCTTGTTGGGAACACAAAGTTTCTTTACAATTGCAAACTCCTCTCCTTAAATATATATGGGGAGGTACAAGCTCTAAGTCGTTTTTACAGTGAAAACTGCAGGAACTTCAAACCGGCATTAGGAAACAGACTGAGAAACCAGAGTAAAAGTTTAACCTGCAACCCGTTCCCTTTGTGCTAGATGAATGAACGCCTCTCCACATGCTCAGTTCTGAGAGATAATTGTGTGTTAAAGCCGCCCTTCACATAGCTTGTTGGGAACACAAAGTTTCTTTACAATTGCAAACTCCTCTCCTTAAATATATATGGGGAGGTACAAGCTCTAAGTCGTTTTTACAGTGAAAACTGCAGGAACTTCAAACCGGCATTAGGAAACAGACTGAGAAACCAGAGTAAAAGTTTCTCCTGCAACCCGTTCCCTTTGTGCTAAATGAACGAACGTCTCTCCACATGCTCACTTCTAAGAGATAAGTGTGTGTGAAGCCGTCCTTCACCTAGCTTGTTGGGAACACAATGTTTCTTTTCAGTTGGAAACTCCACTCCATACATATATATGGGGACGTACGAGCTCCAACTCGGTTTTACAGTGAAAACTTCAGGAACTTCAAACCGGCACTAGGAAGTAGACTGAGAATCCAAAGTATATTTTCTCCTGCAAACCGTTCCTTTGTGCTAGATGAACGAAGGTATCTACACATGCTCAGTTCTGAGAGATAAGTGCGTGTGAAAGCCGTCCTTCACATAGCTTGTTGGGAACAGAAAGTTTCTTTTCAGTTGCAAACTCCACTAAATACATATATATGGGGAGTTACTAGCTCCAACTCTTTTTTACAGTGAAAACTGCAGGAAATTCAAACCGGCAGTAGGAAACAGACTGAGAAACCAGAGTAAAATTTTCTTTTGCAACCCGTTCGTTTTGTGCTAGATGAACGAACGTCTCTCCACATGCTCAGTTCTGAGAGATAAGTGTGTGTGAAAGCCTTCCTTCACCTAGCTTGTTCGGAACACAAAGTTTCTTTTCACTTGCCAACTCCTCTCCATACATATATATGGGGAGGTACAAGCTCCAACTCGGTTTTACAGTGAAAACTGCAGGAAATTCAAACCGGCACTAGGAAAAATAATGAGAAACCAGAGTAAAATTTTCCCCTGCAACCCGTTCCCTTGGTGCTAGATGAACGAACGTCTCTCCACATGCTCAGTTCTGAGAAATAAATGAGTGTGAAAGCCGTCCTTCTCCTAGCTTGATGGGAACACAAATTTTCTTTTCAGTTGCAAACTCCACTCCATACATATATACGGGGAGGTACTAGCTCCAACTCGGTTTTACAGTGAAAACTGCAGGAACGTCAAACCGGCAGTAGGAAACAGACTGAGAAACCAGAGTAAAAATTTCTCCTGCAAATCGTTCCCTTTGTGCTAGATGAACTAACGTTTCTCCTCATGCCCAGTCCTGAGAGATAAATGCGTGTGAAAGCCGTCCTTCACCTAGCTTGTTGGGAAAACAAAGTTTCTTTTCAGTTGAAAACTCCACTCCATTAATATATTTGCGGAGGTACGAGCTCCAACTCTGTTTTAGAGTGAAACCTGCAGGAATTTCAAACCGGCAGTAGGAAACAGACTGAGAAACCAGATTAAAATTTCTTCCTGCACACCGTTCCCTTTGTGCTAGATGAGCGAACGTTTCTCCACATGCTCAGTTGTGAGAGATAATTGTGCATGAAAGCCGTCCTTCACCTAGAATGTTTGGAACACAAAGTTTCTTTTCAGTTGCAAACTCCACTACATATATATATATGGGGAGTTACTAGCTCCAACTCTGTTTTACAGTGAAAACTGCAGGAACTTTAAACCGACAGTAGGAAACAGACTGAGAAAACAGAATAAAATTTTTTCTGCAACCGTTCCTTTTGTGCTAGATGAACGAACGTCTCTCCACATGCTCAGTTCTGAGAGATAAGTGTGTGTGAAAGCCTTACTTCACCTAGCTTGTAGGGAACACAAAGTATCTTTCCAGTTGCAATCTCCACTCCATACATATATATGGGGAGGTACTAGATCCAACTCCGTTTTACAGTGAAAACTGCAGGAACTTCAAATCGGCAGTAGGAAACAGACTGAGAAACCAGAGTAAAAGTTTCTCCTGCAACCCGTTCCCTTTTTGCTAGATGAACGAACGTCTCTCCACATGCTCGGTTCTGAGGGATAAGTGCGTGGAAAGCCGTCCTTCACTTAGCTTGTTGGGAACAAAAAGTTTCTTTTCAGTTGCAAACTCCACTCCATATATATATATGGGGAAGTAATAGTTCCAACTCGGTTTTACAGAGATAACTGCAGGAAATTCAAACCGACACTAGGAAACAGACTGAGAAACCAGAGTAAAAGTTTCCCCTGCAACCCGTTCCATTTGTGCTAGATGAACGAACGCCTCTCCACATGCTCAGTTCTGAGAGATAAGTGTGTGTTAAAGCCGCCCTTAACCTAGCTTGTTGGGAACACAAAGTTTCTTTACAGTTGCAAATTCCACTCCATAAATATATATGTGGAGGTACAAGCTCCAACTCGGGTTTACAGTGAAAACTGCAGGAACATCAAACCGGCCTTAGGAAACAGACTGAGAAACCAGAGTAAAAGTTTCTCCTGCAAACTTTTCCCTTTGTGCTAGATGAACGAACATCTCTCCACATGCCCAGTTCTGAGAGATATGTGTGTGTTAATGCCATCCTTCACCTAGCTTGTTGGGAACACAAAGTTTCTTTACAGTTGCTTTCTCCACTCCACACATATATATGGGGAGGTACTTGCTCCAACTCGGATTTACAGTGAAAACTGCAGGAACTTCAAACCGGCAGTAGGAAACAGACTGAGATACCAGAGTAAAATTTCTACCTGCAAACCGTTCCCTTTGTGCTAGATGAACGAACGTCTCTCCACATGCTCAGTTCTGAGAGATAATTGTTCGTGAAAGCCGTCCTTCACCTAGATTGTTGGGAACACAAAGTTTCTTTTCAATTGCAAACTCCACTCCATACATATATATGGGGAGTTACTAGCTCCAACTCGATTTTACAGTGAAAACTGCAGGAACTTCAAACCGGCAGTAGGAAACAGACTGAGAAATTAGAGTAAAATTTTCTTCTGCAACCCGTTCCTTTTGTGCTAGATGAACGAACGTCTCTCCACATGCTCAGTTCTGAAGGATAAGTGCGTGGAAAGCCATCCTTCACTTAGCTTGTCGGGAACAAAGTTTTCTTTTCAGTTGCAAACTCCACTCCACACATATTTATGGGGAGGTTCTTGCTCCAACTCGGATTTACAGTGAAAACTGCAGGAAATTCAAAACGACACTAGGAAACAGACTGAGAAACCAGAGTAAAAGTTTCCCCTGCAACCCGTTCCTTTGGGCTAGATGAACGAACGTCTCTCCACATGCTCAGTTCTGAGAGTTAAGTGTGTGTGAAAGCCGTCCTTCACCTAGCTTGTTCGGAACACAAAGTTTCTTTTCACTTGCAAACTCCTCTCCATACATATATATGGGAAGGTACAAGCTCCATCTCGGTTTTACAGTGAAAACTGCAGGAAATTCAAACCGGCACTAGGAAAAAGAATGAGAAACCAGAGTAAAATTTTCCCCTGCAACCCGTTCCCTTGGTGCTAGATGAACGAACCTCTCTCAACATGCTCAGTTCTGAGAAATAAATGAGTGTGAAAGCCGTCCTTCTCCTAGCTTGATGGGAACACAAATTTTCTTTTCAGTTACAAACTCCACTCCATACATATATATGGGGAGGTACTAGCTCCAACTCGGTTTTACAGTGAAAACTGCAGGAACGTCAAAGCGGCAGTAGGAAACAGACTGAGAAACCAGAGTAAAAATTTCTCCTGCAAATCGTTCCCTTTGTGCTAGATGAACTAACGTTTCTCCTCATGCCCAGTTCTGAGAGATAAGTGCGTGTGAAAGCCGTCCTTCACCTAGCTTGTTGGGAAAACAAAGTTTCTTTTCAGTTGAAAACTCCACTCCATAAATATATTTGCAGAGGTACGAGCTCCAACTGTGTTTTACAGTGAAAACTGCAGGAACTTCAACCCGGCAGTAGGAAACAGACTGAGAAACCAGAGTAAAATGTCTTCCTGCAAACCGTTCCCTTTGTGCTAGATGAACGAACGTCTCTCCACATGCTCAGTTCTGAGAGATATGTGGGTGTGAAAGCCGTCCTTCAACTAGCTTGTTGGGAACACAATGTTTTTTCAGTTGCAAAATCCACATATATATGGGGAGGTACTAGCTCCAACTCTGTTTTACAGCAAAAACTGCAGGAACTTCAAACCGGCAGTAGGAAACAGACTGAGAAACTAGAGAAAATTTTCTTCTGCAACCCGTTCTTTTTGTGCTAGATGAACGAACGTCTCACCACATGCTCAGTTCTGAGATATAAGTGTGTGTGAAAGCAGTACTTCACCTAGCTTGTAGGGAACACAAAGATCCTTTTCAGTTGCAAACTCCACTCCATACATATATATGGGGAGGTACTAGCTCCAACTCGGTTTTACAGTGAAAACTGCAGGAACTTCAAACCGGCATTAGGAAACAGACTGAGAAACCAGAGTAAAAGTTTCTCCTGCAACCCGTTCCCTTTTTGCTAGATGAACGAACGTCTCTCCACATGCTCAGTTCTAAGGGATAAGTGCGTGGAAAGCCGTCCTTCACTTAGCTTGTTGGGGACAAAAAGTTTCTTTTCAGTTGCAAACTCCACTCCACACATATATATGGGGAGGTACTTGCTCCAACTCGGATTTACAGTTAAAACTGCAGGAACTTCAAAACGGCACTAGGAAACAGACGGAGAAACCAGAATAAAAGTTTCCCCTGCAACCCGCTCCTTTGTGCTAGATGAACGAACGTCTCTCCACATGCTCAGTTGTGAGAGATAAGTGTGTGTGAAAGCCGTCCTTCACCTAGCTTGTTGGGAACACAAAGTTTCTTTTCACTTGCTAACTCCACTCCATAAATATATATGGGGAGGTACAAGCTCCAACTCGGTTTTACAGTGAAAACTGCAGGAAATTCAAACCGGCCCTAGGAAAAAGAATGAGAAACCAGAGTAAAATATTCCCCTGCAAACTGTTCCCTTGGTGCTAGATGAACGAACGTCTCTCCACATGCTCAGTTCTGAGAAATAAATGAGTGTGAAAGCCGTCCTTCCCCTAGCTTGATGGGAACACAAATTTTCTTTTCAGTTGCAAACTCCACTCCACACATATATATGGGGAGGTACTTGCTCCAACTCGGATTTACAGTGAAAACTGCAGGAACTTCAAAACGACACTAGGAAACAGACGGAGAAACCAGAGTAAAAGTTTCCCCTGCAACCCGCTCCCTTTGTGCTAGATGAACGAACGTCTCTCCACATGCTCAGTTGTGAGAGATAAGTGTGTGTGAAAGCCGTCCTTCACCTAGCTTGTTGGGAAAACAAAGTTTCTTTTCACTTGCTAACTCCACTCCATAAATATATATGGGGAGGTACAAGCTCCAACTCGGTTTTACAGTGAAAACTGCAGGAAATTCAAACCGGCCCTAGGAAAAAGAATGAGAAACCAGAGTAAAATTTTCCCCTGCAAACTGTTCCCTTGGTGCTAGATGAACGAACGTCTCTCCACATGCTCAGTTCTGAGAAATAAATGAGTGTGAAAGCCGTCCTTCTCCTAGCTTGATGGGAACACAAATTTTCTTTTCAGTTGCAAAATCCACTCCATACATATATATGGGGAGGTACTAGCTCCAACTCTGTTTTAGAGTGAAAACTGCAGGAACTTGAAACCGGCAGTAGGAAACAGACTGAGAAACCAGAGTAAAAATTTCTCCTGCAAACCGTTCCCTTTGTGCTAGATGAACGAACGTCTCTCCACATGCCCAGTTCTGAGAGATAAGTGTGTGTGAATGCCGTCCTTCACCTAGCTTTTTGGTAACACAAAGTTTCTTTTCAGTTTCAAACTCCACTGCATAAATATATATGTGGATGTACTAGCTCCAACTCCGTTTTACAGTGAAAACTGCAGGAACTTCATACCGGCACTAGGAAACAGACTGAGAACCAGAGTATAAGTTTCTCCTGCAACCCATTCCATTTGTACTAGATGAACGAACGTCTCTCCACATGCTAAGTTCTGAGTGATAAGTGTCTGTGAAAGCCGTCCTTCACCTAGCTTGTTGGGAACACAAATTTTCTTTTCAGTTGCAAACTCCACTCCATATATATATATTGGGATGTACTAGCTCCAACTCGGTTTTACAGAGAAAACTGCAGGAACTTCAAACCGGCACTAGGAAACAGACTGAGAAACCAGAGTAAAAGTTTACACTGCAACCCGTTCCCTTTGTGCTAGATGAACGAACGCCTCTCCACATGCTCAGTTCTGAGAGATAAGTGTGTGTTAAAGCCGCCCTTAACCTAGCTTGTTGGGAACACAAAGTTTCTTTACAGTTGCAAATTCCACTCCATAATTATATATGTGGAGGTACAAGCTCCAAATCGTGTTTACAGTGAAAACTGCAGGAACATCAAACCGGCCGTAGGAAACAGACTGAGAAACCAGAGTAAAATTTATCCTGCAAACCTTTCCCTTTGTGCTAGATGAACGAACGTCTCTCCACATGCTCACTTCTAAGAGATAAGTGTGTGTGAAGCCGTCCTTCACATAGCTTGTTGGGAACACAATATTTCTTTTCAGTTGGAAACTCCACTCCATACATATATATGGGGACGTACGAGCTCCAAATCGGTTTTACAGTGAAAACTGCAGGAACTTCAAACCGGCACAAAGAAGCAGACTGAGAAACCAAAGTAAATTTTCTCCTGCAAACCGTTCCTTTGTGCTAGATGAACGAAGGTATCTCCACATGCTCAGTTCTGAGAGATAAGTGCGTGTGAAAGCCGTCCTTCACATAGCTTGTTGGGAACAGAAAGTTTCTTTTCAGTTGCAAACTCCACTCCTTACATATATATGGGGAGGTACTAGCTCCAACTCGGTTTTACAGTGAAAACTGCAGGAATTTCTAACCGGCAGTAGGAAACAGACTGAGGAACCAGAGTAATATTTTCTTCTGCAACCCGTTCCCTTTGTGCTAGATGAACTAACGTCTCTCACTTGCTCAGTTCTGAGAGATAATTGTGTGTGAAGCCTTCCTTCACCTAGCTTGTTGGGAACATAAAGTTTTTTTTCACTTGCAAACACCACTCCTTAGATATATAGGGGGAAGTACTAGCTCCAAATCGGTTTTACACTGAAAACTGCAAGAACTTCAAAACGGCACTAGGAAACAGACTGAGAAACCAGAATAAAAGTTTCTCCTGCAACCCGTTCCCTTTTTGCTAGATGAACGAACTTCTCTCCACATGCTCACTTCTGAGAGATAAGTGTGTGTGAAGCCATCCTTCAACTAGCTTGTTGGGAACACAAAGATTCTTTTCAGTTTGAAACTCCACCCCATAATATATATAGGGACGTACGAGCTCCAGCTCGGTTTTACAGTGAAAACTGCAGGAACTTCAAACAGGCACTAGGAAGCAGACTGAGAAACCAAAGTAAAAGTTTCTCCTGCAAACCATTCCCTTTGTGCAAGATAAACGAACGTCTCTCCACATGCTCAGTTCTGAGAGATAAGTGCTTGTGAAAGCCGTCCTTCACCTAGCTTGTTGGGAACACAAAGTTTCTTTACAGTTGCAAATTCCACTCCATAATTATATATGTGGAGGGACAAGCTCCAAATCGTGTTTACAGTGAAAAATGCAGGAACATCAAAACGGCCGTAGGAAACAGACTGAGAAACCAGAGTAAAATTTATCCTGCAAACATTTCCCATTGTGCTAGATGAACGAACGTCTCTCCACATGCTCACTTCTAAGAGATAAGTGTGTGTGAAGCCGTCCTTCACCTAGCTTGTTGGGAACACAATGTTTCTTTCCTGTAGCAAACTCCACCCCATACATATATATGGGGAGGTACGAGCTCCAAATCGGTTTTACAGTGAAAACTGCAGGAACTTCAAACCGGCACTAGGAAGCAGACTGGGAAACCAAAGTAAATTTTCTCCTGCAAACCGTTCCTTTGTGCTAGATGAACGAAGGTATCTCCACATGCTCAGTTCTGAGAGATAAGTGCGTGTGAAAGCCGTCCTTCACCTAGCTTGTTGGGAACACAAAGTTTCTTTACATTTGCAAATTCCACTCCATAATTATATATGTGGAGGTACAAGCACCAAATCGTATTTACAGTGAAAACTGCAGGAACATCAAACCGGCCGTAGGAAACAGACTGAGAAACCAGAGTAAAATTTATCCTGCAAACCTTTCCCTTTGTGCTAGATGAACGAACGTCTCTCCACATGCTCACTTCTAAGAGATAAGTGTGTGTGAAGCCGTCCTTCACCTAGCTTGTTGGGAACACAATGTTTCTTTTCAGTAGGAAACTCCAACCATACATATATATGGGGACGTACGAGCTCCAACTCGGTTTTACAGTGAAAACTGCAGGAACTTCAAACCGGCACTAGGAAGCAGACTGGGAAACCAAAGTAAATTTTCTCCTGCAAACCGTTCCTTTGTGCTAGATGAACGAACTTCTCTCCACATGCTCACTTCTGAGAGATAAGTGTGTGTGAAGCCATCCTTCAACTAGCTTGTTGGGAACACAAAGATTCTTTTCAGTTTGAAACTCCACCCCATACATATATATAGGGACGTACGAGCTCCAGCTCGGTTTTACAGTGAAAACTGCAGGAACTTCAAACCAGCAGTAGGAAACAGACTGAGGAACCAGAGTAATATTTTCTTCTGCAACCCGTTCCCTTTGTGCTAGATGAACTAACGTCTCTCACCTGCTCAGTTCTGAGAGATAATTGTGTGTGAAGCCTTCCTTAACCTAGCTTGTTGGGAACACAAAGTTTCTTTTCACTTGCAAACACCACTCCTTAGATATAAAGGGGGAAGTACTAGCTCCAACTCGGTTTTACAGTGAAAACTGCAAGAACATCAAAACGGCACTAGGAAACAGACTGAGAAACCAGAGTAAAAGTTTCTCCTGCAACCCGTTCCCTTTGTGCTAGATGAACGAACTTCTCTCCACATGCTCACTTCTGAGAGATAAGTGTGTGTGAAGCCATCCTTCAACTAGCTTGTTGGGAACACAAGATTCTTTTCAGTTTGAAACTCCACTCCATACATATATATAGGGACGTACGAGCTCCAACTCGGTTTTACAGTGAAAACTGCAGGAACTTCAAACAGGCACTAGGAAGCAGACTGAGAAACCAAAGTAAAAGTTTCTCCTGCAAACCATTCCCTTTTTGCTAGATGAACGAACGTCTATCCACATGCTCAGTTCTGAGAGATAAGTGCGTGTGAAAGCCGTCCTTCACCTAGCTTGTTGGGAACAGAATGTTTCTTTTCAGTTGCAAAATCCACTCCATACATATATATGGGGAGGTACTAGCTCCAACTCGGTTTTACAGTGAAAACTGCAGGAATTTCAAACCGGCAGTAGGAAACAGTCTGAGAAACCAGAGTAAAAGTTTCTCCTGCAACCCGTTCCCTTTGTTCTAGATGAACGAACGTCTCTCACATGCTCAGTTCGGAGAGATAATTGTGTGTGAAAGCCGTCCTTCACCTATCTTGTTGGGAAAACATAGTTTATTTTCACTTGCAAACTCCACTCCGTAGATATATAGGGGGAAGTACTAGCTCCAACTCGGTTTTACAGTGAAAACTGCAGGAACTTCAAACCGCCACTAGGAAACAGACTGAGAAACCAGAGTAAAAGTTTCAAATGCAAACCTTTCCCTTTGTGCTAGATGAACGAACTTCTCTCCACATGCTCAGTTCTGAGAGATAAGTGTGAGTTAAAGCCGTCCTTCACCTAGCTTGTTGGGAACACAAAGTTTCTTTTCAGTTGCAAACTCCACTCCATACATATATAAGGTTAGGTACTAGCTCCAAATCGGTTTTACAGTGAAAACTGCAGGAACTTCAAACCGGCACTAGGAAACAGACTGAGAATCCAGAGTAAAAGTTTCTCCTGCAACCAGTTCCCTTTGTGCTAGATGAACGAAAGTCTCTCCACATGCTCAGGTCTGAGAAAAATGTGTGATTGAAAGCCGTACTTCAAGTAGCTTGTTGGGAACACAAAGTTTCTTTTAATTTGCAAACTCCACTCCTTAAATATATAGGGGAGGTACTAGCTCAAACTCGGTTTTACAGTTAAAACTGCAGGAACTTCAAACCGGCACTAGGAAACAGACTGAGAAACCAGAGTAAAAGTTTCCCCTGCAACCCGTTCCCTTTGTGCTAGATGAACGAACGTCTCTCCACATGCTCAGTTCTGAGAGATATGTGCGTGTGAGAGCCGTCCTTCACCTAGCTTGTTGGGAACACAAAGTTTCTTTTCAGTTGCAAACTCCACTCCATACATATATATGGGGAGGTACTAGCTCCAACAAGGATTTACAGTGAAAACTGAAGGAAATTCAAACCGGCACTAGGAAACAGACTGAGAAATCAGAGTAAAATTTACTCCTACAATCCGTTCCCTTTCTGCTAGATGAAGGAAAATCTCCCCAAATTCTCAGTTCTGAGAGATAAGTGTGGTGAAAGCCGTCCTTCACCTAGCTTGTTTGGAACACAAAGTTTCTTTTCAGTTGCAATCTCCATTCCAAACATATATATGGGTCGGTACTATCTCCAACTCGGTTTAACAGTGAAAACTGCAGGAACATCAAACCGGCACTAGGAAACAGGCTGAGAAACCAGAGTAAAAGTTTATCCTGCAACCCGTTCTTTTTGTGCTATATGAACGAAAGTCTCTCCTCATGCTCAGTTCTGGGAGATAAGTGTGTGTGAAAGCCGTCCTTCAACTAGCTTGTTGGGAACACAAAGTTTCTTTTCAGTTGCAAACACCACTCCATACATATATAATGGATGTTACTAGCTCCAACTCGTTTTTACAGTGAAAACTGCAGGAACTTCAAACCGGCACTAGGAAACAGTCTGAGAAATCAGAGTAAAAATTGCTCCTGCAACCAGTTCCCTTTGTGTTAGATGAACGAATGTCTCTCCACATGCTCAGTTCTGAGAGATATGTGTGTGTGAAAGCCGTCATTCACCTAGCTTGTTGGGAACACAAAGTTTCATTTCAGTTGCAAACTCCACTCCTTACATATATATTGGGAGGTACTAGTTCCAACTCCGTTTTACATTGAAAACTGCAGGAACTTCAAACCGGCGCTAGGAAACAGACTGAGAAACCAGAGTAAAATTTTCTCCTGCAACCCGTTCCCTTTGTGCTAGATGAACAAACGTCTCTCCACATTCTCAGTTCTGAGGGATAAGTGCGTGTGAAAGCTGTCCTTCACCTAGCTTGTTGGGAACACAAAGCTTCTTTTCAGTTGCAAACTCCACTCCTTACATATATATGGGGAGGTACTAGCTCCAACTCGGTTTTACCGTGAAAACTGCAGGAACTTCAAACCGGCAGTAGGAAACAGACTGAGAAACCAGAGTAAATGTTTCTCCTGCAAACCTTTCCATTTGTGCTAGATGAACGAACGTCTCTCAACATGCTCAGTTCTGAGAGATAAGTGTGTGTGAAAGCCGTCCTTCACCTAGCTTTTTGGGAACACAAAGTTTCTTTTCAGTTGCAAACTCCACTCCTTACATATATATGGGGAGGTACTAGCTCCAACTCGGTTTGACAGTGAAAACTGCAGGAACTTCAAACCGGCACTAGGAAACAGACTGAGAAACCAGAGTAAAAGTTTCTCCTGCAACCCGTTCCCTTTGTGCTAGATGAACGAACGTCTCTCAACATGCTCAGTTCTGAAAGATATGTGTGTGTGAAAGCCGTCCTTCACCTAGTTTGTTGGGAACACAAAATTTTTTTTTCAGTTGCTAACTCAACTCCATAAATATATATATGGGAAAGTACTAGCTCCAACTCATTTTTACAGTGAAAATTGCAGGAACTTCAAACCGGCACTAGGAAACAGACTGAGAAACCAGAGTAAAAGTTTCTCCTGCAAATCGTTCCCTTTGTGCTAGATGAACGAACGTCTTTCCACATGCTCAGTTCTGAGAGATATGTGTGTGTGAAAGCAGTCCTTCAACTAGCTTGTTGGGAACACAAAGTTTCTTTTCAGTTGCAAACTCCACTCCATACATATATATGGGGAGGTACTAGCTCCAACTCGGTTTTACAGTCAAAACTGCAGGAATTTCAAACCGGCACTAGGAAACAGACTGAGAAACCAGAGTAAAAGTTTCTCCTGCAACTCTTTCCTTTTGAGCTAGATAAACGAACGTCTCTCCACATGCTCATTTCTGAGAGATAAGTGTGTGTGAAAGCCGTCCTTCACCTAGCTTGTTGGGAACACAAAGTATCTTTTCAGATGCAACCTCCACTCCATACATATATATGGGGAGGTACTAGCTCCAACTCTGTTTTACAATGAAAACTGCAGGAAATTCAAACCGGCACTAGGAAACAGTCTGAGAAATCAGAGAAAAATTGCTCCTGCAATCAGTTCCCTTTGTGCTAGATGAACAAACGTCTCTCCACATGCTCAGTTCTGAGGGATAAGTGCGTGTGAATGCTGTCCTTCACCTAGCTTGTTGGGAACACAAAGCTTCTTTTCAGTTGCAAACCCCACTCCTTACATATATATGGGGAGGTACTAGCTCCAACTCGGTTTCACAGTGAAAACTGCAGGAATTTCAAACCGGCACTAGGAAACAGACAGAGAAATCAGAGTAAAAGTTACTCCTGCAAACCGTTCCCTTTTTGCTAGATGAACGAAAGTCTCTCAACCTGCTCATTTCTGAGAGATAAGTGTGGTGAAAGCCGTCCTTCACCTAGCTTGTTTGGAACACAAAGTTTCTTTTCAGTTGCTATCTCCATTCCAAACATATATATGGGTCGGTACTATCTCCAACTCGGGTTTACAGTGAAAACTGCTGGAACATCAAACCGGCACTAGGAAACAGACTGAGAAACCAGAGTAAAAGTTTCTCCTGCAACCCGTTCCTTTTGTGCTAGATGAACGAAAGTCTCTCCTCATGCTCAGTTCTGGGAGATAAGTGTGTGTGAAAGCCGTCCTTCACCTAGCTTGTTGGGAACACAAAGTTTCTTTTCAGTTGCAAACTCCACTCCATACATATATAATGGGTGGTACTAGCTCCAACTCGTTTTTACAGTGAAAACTGCAGGAATTTCAAACCGGCACTAGGAAACAGTCTGAGAAATCAGAGTAAAAATTGCTCCTGCAACCAGTTCCCTTTGTGCTAGATGAACGAATGTCTCTCCACATGCTCAGTTCTGAGAGATATGTGTGTGTGAAAGCAGTCCTTCAACTAGCTTGTTGGGAACACAAAGTTTCTTTTCAGTTGCAAACTCCACTCCATACATATATATGGGGAGTTACTAGCTCCAACTCGGTTTTACAGTGAAAACTGCAGGAATTTCATACCGGTAATAGGAAACAGACTGAGAAACCAGAGTAAAAGTTTCTCCTGCAACTCTTTCCTTTTGTGCTAGATAAACGAACGTTTCTCCACATGCTCAGTTCTGAGAGATAAGTGTGTGTGAAAGCCGTCCTTCACCTAGCTTGTTGGGAACACAAAGATGCTTTTCAGTTGCAAACTCCACTCCATACATATATATGGGGAGGTACTAGCTCCAACTCTGTTTTACAATGAAAACTGCAGGAAATTCAAACCGGCACTAGGAAACAGTCTGAGAAATCAGAGTAAAAATTTCTCCTGCAACCAGTTCCCTTTGTGCTAGATGAACGAATGTCTCTCCACATGCTCAGTTCTGAGAGATAAGTGAGTGTGAAAGCCGTCATTCACCTCGCTTGTTGGGAACACAAAGTTTCTTTTCAGTTGCAAACTCCACTCCTTACATATATATTGGGAGGTACTAGATCCAACTCCGTTTTACATTGAAAACTGCAGGAACTTCCAACCGGCACTAGGAAACAGACTGAGAAACCAGAGTAAAATTTTCTCCTGCAACCCTTTCCCTTTGTTCTAGATGAACAAACGTCTCTCCACAAGCTCAGTTCTGAGGGATAAGTGCATGTGAAAGCTGTCCTTCACCTAGCTTGTTGGGAACACAAAGTTTCTTTTCAGTTGCAAACTCCACTCCTTACATATATATGGGGAGGTACTAGCTCCAACTCTGTTTTACAGTGAAAACTGCAGGAATTTCATACCGGCACTAGGAAACAGACTGAGAAACCAGAGTAAAAGTTTCTCCTGCAACTCTTTCCTTTTGTGCTAGATAAACGAACGTCTCTCCACATGCTCAGTTCTGAGAGATATTTGTGTGTGAAAGCCGTCCTTCACCTAGCTTGTTGGGAACACAAAGTTTCTTTTCAGTTGCAAACTCCACTCCATACATATATATGGGGAGGTACTAGCTCCAAATCTGTTTTACAATGAAAACTGCAGGAAATTCAAACCGGCACTAGGAAACAGTCTGAGAAATCAGAGTAAAAATTGCTCCTGCAACCAGTTCCCTTTGTGCTAGATGAACGAATGTCTCTCCACATGCTCAGTTCTGAGAGATAAGTGTGTGTGAAAGCCGTCATTCACCTCGCTTGTTGGGAACACAAAGTTTCTTTTCAGTTGCAAACTCCACTCCTTACGTATATATTGGGAGGTACTAGATCCAAATCCGTTTTACATTGAAAACTGCAGGAAGTTCCAACCGGCACTAGGAAAGAGACTGAGGAACCAGAGTAAAATTTTCTCCTGTAACCCGTTCCCTTTGTGCTAGATGAACAAACGTCTCTCCACATGCTCAGTTCTGAGGGATCAGTGCGTGTGAAAGCTGTCCTTCACCTAGCTTTTTGGGAACACAGGTCTTCTTTTCAGTTGCAAACTCCACTCCTTACATATATATGGGGAGGTACTAACTCCAACTCGGTTTTACCGTGAAAACTGCAGGAACTTCAAACCGGCAGAAGGAAACAGACTGAGAAACTAGAGTAAAAGTTTCTCCTGCAACCCGTTCCATTTGTGCTAGATGAACGAACGTCTCTCAACATGCTCAGTTCTGAGAGATAAGTGTATGTGAAAGCCGTCCTTCACCTAGCTTTTTGGGAACACAAGGTTTTTTTTCAGTTGCAAACTCAACTCCATAAATATATATATGGGAAAGTACTAGCTCCAACTCATTTTTACAGTGAAAATTGCAGGAACTTCAAACCGGCACTAGGAAACAGACTGAAAAACCAGAGTAAAATTTCTCCTGCAAATCGTTCGCTTTGTGCTAGATGAACGAACGTCTTTCCACATGCTCAGTTCTGAGAGATAAGTGTGTGTGAAAGCAGTCCTTCAACTAGCTTGTTGGGAACCAAAGTTTCTTTTAAGTTGCAAACTCCACTCCATACATATATATGGGGAGGTACTAGCTCCAACTCGGTTTTACAGTGAAAACTGCAGGAATTTCAAACCGGCACTAGGAAAAAGGCTGAGAAACCAGAGGAAAAGTTTCTCCTGCAACTCTTTCCTTTTGTGCTAGATAAACGAACGTCTCTCCACATGCTCAGTTCTGAGAGATAAGTGTGTGTGAAAACCGTCCTTCACCTAGCTTGTTGGGAACACAAAGTTTCTTTTCAGTTGCAAACTCCACTCCATACATATATATGGGGAGGAAATAGCTCCAACACGGATTTAGAGTGAAAACTGCAGGAACTTCAAACCGGCACTAGGAAAAAGACTGAGAAACCAGAGTAAAAGTTTGCCCTGCAACCCATTCCATTTGTGCTAGATGAACGAACGTCTCTGCACATTCTCAGTTCTGAGAGATAAGTGTGAGTTAAAGCCGTCCTTCACCTAGCTTGTTGGGAACACAAAGTTTCTTTTCAGTTGCAAACTCCACTCCATACATATATAAGGTTAGGTACTAGCTCCAACTCGCTTTTACAGTGAAAACTGCAGGAATTTCATACCGGCACTAGGAAACAGACTGAGAAACCAGAGTAAAAGTTTCTCCTGCAACTCTTTCCTTTTGTGCTAGATAAACGAACGTCTCTCCACATGCTCAGTTCTGAGAGATAAGTGTGTGTGAAAGCCGTCCTTCACCTAGCTTGTTGGGAACACAAAGTTTCTTTTCAGTTGCAAACTCCACTCCATACATATATATGGGGAGGAAATAGCTCCAACACGGATTTAGAGTGAAAACTGCAGGAACTTCAAACCGGCACTAGGAAAAAGACTGAGAAACCAGAGTAAAAGTTTGCCCTGCAACCCATTCCATTTGTGCTAGATGAACGAAAGTTTCTGCACATTCTCAGTTCTGAGAGATAAGTGTGAGTTAAAGCCGTCCTTCACCTAGCTTGTTGGGAACACAAAGTTTCTTTTCAGTTGCAAACTCCACTCCATACATATATAAGGTTAGCTACTAGCTCCAACTCGCTTTTACAGTGAAAACTGCAGGAATTTCATACCGGCACTAGGAAACAGACTGAGAAACCAGAGTAAAAGTTTCTCCTGCAACTCTTTCCTTTTGTGCTAGATAAACGAACGTCTCTCCACATGCTCAGTTCTGAGAGATAAGTGTGTGTGAATGCCGTCCTTCACCTAGCTTGTTGGGAACACAAAGTTTCTTTTCAGTTGCAAACTCCACTCCATACATATATATGGGGAGGTACTAGCTCCAACTCTGTTTTACAATGAAAACTGCAGGAAATTCAAACCGGCACTAGGAAACAGTCTGAGAAATCAGAGTAAAAATTGCTCCTGCAACCAGTTCCCTTTGTGCTAGATGAACGAATGTCTCTCCACATGCTCAGTTCTGAGAGATAAGTGTGTGTGAAAGCCGTCATTCACCTCGCTTGTTGGGAACACAAAGTTTCTTTTCAGTTGCAAACTCCACTCCTTACATATATATTGGGAGGTACTAGATCCAAATCCGTTTTACATTGAAAACTGCAGGAAGTTCCAACCGGCACTAGGAAACAGACTGAGAAACCAGAGTAAAAGTTTCTCCTGTAACCCGTTCCATTTGTGCTAGATGAACGAACGTCTCTCAACATGCTCAGTTCTGAGAGATAAGTGTGTGTGAAAGCCGTCCTTCACCTAGCTTTTTGGGAACACAAGGTTTTTTTTCAGTTGCAAACTCAACTCCATAAATATATATATGGGAAAGTACTAGCTCCAACTCATTTTTACAGAGAAAATTGCAGGAACTTCAAACCGGCACTAGGAATCAGACTGAAAAACCAGAGTAAAATTTCTCCTGCAAATCGTTCGCTTTGTGCTAGATGAACGAACGTCTTTCCACATGCTCAGTTCTGAGAGATAAGTGTGTGTGAAAGCAGTCCTTCAACTAGCTTGTTGGTAACCAAAGTTTCTTTTAAGTTGCAAACTCCACTCCATACATATATATGGGGAGGTACTAGCTCCAACTCGGTTTTACAGTGAAAACTGCAGGAATTTCAAACCGGCACTAGGAAAAAGGCTGAGAAACCAGAGGAAAAGTTTCTCCTGCAACTCTTTCCTTTTGTGCTAGATAAACGAACGTCTCTCCACATGCTCAGTTCTGAGAGATAAGTGTGTGTGAAAACCTTCCTTCACCTAGCTTGTTGGGAACACAAAGATTCTTTTCAGTTGCAAACTCCACTCCATACATATATATGGGGAGGAAATAGCTCCAACACGGATTTAGAGTGAAAACTGCAGGAACTTCAAACCGGCAGTAGGAAACAGACTGAGAATCCAGAGTAAAAGTTTCTAATGCAAAACGTTCCCTTTGTGCTAGATGAACGAACGTCTCTCCACATGCTCAGTTCTGAGAGATAAGTGTGTTGAAGCCGTCCTTCACCTAGCTTGTTGGAAACACAAAATTTCTTTTCAGGTGCAAACTCCACTCCATACATATATATGGGGAGGTACTAGCTCCAACTCGGTTTTACAGTGAAAACTGCAGGAACTTCAAACCGGCAGTAGGAAACAGACTGAGAAACCAGAATAAAAGTTTCTCCTGCAACCCATTCCTTTGTGCTAGATGAACGAACGTCTCTCCACATGCTCAGTTCTGAGAGATATGTGTGAGTGAAAGCCGAACTTCAAGTAGCTTGTTGGGAACACAAAGTTTCTTTTCAGTTGCAAACTCCACTCCTTACATATATAGGGGAGTTACTAGCTCCAACTCGTGTTTACAGTGAAAATTGCAGGAACTTCAAACCGGCACTAGGAAACAGACTGAGAAACCAGAGTAAAAGTTTCTCCTGCAACCCGTTCCCTTTGTGCTAGATGAACGAAAGTCTCTCCACATGCTCAGTTCTGAGAGTTAAGTTTGTGTGAAAGCCGTCCTTCACCTAGCTTGTTGGGAACACAAAGTTTCTTTTCATTTGCAAATTACACTCCATACATATATAATGGGTGGTACTAGCTCCAACTCGTTTTTACAGTGAAAACTGCAGGAACTTCAAACCGACACTAGGAAACAAACTGAGAAACCAGACTAAAAGTTTCTCCTGCAAACCGTTCCCTTTGTGCTAGATGAAGGAACGTCTCTCCACAAGCTCAGTTCCGAGAGATATGTGCGTGTGAGAGCCGTCCTTCACCTAGCTTGCTGGGAACACAAAGTTTCTTTTCAGTTGCAAACTCCACTCCATAAATATATATGGGGAGGTACTAGCTCCAACTAGGTTTTACAGTGAAAACTGAAGGAAATTCAAACCGGCACTAGGAAACAGACTGAGAAATCAGAGTAAAATTTACTCCTACAATCCGTTCCCTTTCTGCTAGATGAAGGAAAATCTCCCCAAATGCTCAGTTCTGAGAGATAAGTGTGGTGAAACCGTCCTTCACCTATCTTGTTGGGATCACAAAGTTTCTTTTCAGTTGCAATCTCCACTCCATACTTATATATGGGTAGGTACAAGCTCCAACTCGGTTTTACAGTGAAAACTGCAGAAACATCAAACCGGCACTAGGAAACAGACTGAGAAACCAGAGTAAAATTTTCTCCTGCAACCCGTTCCCTTTGTGCTAGATGAACGAACGTCTCTCCACATGCTCAGTTTTGAGAGATATGTGCGTGTGAGAGCCGAACTTCACCTAGCTTGTTGGGAACACAAAGTTTCTTTTCACTTGCAAACTACATTCCATACATATATAATGGGTTGTACTATCTCCAACTCGTTTTTACAGTGAAAACTGCAGGAATTTCAAACCAGTACTAGGAAACAGAATGAGAAACCACAGTAAAAGTTTCTCCTGCAACCCGTTCACTTTGTGCTAGATGAACGAACGTCTCTCCACATGCTCAGTTCTGAGAGATATGTGCGTGTGAGAGCCGAACTTCAAATAGCTTGTTGGGAACACAAAGTTTCATTTCAGTTGCAAAATCCACTCCATACATATATATGGGGAGGTACTAGCTCCAACTCGGTTTTACAGTGAAAACTGCAGGAATTTCTAACCGGCACTAGGAAACAGACAGAGAAACCAGAGTAAAAGTTTCTCCTGCAACCCGTTCCTTTTGTGCTAGATGAACGAAAGTCTCTCCTCATGCTCAGTTCTGGGAGATAAGTGTGTGTGAAAGCCGTCCTTCACCTAGCTTGTTGGGAACACAAAGTTTCTTTTCAGTTGCAAACTCCACTCCATTCATATATAATGGGTGGTACTAGCTCCAACTCGTTTTTACAGTGAAAACTGCAGGAACTTCAAACCGGCACTAGGAAACAGTCTGAGAAATCAGAGTAAAAATTGCACCTGCAACCAGTTCCCTTTGTGCTAGATGAACGAATGTCTCTCCACATGCTCAGTTCTGAGAGATATGTGTGTGTGAAAGCCGTCATTCACCTAGCTTGTTTGGAACACAAAGTTTCTTTTCAGTTGCAAACTCCACTCCTTATATATATACTGGGAGGTACTAGCTCCAACTCAGTTTTACATTGAAAACTGCAGGAACTTCAAACCGGCACTAGGAAACAGACTGAGAAACCAGAGTAAAAGTTTCTCCTGCAAACCGTTCCCTTTGTGCTAGATGAAAGAACGTCTCTCCAAATGCTCAGTTCTGAAGGATAAATGTGTGTGAAAGCCGTCCTTCACCTAGTTTGTTGGGAACACAAAGTATTTTTTCAGTTGCAAACAAACTCCATAAAAATATATATGGGAAAGTACAAGCTCCAACTCATTTTTACAGTGAAAATTGCAGGAACTTCAAACCGACCCTAGGAAACAGACTGAGAAACCAGAGTAAAAGTTTCTCCTGCAAATCGTTCCCTTTGTGCTAGATGAACGAACGTCTTTCCACATGCTCAGTTCTGAGAGATAAGTGTGTGTGAAAGCAGTCCTTCAACTAGCTTGTTGGGAACACAAAGTTTCTTTTCAGTTGCAAACTCCACTCCATACATATATATGGGGAGGTACTAGCTCCAACTCGGTTTTACAGTGAAAACTGCAGGAACTTCAAACCGGCACTAGGAAACAGACTGAGAAACCAGAGTAAAAGTTTCTACAGCAACCCGTTCCCTATGTGCTAGATGAAAGAACGTCTCTCCACATTCTCAATTCTGAAAGATAAGTGTGTGTGAAAGCCGTCCTTCACCTAGATTGTTGGGAACGCAAAGATTTTTTTCAGTTGCAAACTCAACTCCATAAATATATATATGGGAAAGTACTAGCTCCAACTCGGTTTTACAGTGAAAATTGCAGGAAATTCAAACCGGCACTAGGAAACATACTGAGATACCATAGTAAAAGTTTCTCCTGCAAATCTTTCCCTTTTTGCTAGATGAACGAACGTCTTTCCACATGCTCAGTTCTGAGAGATAAGTGTGTGTGAAAGCAGCCCTTCACCTAGCTTGTTGGGAACACAAAGTTTCTTTTCAGTTGCAAACTCAACTCCATATATATATATATGGGGAAGTACTAGCTCCAACTCGGTTTTACAGTGTAAACTGCAGGAACTTAAAACCGGAACTAGGAAAAAGACTGAGAAACCAGAGTAAAAGTTTTTCCTGCAACCCGTTCCGTTTGGGCTAAATGAACGAACGTCTCTCCACATGTTCTGTTCTGAGAGATAAGTGTGTGTGAAAGCCGTCCTTCACCTAGCTTGTTGGGAAAACAAAGTTTCTTTTCAGTTGCAAACTCCACTCCTTACATATATATGGGGAGGTACTAGCTCCAACTCGGTTTTACCGTGAAAACTGCAGGAACTTCAAAGCGGCACTAGGAAACAGACTGAGAAACCAGAGTAAAAGTTTCTCCTGCAACCCGTTCCCTTTGTGCTAGATGAAAGAACGTCTCTCCACATGCTCAGTTCTGAAAGATAAGTGTGTGTGAAAGCCGTCCTTCACCTAGTTTGTTGGGAACACAAAGTTTTTTTTCAGTTGCAAACTCCACTCCATAAATATATATATGGGAAAGTACTAGCTCCAACTCATTTTTACAGTGAAAATTGCAGGAACTTCAAACCGGCACTAGGAAACAGACTGAGATACCAGAGTAAAAGTTTCTCCTGCAAATCTTTCCCTTTGTGCTAGATGAACGAACGTCTTTCCACATGCTCAGTTCTGAGAGATAAGTGTGTGTGAAAGCAGTCCTTCACCTAACTTGTTGGGAACACAAAGTTCCTTTCAATTGCAAACTGCACTCCATATATGTATATATGGGGAGTACTATCTCCAACTCGGTTTTACAGTGAAAAATGCAGGAATTTCAAACCGGCACTAGGAAACAGACTGAGAAGCCAGAGTAAAATTTTCTCCTGCAACTCGTTTCTTTTGTGCTAGATAAACGAACGTCTCTCCACATGCTCAGTTCTGAGAGATAAGTGTGTGTGAAAGCCGTCCTTCACCTAGCTTGTTGGGAACACAAAGTTTCTTACAGTTGCAAACTCCACTCCATACATATATATGAGGAGGTACTAGTTTCAACTCGGTTTTACAGTGTAAACTGCAGGAACTTCAAACCGGAACTAGGAAACAGACTGAGAAACCAGAGTAAAAGTTTTTCCTGCAACCCGTTCCGTTTGTGCTAGATGAACGAACATCTCTCCACATGTTCTGTTCTGAGAGAAAAGTGTGTGTGAAAGCCGTCCTTCACCTAGCTTGTTGGGAACACAAAGTTTCTTTTCAGTTGCAAACTCCACTTCATACATATATATGGGGAGGTACTAGCTCCAACTCGATTTTACAGTGAAAACTGCAGGAACTTCAACCCGACACTAGGAAACAGACTGAGAATCCAGAGTAAAAGTTTCTCCTTCAAACCGATCCCTTTGTGCTAGATGAAAGAAACGTCTTTCCACATGCTCAGTTTTGAGAGATACCTGTGTGTGAAAGCCGTCCTTCACCTAGCTTGTTGGGAACACAAAGTTTCTTTTCAGTTGCAAACTCCACTCCATACATATATATGGGGATGTACTAGCTCCAACCCGGTTTTACAGTGAAAACTGCACGAACTTCAAAACGGCACTAGGAAAAAGGCTGAGAAACCAGAGTAAAAGTTTCTCCTGCAACCAGTTCCCTTTGTGCTAGATGAAAGAACGTCTCTCCACATGCTCAGTTCTGAAAGGTAAGTGTGTGTGAAAGCCGTCCTTCACCTTGTTTGTTGGGAACACAAAGTTTTTTTCAGTTGCAAACTCCACTCCATACATATATAAGGGGAGGTACTAGCTCCAAATCGGTTTTACAGTGAAAACTGCAGGAACTTCAGATCGACACTAGGAAATAGACTGAGAAACCAGGGTAAAAGTTTCTCCTGCAGCCCGTTAATTTTGTGCTAGATGAATGAACGTCTCTCCACATGCTCAGTTCTGAGAGATTAGTGTGTGTGAAAGCCGTCCTTCACCTAGGTTGTTGGGAACACAAAGTTTTTTTTCAGTTGCAAACTCAACTCCATAAATATATATATGGGAAGGTACTAGCTCCAACTCGGTTTTACAGTGAAAATTGCAGGAACTTCAAACCGGCACTAGGAAACAGGCTGAGAAACCAGAGTAAAAGTTTCTCCTGCAACTCTTTCCTTTTGTGCTACATAAACGAACGTCTCTCCACATGCTCAGTTCTGAGAGATAAGTGTGTGTGAAAGCCATCCTTCACCTAGCTTGTTGGGAACACAAAGTTTCTTTTCAGTTGCAAATTCCACTCCATACATATATATGGGGAGGTACTAGCTCCAACTCAGTTTTACATTGAAAACTGCAGGAACTTCAAACCGGCACTAGGAAACAGATTGAGAATCCAGAGTAAAATTTTCTCCTGCAACCCGTTCCCTTTGTGCTAGATGAACGAACGTCTCTCCACATGCTCATTTCTGAGAGATATGTGTATGTGAAAGCCGTCCTTCACCTAGCTGGTTGGGAACACAAAGTTTCTTTTCAGTTGCCAACTCCACTCCATACATATATATATGGGGAGGTACTAGCTCCAACTCGGTTTTACAGTGAAAACTGCAGGAACTTCAAACCGGCACTAGGAAACAGACTGAGAATCCAGAGTAAAAGTTTCTCCTGCAACCCGTTCCCTTTGTGCTAGTTCAACGAACTTCTCTCCACATGCTCAGTTCTGAGAGATATTTGTGTGTGAAAGCTGTACTTCACCTAGCTTGTTGGGAACACAAAGTTTCTTTTCAGTTGCAAACTCCACTCCTTACATATATATGGGGAGGTACGAGCTCCAACTTGGTTTTACAGTGAAAACTGCAGGAATTCAAACCGGCAGTAGTAAACAGACTGAGAAACCAGAGTAAATGTTTCTCCTGCAACCCGTTCCTTTCTGCTAGATGAACGAACGTCTCTCCTCATGCTCATTTCTGAGAGATAAGTGTGTGTGAAAGCCGTCCTTCTCCTAGCTTGTTGGGAAGACAAAGTTTCTTTCAGTTGCAAACTCCACTCCATACATATATATGGGGAGGTACTAGCTCCAACTCGGTTTTACAGTGAAAACTGCAGGAAATTCAAACCGGCACTAGGAAATAGACTGAGAAACCAGAGTAAAAGTTTCCCCTGCAACCCGTTCCTTTGTGCTAGATGAAAGAACGTCTCTCCAAATGCTCAGTTCTGAGAGATAAGTGTGTGTGAAAACCGTCCTTCACCTAGTTTGTTGGGAACACAAAGTTTCTTTTCAGTTGCAAACACCACTCCATACATATATATGGGGATGTACTAGCTCCAACTCGGTTTTACAGTGAAAACTGCAGGAAATTCAAACCGGCACTAGGAAACAGACTGAGAAACCAGAGTAATAGTTTCTCCTCATCCCGTTCACTTTGTGCTAGATGAACGAAAGTCTCTCCACATTCTCAGTTCTGAGAGATATGTGTGGTGAAACCGTCCTTCACCTATCTTGTTGGGAACACAAAGATTCTTTTCAGTTGCAATCTCCACTCCAAACATATATATGGGTAGGTACTAGCTCCAAATCGGTTTTACAGTGAAAACTGCAGGAACTTCAAACCGGCACTAGGAAACAGACTGAGAAAACAGAGTAAAATTTTCTCCTGTAAACCGTTCCCTTTATGCTAGATGAACGAACGTCACTCCACATGCTCAGATTTGAGAGATAAGTGTGTGTGAAAGCCTTCCTTCACCTAGCTTGTTGGGAACACAAAGTATCTTTTATTTTGCAAACTCCACTCCATACATATATATGGGTAGGTACTAGCTCCAACTCGGTTTTACAGTGAAAACTGCAGGAAATTCAAACCGGCAGTAGGAAAAAGACTGAGAAATCAGAGAAAAAGTTTCCCCTGCAACCCGCTCCCTTTGTTCTAGATTAACGAAAGTCTCTCCACATGCTCAGTTCTAAGAGATAATGTGGTGAAATCCGTGCTTCACCTATCTTGTTGGGAACACAAAGTTTCTTTTCAGTTGCAATCTCCACTCCAAACATATATATGGGTAGGTACTAGCTCCAACTCGGTATTACAGTGAAAACTGCAGAAACATCAAACCGGCACTAGGAAACAGACTGAGAAACCAGAGTAAAAGTTTCTCCTGCAACCCGTTCCTTTTGTGCTAGATGAACGACCGTCTCTCCTCATGCTCAGTTCTGAGAGATAAATGTGTGTGAAAGCCGTCCTTCACCTAGCTTGTTGGGAACACAAAGTTTATTTTCAGTTGCAAATTCCACTCCATACATATATATGGGAAGGTACTAGCTCCAACTCAGTTTTACATTGAAAACTGCAGGAACTTCAAACCGGCACTAGGAAACAGACTGAGAACCCAGAGTAAAATTTTCTCCTGCAACCCGTTCACGTTGTGCTAGTTGAACAAACGTCTCTCCACATGCACATTTCTGAGGGATAAGTGCGTGTACAAGCCTTCCTTCACCTAGCTTGTTGGGAACACAAAGCTTCTTTTCAGTTGCAAACTCCAATCCTTACATATATATGGGGAGGTACTAGCTCCAACTCGGTTTGACAGTGAAAACTGCAGGAACATCAAACCGGCACTAGGAAACAGACTGAGAAACCACAGTAAAAGTTTCTCCTGCAACCCGTTCCGTTTGTGCTAGATGAACGAACGTCTCTCCTCATGCTCAGTTCTGAGAGATAAGTGTGTGTGAAAGCCGTCCTTCACCTAGCTGGTTGGGAACACAAAGTTACTTTTCAGTTGCCAACTCCACTTCATACATATATATGGGGACGTACGAGCTCCAACTCGGTTTTACAGTGAAAACTGCTGGAACTTCAAACCGGCACTAGGAAACAGACTGAGAATCCAGAGTAAAAGTTTCTCCTGCAACCCGTTCCCTTTGTGCTTGTTGAACGAACTTCCCTCCACATGCTCAGTTCTGAGAGATATTTGTGTGTGAAAGCTGTACTTCACCTAGCTTGTTGGGAACACAAAGTTTCTTTTCAGTTGCAAACTCCACTCCTTACATATATATGGGGAGGTACGAACTCCAACTTGGTTTTACAGTGAAAACTGCAGGAATTCAAACCGGCAGTAGTAAACAGACTGAGAAACTAGAGTAAAAGTTTCCCTGCAAACCATTCCCTTTGTGCTAGATGAACGAACGTCTCTCCACATGCTCAGTTCTGAGAGATAAGTGTGTGTGAAAGCCGTCCTTCACTTAGCTTGTTGGGAACACAAAGTTTCTTTCAGTTGCAAACTCCACTCCATACATAAATATGGGGAGGTACTAGCTCCAACTCGGTTTTACAGTAAAAACTGCAGGAAATTCAAACCGGCAATAGGAAAAAGACTGAGAAACCAGAGTAAATGTTTCTCCTGCAACCCATTCCTTTGTGCTAGATGAACGAACGTCTCTCCACATGCTCATTTCTGAGAGATAAGTGTGTGTGAAAGCCTTCCTTCTCCTAGCTTGTTGGGAACACAAAGTTTCTTTCAGTTGCAAACTCCACTCCATACATATATATGGGGAGGTACTAGCTCCAACTTGGTTTTACAGTGAAAACTGCAGGAAATTCAAACCGGCACTAGGAAAGAGACTGAGAAACCAGAGTAAAAGTTTCTCCTGCAACCCGTTCCTTTGTGCTAGATGAAAGAACGTCTCTCCAAATGCTCAGTTCTGAGAGATAAGTGTGTGTGAAAACCGTCCTTCACCTAGTTTGTTGGGAACACAAAGTTTCTTTTCAGTTGCAAACACCACTCCATACATATATATGGGGATGTACTAGCTCCAACTCGGTTTTACAGTGAAAACTGCAGGAAATTCAAACCGGCACTAGGAAACAGACTGAGAAACCAGAATAAAAGTTACTCCTGCAACCCGTTCCCTTTGTGCTAGATGAACGAAAGTCTCTCCACATTCTCAGTTCTGAGAGATATGTGTGGTGAAACCGTCCTTCACCTATCTTGTTGGGAACACAAAGATTCTTTTCAGTTGCAATCTCCACTCCAAACATATATATGGGTAGGTACTAGGTCCAACTCGGTTTTACAGTGAAAACTGCAGAAACATCAAACCAGCACTAGGAAACAGACTGAGAAACCAGAGTAAAAGTTTCTCCTGCAACCCGTTCCTTTTGTGCTAGATGAACGAACGTCTCTCCACATGCTCAGTTTTGAGAGATAAGTGTGTGTGAAAGCCGTACTTCACCTAGCTTGTTGGGAACACAAAGTATCTTTTATGTTGCAAACTCCACTCCATACATATATATGGGTAGGTACTAGCTCCAACTCGGTTTTACAGTGAAAACTGCAGGAAATTCAAACCGGCAGTAGGAAAAAGCCTGAGAAATCAGAGAAAAAGTTTCTCCTGCAACCCGCTCCCTTTGTGCTAGATTAACGAAAGTCTGTCCACATGCTCGGTTCTAAGAGATAAGGTGGTGAAAGCCGTGCTTCTCCTATCTTGTTGGGAACACAAAGTTTCTTTTCAGTTGCAATCTCCACTCCAAACATATATATGGTTAGGTACTAGCTCCAACTCGGTTTTATAGTGAAAACTGCAGAAACATCAAACCAGCACTAGGAAACAGACTGAGAAACCAGAGTAAAATTTCTCCTGCAACCCGTTCCTTTTCTGCTAGATGAACGAACGTCTCTCCTCATGCTCAGTTCTGAGAGATAAGTGTGTGTGAAAGCCGTCCTTCACCTAGCTTGTTGGGAACACAAAGTTTCTTTTCAGTTGCAAATTCCACTCCATACATATATATGGGGAGGTAATATCTCCAAATCAGTTTTACATTGAAAACTGCAGGAAATTCAAACCGGCTCTAGGAAACAGTCTGAGAAACCAGAGTAAAATTTTCTCCTGCAACCCGTTCCTTTTGTGCTAGATGAACGAACGTCTCTCCACATACTCAGTTCTGAGAGATATGTGTGTGTGAAAGCCGTCCTTCACCTAGCTTGTTGGGAGCACAAAGTTTGTTTTCAGTTGCAAACTCCACTCCATACATATATATGGGTAGGTACTAGCTCCAACTCGGTTTTACAGTGAAAACTGCAGTAACTTCAAACCGGCACTAGGAAACAGGCTGAGAATCCAGAGTAAAAGTTTCTCCTGCAACCCGTTCCCTTTGTGCTAGTTGAACGAACTTCTCTCCACATTCTCAGTTCTGAGAGATAATTGTGTGTGAAAGCCGTCCTTCACCTAGCTTGTTGGGAACACAAAGTTTCTTTACAGTAGCAAACTCCACTCCTTACATATATATGGGGAGATACGAGCTCAACTTGGTTTTACAGTGAAAACTGCAGGAATTCAAACCGGCAGTAGTAAACAGACTGAGAAACCAGAGTAAAAGTTTCCCTGCAAAACATTCCCTTTGTGCTAGATGAACGAACGTCTCTCCACATGCTCAGTTCTGAGAGATAAGTGTGTGTGAATGCCGTCCTTCACCTAGCTTGTTGGGAACACAAAGTTTCTTTCAGTTGCAAACACCACTCCATACATATATATGGGGAGGTACTAGCTCCAACTCGGTTTTACAGTAAAAACTGCAGGAAATTCAAACCGGCACTAGGAAACAGACTGAGAAACCAGAGTAAATGTTTCTCCTGCAACCAGTTCCTTTGTGCTAGATGAACGAACGTCTCTCCTCATGCTCATTTCTGAGAGATAAGTGTGTGTGAAAGCCGTCCTTCTCCTAGCTTGTTGGGAACACAAAGTTTCTTTCAGTTGCAAACTCCACTCCATACATATATATGGGGAGGTACTAGCTCCAACTCGGTTTTACAGTGAAAACTGCAGGAAATTCAAACCGGCACTAGGAAAGAGACTGAGAAACCAGAGTAAAAGTTTCTCCTGCAACCCGTTCCTTTGTGCTAGATGAAAGAACGTCTCTCCAAATGCTCAGTTCTGAGAGATAAGTGTGTGTGAAAACCATCCTTCACCTAGTTTGTTGGGAACACAAAGTTTCTTTTCAGTTGCAAACACCACTCCATACATATATATGGGGATGTACTAGCTCCAACTCGGTTTTACAGTGAAAACTGCAGGAAATTCAAACCGGCACTAGGAAACAGACTGAGAAACCAGAGTAATAGTTTCTCCTGCATCCCGTTCACTTTGTGCTAGATGAACGAAAGTCTCTCCACATTCTCAGTTCTGAGAGATATGTGTGGTGAAACCGTCCTTCACCTATCTTGTTGGGAACACAAAGATTCTTTTCAGTTGCAATCTCCACTCCAAACATATATATGTGTAGGTACTAGCTCCAAATCGGTTTTACAGTGAAAACTGCAGGAAATTCAAACCGGCACTAGGAAAAAGACTGAGAAAACAGAGTAAAATTTTCTCCTGTAAACCGTTCCCTTTGTGCTAGATGAACGAACGTCACTCCACATGCTCAGTTTTGAGAGATAAGTGTGTGTGAAAGCCTTCCTTCACCTAGCTTGTTGGGAACACAAAGTATCTTTTATGTTGCAAACTCCACTCCATACATATATATGGGTAGGTACTAGCTCCAACTCGGTTTTACAGTGAAAACTGCAGGAAATTCAAACCGGCAGTAGGAAAAAGACTGAGAAATCAGAGAAAAAGTTTCCCCTGAAACCCGCTCCCTTTGTTCTAGATTAACGAAAGTCTCTCCACATGCTCAGTTCTGAGAGATAATGTGGTGAAAGCCGTGCTTCACCTATCCTGTTGGGAACACAAAGTTTCTTTTAAGTTGCAATCTCCACTCCAAACATATATATGGGTAGGTACTAGCTCCAACTCGGTTTTACAGTCAAAACTGCAGAAACATCAAACCGGCACTAGGAAACAGACTGAGAAACCAGAGTAAAAGTTTCTCCTGCAACCCGTTCCTTTTGTGCTAGATGAACGAAAGTCTCTCCTCATGCTCATTTCTGAGAGATAAGTGTGTGTGAAAGCCGTCCTTCACCTAGCTTGTTGGGAACAACAAGTTTCTATTCAGTTGCAAATTCCACTCCATACATATATATGGGGAGGTACTATCTCCAACTCAGTTTTACATTGAAAACTGCAGGAAATTCAAACCGGCACTAGGAAACAGTCTGAGAAACCAGAGTAAAATTTTCTCCTGCAACCCGTTCCCTTTGTGCTAGATGAACAAACGTCTCTCCACATGCTACGTTCTGAGTGATAAGTGCGTGTGCAAGCCGTCCTTCTCCTAGCTTGTTGGGAACACAAAGCTTCTTCTCAGTTGTAAACTCCACTCCTTACATATATATGGGGAGGTACTAGCTCCAACTCGGTTTGACAGTGAAAACTGCAGGAACTTCAAACCGGCACTAGGAAACAGACTGAGAAACCAGAGTAAAGGTTTCCCCTGCAACCCGTTCCCGTTGTGCTAGATGAACGTACGTCTCTCCTCATGCTCAGTTCTGAGAGATAAGTGTGTGTGAAAGCCGTCCTTCACATAGCTGGTTGGGAACACAAAGTTTCTTTTCAGTTGCCAACTCCAATCCATACATATATATGGGGACGTACGAGCTCCAACTCGGTTTTACAGTGAAAACTGCAGGAAATTCTAACCGGCACTAGGAAACAGACTGAAAAACCAGAGTAAAAGTTTATCCCGCAACCCGTTCCCTCTGTGCTAGATGAACGAATGTCTCTCAACATGCTCAGTTCTGAGAGATAAGTGTGTGTGAAAGCCGTTCTTCACCTAGCTTGTTGGGAACACAAAGTATCTTTTCAGTTGCAAACTCCACTCCATAAATATATATGGGGACGTACGAGCTCCAACTCTGTTTTACAGTGAAAAATGCAGGAACTTCAAAACGGCAATAGGAAACAGAATGAGAAATCAGAGTAAAAGTTCCTCATGCAACCCGTTCCCTTTTTTGCTAGATGAACGAACGTCTCCCACATGCCCAGTTCTGAGAGTTAAGTGTGTGTGAAGCCGTCCTTCACCTAGCTCTTTGGGAACAAAAAAGTTTCTTTTCAGTTGCAATCTCCACTCCATACATATATATGGGGAGGTACTAGCTCCAACTCGGTTTTACAGTGAAAAATGCAGGAACTTAAAACCGGCACTAGGAAACAAACTGAGAAACCAGAGTAAAAGTTTCTCCTGCAATCCGTTCCCTTTGTGCTAGATGAACGAACGTCTCTCCACATGCTCAGTTCTGAGAGATAAGTGTGTGTGAAAGCCGCCCTTCACCTAGCTTGTTGGGAACACAAAGTTTCTTTTCAGTTGCAAACTCCAATCCATACATATATATGGGAAGTTACTAGCTCCAAATTGTTTTTACAGTGAAAACTGCAGGAACTTCACACCGGCACTAGTAAACAGACTGAGAAACCAGAGAAATAGTTTCTCCTGCAACTCGTTCCCTTAGTGCTAGATGAACGAACGTCTCCCCAGATGCTCAGTTCTGAGAGATAAGTGTGTGTGAAAGCCGTCCTTCACCTAGCTTGTTGGGAACACCAAGTTTCTATTCAGTTGCAAACTCCACTCCATAAATATATATGAGGAGTTACTAGCTCCAACTCTGTTTTTCAGTGAAAAATGTGGGAACTTCTAACCGGCAGTAGGAAACAGACTGAGAAACCAGAGTAAAAGATTCTCCTGCAAACCGTTCCATTTGTGCTAGATGAACGAACGTCTCTCCACATGGTAAATTTTGAGAGATAAGTGTGTGTGAAAGCCGTCCTTCACCTAGCTTGTTGGGAACACAAAGTTTCTTTTCACTTGCAAATTCCACTCCACACATATATATGTGGAGGTACAAGCTCCAACTCGGTTTTACCGTGAAAAATGCAGGAACTTCATAACGGCACTTGGAAACAGACTGAGAAACCAGAGTAAAAGTTCCTCCTGCAAACCGTTACCTTTGTGCTAGATGAACGAACGTCTCTCCCCATGCTCAGTTCTGAGAGATAAGTGTGTGTGAAAGTCGTCCTTCACCTAGGTTGTTGGGAACACAAAGTTTCTATTTAGTTGCAAACTCCACTCCATAAATATATATGGGGACGTACAAGCTCCAACTCGGTTTTACAGTGAAAACTGCAGGAACTTCAAACCGGCACTAGGAAACAGACTGAGAAACCAGAGTAAAAGTTTCCCCTACAACACGTTCCCTTTGTGCTAGATGAACGAACGTCTCTCCACATGCTCAGTTCTGAGAGATAAGTGTGTGTGAAAGCCGTCCTTCACATAGCTTGTTGGGAACACAAAGTTTCTATTCACTTGCAAACTACACTCCATACATATATAATGGGTGGTACAAGCTCCAACTAGGCTTTACAGTGAAAAATGGAGGAACTTCAAACCGGCACTAGGAAACAGACTGAGAAACCAGAGTAATAGTTTCCCCTGCAACCAGTTACCTTTGTGCTTGATGAACGAACGTCTCTCCACATGCTCAGTTCTGAGAGATAAGTGTGTGTGAAGCCGTCCTTCACCTAGCTTGTTGGGAACACAAAGTTTCTTTTCAGGTGCAAACTCCATTCAATACATATATATGGGGAGGTACAAACTCCAAATCTGTTTTACAGTGAAAACTGCAGGAACTTCAAACCTGCACTAGGAAACAGACTGAGAAACCAGAGAAAAAGTTTCTCCTGCAACCCGTTCCCTTTGTGCTAGATGAACGGACGTCTCTCCACATGCTCAGTTCTGAGAGATAAGTGTTTGTGAAGCCATTCTTCACCTAGCTTGTTGGGAACACAAAGTTTCTTTTCACTTCCAAATTCCACTCCATATATATATATAGGGAGGTACTAGCTTCAACTCGGTTTTACAGTGAAAAATGCAGGAAGTTCAAACCGGCAGTAGGAAACAGACTTAGAAACCAGAGTAAAAGTTTCTCCTGCAACCCGTTCCCTTTGTGCTAGATGAACGAACGTCTCTCCACATGCTTATTTCTGAGAGATAAGTGTGTGTTAAAGCCGTTCTTCATCTAGCTTGTTGGGAACACAAAGTTTTTTTTCAGTTGCAAACTCCACTCCTTATATATATATGGGGAGGTACTAGCTCCAACTCGGTTTTACAGTAAAAACTGCAGGAAATTCAAACCGGCAATAGGAAAAAGCCTGGGAAATCAGAGAAAAAGTTTCTCCTGCAACACGCTCCCTTTGTGCTAGATTAACGAACGTCTCTCCTCATGCTTATTTCTGAGAGATAAGTGTGTGTGAAAGCCGTCCTTCTCCTAGCTTGTTGGGAACACAAAGTTTCTTTCAGTTGCATACTCCACTCCATACATATATATGGGGAGGTACTAGCTCCAACTCGGTTTTACAGTGAAAACTGCAGGAAATTCAACCCGGCACTAGGAAATAGACTGAGAAACCAGAGTAAAAGTTTCTCCTGCAACCCGTTCCATTTGTTCTAGATGAAAGAACGTCTCTCCAAATGCTCAGTTCAGAGATATGTGTGTGTGAAAACCGTCCTTCACCTAGCTTGTTGGGAACACAAAGTTTCTTTTCAGTTGCAAATTCCACTCCATAAATATATATGGGGGGTACTATCTCCAACTCAGTTTTACATTGAAAACTGCAGGAAATTCAAACCGGCACTAGGAAACAGTCTGAGAAACCAGAGTAAAATTTTCCCCTGCATCCCTTTCCTTTTGTGCTAGATGAACGAACGTCTCTCCACATACTCAGTTCTGAGAGATATATGTGTGTGAAAGCCGTCCTTCACCTAGCTTGTTGGGAGCACAAAGTTTGTTTTCAGTTGCAAACTCCACTCCATACATATATATGGGTAGGTACTAGCTCCAACTAGGTTTTACAGTGAAAACTGCAGTAACTTCAAACCGGCACTAGGAAACAGACTGAGAATCCAGAGTAAAAGTTTCTCCTGCAACCCGTTCCCTTTGTGCTAGTTGAACGAAATTCTCTCCACATTCTCAGTTCTGAGAGATAATTGTGTGTGAAAGCCGTACTTCACCTAGCTTGTTGGGAACACAAAGTTTCTTTACAGTTGCAAACTCCACTCCTTACATATATATGGGGAGGTACGAGCTCCAACTTGGTTTTACAGTGAAAACTGCAGGAATTCAAACCGGCACTAGGAAACAGACTGAGAAACCAGAGTAAATGTTTCTCCTGCAACCCGTTCCTTTCTGCTAGATGAACGAACGTCTCTCCTCATGCTCATTTCTGAGAGATAAGTGTGTGTGAAAGCCGTCCTTCTCCTAGCTTGTTGGGAACACAAAGTTTCTTTCAGTTGCAAACTCCACTCCATACATATATATGGGGAGGTACTAGCTCCAACTAGGTTTTACAGTGAAAACTGCAGGAAATTCAAACCGGCACTAGGAAATAGACTGAGAAACCAGAGTAAAAGTTTCCCCTGCAACCCGTTCCTTTGTGCTAGATGAAAGAACGTCTCTCCAAATGCTCAGTTCTGAGAGATAAGTGTGTGTGAAAACCGTCCTTCACCTAGTTTGTTGGGAACACAAAGTTTCTTTTCAGTTGCAAACACCACTCCATACATATATATGGGGATGTACTAGCTCCAACTCGGTTTTACAGTGAAAACTGCAGGAAATTCAAACCGGCACTAGGAAACAGACTGAGAAACCAGAGTAATAGTTTCTCCTCATCCCGTTCACTTTGTGCTAGATGAACGAAAGTCTCTCCACATTCTCAGTTCTGAGAGATATGTGTGGTGAAACCGTCCTTCACCTATCTTGTTGGGAACACAAAGATTCTTTTCAGTTGCAATCTCCACTCCAAACATATATATGGGTAGGTACTAGCTCCAAATCGGTTTTACAGTGAAAACTGCAGGAACTTCAAACCGGCACTAGGAAACAGACTGAGAAAACAGAGTAAAATTTTCTCCTGTAAACCGTTCCCTTTATGCTAGATGAACGAACGTCACTCCACATGCTCAGTTTTGAGAGATAAGTGTGTGTGAAAGCCTTCCTTCACCTAGCTTGTTGGGAACACAAAGTATCTTTTATTTTGCAAACTCCACTCCATACATATATATGGGTAGGTACTAGCTCCAACTCGGTTTTACAGTGAAAACTGCAGGAAATTCAAACCGGCAGTAGGAAAAAGACTGAGAAATCAGAGAAAAAGTTTCCACTGCAACCCGCTCCCTTTGTTCTAGATTAACGAAAGTCTCTCCACATGCTCAGTTCTAAGAGATAATGTGGTGAAATCCGTGCTTCACCTATCTTGTTGGGAACACAAAGTTTCTTTTCAGTTGCAATCTCCACTCCAAACATATATATGGGTAGGTACTAGCTCCAACTCGGTATTACAGTGAAAACTGCAGAAACATCAAACCGGCACTAGGAAACAGACTGAGAAACCAGAGTAAAAGTTTCTCCTGCAACCCGTTCCTTTTGTGCTAGATGAACGAACGTCTCTCCTCATGCTCAGTTCTGAGAGATAAATGTGTGTGAAAGCCGTCCTTCACCTAGCTTGTTGGGAACACAAAGTTTATTTTCAGTTGCAAATTCCACTCCATACATATATATGGGAAGGTACTAGCTCCAACTCAGTTTTACATTGAAAACTGCAGGAACTTCAAACCGGCACTAGGAAACAGACTGAGAACCCAGAGTAAAATTTTCTCCTGCAACCCGTTCACGTTGTGCTAGTTGAACAAACGTCTCTCCACATGCTCATTTCTGAGGGATAAGTGCGTGTACAAGCCTTCCTTCACCTAGCTTGTTGGGAACACAAAGCTTCTTTTCAGTTGCAAACTCCATTCCTTACATATATATGGGGAGGTACTAGCTCCAACTCGGTTTGACAGTGAAAACTGCAGGAACATCAAACCGGCACTAGGAAACAGACTGAGAAACCAGAGTAAAAGTTTCTCCTGCAACCCGTTCCGTTTGTGCTAGATGAACGAACGTCTCTCCTCATGCTCAGTTCTGAGAGATAAGTGTGTGTGAAAGCCGTCCTTCACCTAGCTGGTTGGGAACACAAAGTTACTTTTCAGTTGCCAACTCCACTTCATACATATATATGGGGACGTACGAGCTCCAACTCGGTTTTACAGTGAAAACTGCAGGAACTTCAAACCGGCACTAGGAAACAGACTGAGAATCCAGAGTAAAAGTTTCTCCTGCAACCCGTTCCCTTTGTGCTTGTTGAACGAACTTCCCTCCACATGCTCAGTTCTGAGAGATATTTGTGTGTGAAAGCTGTACTTCACCTAGCTTGTTGGGAACACAAAGTTTCTTTTCAGTTGCAAACTCCACTCCTTACATATATATGGGGAGGTACGAGCTCCAACTTGGTTTTACAGTGAAAACTGCAGGAATTCAAACCGGCAGTAGTAAACAGACTGAGAAACCAGAGTAAAAGTTTCCCTGCAAACAATTCCCTTTGTGCTAGATGAACGAACGTCTCTCCACATGCTCAGTTCTGAGAGATAAGTGTGTGTGAAAGCCGTCCTTCACCTAGCTTGTTGGGAACACAAAGTTTCTTTCAGTTGCAAACTCCACTCCATACATAAATATGGGGAGGTACTAGCTCCAACTCGGTTTTACAGTAAAAACTGCAGGAAATTCAAACCGGCAATAGGAAAAAGACTGAGAAACCAGAGTAAATGTTTCTCCTGCAACCCGTTCCTTTGTGCTAGATGAACGAACGTCTCTCCACATGCTCATTTCTGAGAGATAAGTGTGTGTGAAAGCCTTCCTTCTCCTAGCTTGTTGGGAACACAAAGTTTCTTTCAGTTGCAAACTCCACTCCATACATATATATGGGGAGGTACTAGCTCCAACTTGGTTTTACAGTGAAAACTGCAGGAAATTCAAACCGGCACTAGGAAAGAGACTGAGAAACCAGAGTAAAAGTTTCTCCTGCAACCCGTTCCTTTGTGCTAGATGAAAGAACGTCTCTCCAAATGCTCAGTTCTGAGAGATAAGTGTGTGTGAAAGCCGTCCTTCACCTAGCTTGTTGGGAACACAAAGCTTCTTTTCAGTTGCAAATTCCACTCCATACATATATATGGGGAGGTACTATCTCCAAATCAGTTTTACATTGAAAACTGCAGGAAATTCAAACCGGCTCTAGGAAACAGTCTGAGAAACCAGAGTAAAATTTTCTCCTGCAACCCGTTCCTTTTGTGCTAGATGAACGAACGTCTCTCCACATACTCAGTTCTGAGAGATATGTGTGTGTGAAAGCCGTCCTTCACCTAGCTTGTTGGGAGCACAAAGTTTGTTTTCAGTTGCAAACTCCACTCCATACATATATATGGGTAGGTACTAGCTCCAACTCGGTTTTACAGTGAAAACTGCAGTAACTTCAAACCGGCACTAGGAAACAGGCTGAGAATCCAGAGTAAAAGTTTCTCCTGCAACCCGTTCCCTTTGTGCTAGTTGAACGAACTTCTCTCCACATTCTCAGTTCTGAGAGATAATTGTGTGTGAAAGCCGTCCTTCACCTAGCTTGTTGGGAACACAAAGTTTCTTTACAGTAGCAAACTCCACTCCTTACATATATATGGGGAGATACGAGCTCAACTTGGTTTTACAGTGAAAACTGCAGGAATTCAAACCGGCAGTAGTAAACAGACTGAGAAACCAGAGTAAAAGTTTCCCTGCAAAACATTCCCTTTGTGCTAGATGAACGAACGTCTCTCCACATGCTCAGTTCTGAGAGATAAGTGTGTGTGAATGCCGTCCTTCACCTAGCTTGTTGGGAACACAAAGTTTCTTTCAGTTGCAAACACCACTCCATACATATATATGGGGAGGTACTAGCTCCAACTCGGTTTTACAGTAAAAACTGCAGGAAATTCAAACCGGCACTAGGAAACAGACTGAGAAACCAGAGTAAATGTTTCTCCTGCAACCAGTTCCTTTGTGCTAGATGAACGAACGTCTCTCCTCATGCTCATTTCTGAGAGATAAGTGTGTGTGAAAGCCGTCCTTCTCCTAGCTTGTTGGGAACACAAAGTTTCTTTCAGTTGCAAACTCCACTCCATACATATATATGGGGAGGTACTAGCTCCAACTCGGTTTTACAGTGAAAACTGCAGGAAATTCAAACCGGCACTAGGAAAGAGACTGAGAAACCAGAGTAAAAGTTTCTCCTGCAACCCGTTCCTTTGTGCTAGATGAAAGAACGTCTCTCCAAATGCTCAGTTCTGAGAGATAAGTGTGTGTGAAAACCATCCTTCACCTAGTTTGTTGGGAACACAAAGTTTCTTTTCAGTTGCAAACACCACTCCATACATATATATGGGGATGTACTAGCTCCAACTCGGTTTTACAGTGAAAACTGCAGGAAATTCAAACCGGCACTAGGAAACAGACTGAGAAACCAGAGTAATAGTTTCTCCTGCATCCCGTTCACTTTGTGCTAGATGAACGAAAGTCTCTCCACATTCTCAGTTCTGAGAGATATGTGTGGTGAAACCGTCCTTCACCTATCTTGTTGGGAACACAAAGATTCTTTTCAGTTGCAATCTCCACTCCAAACATATATATGGGTAGGTACTAGCTCCAAATCGGTTTTACAGTGAAAACTGCAGGAAATTCAAACCGGCACTAGGAAAAAGACTGAGAAAACAGAGTAAAATTTTCTCCTGTAAACCGTTCCCTTTGTGCTAGATGAACGAACGTCACTCCACATGCTCAGTTTTGAGAGATAAGTGTGTGTGAAAGCCTTCCTTCACCTAGCTTGTTGGGAACACAAAGTATCTTTTATGTTGCAAACTCCACTCCATACATATATATGGGTAGGTACTAGCTCCAACTCGGTTTTACAGTGAAAACTGCAGGAAATTCAAACCGGCAGTAGGAAAAAGACTGAGAAATCAGAGAAAAAGTTTCCCCTGAAACCCGCTCCCTTTGTTCTAGATTAACGAAAGTCTCTCCACATGCTCAGTTCTAAGAGATAATGTGGTGAAAGCCGTGCTTCACCTATCCTGTTGGGAACACAAAGTTTCTTTTAAGTTGCAATCTCCACTCCAAACATATATATGGGTAGGTACTAGCTCCAACTCGGTTTTACAGTCAAAACTGCAGAAACATCAAACCGGCACTAGGAAACAGACTGAGAAACCAGAGTAAAAGTTTCTCCTGCAACCCGTTCCTTTTGTGCTAGATGAACGAAAGTCTCTCCTCATGCTCATTTCTGAGAGATAAGTGTGTGTGAAAGCCGTCCTTCACCTAGCTTGTTGGGAACAACAAGTTTCTATTCAGTTGCAAATTCCACTCCATACATATATATGGGGAGGTACTATCTCCAACTCAGTTTTACATTGAAAACTGCAGGAAATTCAAACCGGCACTAGGAAACAGTCTGAGAAACCAGAGTAAAATTTTCTCCTGCAACCCGTTCCCTTTGTGCTAGATGAACAAACGTCTCTCCACATGCTACGTTCTGAGTGATAAGTGCGTGTGCAAGCCGTCCTTCTCCTAGCTTGTTGGGAATACAAAGCTTCTTCTCAGTTGTAAACTCCACTCCTTACATATATATGGGGAGGTACTAGCTCCAACTCGGTTTGACAGTGAAAACTGCAGGAACTTCAAACCGGCACTAGGAAACAGACTGAGAAACCAGAGTAAAGGTTTCCCCTGCAACCCGTTCCCGTTGTGCTAGATGAACGTACGTCTCTCCTCATGCTCAGTTCTGAGAGAAAAGTGTGTGTGAAAGCCGTCCTTCACATAGCTGGTTGGGAACACAAAGTTTCTTTTCAGTTGCCAACTCCAATCCATACATATATATGGGGACGTACGAGCTCCAACTCGGTTTTACAGTGAAAACTGCAGGAAATTCTAACCGGCACTAGGAAACAGACTGAGAAACCAGAGTAAAAGTTTATCCGGCAACCCGTTCCCTCTGTGCTAGATGAACGAATGTCTCTCAACATGCTCAGTTCTGAGAGATAAGTGTGTGTGAAAGCCGTTCTTCACCTAGCTTGTTGGGAACACAAAGTATCTTTTCAGTTGCAAACTCCACTCCATAAATATATATGGGGACGTACGAGCTCCAACTCTGTTTTACAGTGAAAAATGCAGGAACTTCAAAACGGCAATAGGAAACAGAATGAGAAATCAGAGTAAAAGTTCCTCATGCAACCCGTTCCCTTTTTTGCTAGATGAACGAACGTCTCCCACATGCCCAGTTCTGAGAGTTAAGTGTGTGTGAAGCCGTCCTTCACCTAGCTCTTTGGGAACAAAAAAGTTTCTTTTCAGTTGCAATCTCCACTCCATACATATATATGGGGAGGTACTAGCTCCAACTCGGTTTTACAGTGAAAAATGCAGGAAATTAAAACCGGCACTAGGAAACAAACTGAGAAACCAGAGTAAAAGTTTCTCCTGCAATCCGTTCCCTTTGTGCTAGATGAACGAACGTCTCTCCACATGCTCAGTTCTGAGAGATAAGTGTGTGTGAAAGCCGCCCTTCACCTAGCTTGTTGGGAACACAAAGTTTCTTTTCAGTTGCAAACTCCAATCCATACATATATATGGGGAGTTACTAGCTCCAAATTGTTTTTACAGTGAAAACTGCAGGAACTTCACACCGGCACTAGTAAACAGACTGAGAAACCAGAGAAATAGTTTCTCCTGCAACTCGTTCCCTTAGTGCTAGATGAACGAACGTCTCCCCAGATGCTCAGTTCTGAGAGATAAGTGTGTGTGAAAGCCGTCCTTCACCTAGCTTGTTGGGAACACCAAGTTTCTATTCAGTTGCAAACTCCACTCCATAAATATATATGAGGAGTTACTAGCTCCAACTCTGTTTTTCAGTGAAAAATGTGGGAACTTCTAACCGGCAGTAGGAAACAGACTGAGAAACCAGAGGAAAAGATTCTCCTGCAAACCGTTCCATTTGTGCTAGATGAACGAACGTCTCTCCACATGGTAAATTTTGAGAGATAAGTGTGTGTGAAAGCCGTCCTTCACCTAGCTTGTTGGGAACACAAAGTTTCTTTTCACTTGCAAATTCCACTCCACACATATATATGTGGAGGTAAAAGCTCCAACTCTGTTTTACCGTGAAAAATGCAGGAACTTCATAACGGCACTTGGAAACAGACTGAGAAACCAGAGTAAAAGTTTCTCCTGCAAACCGTTACCTTTGTGCTAGATGAACGAACGTCTCTCCCCATGCTCAGTTCTGAGAGATAAGTGTGTGTGAAAGTCGTCCTTCACCTAGGTTGTTGGGAACACAAAGTTTCTATTTAGTTGCAAACTCCACTCCATAAATATATATGGGGACGTACAAGCTCCAACTCGGTTTTACAGTGAAAACTGCAGGAACTTCAAACCGGCACTAGGAAACAGACTGAGAAACCAGAGTAAAAGTTTCCCCTACAACACGTTCCCTTTGTGCTAGATGAACGAACGTCTCTCCACATGCTCAGTTCTGAGAGATAAGTGTGTGTGAAAGCCGTCCTTCACATAGCTTGTTGGGAACACAAAGTTTCTTTTCAGGTGCAAAGTTCACTCCATACTTATATATGGGAAGGTACTAGCTCCAAATCGGTTTTACTGTGAAAACTGCAGGAACTTCAAACCGGCAGTAGGAAACAGACTGAGAAACCAGAGTAAAAGTTTCTTCTGCAACCCGTTCCGTTTGTGCTAGATGAACGAAAGTCTCTCCACATGCTCAGTTCTGAAAAATACGTGTGTGTGAAGTCGTCCTTCACCTAGCTTGTTGGGAACAAATAGTTTCTTTTCACTTGCAAACTACACTCCATACATATATAATGGGAGGTACAAGCTACAACTCGGTTTTACAGTGAAAACTGGAGGAACTTCAAAACGGCACTAGGAAACAGACTGAGAAACCATAGTAAAATATTCTCCTGCAACCCGTTCCCTTTGTGCTAGATGAACGAACGTCTCTACACATGCTCAGTTCTGAGAGATAAGTGTGTATGAAAGCCGTCCTTCACTTTGCTTGTTGGGAACACAAAGTGTCTTTTCACTTGCAAATTCCAATCCATACATATATATGGGTAGGTACTAGCTCCAACTCGCTTTTAGAGTGAAAACTGCAGGAATTTCAAACTTGCAGTAGGAAACAGACTGAGAAACCAGAGTAAAAGTTTCACCTGCAACCCTTTCCCTTTGTGCTAGATGAACGAACGTCTCTCCACATGCTCAGTTCTGAGAGATAAGTATCTGTGAAAGCCGTCCTTCACCTATCTTTTTGGAAAAACAAAGTTTCTTTTCAGTTACAAACACCAATCCATACATACATATGTGTAGGTACTAGCTCCAACACGGTTTTACAGTGAAAACTGCAGGAACTTCAAACCGGCAGTAGGAAACAGACTGAGAAACCAGAGTAAAAGTTTCTCCTGCAACCCGTTCCATTTGTGCTAGATGAACGAACGTCTCTCCACATGCTCATTTCTGAGAGATAAGTGTGTGTGAAAGCCGTCCTTCAACTAGCTTGTTGGGAACACAAAGTTTCATTTCAGTTGCAAACTCCATTACATAAATATATATGGGGAGGTACAAGCTCCAAATCGATTTTACAGTGAAAACTGCAGGAACTTCAAACCGGCATTAGGAAACAGACTGAGAATCCAGAGTAAAAGTATCTCCTACAACACGTTCCCTGTGTGCCAAATGAACGAATGTCTTTCCACATGCTCAGTTCTGAGAGATAAGTGTGTGTTAAAGCCGTCCTTCACCTTGCTTGTTGGGAACACAAAGCTTCTTTTCAGTTGCAAACTCCATTCCATACATATATATGGGGAGGTACTAGATCCAACACGGTTTTACAGTGAAAACTGCTGGAACTTCAAACCGGCACTAGGAAACAGACTGAGAAACCAGAGTAAAACTTTCCCCTGCCACCCATTCCCTTTGTGCTAGATGAACGAACGTCTCTCCACATGCTCAGTTCTGAGAGATAAGTGTGTGTGAAAGCCGTCCTCACATACCTTGTTGGGAACACAAAGTATCTTTTCAGTTGCAAACTCCACTCAATACATATATATGGGGAGGTACAGGCCCCAAATCGGTTTTAAAGTGAAAACTGCAGGAACTTCAAATCGGCAGTAGGAAACAGCCTGAGAAACCAGAGTAAAAGTTTCTCCTGCAAACCGTTCCCTTTGTGCTAGATGAACGAAAGTCTCTCCACTTGCTCAGTTCTGATAAATAAGTGTGTGTGAAAGCCGTCCTTCACATAGCTTGTTGGGAACACAAAGTTTCTTTTCAGTTGCAAACTCCACTCCTTACATATATATGAGGAGGTACGAGCTCCAACTCGCTTTTACAGTGAAAAATGCAGGAACTTCAAACCGGCAGTAGGAAACAGACTGAGAAACCAGAGTAAAAGTTTCTCCTGCAACCCGTTCCATTTGTGCTAGATGAACGAACGTCTCTCCACATGCTCAAGTCTGAGAGATATGTGTGAGTGAAAGCCGTACTTCAAGTAACTTGTTGGGAACACAAAGTTTCTTTTCACTTGCAAACTCCACTCCTTACATATATATGGGGAGGTACGAGCTCCAACTCGGTTTTACAGTGAAAACTGTAGGAACTTCAAACAGGCAGTGGGAAACAGACTGAGAAACCAGAGTAAAAGTTTCTCCTGCAACCTGTTCCATTTGTGCTACATGAACGAACGTCTCTCCACTTGCTCAGTTCTGAGAGATAAGTGCGTGTGAAAGCCGTCCTTCACCTAGCTTGTTGGGAACACAAAGATTCTTTTCAGTTGCAAACTCCAATCCATCCATATATATGGCAGGTACTATCTCCAAATCGGTTTTACAGTGAAAACTGCAGGAACTTCAAACCGGCAGTAGGAAACAGACTGAGAAACCAGAGTAAAAGTTTCTCCTGCAACCCGTTCCCTTTGTGCTTGATGAACGAACGTCTCTCCACATGCTCGTTTCTGAGAGATAAGTGTGTGTGAAAGCCGTCCTTCACCTAGCTTGTTGGGAACACAAAGTTTCTTTTCAGTTGCAAACTCCATTCAATACATATATATGGGGAGGTACAAACTCCAAATCTGTTTTACAGTGAAAACTGCAGGAACTTCAAACCTGCACTAGGAAACAGACTGAGAAACCAGAGAAAAAGTTTCTCCTGCAACCCGTTCCCTTTGTGCTAGATGAACGGACGTCTCTCCACATGCTCAGTTCTGAGAGATAAGTGTTTGTGAAGCCATTCTTCACCTAGCTTGTTGGGAACACAAAGTTTCTTTTCACTTCCAAATTCCACTCCATATATATATATAGGGAGGTACTAGCTTCAACTCGGTTTTACAGTGAAAAATGCAGGAAGTTCAAACCGGCAGTAGGAAACAGACTTAGAAACCAGAGTAAAAGTTTCTCCTGCAACCCGTTCCCTTTGTGCTAGATGAACGAACGTCTCTCCACATGCTTATTTCTGAGAGATAAGTGTGTGTTAAAGCCGTTCTTCATCTAGCTTGTTGGGAACACAAAGTTTTTTTTCAGTTGCAAACTCCACTCCTTATATATATATGGGGAGGTACTTGCTCCAACTCGGTTTTACAGTGAAAACTGCAGGAACATCAAACCGGCAGTAGAAAACTGACTGAGAATCCAGAGTAAATGTTTCTCCTGCAAACCGTTCCTTTTGTGCTAGATGAACGAACGTCTCTCCACATGCTCAGTTCTGAGAGATATGTGTGTGTGAAAGCCGTCCTTCAACTAGCTTGTTGAGAACACAAAATTTCTTTTCAGTTGCCAACTCCACTCCAAATATATATATGGGTAGTTACTAGCTCCAAATCGGTTTTACAGTGAAAACTGCAGGAATTTCAAACCGGAACCATTAAACAGACTGAGAAACTAGAGTAAAAGTTTCTCCTGCAACCCGTTCCTTTTGTGCTAGATGAACGAACGTCTCTCCACATGCTCAGTTCTGAGAGATAAGTGTGTGTGAAAGCCGTCCTTCACCTATCTTGTTGGGAACACAAAGTTTCTTTTCACTTGCAAATTCCACTCCATACATATATATGGGTAGGTACAAGCTCCAACACGGTTTTACAGTGAAAAATGCAGGAACTTCATAACGGCACTTGGAAACAGACTGAGAAACCAGAGTAAAAGTTTCTCCAGCAAACCGTTACCTTTGTGCTAGATGAACGAACGTCTCCCCACATGCTCAGTTCTGAGAGATAAGTGTGTGTGAAAGCCGTCCTGCACCTAGCTTGTTGGGAACACAAAGTTTCTTTTCACTTGCAAACTACACTCCATACATATATAATGGGAGGTACAAGCTCCAACTCGGTTTTACAGTGAAAAATGGAGGAACTTCAAACCGGCACTAGGAAACAGACTGAGAAACCAGAGTAATAGTTTCCCCTGCAACCAGTTCCCTTTGTGCTTGATGAACGAACGTCTCTCCACATGCTCAGTTCTGAGAGATAAGTGTATGTGAAAGCCTTCCTTCACCTAGCTTGTTGGGAACACAAAGTTTCTTTTCAGTTGCAAAACCCTCTCCATACATATATATGGGGACGTACGAGCTCCAACTCTTTTTTACAGTGAAAAATGCAGGAACTTCAAACCGGCTGTAGGAAACAGACTGAGAAACCAGAGTAAAAGTTTCTCCTGTAACCCGTTCCATTTGTGCTAGATGAACGAACGTCTCTCCACATGCTCATTTCTGAGAGATAAGTGTGTGTGAAGCCGTCCTTCACCTAGCTTGTTGGGAACACAAAGTTTCTTTTCAGTTGCAAACTTCACTCCATTATTATATATGGGGAGGTACTAGCTCCAAATCGGTTTTACTGTGAAAACTGCAGGAATTTCAAACCGGAACCATTAAACAGACTGAGAAACTAGAGTAAAAGTTTCTCCTGCAACCCGTTCCTTTTGTGCTAGATGAACGAACGTCTCTCCACATGCTCAGTTCTGAGAGATAAGTGTGTGTGAAAGCCGTCCTTCACCTAGCTTGTTGGGAACACAAAGTTTCTTTTCACTTGCAAATTCCACTCCACACATATATATGGGTAGGTACAAGCTCCAACTCGGTTTTACAGTGAAAAATGCAGGAACTTCATAACGGCACTTGGAAACAGACTGAGAAACCAGAGTAAAAGTTTCTCCAGCAACCCGTTCCATTTGTGCTAGATGAACGAACGTCTCTCCACATGCTAAATTCTGAGAGATATTTGTGAGTGAAAGCCGTCCTTCAAGTAGCTTGTTGGGAACACAAAGTATCTTTTCAGTTGCAAACTCCACTCCTTACATATATATGGGTAGGTCCGAGCTCCAACTCGGTTTTACAGTGAAAACTGCAGGAACTTCAAAATGGCAGTTGGAAACAGACTGAGAAACCAGAGTAAAAGTTTCTCCTGCAACCCGTTCCTTTTGTGCTAGATGAACGAAAGTCTCTCCACTTGCTCAGTTCTGAGAGATAAGTGTGTGTGAAAGCCGTCCTTCACCTAGCTTGTTGGGAACACAAAGCTTCTTTTCAGTTGCAAACTCCAATCCATCCATTTATATGGGGAGGTACTAGATCCAACACGGTTTTACAGTGAAAACTGCTGGAACTTCAAACCGGCACTAGGAAACAGACTGAGAAACCAGAGTAAAAGTTTCCCCTGCCACCCATTCCCTTTGTGCTAGATGAACGAACGTCTCTCCACATGCTCAGTTCTGAGAGATAAGTGTGTGTGAAAGCCGTCCTCACATACCTTGTTGGGAACACAAAGTTTCTTTTCAGTTGCAAACTCCACTCAATACATATATATGGGGAGGTACATGCCCCAAATCGGTTTTAAAGTGAAAACTGCAGGAACTTCAAATCGGCAGTAGGAAACAGAGTGAGAAATCAGAGTAAAAGTTTCTCCTGCAACCCGTTCCTTTGTGCTAGATGAACGAACGTCTCTCCACATGCTCAAGTCTGAGAGATATGTGTGAGTGAAAGCCGTCCTTCACCTAGCTTTTTGGGAACACAAAGCTTCTTTTCAGTTGCAAACTCCACTCCTTAATTATATATGGGGAGGTACGAGCTCCAACTCGGTTTTACTGTGAAAACTGCAGGAACTTCAAACCGGTAGTAGGAAACAGAGTGAGAAATCAGAGTAAATGTTTCTCATGCAACCGGTTCCTTTTGTGCTAGATGAACGAACGTCTCTCCACATGCTCAGTTCTGAGAGATATGTGTGAGTGAAAGCCGTACTTCAAGTAGCTTTTTGGGAACACAAAGTTACTTTTCAGTTGCAAAATCCACTCCTTACATATATATGGGGAGGTACGAGCTCCAACTCGGTTTTACAGTGAAAACTGCAGGAATTTCAAACCGGCAGTGGGAAACAGACTGAGAAACCAGAGTAAAAGTTTCTACTGCAAACCGTTCCCTTTGTGCTAGATGAACGAAAGTCTCTCCTCATGCTCAGTTCTGATAAATAAGTGTGTGTGAAAGCCGTCCTTCACATAGCTTGTTGGGAACACAAAGTTTCTTTTCAGTTGCAAACTCCACTCAATACATATATATGGGGAGGTACAGGCCCCAAATCTGTTTTACAGTGAAAACTGCAGGAACTTCAAACCGGCAGTAGGAAACAGACTGAGAAACCAGAGTAAAAGTTTCTCCTGCAACCCGTTCCCTTTGTGCTAGATGAACGAACGTCTCTCCACTTGCTCACTTCTGAGCGATAAGTGCGTGTGAAAGCCGTTCTTCACATAGCTTGTTGGGAACACAATGCTTCTTTTCAGTTGCAAACCCCACTCCTTACATATATATGGTGAGGTACGAGTTCCATCTCGGTTTTACAGTGAAAACTGCAGGAACTTCAAACCGGCACTAGGAAACAGACTGAGAAACCAGAGTAAAAAGTTCCCCTGCAATACATTCCTTTTGTGCTAGATGAACGAACGTCTCTCCACTTGCTCAGTTCTGAGAGATAAGTGCCTGTGAAAGCCGTCCTTCACCTAGCTTGTTGGGAACACAAAGCTTCTTTTCAGTTGCAAACTCCACTCCTTACATATATATGGGGAGGTACGAGCTCCAACTCGGTTTTACAGTGAAAACTGCAGGAACTTCAAACCGGCAGTAGGAAACAGACTGAGAAACCAGAGTAAAAGTTTCTCCTGCAACCCGTTCCATTTGTGCTAGATGAACGAACGTCTCTCCTCATGCTCAGGTCTTAGAGATATGTGTGAGTGAAAGCCTTACTTCAAGTAGCTTGTTGGGAACACAAAGATTGTTTTCAGTTGCAAACTCCACTCCTTACATACATATGGGGAAGTACGAGCTCCAACTCGGTTTTACAGTGAAAACTGTAGGAACTTCAAACAGGCAGTGGGAAAAAGACTGAGAAACCAAAGAAAAAGTTTCCCCTGCAACCCGTTCCATTTGTGCTAGATGAATGAACGTCTCTCCATATGCTCAGTTCTGAGAGATAAGTGTGTGTGAAAGCCGTCCTTCACATAGCTTGTTGGGAACACAAAGTTTCTTTTCAGTTGCAAACTCCACTCAATACATATATATGGGGAGGGACAGGAACCAAATCGGTTTTAAAGTTAAAACTGCAGGAACTTCAAACCGGCAGTAGGAAACAGACTGAGAAACAAGAGTAAAAGTTTATCCTGCAACCCGTTCCCTTTGTGCTAGATGAACGAACGTCTCTCCACATGCTAAGTTCTGAGAGATATTTGTGAGTGAAAGCCGTCCTTCAAGTAGCTTGTTGGGAAAACAATGTATCTTTTCAGTTGCAAACTCCACTCCTTACATATATATGGGTAGGTCCGAGCTCCAACTCGGTTTTACAGTGAAAACTGCTAGAACTTTAAACCGGCACTAGGAAACATACTGAGAAACCAGATTAAAAGTTTCCACTGCAACCCATTCCCTTTGTGCTAGATGAACGAACATCTCTCCACATGATCAGTTCTGAGAGATAAGTGTGTGTGAAAGCCGTCCTTCACCTAGCTTGTTGGGAACACAAGGCTTCTTTTCAGTTGCAAAATCCACTCCTTACATATATATGGGGAGGTACGAGCTCCAACTCGGTTTTACAGTGAAAACTGCAGGAACTTCAAACGTGCAGTAGGAAACAGACTGAGAAAGCAGAGTAAAAGTTTCAACTGCAACCCGTTCCCTTTGTGCTAGATGAACGAACGTCTCTCCACATGCTCAGTTCTGAGAGATAAGTATCTGTGAAAGCCGTCCTTCACCTATCTTGTTGGAAAAACAAAGTTTCTTTTCAGTTACAAACACCAATCCATACATACATATGTGTAGGTACTAGCTCCAACACGGTTTTACAGTGAAAACTGCAGGAACTTCAAACCGGCAGTAGGAAACAGACTGAGAAACCAGAGTAAAAGTTTCTCCTGCAACCCGTTCCTTTTGTGCTAGATGAATGAACGTCTCTCCACTTGCTCAGTTCTGAGAGATAAGTGCGTATGAAAGCCGTCCTTCACCTAGCTTGTTGGGAACACAAAGCTTCTTTTCAGTTGCATACTCCATTCCATCCATTTATATGCGGAGGTACTAACTCCAAATCGGTTTTACAGTGAAAACTGCAGGAACTTCAAACCGGCACTAGCAAACAGACTGAGAATCCAGAGTAAAAGTATCTCCTACAACACGTTCCCTGTGTGCCAAATGAACGAATGTCTTTCCACATGCTCAGTTCTGAGAGATAAGTGTGTGTTAAAGCCGTCCTTCACATAGCTTGTTGGGAACACAAAGCTTCTTTTCAGTTGCAAACTCCATTCCATACATATATATGGGGAGGTACTAGATCCAACACGGTTTTACAGTGAAAACTGCTGGAACTTCAAACCGGCACTAGGAAACAGACTGAGAAACCAGAGTAAAATTTCCCCTGCCACCCATTCCCTTTGTGCTAGATGAACGAACGTCTCTCCACATGCTCAGTTCTGAGAGATAAGTGTGTGTGAAAGCCGTCCTCACATACCTTGTTGGGAACACAAAGTTTCTTTTCAGTTGCAAACTCCACTCAATACATATATATGGGGAGGTACAGGCCCCAAATCGGTTTTAAAGTGAAAACTGCAGGAACTTCAAATCGGCAGTAGGAAACAGCCTGAGAAACCAGAGTAAAAGTTTCTCCTGCAAACCGTTCCCTTTGTGCTAGATGAACGAACTTCTCTCCACTTGCTCAGTTCTGAGCGATAAGTGCTTGTGAAAGCCGTCCTTCACCTAGCTTGTTGGGAACAAAAAGCTTCTTTTCAGTTGCAAACTCCACTCCTTACATATATATGGGGAGGTACGAGCTCCAACTCTTTTTTACAGTGAAAAATGCAGGAACTTCAAACCGGCTGTAGGAAACAGACTGAGAAACCAGAGTAAAAGTTTCTCCTGTAACCCGTTCCATTTGTGCTAGATGAACGATCGTCTCTCCACATGCTCATTTCTGAGAGATAAGTGTGTGTGAAGCCGTCCTTCACCTAGCTTGTTGGGAACACAAAGTTTCTTTTCAGTTGCAAACTTCACTCCATAATTATATATGGGGAGGTACTAGCTCCAAATCGGTTTTACTGTGAAAACTGCAGGAATTTCAAACCGGAACCATTAAACAGACTGAGAAACTAGAGTAAAAGTTTCTCCTGCAACCCGTTCCTTTTGTGCTAGATGAACGAACGTCTCTCCACATGCTCAGTTCTGAGAGATAAGTGTGTGTGAAAGCCGTCCTTCACCTAGCTTGTTGGGAACACAAAGTTTCTTTTCACTTGCAAATTCCACTCCACACATATATATGGGTAGGTACAAGCTCCAACTCGGTTTGACAGTGAAAAATGCAGGAACTTCATAACGGCACTTGGAAACAGACTGAGAAACCAGAGTAAAAGTTTCTCCAGCAACCCGTTCCATTTATGCTAGATGAACGAACGTCTCTCCACATGCTAAGTTCTGAGAGATATTTGTGAGTGAAAGCCGTCCTTCAAGTAGCTTGTTGGGAACACAACGTATCTTTTCAGTTGCAAACTCCACTCCTTACATATATATGGGTAGGTCCGAGCTCCAACTCGGTTTTACAGTGAAAACTGCAGGAACTTCAAAATGGCAGTAGGAAACAGACTGAGAAACCAGAGTAAAAGTTTCTCCTGCAACCCGTTCCTTTTGTGCTAGATGAACGAAAGTCTCTCCACTTGCTCAGTTCTGAGAGATAAGTGCGAGTGAAAGCCGTCCTTCACCTAGCTTGTTGGGAACACAAAGCTTCTTTTCAGTTGCAAACTCCAATCCATCCATTTATATGGGGAGGTACTAACTCCAAATCGGTTTTACAGTGAAAACTGCAGGAACTTCAAACCGGCACTAGGAAACAGACTGAGAATCCAGAGAAAAAGTATCTCCTACAACACGTTCCCTGTGTGCCAAATGAACGAATGTCTTTCCACATGCTCAGTTCTGAGAGATAAGTGTGTGTTAAAGCCGTCCTTCACATAGCTTGTTGGGAACACAAAGCTTCTTTTAAGTTGCAAACTCCATTCCATACATATATATGGGGAGGTACTAGATCCAACACGGTTTTACAGTGAAAACTGCTGGAACTTCAAACCGGCACTAGGAAACAGACTGAGAAACCAGAGTAAAAGTTTCCCCTGCCACCCATTCCCTTTGTGCTAGATGAACGAACGTCTCTCCACATGCTCAGTTCTGAGAGATAAGTGTGTGTGAAAGCCGTCCTCACATACCTTGTTGGGAACACAAAGTTTCTTTTCAGTTGCAAACTCCACTCAATACATATATATGGGGAGGTACAGGCCCCAAATCGGTTTTAAAGTGAAAACTGCAGGAACTTCAAATCGGCAGTAGGAAACAGAGTGAGAAATCAGAGTAAAATTTTCTCCTGCAACCCGTTCCCTTTGTGCTAGATGAACGAACGTCTCTCCACATGCTCAAGTCTGAGAGATATGTGTGAGTGAAAGCCGTCCTTCACCTAGCTTTTTGGGAACACAAAGCTTCTTTTCAGTTGCAAACTCCACTCCTTAATTATATATGGGGAGGTACGAGCTCCAACTCGGTTTTACTGTGAAAACTGCAGGAACTTCAAACCGGTAGTAGGAAACAGAGTGAGAAATCAGAGTAAAAGTTTCTCATGCAACCGGTTCCTTTTGTGCTAGATGAACGAACGTCTCTCCACATGCTCAGTTCTGAGAGATATGTGTGAGTGAAAGCCGTACTTCAAGTAGCTTTTTGGGAACACAAAGTTACTTTTCAGTTGCAAAATCCACTCCTTACATATATATGGGGAGGTACGAGCTCCAACTCGGTTTTACAGTGAAAACTGCAGGAATTTCAAACCGGCAGTGGGAAACAGACTGAGAAACCAGAGTAAAAGTTTCTACTGCAAACCGTTCCCTTTGTGCTAGATGAACGATAGTCTCTCCTCATGCTCAGTTCTGATAAATAAGTGTGTGTGAAAGCCGTCCTTCACATAGCTTGTTGGGAACACAAAGTTTTTTTTCAGTTGCAAACTCCACTCAATACATATATATGGGGAGGTACAGGCCCCAAATCTGTTTTACAGTGAAAACTGCAGGAACTTCAAACCGGCAGTAGGAAACAGACTGAGAAACCAGAGTAAAAGTTTCTCCTGCATCCCGTTCCGTTTGTGCTAGATGAACGAACGTCTCTCCACTTGCTCACTTCTGAGCGATAAGTGCGTGTGAAAGCCGTCCTTCACCTAGCTTGTTGGGAACACAATGCTTCTTTTCAGTTGCAAACTCCACTCCTTACATATATATGGTGAGGTACGAGTTCCATCTCGGTTTTACAGTGAAAACTGCAGGAACTTCAAACCGGCACTAGGAAACAGACTGAGAAACCAGAGTAAAAGTTCCCCTGCAATACATTCCTTTTGTGCTAGATGAACGAACGTCTCTCCACTTGCTCAGTTCTGAGAGATAAGTGCCTGTGAAAGCCGTCCTTCACCTAGCTTGTTGGGAACACAAAGCTTCTTTTCAGTTGCAAACTCCACTCCTTACATATATATGGGGAGGTAAGAGCTCCAACTCGGTTTTACAGTGAAAACTGCAGGAACTTCAAACCGGCAGTAGGAAACAGACTGAGAAACCAGAGTAAAAGTTTCTCCTGCAACCCGTTCCATTTGTGCTAGATGAACGAACGTCTCTCCACATGCTCAGGTCTGAGAGATATGTGTGAGTGAAAGCCGTACTTCAAGTAGCTTGTTGGGAACACAAAGATTCTTTTCAGTTGCAAACTCCACTCCTTACATATATATGGGGAAGTACGAGCTCCAACTCGGTTTTACAGTGAAAACTGTAGGAACTTCAAACAGGCAGTGGGAAACAGACTGAGAAAAAAAAAAAAAAGTTTCTCCTGCAACCCGTTCCATTTGTGCTAGATGAATGAACGTCTTTCCATATGCTCAGTTCTGAGAGATAAGTGTGTGTGAAAGCCGTCCTTCACATAGCTTGATGGGAACACAAAGTTTCTTTTCAGTTGCAAACTCCACTCAATACATATATATGGGTAGGTACAGGAACCAAATCGGTTTTAAAGTTAAAACTGCAGGAACTTCAAACCGGCAGTAGGAAACAGACTGAGAAACCAGAGTAAAAGTTTCTCCTGCAACCCGTTCCCTTTGTGCTAGATGAACGAACGTGTCTCCACTTGCACAGTTCTGAGCGATAAGTGCGTGTGAAAGCTGTCCTTCACCTAGCTTGTTGGGAACACAAAGCTTCTTTTCAGTTGCAAACTCCACTACTTACATATATATGGGGAGGTACGAGCTCCATCTCGGTTTTACAGTGAAAACTGCAGGAACTTCAAACAGGCAGTGGGAAACAGACTGAGAAACCAAAGAAAAAGTTTCTCCTGCAACCCGTTCCATTTGTGCTAGATGAATGAACGTCTTTCCATATGCTCAGTTCTGAGAGATAAGTGTGTGTGAAAGCCGTCCTTCACATAGCTTGATGGGAACACAAAGCTTCTTTTCAGTTGCAAACTCCACTACTTACATATATATGGGGAGGTACGAGCTCCATCTCGGTTTTACAGTGAAAACTGCAGGAACTTCAAACAGGCACTAGGAAATAGACTGAGAAACCAGAGAAATAGTTTCTCCTGCAACCCGTTCCATTTTTGCTAGATGAACGGACTTCTCTCCACATGCTCAGTTCTGAGAGATAAGTGTGTGTGAAGCCATATTTCACCTAGCTTGTTGGGAACACAAAGTTTCTTTTCACTTCCAAATTCCACTCCATATATATATATAGGGTGGTACTAGCTTCAACTCGGTTTTACAGTGAAAACTGCAGGAACTTCAAACCGGCACTAGGAAACAGACTGAGAAACCAGAGTAAAAAGTTCCCCTGCAATACATTCCTTTTGTGCTAGATGAACGAACGTCTCTCCACTTGCTCAGTTCTGAGAGATAAGTGCCTGTGAAAGCCGTCCTTCACCTAGCTTGTTGGGAACACAAAGCTTCTTTTCAGTTGCAAACTCCACTCCTTACATATATATGGGGAGGTAAGAGCTCCAACTCGGTTTTACAGTGAAAACTGCAGGAACTTCAAACCGGCAGTAGGAAACAGACTGAGAAACCAGAGTAACAGTTTCTCCTGCAACCCGTTCCATTTGTGCTAGATGAACGAACGTCTCTCCACATGCTCAGGTCTGAGAGATATGTGTGAGTGAAAGCCGTACTTCAAGTAGCTTGTTGGGAACACAAAGATTCTTTTCAGTTGCAAACTCCACTCCTTACATATATATGGGGAAGTACGAGCTCCAACTCGGTTTTACAGTGAAAACTGTAGGAACTTCAAACAGGCAGTGGGAAACAGACTGAGAAACCAAAGAAAAAGTTTCTCCTGCAACCCGTTCCATTTGTGCTAGATGAATGAACGTCTTTCCATATGCTCAGTTCTGAGAGATAAGTGTGTGTGAAAGCCGTCCTTCACATAGCTTGATGGGAACACAAAGTTTCTTTTCAGTTGCAAACTCCACTCAATACATATATATGGGGAGGTACAGGAACCAAATCGGTTTTAAAGTTAAAACTGCAGGAACTTCAAACCGGCAGTAGGAAACAGACTGAGAAACGAGAGTAAAAGTTTCTCCTGCAACCCGTTCCCTTTGTGCTAGATGAACGAACGTGTCTCCACTTGCACAGTTCTGAGCGATAAGTGCGTGTGAAAGCTGTCCTTCACCTAGCTTGTTGGGAACACAAAGCTTCTTTTCAGTTGCAAACTCCACTACTTACATATATATGGGGAGGTACGAGCTCCATCTCGGTTTTACAGTGAAAACTGCAGGAACTTCAAACAGGCAGTGGGAAACAGACTGAGAAACCAAAGAAAAAGTTTCTCCTGCAACCCGTTCCATTTGTGCTAGATGAATGAACGTCTTTCCATATGCTCAGTTCTGAGAGATAAGTGTGTGTGAAAGCCGTCCTTCACATAGCTTGATGGGAACACAAAGCTTCTTTTCAGTTGCAAACTCCACTACTTACATATATATGGGGAGGTACGAGCTCCATCTCGGTTTTACAGTGAAAACTGCAGGAACTTCAAACAGGCACTAGGAAATAGACTGAGAAACCAGAGAAATAGTTTCTCCTGCAACCCGTTCCATTTTTGCTAGATGAACGGACTTCTCTCCACATGCTCAGTTCTGAGAGATAAGTGTGTGTGAAGCCATATTTCACCTAGCTTGTTGGGAACACAAAGTTTCTTTTCACTTCCAAATTCCACTCCATATATATATATAGGGTGGTACTAGCTTCAACTCGGTTTTACAGTGAAAACTGCAGGAACTTCAAACCGGCACTAGGAAACAAACTGAGAAACCATAGTAAAGTATCTCCTGCAACCAGTTCCTTTTGTGCTAGATGAACGAACGTCTCTCCACATGCTCAATTCTGAGAGATAAGTGTGTGTGAAAGCCGTCCTTCACCTAGCTTGTTGGGAACACAAAGTTTCTTTTCTGTTGCAAACTCCAATCCATCCATATATATGGGGAGCTACTAGCTCCAACTAGGTTTTACAGTGAAAACTGCAGGAACTTCAAACCGGCACTAGGAAACAGACTGAGAAACCAGAGAAATAGTTTCTCCTGCAACCCGTTCCCTTTGTGCTAGATGAACGGACTTCTCTCCACATGCTCAGTTCTGAGAGATAAGTGTGTGTGAAGCCATACTTCACCTAGCTTGTTGGGAACACAAAGTTTCTTTTCACTTCCAAATTCCACTCCATATACATATATAGGGTGGTACTAGCTTCAACTCGGTTTAACAGTGAAAACTGCAGGAACTTCAAACCGGCACTAGGAAACAAACTGAGAAACCAGAGTAAAAGTATCTCCTGCAACCAGTTCCTTTTGTCCTAGAAGAACGAACGTCTCTCCACATGCTCAATTCTGAGAGATAAGTGTGTGTGAAAGCCGTCATTCAACTAGCTTGTTGGGAACACAAACTTTCTTTTCAGTTGCTAACTCCACTTTATACATATATAAGGGGGGTACTAGCTCCAACTAGGTTTTACAGTGAAAACTGAAGGAACTTTAAACCGGCAATAGGAAACACACTGGGAAACCAGAGAAAAGTTCCTCCTGCAACACGTTCCCTTTGTGATAGATGAAGGAACGTCTCTCCACATGCTCAGTTCTGAGATATAATTGCGTCTGAAAGCCGTCCTTCACCTAACTTGTTGGGAACACAAAGATTCTTTTCAGTTGGAATCTCCACTCCATACATATATATGGGGACGTACGAGCTCCAACTCGTTTTTACAGTGAAAAATGCAGGAACTTCAAACCGGCAGTAGGAAACCGAATGAGAAACCAGAGTAAAAGTTTCTCCTGCAACCCGTTCCATTTGTGCTAGATGAACGAACGTCTCTCCACATGCTAAGTTCTGAGAGATATTTGTGAGTGAAAGCCGTCCTTCAAGTAGCTTGTTGGGAACACAAAGTATCTTTTCAGTTGCAAACTCCACTCCTTACATATATATGGGTAGGTCCGAGCTCCAACTCGGTTTTACAGTGAAAACTGCAGGAACTTCAAAATGGCAGTAGGAAACAGACTGAGAAACCAGAGTAACAGTTTCTCCTGCAACCCGTTCCCTTTGTGCTAGATGAACGAACGTCTATCCACATGCTCAGTTCTGAGAGATTAGTGTGTGTTAAAGCCATCCTTCACCTAGCTTGTTGGGAACACAAAGCTTCTTTTAAGTTGCAAACTCCACTCCATACATATTTATGGGGAGGTACTAGATCCAACTCGGTTTTAAAGTGAAAACTGCTAGAACTTTAAACCGGCACTAGGAAACATACTGAGAAACCAGATTAAAAGTTTCCACTGCAACCCATTCCCTTTGTGCTAGATGAACGAACGTCTCTCCACATGATCAGTTCTGAGAGATAAGTGTGTGTGAAAGCCGTCCTTCACCTAGCTTGTTGGGAACACAAGGCTTCTTTTCAGTTGCAAAATCCACTCCTTACATATATATGGGGAGGTACGAGCTCCAACTCGGTTTTACAGTGAAAACTGCAGGAACTTCAAACGTGCAGTAGGAAACACACTGAGAAAGCAGAGTAAAAGTTTCTCCTGCAACCCGTTCCTTTTGTGCTAGATGAATGAACGTCTCTCCACTTGCTCAGTTCTGAGAGATAAGTGCGTATGAAAGCCGTCCTTCACCTAGCTTGTTGGGAACACAAAACTTCTTTTCAGTTGCATACTCCAATCCATCCATTTATATGCGGAGGTACTAACTCCAAATCGGTTTTACAGTGAAAACTGCAGGAACTTCAAACCGGCACTAGGAAACAGACTGAGAATCCAGAGTAAAAGTATCTCCTACAACACGTTCCCTGTGTGCCAAATGAACGAATGTCTTTCCACATGCTCAGTTCTGAGAGATAAGTGTGTGTTAAAGCCGTCCTTCACATAGCTTGTTGGGAACACAAAGCTTCTTTTCAGTTGCAAACTCCATTCCATACATATATATGGGGAGGTACTAGATCCAACACGGTTTTACAGTGAAAACTGCTGGAACTTCAAACCGGCACTAGGAAACAGACTGAGAAACCAGAGTAAAATTTCCCCTGCCACCCATTCCCTTTGTGCTAGATGAACGAACGTCTCTCCACATGCTCAGTTCTGAGAGATAAGTGTGTGTGAAAGCCGTCCTCACATACCTTGTTGGGAACACAAACTTTCTTTTCAGTTGCTAACTCCACTTTATACATATATAAGGGGGGTACTAGCTCCAACTAGGTTTTACAGTGAAAACTGCAGGAACTTTAAACCGGCAATAGGAAACACACTGGGAAACCAGAGAAAAGTTCCTCCTGCAACACGTTCCCTTTGTGATAGATGAAGGAACGTCTCTCCACATGCTCAGTTCTGAGATATAATTGCGTCTGAAAGCCGTCCTTCACCTAACTTGTTGGGAACACAAAGATTCTTTTCAGTTGGAATCTCCACTCCATACATATATATGGGGACGTACGAGCTCCAACTCGTTTTTACAGTGAAAAATGCAGGAACTTCAAACCGGCAGTAGGAAACCGAATGAGAAACCAGAGTAAAAGTTTCTCCTGCAACCCGTTCCATTTGTGCTAGATGAACGAACGTCTCTCCACATGCTAAGTTCTGAGAGATATTTGTGAGTGAAAGCCGTCCTTCAAGTAGCTTGTTGGGAACACAAAGTATCTTTTCAGTTGCAAACTCCACTCCTTACATATATATGGGTAGGTCCGAGCTCCAACTCGGTTTTACAGTGAAAACTGCAGGAACTTCAAAATGGCAGTAGGAAACAGACTGAGAAACCAGAGTAACAGTTTCTCCTGCAACCCGTTCCCTTTGTGCTAGATGAACGAACGTCTATCCACATGCTCAGTTCTGAGAGATTAGTGTGTGTTAAAGCCATCCTTCACCTAGCTTGTTGGGAACACAAAGCTTCTTTTAAGTTGCAAACTCCACTCCATACATATTTATGGGGAGGTACTAGATCCAACTCGGTTTTAAAGTGAAAACTGCTAGAACTTTAAACCGGCACTAGGAAACATACTGAGAAACCAGATTAAAAGTTTCCACTGCAACCCATTCCCTTTGTGCTAGATGAACGAACGTCTCTCCACATGATCAGTTCTGAGAGATAAGTGTGTGTGAAAGCCGTCCTTCACCTAGCTTGTTGGGAACACAAGGCTTCTTTTCAGTTGCAAAATCCACTCCTTACATATATATGGGGAGGTACGAGCTCCAACTCGGTTTTACAGTGAAAACTGCAGGAACTTCAAACGTGCAGTAGGAAACACACTGAGAAAGCAGAGTAAAAGTTTCTCCTGCAACCCGTTCCTTTTGTGCTAGATGAATGAACGTCTCTCCACTTGCTCAGTTCTGAGAGATAAGTGCGTATGAAAGCCGTCCTTCACCTAGCTTGTTGGGAACACAAAACTTCTTTTCAGTTGCATACTCCAATCCATCCATTTATATGCGGAGGTACTAACTCCAAATCGGTTTTACAGTGAAAACTGCAGGAACTTCAAACCGGCACTAGGAAACAGACTGAGAATCCAGAGTAAAAGTATCTCCTACAACACGTTCCCTGTGTGCCAAATGAACGAATGTCTTTCCACATGCTCAGTTCTGAGAGATAAGTGTGTGTTAAAGCCGTCCTTCACATAGCTTGTTGGGAACACAAAGCTTCTTTTCAGTTGCAAACTCCATTCCATACATATATATGGGGAGGTACTAGATCCAACACGGTTTTACAGTGAAAACTGCTGGAACTTCAAACCGGCACTAGGAAACAGACTGAGAAACCAGAGTAAAATTTCCCCTGCCACCCATTCCCTTTGTGCTAGATGAACGAACGTCTCTCCACATGCTCAGTTCTGAGAGATAAGTGTGTGTGAAAGCCGTCCTCACATACCTTGTTGGGAACACAAAGTTTCTTTTCAGTTGCAAACTCCACTCAATATATATATATGGGGAGGTACAGGCCCCAAATCGGTTTTAAGTGAAAACTGCAGGAACTTCAATTCGGCAGTAGGAAACAGCCTGAGAAACCAGAGTAAAAGTTTCTCCTGCAAACCGTTCCCTTTGTGCTAGATGAACGAACTTCTCTCCACTTGCTCAGTTCTGAGCGATAAGTGCTTGTGAAAGCCGTCCTTCACCTAGCTTGTTGGGAACAAAAAGCTTCTTTTCAGTTGCAAACTCCACTCCTTACATATATATGGGGAGGTACGAGCTCCAACTCGCTTTTACAGTGAAAACTGCAGGAACTTCAAACCGGCAGTAGGAAACAGACTGAGAAACCAGAGTAAAAGTTTCTCCTGCAACCCGTTCCATTTGTGTTAGATGAACGAACGTCTCTCCACATGCTCAAATCTGAGAGATATGTGTGAGTGAAAGCCGTCCTTCACCTAGCTTGTTGGGAACACAAAGCTTCTTTTCAGTTGCAAACTCCAATCCATCCATATATATGGGGAGGTACTAACTCCAAATCGGTTTTACAGTGAAAACTGCAGGAACTTCAAACCGGCAGTAGGTAACAGACTGAGAAACCAGAGTAAAAGTTTCTCCTGCAACCGGTTCCATTTGTGCTAGATGAACGAACGTCTCTCCACATGCTCAGTTCTGAGAGATATGTGTGAGTGCAAGCCGTACTTCAAGTAGCTTGTTGGGAACACAAAGTTACTTTTCAGTTGCATAATCCACTCCTTACATATATATGGGGAGGTACGAGCTCCAACTCGGTTTTACAGTGAAAACTGCAAGAACTTCAAACCGGCACTAGGAAACAGACTGAGAAACCAGAGTAAAAGGTTCCCCTGCAATACATTCCTTTTGTGCTAGATGAACGAACGTCTATCCACTTGCTCAGTTCTGAGAGATAAGTGCCTGTGAAAGCCGTCCTTCACCTAGCTTGTTGGGAACACAAAGCTTCTTTTCAGTTGCAAACTCCAATCTTTACATATATATGGGGAGGTACGAGCTCCAACTCGGTTTTACAGTGAAAACTGCAGGAACTTCAAACCGGCACTAGGAAACAGACTGAGAAAGCAGAGTAAAAATTTCTCCTGCAACACGTTCCCTTTGTTCTAAATGAACAAACGTCTCTCCACATGCTCAGTTCTGAGAGATAAATGTGTGTGAAAGCCGGTATTGAACTAGCTTGTTGGGAACACAAAGTTTCTTTTCAGTTGGAAACTCCATTCCATGCATATATATTGGGACGTACGAGCTCCAACTCGGTTTTACAGCGAAAACTGCAGGAACTTCAAAACGGCACTAGGAAACAGAATGGGAAACCACAGTAAAAGTTTCTCCTGCAAACCGTTCCCTTTGTGCTAGATGAAAGAACGTCTCTCCACATGCTCAGTTCTGAGTGATATGTGTGTGTGAAAGCCGTCCTTCACCTAGCTTGTTGGGAACACAAAGTTTCTTTCAGTTTCAAACTCCATTCCATAAATATATATGGGGAGGTACAAGCTCCAACTCTGTTTTACAGTGAAAACTGCTGGAACTTCAAACCGGCACTAGGAAACAGACTGAGAAACCAGAGTAAAGGTTTCCCCTGCAACCCATTCCCATTGTGCTAGATGAACGAACGTCTCTCCACATGCTCAGTTCTGAGAGATAAGTGTGTGTGAAAGCCGTCCTTCACATAGCTTGTTGGGAACACAAAGTTTCTTTTCAGTTGCAAACTCCACTCAATACATATATATGGGGAGGTACAGGCCCCAAATCGGTTTTACAGTGAAAACTGCAGGAACTTCAAACCGGCAGTAGGAAACAGACTGAGAAACCAGAGAAATAGTTTCTCCTGCAACCCGTTCCCTTTGTGCTAGATGAACGAACGTGTCTCCACTTGCTCAGTTCTGAGCGATAAGTGCCTGTGAAAGCCGTCCTTCACTAAGCTTGTTGGGAACACAAAGTTTCTTTTCAGTTGAAAACTCCATTCCTTACATATATATGGAGAGGTACGAGCTCCAACTCGGGTTTACAGTGAAAAATGCAGGAACTTCAAACCGGCAGTAGGAAACAGACTGAGAAACCAGAGTAAAAGTTTCTCGTGCAACCGGTTCCTTTTGTGCTAGATGAACGAACGTCTCTCCACATGCTCAGTTCTGAGAGATATTTGAGAGTGAAAGCCATAAATCAAGTATCTTGTTGGGAACACAATGTTACTTTTCATTTGCAAACACCACTCCTTACATATATATGGGGAGGTACGAGCTCCAACTCGGTTTTACAGTGAAAACTGCAGGAACTTCAAATCGGCAGTGGGAAACAGACTGAGAAACCAGAGTAAAAGTTTCTCCTGCAACCCGTTCCCTTTGTGCTAGATGAACGAACGTCTCTCCACATGCTCAGTTCTGAGAGATACGTTTGTGTGAAGCCGTCCTTCTCGTAGCTTGTTGGGAACACAAAGTTTCTTTTCAGTTGCAGACTCCACTCCATACATATATATGGGGAGGTACTAGCTCAAACTCGGTTTTACAGTGAAATCTGCAGGTACTTCAAACCGGCACAAGGAAACAGACTGAGAAACCACAGTTAATGTTTCTCCTCAAACCGTTCCTTTTCTTCTAGATGAACGAACGTCTCTCCACATGCTCAGTTCTCAGAGATAAGCGTGTGTGAAAGCCGTCCTTCACCTAGCTTATTGGGAACACAAAGTTTCTTTTCAGTTTCAAACTCCATTCCATACATATATATGGGGAGGTACTACCTCCAACTCGGTTTTACCGTGAAAACTGCAGGAAATTCAAACCGGCACTAGGAAACAGACTGAGAAACCAGAGTAAAAGTTTCACCTGCAACCCGTTCCCTTTGTGCTAGATGAACGAATGTCTCTCCACATGCTCAGTTCTGAGAGATAAGTGTGTGTGAAAGCCGTACTTCACCAAGCTTGTTGGGAACACAAAGTTTCTTTTAAGTTGCAAACTCCACTCCATACATATATATGGGTAGGTACTAGCTTCAACACGATTTTACAGTGAAAACTGCAGGAATTTCCAACCGGCACTAGGAAACATACTGAGAACCCAGATTAAAAGTTTCTCCTGCAACCCGTTCCTTTTGTGCTAGATGAACGAACGTCTCTCCACATGCTCAGTTCTGAGAGATAAGTGTGTGTGAAAGCCGTCCTTCACCTAGCTTGTTGGGAACACAAACTTCTTTTCATTTGCAAACTCCAATCCTTATATATATATGGGGAGGTACGAGCTCCAACTCGGTTTTACCGTGAAAACTGCAGGAACATCAAACCGACAGTAGGAAACAGACTGCGAAACCAGAGTAATAGTTTCTCCTGCAACCCGTTCCTTTTGTGCTAGATGAACGAACGTCCCTCCACATGCTCAGTTCTGAGAGATATATGTGAGTGAAAGTCGTCCTTCAAGTAGCTTGTTGGGAACACAAAGTTTCTTTTCAGTTGCAAACTCCACTCCTTACATATATATGGGGTGTTACGAGCTCCAACTTTGTTTTACAGTGAAAACTGCAGGAACTTCAAACCGGCAGTGGGAAAAAGACTGAGAAACCAGAGTAAAAGTTTCTCCTGCAACCCGTTCCCTTTGTGATAGATGAACGAAAGTCTCTCCACATGCTCAGTTCTGAGAGATAAGTGTGTGTGAAGCCGGCCTTCACCTATCTTGTTGGGAACACAAAGTTTCTTTTCAGCTGCAAACACCACTCCTTACATATATATGGGGATGTAGTAGCTCCAACTCTGTTTTACAGTGAAAGCTGCAGGAATTTCAACCCGGCTGTAGGAAACAGACTGAAAAACCAGAGTAAAATTTCTCCTGCAACCCGTTCTTTTTTTGCTAGATGAAGGAACTTCTCTCCACATGCTCAGTTCTGAGAGATAATTGTGTGTGAAAGACGTCCTTCACCTAGCTTGTTGGGAACCAAAGTTTCTTTTCAGTTGCAAACTCCACTCCATACATATATATGGGTAGGTTCTAGCTCCAACACGGGTTTACAGTGAAAACTGCAGGAATTTCAAACCGGCACTAGGAAGCAGACTGAGAAACCAGAGTAAAATTTTCTCCTGCAACACGTTCCCTTTATGCTAGATGAAGGAACTTCTCTCCACATGCTCAGTTCTGAGAGATAAGTGTGTGTGAAAGCCGTCCTTCACCTAGCTTGTTGGGAACACAAAGTTTCTTTTCAGCTGCAAACCCCACTCCATAAATATATATGGGGAAGTACAAGCTCCAAATCGGTTTTACAGTGAAAACTGCATTAACTTCAACCTGGCACTAGGAAACAGACTGAGAAACCAGAGTAAAAGTTTCTCCTGCAACCCGTTCCCTTTGTGCTAGATGAACGAACGACTCTCCACATTCTCAGTTCTGAGAGATAAGTGCGTGTGAAAGCCGTCCTTCACATAGCTTGTTGGGAACACAAAGCTTATTTTCACTGGAAATCTCCACTCCATACATATATATGGGGAGGTACAAGCTCCAACTCGGTTTTACAGTGAAAACTGCAGGAACTTCAAACCGGCACTAGGAAACAGACTGAGAAACCAGAGTAAAAGTTTCCCCTGCACCCCGTTCCCTTTGTGCTAGATGAACGAACGTCTCTCCACATGCTCAGTTCTGAGAGATAAGTGTGTGTGAAAGCCGTCCTTCACCTAGCTTGATGGGAACACAAAGTTTCTTTTCAGTTGGAAACTCCACTCCATACATATATATGGGGACGTACGAGCTCCAACTCGTCTTTACAGTGAAAACTGCAGGAACTTCAAATCGGCACTCGGAAACAGACTGAGAAACCAGAGTAAAAGTTTTTCCTGCAACCCGTTCCTTTTTGCTAGATGAACGTACGTCTCTCCACATGCTCAATTCTGAGAGATACGTGTGTGTGAAAGCCGTCCTTCACCTAGCTTGTTGGGAACACAAAGTTTCTTTTCAGTTGGAAACTCCACTCCATACATATATATGGGGACGTACGAGCTCCAACTCGGTTTTACAGTGAAAACTGCAGGAACTTCAAATCGGCACTCGGAAACAGACTGAGAAACCAGAGTAAAAGTTTCTCCTGCAACCCGTTCCTTTTGTGCTAGATGAACGTACGTCTCTCCACATGCTCAATTCTGAGAGATACGTGTGTGTGAAGCCGTCTTTCTCGTAGCTTGTTGGGAACACAAAGTTTCTTTTCAGTAGAAAACTCCACTCCATACATATATATGGGGAGGTACAAGCTCCAAAAAGATTTTACAATGAAAACTGCAGGAACATCAAACCGGCAGTAGGAAACAGACTTCGAAACCAGAGTAAAAGTTTCTCGTGCAAACAGTTCCATTTGAGCTAGATGAACGAACGTCTCTCCACATGCTAAGTTCCGCGAGATATGTGTGAGTGAAAGCCGTCCTTCAACTAGATTGTTGGGAACACAATGATTCTTTTCAGTTGCAAACTCCACTCCTTACATATATATGGGGATGTACGAGCTCCAACTCGGTTTTACAGTGAAAACTGCAGGAACTTCAACCCGGCAGTTGGAAAAATGCTTAGAAACCATAGTAAAAATTTCCCTGCAACATGTTCCCTTTGTGCTAGATGAACGAACGTCTCTCCACATGCTCAGTTCTGAGTGATAATTGTGTGTGAAAGCCGCCCTTCACCTAGCTTGTTGGGAACACAAAGTTTCTTTTCAGTTTCAACCTCCACTTCATACATATATATGGGGAGGTACTAGCTCAAACTCGGTTTTGCAGTGAAAACTGCAGGAATTTCAAACCGGCACTAGGAAACAGACAGAGAAACCACAGTAAAAGTTTCTCCTGCAAACCGTTCCCTTTATGCTAGATGAACGAACGTCTCTCCACATGCTCAGTTCTGAGCGATAAGTGCGTGTGAAAGCCATCCTTCACCTAGCTTGTTGGGAACACAAAGCTTCTTTTCAGTTGCAAACTCCACTCCTTACATATATATGGGGAGGTACGAGCTCCAACTCGGTTTTACAGTGAAAACTGCAGGAACTTCAAACCGGAAGTAGGAAATAAATTGAGAAACCAGAGTAAAACTTTCTCCTACAACCCGTTCCATTTGTGCTAGATGAACGAACGTCTCTCCACATGCTCAGTTCTGAGAGATATGTGTGAGTGAAAGCCGTCCTTCAAGTAACTTGTTGGGAACACAAAGTTTCTTTTCAGTTGCAAACTCCACTCCTTACATATATATGGGGAGGTACGAGCTCCAACTCGCTTTTACAGTGAAAACTGCAGGAACTTCAAACCGGCAGTAGGAAACAGACTGAGAAACCAGAGTAAAAGTTTCTCCTGCAACCCGTTCCATTTGTGTTAGATGAACGAACGTCTCTCCACATGCTCAAATCTGAGAGATATGTGTGAGTGAAAGCCGTCCTTCACCTAGCTTGTTGGGAACACAAAGCTTCTTTTCAGTTGCAAACTGCAATCCATCCATATATATGGGGAGGTACTAACTCCAAATCGGTTTTACAGTGAAAACTGCAGGAACTTCAAACCGGCAGTAGGTAACAGACTGAGAAACCAGAGTAAAAGTTTCTCCTGCAACCGGTTCCATTTGTGCTAGATGAACGAACGTCTCTCCACATGCTCAGTTCTGAGAGATATGTGTGAGTGCAAGCCGTACTTCAAGTAGCTTGTTGGGAACACAAAGTTACTTTTCAGTTGCATAATCCACTCCTTACATATATATGGGGAGGTACGAGCTCCAACTCGGTTTTACAGTGAAAACTGCAAGAACTTCAAACCGGCACTAGGAAACAGACTGAGAAACCAGAGTAAAAGGTTCCCCTGCAATACATTCCTTTTGTGCTAGATGAACGAAAGTCTATCCACTTGCTCATTTCTGAGAGATAAGTGCCTGTGAAAGCCGTACTTCACCTAGCTTGTTGGGAACACAAAGCTTCTTTTCAGTTGCAAACTCCAATCTTTACATATATATGGGGAGGTACGAGCTCCAACTCGGTTTTACAGTGAAAACTGCAGGAACTTCAAACCGGCACTAGGAAACAGACTGAGAAAGCAGAGTAAAAATTTCTCCTGCAACCCGTTCCCTTTGTTCTAAATGAACAAACGTCTCTCCACATGCTCAGTTCTGAGAGATAAATGTGTGTGAAAGCCGGTATTGAACTAGCTTGTTGGGAACAGAAAGTTTCTTTTCAGTTGGAAACTCCATTCCATGCATATATATTGGGACGTACGAGCTCCAACTCGGTTTTACAGCGAAAACTGCAGGAACTTCAAAACGGCACTAGGAAACAAAATGGGAAACCACAGTAAAAGTTTCTCCTGCAAAACGTTCCCTTTGTGCTAGATGAAAGAACGTCTCTCCACATGCTCAGTTCTGAGTGATATGTGTGTGTGAAAGCCGTCCTTCACCTAGCTTGTTGGGAACACAAAGTTTCTTTCAGTTTCAAACTCCATTCCATAAATATATATGGGGAGGTACAAGCTCCAACTCTGTTTTACAGTGAAAACTGCTGGAACTTCAAACCGGCACTAGGAAACAGACTGAGAAACCAGAGTAAAGGTTTCCCCTGCAACCCATTCCCATTGTGCTAGATGAACGAACGTCTCTCCACATGCTCAGTTCTGAGAGATAAGTGTGTGTGAAAGCCGTCCTTCACATAGCTTGTTGGGAACACAAAGTTTCTTTTCAGTTGCAAACTCCACTCAATACATATATATGGGGAGGTACAGGCCCCAAATCGGTTTTACAGTGAAAACTGCAGGAACTTCAAACCGGCAGTAGGAAACAGACTGAGAAACCAGAGAAATAGTTTCTCCTGCAACCCGTTCCCTTTGTGCTAGATGAACGAACGTGTCTCCACTTGCTCAGTTCTGAGCGATAAGTGCCTGTGAAAGCCGTCCTTCACTAAGCTTGTTGGGAACACAAAGTTTCTTTTCAGTTGAAAACTCCATTCCTTACATATATATGGAGAGGTACGAGCTCCAACTCGGGTTTACAGTGAAAAATGCAGGAACTTCAAACCGGCAGTAGGAAACAGACTGAGAAACCAGAGTAAAAGTTTCTCGTGCAACCGGTTCCTTTTGTGCTAGATGAACGAACGTCTCTCCACATGCTCAGTTCTGAGAGATATTTGAGAGTGAAAGCCATACATCAAGTATCTTGTTGGGAACACAATGTTACTTTTCAGTTGCAAACACCACTCCTTACATATATATGGGGAGGTACGAGCTCCAACTCGGTTTTACAGTGAAAACTGCAGGAACTTCAAATCGGCAGTAGGAAACAGCCTGAGAAACCAGAGTAAAAGTTTCTCCTGCAACCCGTTCCCTTTGTGCTAGATGAACGAACGTCTCTCCACATGCTCAGTTCTGAGAGATACGTTTGTGTGAAGCCGTCCTTCTCGTAGCTTGTTGGGAACACAAAGTTTCTTTTCAGTTGCAGACTCCACTCCATACATATATATGGGGAGGTACTAGCTCAAACTCGGTTTTACAGTGAAATCTGCAGGTACTTCAAACCGGCACAAGGAAACAGACTGAGAAACCACAGTTAATGTTTCTCCTCAAACCGTTCCTTTTCTTCTAGATGAACGAACGTCTCTCCACATGCTCAGTTCTCAGAGATAAGCGTGTGTGAAAGCCGTCCTTCACCTAGCTTATTGGGAACACAAAGTTTCTTTTCAGTTGCAAACTCCATTCCATACATATATATGGGGAGGTACATTCTCCAACTCGATTTTACCGTGAAAACTGCAGGAAATTCAAACCGGCACTAGGAAACAGACTGAGAAAACAGAGTAAAAGTTTCACATGCAACCCGTTCCCTTTGTGCTAGATGAACGAATGTCTCTCCACATGCTCAGTTCTGAGAGATAAGTGTGTGTGAAAGCCGTACTTCACCAAGCTTGTTGGGAACACAAAGTTTCTTTTAAGTTGCAAACTCCACTCCATACATATATATGGGTAGGTACTAGCTTCAACACGATTTTACAGTGAAAACTGCAGGAATTTCCAACCGGCACTAGGAAACATACTGAGAACCCAGATTAAAAGTTTCTCCTGCAACCCGTTCCTTTTGTGCTAGATGAACGAACGTCTCTCCACATGCTCAGTTCTGAGAGATAAGTGTGTGTGAAAGCCGTCCTTCACCTAGCTTGTTGGGAACACAAACTTCTTTTCATTTGCAAACTCCAATCCTTATATATATATGGGGAGGTACGAGCTCCAACTCGGTTTTACCGTGAAAACTGCAGGAACATCAAACCGACAGTAGGAAACAGACTGCGAAACCAGAGTAATAGTTTCTCCTGCAACCCGTTCCTTTTGTGCTAGATGAACGAACGTCCCTCCACATGCTCAGTTCTGAGAGATATATGTGAGTGAAAGTCGTCCTTCAAGTAGCTTGTTGGGAACACAAAGTTTCTTTTCAGTTGCAAACTCCACTCCTTACATATATATGGGGTGTTACGAGCTCCAACTTTGTTTTACAGTGAAAACTGCAGGAACTTCAAACCGGCAGTGGGAAAAAGACTGAGAAACCAGAGTAAAAGTTTCTCCTGCAACCCGTTCCCTTTGTGATAGATGAACGAAAGTCTCTCCACATGCTCAGTTCTGAGAGATAAGTGTGTGTGAAGCCGGCCTTCACCTATCTTGTTGGGAACACAAAGTTTCTTTTCAGCTGCAAACACCACTCCTTACATATATATGGGGATGTAGTAGCTCCAACTCTGTTTTACAGTGAAAGCTGCAGGAATTTCAACCCGGCTGTAGGAAACAGACTGAAAAACCAGAGTAAAATTTCTCCTGCAACCCGTTCTTTTTTTGCTAGATGAACGAACGTCTCTCCACATGCTCAGTTCTGAGAGATAATTGTGTGTGAAAGACGTCCTTCACCTAGCTTGTTGGGAACCAAAGTTTCTTTTCAGTTGCAAACTCCACTCCATACATATATATGGGTAGGTTCTAGCTCCAACACGGGTTTACAGTGAAAACTGCAGGAATTTCAAACCGGCACTAGGAAGCAGACTGAGAAACCAGAGTAAAATTTTCTCCTGCAACACGTTCCCTTTATGCTAGATGAAGGAACTTCTCTCCACATGCTCAGTTCTGAGAGATAAGTGTGTGTGAAAGCCGTCCTTCACCTAGCTTGTTGGGAACACAAAGTTTCTTTTCAGCTGCAAACCCCACTCCATAAATATATATGGGGAAGTACAAGCTCCAAATCGGTTTTACAGTGAAAACTGCATTAACTTCAACCCGGCACTAGGAAACAGACTGAGAAACCAGAGTAAAAGTTTCTCCTGCAACCCGTTCCCTTTGTGCTAGATGAACGAACGACTCTCCACATTCTCAGTTCTGAGAGATAAGTGCGTGTGAAAGCCGTCCTTCACATAGCTTGTTGGGAACACAAAGCTTATTTTCACTGGAAATCTCCACTCCATACATATATATGGGGAGGTACTAGCTCCAACTCGGTTTTACAGTGAAAACTGCAGGAACTTCAAACCGGCACTAGGAAACAGACTGAGAAACCAGAGTAAAAGTTTCCCCTGCACCCCGTTCCCTTTGTGCTAGATGAACGAACGTCTCTCCACATGCTCAGTTCTGAGAGATAAGTGTGTGTGAAAGCCGTCCTTCACCTAGCTTGATGGGAACACAAAGTTTCTTTTCAGTTGGAAACTCCACTCCATACATATATATGGGGACGTACGAGCTCCAACTCGTCTTTACAGTGAAAACTGCAGGAACTTCAAATCGGCACTCGGAAACAGACTGAGAAACCAGAGTAAAAGTTTTTCCTGCAACCCGTTCCTTTTTGCTAGATGAACGTACGTCTCTCCACATGCTCAATTCTGAGAGATACGTGTGTGTGAAAGCCGTCCTTCACCTAGCTTGTTGGGAACACAAAGTTTCTTTTCAGTTGGAAACTCCACTCCATACATATATATGGGGACGTACGAGCTCCAACTCGGTTTTACAGTGAAAACTGCAGGAACTTCAAATCGGCACTCGGAAACAGACTGAGAAACCAGAGTAAAAGTTTCTCCTGCAACCCGTTCCTTTTGTGCTAGATGAACGTACGTCTCTCCACATGCTCAATTCTGAGAGATACGTGTGTGTGAAGCCGTCTTTCTCGTAGCTTGTTGGGAACACAAAGTTTCTTTTCAGTAGAAAACTCCACTCCATACATATATATGGGGAGGTACATGCTCCAAAAAGATTTTACAATGAAAACTGCAGGAACATCAAACCGGCAGTAGGAAACAGACTTCGAAACCAGAGTAAAAGTTTCTCGTGCAAACAGTTCCATTTGAGCTAGATGAACGAACGTCTCTCCACATGCTAAGTTCCGCGAGATATGTGTGAGTGAAAGCCGTCCTTCAACTAGATTGTTGGGAACACAATGATTCTTTTCAGTTGCAAACTCCACTCCTTACATATATATGGGGATGTACGAGCTCCAACTCGGTTTTACAGTGAAAACTGCAGGAACTTCAACCCGGCAGTTGGAAAAATGCTTAGAAACCATAGTAAAAATTTCCCTGCAACATGTTCCCTTTGTGCTAGATGAACGAACGTCTCTCCACATGCTCAGTTCTGAGTGATAATTGTGTGTGAAAGCCGCCCTTCACCTAGCTTGTTGGGAACACAAAGTTTCTTTTCAGTTTCAACCTCCACTTCATACATATATATGGGGAGGTACTAGCTCAAACTCGGTTTTGCAGTGAAAACTGCAGGAATTTCAAACCGGCACTAGGAAACAGACAGAGAAACCACAGTAAAAGTTTCTCCTGCAAACCGTTCCCTTTATGCTAGATAAACGAACGTCTCCCCACTTGCTCAGTTCTGAGCGATAAGTGCGTGTGAAAGCCATCCTTCACCTAGCTTGTTGGGAACACAAAGCTTCTTTCAGTTGCAAACTCCACTCCTTACATATATATGGGGAGGTACGAGCTCCAACTCGGTTTTACAGTGAAAACTGCAGGAACTTCAAACCGGAAGTAGGAAATAGATTGAGAAACCAGAGTAAAACTTTCTCCTACAACCCGTTCCATTTGTGCTAGATGAACGAACGTCTCTCCACATGCTCAGTTCTCAGAGATAAGCGTGTGTGAAAGCCGTCCTTCACCTAGCTTATTGGGAACACAAAGTTTCTTTTCAGTTTCAAACTCCATTCCATACATATATATGGGGAGGTACTACCTCCAACTCGGTTTTACCGTGAAAACTGCAGGAAATTCAAACCGGCACTAGGAAACAGACTGAGAAACCAGAGTAAAAGTTTCACCTGCAACCCGTTCCCTTTGTGCTAGATGAACGAATGTCTCTCCACATGCTCAGTTCTGAGAGATAAGTGTGTGTGAAAGCCGTACTTCACCAAGCTTGTTGGGAACACAAAGTTTCTTTTAAGTTGCAAACTCCACTCCATACATATATATGGGTAGGTACTAGCTTCAACACGATTTTACAGTGAAAACTGCAGGAATTTCCAACCGGCACTAGGAAACATACTGAGAACCCAGATTAAAAGTTTCTCCTGCAACCCGTTCCTTTTGTGCTAGATGAACGAACGTCTCTCCACATGCTCAGTTCTGAGAGATAAGTGTGTGTGAAAGCCGTCCTTCACCTAGCTTGTTGGGAACACAAACTTCTTTTCATTTGCAAACTCCAATCCTTATATATATATGGGGAGGTACGAGCTCCAACTCGGTTTTACCGTGAAAACTGCAGGAACATCAAACCGACAGTAGGAAACAGACTGCGAAACCAGAGTAATAGTTTCTCCTGCAACCCGTTCCTTTTGTGCTAGATGAACGAACGTCCCTCCACATGCTCAGTTCTGAGAGATATATGTGAGTGAAAGTCGTCCTTCAAGTAGCTTGTTGGGAACACAAAGTTTCTTTTCAGTTGCAAACTCCACTCCTTACATATATATGGGGTGTTACGAGCTCCAACTTTTTTTACAGTGAAAACTGCAGGAACTTCAAACCGGCAGTGGGAAAAAGACTGAGAAACCAGAGTAAAAGTTTCTCCTGCAACCCGTTCCCTTTGTGATAGATGAACGAAAGTCTCTCCACATGCTCAGTTCTGAGAGATAAGTGTGTGTGAAGCCGGCCTTCACCTATCTTGTTGGGAACACAAAGTTTCTTTTCAGCTGCAAACACCACTCCTTACATATATATGGGGATGTAGTAGCTCCAACTCTGTTTTACAGTGAAAGCTGCAGGAATTTCAACCCGGCTGTAGGAAACAGACTGAAAAACCAGAGTAAAATTTCTCCTGCAACCCGTTCTTTTTTTGCTAGATGAACGAACGTCTCTCCACATGCTCAGTTCTGAGAGATAATTGTGTGTGAAAGACGTCCTTCACCTAGCTTGTTGGGAACCAAAGTTTCTTTTCAGTTGCAAACTCCACTCCATACATATATATGGGTAGGTTCTAGCTCCAACACGGGTTTACAGTGAAAACTGCAGGAATTTCAAACCGGCACTAGGAAGCAGACTGAGAAACCAGAGTAAAATTTTCTCCTGCAACACGTTCCCTTTATGCTAGATGAAGGAACTTCTCTCCACATGCTCAGTTCTGAGAGATAAGTGTGTGTGAAAGCCGTCCTTCACCTAGCTTGTTGGGAACACAAAGTTTCTTTTCAGCTGCAAACCCCACTCCATAAATATATATGGGGAAGTACAAGCTCCAAATCGGTTTTACAGTGAAAACTGCATTAACTTCAACCCGGCACTAGGAAACAGACTGAGAAACCAGAGTAAAAGTTTCTCCTGCAACCCGTTCCCTTTGTGCTAGATGAACGAACGACTCTCCACATTCTCAGTTCTGAGAGATAAGTGCGTGTGAAAGCCGTCCTTCACATAGCTTGTTGGGAACACAAAGCTTATTTTCACTGGAAATCTCCACTCCATACATATATATGGGGAGGTACTAGCTCCAACTCGGTTTTACAGTGAAAACTGCAGGAACTTCAAACCGGCACTAGGAAACAGACTGAGAAACCAGAGTAAAAGTTTCCCCTGCACCCCGTTCCCTTTGTGCTAGATGAACGAACGTCTCTCCACATGCTCAGTTCTGAGAGATAAGTGTGTGTGAAAGCCGTCCTTCACCTAGCTTGATGGGAACACAAAGTTTCTTTTCAGTTGGAAACTCCACTCCATACATATATATGGGGACGTACGAGCTCCAACTCGTCTTTACAGTGAAAACTGCAGGAACTTCAAATCGGCACTCGGAAACAGACTGAGAAACCAGAGTAAAAGTTTTTCCTGCAACCCGTTCCTTTTTGCTAGATGAACGTACGTCTCTCCACATGCTCAATTCTGAGAGATACGTGTGTGTGAAAGCCGTCCTTCACCTAGCTTGTTGGGAACACAAAGTTTCTTTTCAGTTGGAAACTCCACTCCATACATATATATGGGGACGTACGAGCTCCAACTCGGTTTTACAGTGAAAACTGCAGGAACTTCAAATCGGCACTCGGAAACAGACTGAGAAACCAGAGTAAAAGTTTCTCCTGCAACCCGTTCCTTTTGTGCTAGATGAACGTACGTCTCTCCACATGCTCAATTCTGAGAGATACGTGTGTGTGAAGCCGTCTTTCTCGTAGCTTGTTGGGAACACAAAGTTTCTTTTCAGTAGAAAACTCCACTCCATACATATATATGGGGAGGTACAAGCTCCAAAAAGATTTTACAATGAAAACTGCAGGAACATCAAACCGGCAGTAGGAAACAGACTTCGAAACCAGAGTAAAAGTTTCTCGTGCAAACAGTTCCATTTGAGCTAGATGAACGAACGTCTCTCCACATGCTAAGTTCCGCGAGATATGTGTGAGTGAAAGCCGTCCTTCAACTAGATTGTTGGGAATACAATGATTCTTTTCAGTTGCAAACTCCACTCCTTACATATATATGGGGATGTACGAGCTCCAACTCGGTTTTACAGTGAAAACTGCAGGAACTTCAACCCGGCAGTTGGAAAAATGCTTAGAAACCATAGTAAAAATTTCCCTGCAACATGTTCCCTTTGTGCTAGATGAACGAACGTCTCTCCACATGCTCAGTTCTGAGTGATAATTGTGTGTGAAAGCCGCCCTTCACCTAGCTTGTTGGGAACACAAAGTTTCTTTTCAGTTTCAACCTCCACTTCATACATATATATGGGGAGGTACTAGCTCAAACTCGGTTTTGCAGTGAAAACTGCAGGAATTTCAAACCGGCACTAGGAAACAGACAGAGAAACCACAGTAAAAGTTTCTCCTGCAAACCGTTCCCTTTATGCTAGATAAACGAACGTCTCCCCACTTGCTCAGTTCTGAGCGATAAGTGCGTGTGAAAGCCATCCTTCACCTAGCTTGTTGGGAACACAAAGCTTCTTTTCAGTTGCAAACTCCACTCCTTACATATATATGGGGAGGTACGAGCTCCAACTCGGTTTTACAGTGAAAACTGCAGGAACTTCAAACCGGAAGTAGGAAATAGATTGAGAAACCAGAGTAAAACTTTCTCCTACAACCCGTTCCATTTGTGCTAGATGAACGAACGTCTCTCCACATGCTCAGTTCTGAGAGATATGTGTGAGTGAAAGCCGTCCTTCAAGTAACTTGTTGGGAACACAAAGTTTCTTTTCAGTTGCAAACTCCACTCCTTACATATATATGGGGAGGTACGAGCTCCAACATGGTTTAACAGGGAAAACTGCAGGAACTTCAAACCGGCAGTGGGAAACTGACTGAGAAACCAGAGTAAATGTTTCTCCTGCAAACCTTTCATTTTGTGCTAGATGAACGAACGTCTATCCACATGCTCAGTTCTGAGAAATAATTGTGTGTGAAAGCATTCCTTCACCTACCTTGTTGGGAAAACAAAGTTTCTTTTCATTTGCAAACTCCACTCCATACATATATATGGGGAGGTACTAGCTCCAACTCGGTTTTACAGCGAAAATTGCAGGAACTTCAAACCGGCACTAGGAATAAGACTGAGAAACCACAGTAAAAGTTTCTCCTCATACCTTTCCCTTTGTGCTAGATGAACGAACGTCTCTCCACATGCTCATTTCTGAGAGATAAGTGTGTGTGAAAGCCGTCCTTCACTTAGCTTGTTTGAAACACAAAGTTTCTTTTCAGATGGAAACTCCATTCCATATATATATAGGGGACGAACGAGCTCCAACTCGGTTTTACAGTGAAAACTGCAGGAACTTCAAACCAGCACTAGGAAACAGACTGAGAACCAGAGTAAAAGTTTCTCCAGCAACCCGTTCCCTTTGTGCTAGATGAACGAACATCTCTCCACATGTTCTGTTCTGAGAGATACGTGTGTGTGAAGCCGTCCTTCACGTAGCTTGTTGGGAACACAAAGTTTCTTTTCAGTTGAAATCTCCATTCCATACATATATATGGGGAGGTAATAGCTACAACTATGTTTTACAGTGAAAACTGCAGGAACTTCAAACCGACAGTAGGAAACAGTCTGAGAAAACAGAGTAAAAGTTTCTCGTGCAACCAGTTCCATTTGAGCTAGATGAACGAACGTCTCTCCACATGCTCAGTTCTGAGAAATAAGCGTGTGTGAAAGCCGTCTTTCACCTAGCTTGTTGGGAACACAAAGTTTCTTTTCATTTGCAAACTCCACTCCATAAATATATATGGGGAGGTACAAGCTCCAAATCGGTTTTACAGTGAAAACTGCAGGAACTTGAAACCGGCACTAGGAAACAGACTGAGAAACCAAAGTAAAAGTTTCTCCTGCAACCCGTTCCATTTTTGCTAGATGAACGAATGTCTCTCCACATGCTCAGTTCTGAGAGATAAGTGCGTCTGAAAGCCGTCCTTCACCTAGCTTGTTGGGAACACAAAGCTTCATTTCAGTTGCAAACTCCACTCCATACATATGTATGGGGATGTACTAGCTCCAACTCGGTTTTACAGTGAAAATTGCAGGAACTACAAACCGGCACTAGGAAACACACTGAGAAACCAGAGTAAAAGTTTCCCCTGCAACCCGTTCCCTTTGTGCTAGATGAACGAAAGTCTCTCCTCATGCTCAGTTCTGAGAGGTAATTGTATGTGAAAGCCGTACTTCACCAAGCTTGTTGGGAACACAAAGATTCTTTTCAGTTGCAAACTCCATTCCATACATATATATTGGGAGGTACTAGCCCCAAATCAGTTTTGCAGTGAAAACTGCAGGAACTTCAACGCGGCACTAGGAAACAGAATGAGAAACCAGAGTAAAAGTTTCTCCTGCAAACCGTTCCCTTTGTGCTAGATAAACGAACGTCTCCCCACTTGCTCAGTTCTGAGTGATAAGTGCGTGTGAAAGCCGTCCTTCACCTAGCTTGTTGGGAACACAAAGATTCTTTTCTGGTGCAAACTCCACTCCTTACTTATATATGGGGAGGTACGAGCTCCAACTTGGTTTAACAGGGAAAACTGCAGGAACTTCAAACCGGCAGTGGGAAACTGACTGAGAAACCAGAGTAAATGTTTCTCCTGCAAACCTTTCATTTTTGCTAGATGAACGAACGTCTATCCACAAGTTCAGTTCTGAGAAATAATTGTGTGTGAAAGCATCCCTTCACCTACCTTTTTGGGAAAACAAAGTTTCTTTTCATTTGCAAACTCCACTCCATACATATATATGGGGAGGTACTAGCTCCAACTCGGTTTTACAGTGAAAATTGCAGGAATTTCAAACCGGCACTAGGAAACAGACTGAGAAACCGCAGTAAAAGTTTCTCCTCATACCTTTCCCTTTGTGCTAGATGAACGAACGTCTCTCCACATGCTCATTTCTGAGAGTTAAGTGTGTGTGAAAGCCGTCCTTCACCTAGCTTGTTGGGAACACAAAGTTTCTTTTTAGTTGCAAACTCCACTCCATACATATATATGGGTAGGTACGAGCTCCTACTCGGTTTTACTCTGAAAACTGCAGGAACTTGAAATCGGCAGTAGGAAACAGACTGAGAAACCAGAGTAAAAGTTGCCCTGCAACCAGTTCCCTTTGTGCTACATGAACGAACATCTCTCCACATGCTCAGTTCAGAGAGATATTTGTGTATGAAAGCCGTGCTTCAACTAGCTTGTTGGGAACACAAAGTTTCTTTTCAGTTTCAAACTCCACTCCATACATATATATGGGGAGGTACTAACTCCAACTCGGTTTTATAGTGAAAACTGCAGGAACTTCAAACCGGCACTAGGAAACGGACTGAGAAACCAGAGTAAAAGTTTCTCCTGCAAACCGTTCCCTTTGTGCTAGATGAACGAAAGTCTCTCCACATGCTCAGTTCAGAGAGATAAGTGTGTGTGAAAGCCGTCCTTCACCTACCTTGTTGGAAACACAAAGTTTCTTTTCAGATTAAACTCCACTCCATATATATATATAGGGATGTACTAACTCAAACTCGGTTTTACAGTGAAAACAGCAGGAATATCAAACCAGCATTAGGAAACAGACTGAGAAACCAGAGTAAAAGTATCTCCTGCTACCCGTTCCCTTTGTGCTAGATGAACGAACGTCTCTCCACATGCTCAGTTCTGAGAGATAAGTGTGTGTGAAAGCCGTTCTTCACCTAGCTTGTTGGGAACACAAAGTTTCTTTTCACTTGGAAATTTCAATCCATACATATATATGGGGAGGTACTAGCTCCAACTCGGTTTTACAGTGAAAACTGCAGGAACTTCAAACCGGCACTAGGAAACAGACTGAGAAACCAGAGTAAAAGTTTCTCCTGCAACCCGTTCCCTTTGTGCTAGATGTACGAACGTCTCTCCACATGCTCATTTCTGAGAGAAAAGTGTGTGTGAAAGCCTTCCTTCACCTAGCTTGTTGGGAACACAAAGTTTCTTTTCAGTTGGGAACTCCACTCCATACTTATATATGGGGACTTACGAGCTCCAACTCGGTTTTACAGTGAAAACTGCAGGAACTTCAAACCGGCAGTAGGAAACAGACTGAGAAACCAGAGTAAAAGTTTCTCCTGCAACCCGTTCCCTTTGTGCCAAATGAACGAACGTCTCCCACATGCTCAGTTCTGAGAGATATTTGTGAGTGAAGCCATCCTTCAAGTAGCTTGTTGGGAACACAAAGTTTCTTTTTAGTTGCAAACCCCACTCCTTACATATATATAGGGAGGTACGAGCTCCCACTCGGATTTACAGTGAAAACTGCAGGAACTTCAAAGCGGCAGTAGGAAACAGACTGAGAAACCAGAGTAAAAGTTTCTCCTGCAACCCGTTCCCTTAGTGCTAGATGAACGAACGTCTCTCCACATGCTCAGTTCTGAGAAATAGGTGTGTGTGAAAGCCGCAATTAACCTAGCTTGTTGGGAACACAAAGTTTCTTTTCACTTGCAAACTCCACTCCATACATATATAATGGGAGGTACTAGCTCCAACTCAGGTTTACAGTGAAAACTGCAGGAACTTCAAACCGGCACTAGGAAACAGACTGAGAAACCAGAGTAAAAATTTCTCCAGCAACCCGTTCCCTTTGTGCTAGATGAACGAACTTCTCCCACATGCTCAGTTCTGAGAGATAAGTGTGTGTGAAGCCGTCCTTCACCTAGCTTGTTGGGAACACAAAGTTTCTTTTCAGTTGCAGACTCCACTCCATACATATATATGGGGAGGTACAAGCTCCAAATCAGTTTTACTGTGAAAACTGCAGGAACTTCAAACCGGCACTAGGAAACAGACTGAGAAACCAGAGAAAAAGTTGCTCCTGAAACCAGTTCCCTTTTTTGCTAGATGAATGAACGTCTCTCCACATGCTCAGTTCAGAGAGATATTTGTGTATGAAAGCCGTCCTTCACCTAGGTTGTTGGGAACACAAATTTTCTTTTCAGTTTCCAACTCCACTCCATACATATATATGGGGAGGTACTAGCTCCAACTCGGTTTTACAGTGAAAACTGCAGGAACTTCAAAACGGCACTAGGAAACAGACTGAAAAACCAGAGTAAAAGTTTCTCCTGCAAACCGTTCCCATTTTGCTAGATGAACGAACGTCTCTCCACATGCTCAGTTCAGAGAGATAAGTGTGTGTGAAGCCGTCCTTCACCTAGCTTGTTGGGAACACAAAGTTTCTTTTCAGATCATACTCCACTCCATATATATATATGGGGATGTACTAACTCAAACTCGGTTTTACAGAGAAAACAGCAGGAAATTCAAACCGGCAGTAGGAAACAGACTGAGAAACCAGAGTAAAAGTTTCCCCTGCAACCCGTTCATTTTGTGCTAGATGAACGAACGTCTCTCCACATGCTCAGTTCTGAGAGATAAGTGTGTGTGAAAGCCGTCCTTCACCTAGCTTGTTGGGAACACAAAGTTTCTCTTCACTTGGAAATTCCAATCGATACATATATATGGGGAGGTACTAGCTCCAACTCGGTTTTACAGTGAAAACTGCAGGAACTTCAAACCGGCAGTAGGAAACAGACTGAGAAACCAGAGTAAAAGTTTCTCCTGCAACCCGTTCCCTTTGTGCTAGATGAACGAACGTCTCTCCACATGCTCATTTCTGAGAGTTAAGTGTGTGTGAAAGCCGTCCTTCACCTAGCTTGTTGGGAACACAAAGTTTCTTTTTAGTTGCAAACTCCACTCCATACATATATATGGGTAGGTACGAGCTCCTACTCGGTTTTACTCTGAAAACTGCAGGAAGTTGAAATCGGCAGTAGGAAACAGACTGAGAAACCAGAGTAAAAGTTGCCCTGCAACCAGTTCCCTTTGTGCTACATGAACGAACGTCTCTCCACATGCTCAGTTCAGAGAGATATTTGTGTATGAAAGCCGTGCTTCAACTAGCTTGTTGGGAACACAAAGTTTCTTTTCAGTTTCAAACTCCACTCCATACATATATATGGGGAGGTACTAACTCCAACTCGGTTTTATAGTGAAAACTGCAGGAACTTCAAACCGGCACTAGGAAACGGACTGAGAAACCAGAGTAAAAGTTTCTCCTGCAAACCGTTCCCTTTGTGCTAGATGAACGAAAGTCTCTCCACATGCTCAGTTCAGAGAGATAAGTGTGTGTGAAAGCCGTCCTTCACCTAGCTTGTTGGAAACACAAAGTTTCTTTTCAGATTAAACTCCACTCCATATATATATATAGGGATGTACTAACTCAAACTCGGTTTTACAGTGAAAACAGCAGGAATATCAAACCAGCATTAGGAAACAGACTGAGAAACCAGAGTAAAAGTATCTCCTGCTACCCGTTCCCTTTGTGCTAGATGAACGAACGTCTCTCCACATGCTCAGTTCTGAGAGATAAGTGTGTGTGAAAGCCGTTCTTCACCTAGCTTGTTGGGAACACAAAGTTTCTTTTCACTTGGAAATTTCAATCCATACATATATATGGGGAGGTACTAGCTCCAACTCGGTTTTACAGTGAAAACTGCAGGAACTTCAAACCGGCACTAGGAAACAGACTGAGAAACCAGAGTAAAAGTTTCTCCTGCAACCCGTTCCCTTTGTGCTAGATGTACGAACGTCTCTCCACATGCTCATTTCTGAGAGAAAAGTGTGTGTGAAAGCCTTCCTTCACCTAGCTTGTTGGGAACACAAAGTTTCTTTTCAGTTGGGAACTCCACTCCATACTTATATATGGGGACTTACGAGCTCCAACTCGGTTTTACAGTGAAAACTGCAGGAACTTCAAACCGGCAGTAGGAAACAGACTGAGAAACCAGAGTAAAAGTTTCTCCTGCAACCCGTTCCCTTTGTGCCAAATGAACGAACGTCTCCCACATGCTCAGTTCTGAGAGATATTTGTGAGTGAAGCCATCCTTCAAGTAGCTTGTTGGGAACACAAAGTTTCTTTTTAGTTGCAAACCCCACTCCTTACATATATATAGGGAGGTACGAGCTCCCACTCGGATTTACAGTGAAAACTGCAGGAACTTCAAACCGGCAGTAGGAAACAGACTGAGAAACCAGAGTAAAAGTTTCTCCTGCAACCCGTTCCATTAGTGCTAGATGAACGAACGTCTCTCCACATGCTCAGTTCTGAGAAATAGGTGTGTGTGAAAGCCGCAATTAACCTAGCTTGTTGGGAACACAAAGTTTCTTTTCAGTTGCAAACTCCACTCCATACATATATAATGGGAGGTACTAGCTCCAACTCAGGTTTACAGTGAAAACTGCAGGAACTTCAAACCGGCACTAGGAAACAGACTGAGAAACCAGAGTAAAAATTTCTCCAGCAACCCGTTCCCTTTGTGCTAGATGAACGAACTTCTCCCACATGCTCAGTTCTGAGAGATAAGTGTGTGTGAAGCCGTCCTTCACCTAGCTTGTTGGGAACACAAAGTTTCTTTTCAGTTGCAGACTCCACTCCATACATATATATGGGGAGGTACAAGCTCCAAATCGGTTTTACTGTGAAAACTGCAGGAACTTCAAACCGGCACTAGGAAACAGACTGAGAAACCAGAGAAAAAGTTGCTCCTGAAACAAGTTCCCTTTTTTGCTAGATGAATGAACGTCTCTCCACATGCTCAGTTCAGAGAGATATTTGTGTATGAAAGCCGTCCTTCACCTAGGTTGTTGGGAACACAAATTTTCTTTTCAGTTTCCAACTCCACTCCATACATATATATGGGGAGGTACTAGCTCCAACTCGGTTTTACAGTGAAAACTGCAGGAACTTCAAAACGGCACTAGGAAACAGACTGAAAAACCAGAGTAAAAGTTTCTCCTGCAAACCGTTCCCATTCTGCTAGATGAACGAACGTCTCTCCACATGCTCAGTTCAGAGAGATAAGTGTGTGTGAAGCCGTCCTTCACCTAGCTTGTTGGGAACACAAAGTTTCTTTTCAGATCATACTCCACTCCATATATATATATGGGGATGTACTAACTCAAACTCGGTTTTACAGAGAAAACAGCAGGAAATTCAAACCGGCAGTAGGAAACAGACTGAGAAACCAGAGTAAAAGTTTCCCCTGCAACCCGTTCATTTTGTGCTAGATGAACGAACGTCTCTCCACATGCTCAGTTCTGAGAGATAAGTGTGTGTGAAAGCCGTCCTTCACCTAGCTTGTTGGGAACACAAAGTTTCTCTTCACTTGGAAATACCAATCTATACATATATATGGGGAGGTACTAGCTCCAACTCCGTTTTACAGTGAAAACTGCAGGAACTTCAAACCGGCAGTAGGAAACAGACTGAGAAACCAGAGTAAAAGTTTCTCCTGCAACCCGTTCCCTTTGTGCTAGATGAACGAACGTCTCTCCACATGCTCATTTCTGAGAGTTAAGTGTGTGTGAAAGCCGTCCTTCACCTAGCTTGTTGGGAACACAAAGTTTCTTTTTAGTTGCAAACTCCACTCCATACATATATATGGGTAGGTACGAGCTCCTACTCGGTTTTACTCTGAAAACTGCAGGAAGTTGAAATCGGCAGTAGGAAACAGACTGAGAAACCAGAGTAAAAGTTGCCCTGCAACCAGTTCCCTTTGTGCTACATGAACGAACGTCTCTCCACATGCTCAGTTCAGAGAGATATTTGTGTATGAAAGCCGTGCTTCAACTAGCTTGTTGGGAACAGAAAGTTTCTTTTCAGTTTCAAACTCCACTCCATACATATATATGGGGAGGTACTAACTCCAACTCGGTTTTATAGTGAAAACTGCAGGAACTTCAAACCGGCACTAGGAAACGGACTGAGAAACCAGAGTAAAAGTTTCTCCTGCAAACCGTTCCCTTTGTGCTAGATGAACGAAAGTCTCTCCACATGCTCAGTTCAGAGAGATAAGTGTGTGTGAAAGCCGTCCTTCACCTACCTTGTTGGAAACACAAAGTTTCTTTTCAGATTAAACTCCACTCCATATATATATATAGGGATGTACTAACTCAAACTCGGTTTTACAGTGAAAACAGCAGGAATATCAAACCAGCATTAGGAAACAGACTGAGAAACCAGAGTAAAAGTATCTCCTGCTACCCGTTCCCTTTGTGCTAGATGAACGAACGTCTCTCCACATGCTCAGTTCTGAGAGATAAGTGTGTGTGAAAGCCGTTCTTCACCTAGCTTGTTGGGAACACAAAGTTTCTTTTCACTTGGAAATTTCAATCCATACATATATATGGGGAGGTACTAGCTCCAACTCGGTTTTACAGTGAAAACTGCAGGAACTTCAAACCGGCACTAGGAAACAGACTGAGAAACCAGAGTAAAAGTTTCTCCTGCAACCCGTTCCCTTTGTGCTAGATGTACGAACGTCTCTCCACATGCTCATTTCTGAGAGAAAAGTGTGTGTGAAAGCCTTCCTTCACCTAGCTTGTTGGGAACACAAAGTTTCTTTTCAGTTGGGAACTCCACTCCATACTTATATATGGGGACTTACGAGCTCCAACTCTGTTTTACAGTGAAAACTGCAGGAACTTCAAACCGGCAGTAGGAAACAGACTGAGAAACCAGAGTAAAAGTTTCTCCTGAAACCCGTTCCCTTTGTGCCAAATGAACGAACGTCTCCCACATGCTCAGTTCTGAGAGATATTTGTGAGGGAAGCCATCCTTCAAGTAGCTTGTTGGGAACTTAAAGTTTCTTTTTAGTTGCAAACCCCACTCCTTACATATATATAGGGAGGTACGAGCTCCCACTCGGATTTACAGTGAAAACTGCAGGAACTTCAAACCGGCAGTAGGAAACAGACTGAGAAACCAGAGTAAAAGTTTCTCCTGCAACCCGTTCCATTAGTGCTAGATGAACGAACGTCTCTCCACATGCTCAGTTCTGAGAAATAGGTGTGTGTGAAAGCCGCAATTAACCTAGCTTGTTGGGAACACAAAGTTTCTTTTCACTTGCAAACTCCACTCCATACATATATAATGGGAGGTACTAGCTCCAACTCAGGTTGACAGTGAAAACTGCAGGAACTTCAAACCGGCACTAGGAAACAGACTGAGAAACCAGAGTAAAAATTTCTCCAGCAACCCGTTCCCTTTGTGCTAGATGAACGAACTTCTCCCACATGCTCAGTTCTGAGAGATAAGTGTGTGTGAAGCCGTCCTTCAACTAGCTTGTTGGGAACACAAAGTTTCTTTTCAGTTGCAGACTCCACTCCATACATATATATGGGGAGGTACAAGCTCCAAATCGGTTTTACTGTGAAAACTGCAGGAACTTCAAACCGGCACTAGGAAACAGACTGAGAAACCAGAGAAAAAGTTGCTCCTGAAACCAGTTCCCTTTTTTGCTAGATGAATGAACGTCTCTCCACATGCTCAGTTCAGAGAGATATTTGTGTATGAAAGCCGTCCTTCACCTAGGTTGTTGGGAACACAAATTTTCTTTTCAGTTTCCAACTCCACTCCATACATATATATGGGGAGGTACTAGCTCCAACTCGGTTTTACAGTGAAAACTGCAGGAACTTCAAAACGGCACTAGGAAACAGACTGAAAAACCAGAGTAAAAGTTTCTCCTGCAAACCGTTCCCATTTTGCTAGATGAACGAACGTCTCTCCACATGCTCAGTTCAGAGAGATAAGTGTGTGTGAAGCCGTCCTTCACCTAGCTTGTTGGGAACACAAAGTTTCTTTTCAGATCATACTCCACTCCATATATATATATGGGGATGTACTAAATCAAACTCGGTTTTACAGAGAAAACAGCAGGAAATTCAAACCGGCAGTAGGAAACAGACTGAGAAACCAGAGTAAAATTTCTCCTGCAACCCGTTCATTTTGTGCTAGATGAACGAACGTCTCTCCACATGCTCAGTTCTGAGAGATAAGTGTGTGTGAAAGCCGTCCTTCACCTAGCTTGTTGGGAACACAAAGTTTCTCTTCACTTGGAAATTCCAATCGATACATATATATGGGGAGGTACTAGCTCCAACTCGGTTTTACATTGAAAACTGCAGTAACTTCAAACCGGCAGTAGGAAATAGACTGAGAAACCAGAGTAAAAGTTTCTCCTGCAACCCGTTCCCTTTGTGCTAGATGTACGAACGTCTCTCCACATACTCAGTTCTGAGAGATATTTGTGTGTGAAAGCCGTCCTTCACCTAGCTTTTGGGAACACAAAGTTTCTTTTCAGTAGGGAACTCCACTCCATACATATATATGGGGACTTACGAGCTCCAACTCGGTTTTACAGTGAAAACTGCAGGAACTTCAAAACGGCACTAGGAAACAGACTGAGAAACCACTTTAAAAGATTCTCCAGCAACCCGTTCCCTTTGTGCTAAATGAACGAACGTCTCCCACATGCTCAGTTCTGAGAGATAAGTGTGTGTGAAGCCGTCCTTCACCTAGCTTGTTGGGAACACAAAGTTTTTTTTCAGTTGCAAACTCCACTCCATAAATATATATGGGGAGGTACAAGCTCCAACACGGTTTTACAGTGAAAACTGCAGGAATTTCAAACCGGCACTATGAAACAGACTGAGAAACCAGAGTAAATATTTCTACTGCAACCCGTTCAATTTGTGCTAGATAAACGAACGTCTCTCCACATGCTCAGTTCTGAGAGATATTTGTGAGTGAAGCCAACCTTCAAGTAGCTTGTTGGGAACACAAAGTTTCTTTTCAGTTGCAAACTCCACTCCTTACATATATATGGGGAGGTACGAGCTCCAACTCGGTTTTACAGGGAAAAATGTAGGAACTTCAAAACAGCAGTAGGAAACAGACTGAGAAACCAGAGTAAATGTTTCTCCTGCAACCCGTTCCTTAGTGCTAGATGAACGAACGTCTCTCCACATGCTCAGTTCTGAGAAATAAGTGTGTGTGAAAGCCGCTCTTAACCTAGCTTGTTGGGAACACAAAGTTTCTTTTCACTTGGAAACTCTACTCCATACATACATAATGGGAGGGTCTAGCTCCAACTCGGTTTTACAGTGAAAACTGCAGGAATTTCAAACCGGCACTAGGAAACAGACTGAGAAACCAGAGTAAAAGTTTCACCTGCAACCCTTTCCCTTTGTGCTAGATGAACGAACGTCTCTACACATGCTCAGTTCTGAGAGGTAAGTGTGTGTGAAAGCCGTCCTTCAGCTAGCTTGATGGGAACTCAAAGTTTCTTTTCAATTGCAAAATCCACTCCATACATATATACGGGGAGGTACTAGCTCCAACTCGGTTTTACAGTGAAAACTGCAGGAACTTCAAACCGGAACTAGGAAACAGACTGAGAAACCAGAATAAAAGTTTCTCCTGCAACCCTTTCCCTTTGTGCTAGATGTACGAACGTCTTTCCACATGCTCATTTCTGAGGAATAAGTGTGTGTGAAGCCGTCCTTCACCTATCTTGTTGGGAACACAAAGTTTCTTTTCAGTTGGGAACTACACTCCATACATATATAAGGGGACTTACGAGCTCCAACTCGGTTTTACAGAGAAAACTGCAGGAACTTCATACCGGCAGTAGGAAACAGACTGAGAAACCAGAGTAAAAGTTTCTCTTGCAACCCATTCCCTTTGTGCTAGATGAACGAACGTCTCTCCACATGCTCAATTCTGAGAGATAAGTGTGTGTGAAAGCCGTCCTTCACCTAGCTTGTTGGGAACACAAAGTTTCTTTTCAGTTGCAAAATCCACTCCATACATATATATGGGTAGGTACTAGCTCCAACTCTGTTTTACAGTGAAAACTGCAGGAACTTCAAACTGGCACTAGGGAACAGACTGAGAAACCAGAGGAAAAGTTTCTCCTGCAACCCGTTTCCTTTGTGCTAGATAAACGATCGTCTCTCCACATGCTCAGTTCTGAGAGATATGTGTAAGTGAAAGCCGTCCTTCAAGTAGCTTGTTGGGAACACAAAGATTCTTTTCAGTTGCAAACTCCACTCCTTACATATATATGGGGAGGTAAGAGCTCCAACTTGGTTTTACAGGGAAAACTGCAGGAACTTCAAACCGGCAGTGGGAAACTGACTGAGAAACCAGAGTAAATGTTTCTCCTGCAAACCTTTCATTTTTGCTAGATGAACGAACGTCTATCCACAAGTTCAGTTCTGAGAAATAATTGTGTGTGAAAGCATCCCTTCACCTAACTTTTTGGGAAAACAAAGTTTCTTTTCATTTGCAAACTCCACTCCATACATATATATGGGGAGGTACTAGCTCCAACTCGGTTTTACAGTGAAAACTGCAGGAACTTCAAACCGGCACTAGGAAACAGACTGAGAAACAAGAGTAAAAGTTTCTCCTGCAACCCTTTCCCTTTGTGCTAGATGAACGAACGTCTCTACACATGCTCAGTTCTGAGAGGTAAGTGTGTGTGAAAGCCGTCCTTCAGCTAGCTTGATGGGAACACAAAGTTTCTTTTCAATTGCAAAATCCACTCCATACATATATACGGGGAGGTACTAGCTCCAACTCGGTTTTACAGTGAAAACTGCAGGAACTTCAAACCGGAACTAGGAAACAGACTGAGAAACCAGAATAAAAGTTTCTCCTGCAACCCTTTCCCTTTGTGCTAGATGTACGAACGTCTTTCCACATGCTCATTTCTGAGGGATAAGTGTGTGTGAAGCCGTCCTTCACCTAGCTTGTTGGGAACACAAAGTTTCTTTTCAGTTGGGAACTACCCTCCATACATATATAAGGGGACTTACGAGCTCCAACTCGGTTTTACAGAGAAAACTGCAGGAACTTCAAACCGGCACTAGGGAATAGACCGAGAAACCAGAGGAAAAGTTTCTCCTGCAACCCGTTCCCTTTGTGCTAGATGAACGAACGTCTCTCCACATGCTCAGTTCTGAGAGTTATGTGTAAGTGAAAGCCGTCCTTCAAGTAGCTTGTTGGGAACACAAAGTTTCTTTTCAGTTGCAAACTCCACTCCTTACATATATATGGGGAGGTAAGAGCTCCAACTTGGTTTTACAGGGAAAACTGCAGGAACTTCAAACCGGCAGTGGGAAACTGACTGAGAAACCAGAGTAAATGTTTCTCCTGCAAACCTTTCATTTTTGCTAGATGAACGAACGTCTATCCACAAGTTCAGTTCTGAGAAATAATTGTGTGTGAAAGCATCCCTTCACCTACCTTTTTGGGAAAACAAAGTTTCTTTTCATTTGCAAACTCCACTCCATACATATATATGGGGAGGTACTAGTTCCAACTCGGTTTTACAGTGAAAATTGCAGGAACTTCAAACCGGCACTAGGAAACAGAATGAGAAACCACAGTAAAAGTTTCTCCTCATACCTTTCCCTTTGTGCTAGATGAACGAACGTCTCTCCACATGCTCATTTCTGAGAGATATGTGTGTGTGAAAGCCGTCCTTCACCTAGCTTGTTTGGAACACAAAGTTTCTTTTAAGTTGGAAACTCAATTCCATACATATATAGGGGACGAACGAGCTCTAACTCGGTTTTACAGTGAAAACTGCAGGAACTTCAAACCAGCACTAGGAAACAGACTGAGAACCAGAGTAAAAGTTTCTCCAGCAACCTGTTCCCTTTGTGCTAGATGAACGAACATCTCTCCACATGTTCTGTTCTGAGAGATACGTGTGTGTGAAGCCGTCCTTCACGAAGCTTGTTGGGAACACAAAGTTTCTTTTCAGTTGAAATCTCCATTCCATACATATATATGGGGAGGTACTAGCTACAACTATGTTTTACAGTGAAAACTGCAGGAACTTCAAACCGACAGTAGGAAACAGACTGAGAAACCAGAGTAAAAGTTTCTCCTGCAACCCGTTCCCTTTGTGCTAGATGAACGAACGTATCTCCACATGCTCAATTCTGAGTGATAATTGTGCGTGAAAGCCGCACTTCACCTAGCTTGTTGGGAACACAAAGATTCTTTTCAGTTGCAAACTCCACTCCATACATTTATATGGGAAGGTATTAGCTCAAACTCGGTTTTACAATGAAAACAGCAGGAACTTCAAAACGGCACTAGGAAACACACTGAGAAACCACAGTAAAATTTTTTCCTCAAACCTTTCCCTTTGTGCTAGATGAACGAACGTCTCTCCACATGCTCAGTTCAGAGAGATATTTGTGTATGAAAGCCGTGCTTCACCTAGCTTGTTGGGAACACAAAGTTTCTTTTCAGTTTCAAACTCCACTCCATACATATATATGGGGAAGTACTAACTCCAACTCGGTTTTATAGTGAAAACTGCAGGAACTTCAAACCGGCACTAGGAAACGGACTGAGAAACCAGAGTAAGAGTTTCTCCTGCAAACCGTTCCCTTTGTGCTAGATGAACGAAAGTCTCTCCAAATGCTCAGTTCAGAGAGATAAGTGTGTGTGAAAGCCGTCCTTCACCTAGCTTGTTGGAAACACAAAGTTTCTTTTCAGATCAAACTCCACTCCATATATATATATTGGGATGTACTAACTCAAACTCGGTTTTACAGTGAAAACAGCAGGAATATCAAACCAGCAGTAGGAAACAGACTGAGAAACCAGAGTAAAAGTTTCTCCTGCAACCCGTTCCATTAGTGCTAGATGAACGAACGTCTCTCCACATGCTCAGTTCTGAGAAATAGGTGTGTGTGAAAACCGCAATTAACCTAGCTTGTTGGGAACACAAAGTTTCTTTTCACTTGCAAACTCCACTCCATACATATATAATGGGAGGTACTAGCTCCAACTCAGGTTTACAGTGAAAACTGCAGGAACTTCAAACCGGCACTAGGAAACAGACTGAGAAACCAGAGTAAAAATTTCTCCAGCAACCCGTTCCCTTTGTGCTAGATGGACGAACTTCTCCCACATGCTCAGTTCTGAGAGATAAGTGTGTGTGAAGCCGTCCTTCACCTAGCTTGTTGGGAACACAAAGTTTCTTTTCAGTTGCAGACTCCACTCCATACATATATATGGGGAGGTACAAGCTCCAAATCGGTTTTACTGTGAAAACTGCAGGAACATCAAACCGGCACTAGGAAACAGACTGAGAAACCAGAGTAAAAGTTTCTCCTGCAAACCGTTCCCATTTTGCTAGATGAACGAACGTCTCTCCACATGCTCAGTTCAGAGAGATAAGTGTGTGTGAAGCCGTCCTTCACCTAGCTTGTTGGGAACACAAAGTTTCTTTTCAGATCATACTCCACTCCATATATATATATGGGGATGTACTAACTCAAACTCGGTTTTACAGAGAAAACAGCAGGAAATTCCTACCGGCAGTAGGAAACAGACTGAGAAACCAGAGTAAAAGTTTCTCCTGCAACCCGTTCATTTTGTGCTAGATGAACGAACGTCTCTCCACATGCTAAGTTCTGAGAGATAAGTGTGTGTGAAAGCCGTCCTTCACCTAGCTTGTTGGGAACACAAAGTTTCTCTTCACTTGGAAATTCCAATCTATACATATATATGGGGAGGTACTAGCTCCAACTCGGTTTTACAGTGAAAACTGCAGGAACTTCAAACCGGCAGTAGGAAACAGACTGAGAAACCAGAGTAAAAGTTTCTCCTGCAACCCGTTCCCTTTGTGCTAGATGTACGAACGTCTCTCCACATACTCAGTTCTGAGAGATAATTGTGTGTGAAAGCCGTCCTTCACCTAGCTTTTGGGAACACAAAGTTTCTTTTCAGTAGGGAACTCCACTCCATACATATATATGGGGACTTACGAGCTCCAACTCGGTTTTACAGTGAAAACTGCAGGAACTTCAAAACGGCACTAGGAAACAGACTGAGAAACCACTTTAAAAGATTCTCCAGCAACCCGTTCCCTTTGTGCTAAATGAACGAACGTCTCCCACATGCTCAGTTCTGAGAGATAAGTGTGTGTGAAGCCGTCCTTCACCTAGCTTGTTGGGAACACAAAGTTTTTTTTCAGTTGCAAACTCTACTCCATAAATATATATGGGGAGGTACAAGCTCCAACACGATTTTACAGTGAAAACTGCAGGAATTTCAAACCGGCACTATGAAACAGACTGAGAAACCAGAGTAAATATTTCTACTGCAACCCGTTCAATTTGTGCTAGATAAACGAACGTCTCTCCACATGCTCAGTTCTGAGAGATATTTGTGAGTGAAGCCAACCTTCAAGTAGCTTGTTGGGAACACAAAGTTTCTTTTCAGTTGCAAACTCCACTCCTTACATATATATGGGGAGGTACGAGCTCCAACTCGGTTTTACAGGGAAAAATGTAGGAACTTCAAAACAGCAGTAGGAAACAGACTGAGAAACCAGAGTAAATGTTTCTCCTGAAACCCGTTCCTTAGTGCTAGATGAACGAACGTCTCTCCAAATGCTCAGTTCTGAGAAATAAGTGTGTGTGAAAGCCGCTCTTAACCTAGCTTGTTGGGAACACAAAGTTTCTTTTCACTTGGAAACTCCACTCCATACATACATAATGGGAGGGTCTAGCTCCAACTCGGTTTTACAGTGAAAACTGCAGGAATTTCAAACCGGCACTAGGAAACAGACTGAGAAACCAGAGTAAAAGTTTCACCTGCAACCCTTTCCCTTTGTGCTAGATGAACGAACGTCTCTACACATGCTCAGTTCTGAGAGGTAAGTGTGTGTGAAAGCCGTCCTTCAGCTAGCTTGATGGGAACACAAAGTTTCTTTTCAATTGCAAAATCCACTCCATACATATATACGGGGAGGTACTAGCTCCAACTCGGTTTTACAGTGAAAACTGCAGGAACTTCAAACCGGAACTAGGAAACAGACTGAGAAACCAGAATAAAAGTTTCTCCTGCAACCCTTTCCCTTTGTGCTAGATGTACGAACGTCTTTCCACATGCTCATTTCTGAGGGATAAGTGTGTGTGAAGCCGTCCTTCACCTATCTTGTTGGGAACACAAAGTTTCTTTTCAGTTGGGAACTACACTCCATACATATATAAGGGGACTTACGAGCTCCAACTCGGTTTTACAGAGAAAACTGCAGGAACTTCATACCGGCAGTAGGAAACAGACTGAGAAACCAGAGTAAAAATTTCTCTTGCAACCCATTCCCTTTGTGCTAGATGAACGAACGTCTCTCCACATGCTCAATTCTGAGAGATAAGTGTGTGTGAAAGCCGTCCTTCACCTAGCTTGTTGGGAACACAAAGTTTCTTTTCAGTTGCAAAATCCACTCCATACATATATATGGGTAGGTACTAGCTCCAACTCTGTTTTACAGTGAAAACTGCAGGAACTTCAAACCGGCTCTAGGAAACAGGCTAAGAAACCAGAGGAAAAGTTTCTCCTGCAACCCGTTCCCTTTGTGCTAGATGAACGAACGTCTCTCCACATGCTCAGTTCTGAGAGATATGTGTAAGTGAAAGCCGTCCTTCAAGTAGCTTGTTGGGAACACAAAGATTCTTTTCAGTTGCAAACTCCACTCCTTACATATATATGGGGAGGTAAGAGCTCCAACTTGGTTTTACAGGGAAAACTGCAGGAACTTCAAACCGGCAGTGGGAAACTGACTGAGAAACCAGAGTAAATGTTTCTCCTGCAAACCTTTCATTTTTGCTAGATGAACGAAAGTCTATCCACAAGTTCAGTTCTGAGAAATAATTGTGTGTGAAAGCATCCCTTCACCTACCTTTTTGGGAAAACAAAGTTTCTTTTCATTTGCAAACTCCACTCCATACATATATATGGGGAGGTACTAGCTCCAACTCGGTTTTACAGTGAAAACTGCAGGAACTTCAAACCGGCACTAGGAAACAGACTGAGAAACAGGAGTAAAAGTTTCTCCTGCAACCCTTTCCCTTTGTGCTAGATGAACGAAAGTCTCTACACATGCTCAGTTCTGAGAGGTAAGTGTGTGTGAAAGCCGTCCTTCACCTAGCTTGTTGGAAACACAAAGTTTCTTTTCAGATTAAACTCCACTCCATATATATATATAGGGATGTACTAACTCAAACTCGGTTTTACAGTGAAAACAGCAGGAATATCAAACCAGCATTAGGAAACAGACTGAGAAACCAGAGTAAAAGTATCTCCTGCTACCCGTTCCCTTTGTGCTAGATGAACGAACGTCTCTCCACATGCTCAGTTCTGAGAGATAAGTGTGTGTGAAAGCCGTTCTTCACCTAGCTTGTTGGGAACACAAAGTTTCTTTTCACTTGGAAATTTCAATCCATACATATATATGGGGAGGTACTAGCTCCAACTCGGTTTTACAGTGAAAACTGCAGGAACTTCAAACCGGCACTAGGAAACAGACTGAGAAACCAGAGTAAAAGTTTCTCCTGCAACCCGTTCCCTTTGTGCTACATGTACGAACGTCTCTCCACATGCTCATTTCTGAGAGAAAAGTGTGTGTGAAAGCCTTCCTTCACCTAGCTTGTTGGGAACACAAAGTTTCTTTTCAGTTGGGAACTCCACTCCATACTTATATATGGGGACTTACGAGCTCCAACTCGGTTTTACAGTGAAAACTGCAGGAACTTCAAACCGGCAGTAGGAAACAGACTGAGAAACCAGAGTAAAAGTTTCTCCTGCAACCCGTTCCCTTTGTGCCAAATGAACGAACGTCTCCCACATGCTCAGTTCTGAGAGATATTTGTGAGTGAAGCCATCCTTCAAGTAGCTTGTTGGGAACACAAAGTTTCTTTTTAGTTGCAAACCCCACTCCTTACATATATATAGGGAGGTACGAGCTCCCACTCGGATTTACAGTGAAAACTGCAGGAACTTCAAACCGGCAGTAGGAAACAGACTGAGAAACCAGAGTAAAAGTTTCTCCTGCAACCCGTTCCCTTAGTGCTAGATGAACGAACGTCTCTCCACATGCTCAGTTCTGAGAAATAGGTGTGTGTGAAAGCCGCAATTAACCTAGCTTGTTGGGAACACAAAGATTCTTTTCACTTGCAAACTCCACTCCATACATATATAATGGGAGGTACTAGCTCCAACTCAGGTTTACAGTGAAAACTGCAGGAACTTCAAACCGGCACTAGGAAACAGACTGAGAAACCAGAGTAAAAATTTCTCCAGCAACCCGTTCCCTTTGTGCTAGATGAACGAACTTATCCCACATACTCAGTTCTGAGAGATAAGTGTGTGTGAAGCCGTCCTTCACCTAGCTTGTTGGGAACACAAAGTTTCTTTTCAGTTGCAGACTCCACTCCATACATATATATGGGGAGGTACAAGCTCCAAATCGGTTTTACTGTGAAAACTGCAGGAACTTCAAACCGGCACTAGGAAACAGACTGAGAAACCAGAGAAAAAGTTGCTCCTGAAACCAGTTCCCTTTTTTGCTAGATGAATGAACGTCTCTCCACATGCTCAGTTCAGAGAGATATTTGTGTATGAAAGCCGTCCTTCACCTAGGTTGTTGGGAACACAAATTTTCTTTTCAGTTTCCAACTCCACTCCATACATATATATGGGGAGGTACTAGCTCCAACTCGGTTTTACAGTGAAAACTGCAGGAACTTCAAAACGGCACTAGGAAACAGACTGAAAAACCAGAGTAAAAGTTTCTCCTGCAAACCGTTCCCATTTTGCTAGATGAACGAACGTCTCTCCACATGCTCAGTTCAGAGAGATAAGTGTGTGTGAAGCCGTCCTTCACCTAGCTTGTTGGGAACACAAAGTTTCTTTTCAGATCATACTCCACTCCATATATATATATGGGGATGTACTAACTCAAACTCGGTTTTACAGAGAAAACAGCAGGAAATTCAAACCGGCAGTAGGAAACAGACTGAGAAACCAGAGTAAAAGTTTCCCCTGCAACCCGTTCATTTTGTGCTAGATGAACGAACGTCTCTCCACATGCTCAGTTCTGAGAGATAAGTGTGTGTGAAAGCCGTCCTTCACCTAGCTTGTTGGGAACACAAAGTTTCTCTTCACTTGGAAATTCCAATCGATACATATATATGGGGAGGTACTAGCTCCAACTCGGTTTTACAGTGAAAACTGCAGTAACTTCAAACCGGCAGTAGGAAACAGACTGAGAAACCAGAGTAAAGTTTCTCCTGCAACCCGTTCCCTTTGTGCTAGATGAACGAACGTCTCTCCACATGCTCAGTTCTGAGAGATAAGTGTGTGTGAAAGCCGTCCTTCACCTAGCTTGTTGGGAACACAAAGTTTCTTTTTAGTTGCAAACTCCACCCCATACATATATATGGGTAGGTACTAGCTCCAACTCGGTTTTACAGTGAAAACTGCAGGAACTTCAAACCGGCAGTAGGAAACAGACTGAGAAACCAGAGTAAAAGTTTCTCCTGCAACCCGTTCCCTTTGTGCTAGATGTACGAACGTCTCTCCACATGCTCATTTCTGATAGAAAAGTGTGTGTGAAAGCCTTCCTTCACCTAGCTTGTTGGGAACACAAAGTTTCTTTTCAGTTGGGAACTCCACTCCATACTTATATATGGGGACTTACGAGCTCCAACTCGGTTTTACAGTGAAAACTGCAGGAACTTCAAACCGGCAGTAGGAAACAGACTGAGAAACCAGAGTAAAAGTTTCTCCTGCAACCCGTTCCCTTTGTGCCAAATGAACGAACGTCTCCCACATGCTCAGTTCTGAGAGATATTTGTGAGTGAAGCCATCCTTCAAGTAGCTTGTTGGGAACACAAAGTTTCTTTTTAGTTGCAAACCCCACTCCTTACATATATATAGGGAGGTACGAGCTCCCACTCGGATTTACAGTGAAAACTGCAGGAACTTCAAACCGGCAGTAGGAAACAGACTGAGAAACCAGAGTAAAAGTTTCTCCTGCAACCCGTTCCCTTAGTGCTAGATGAACGAACGTCTCTCCACATGCTCAGTTCTGAGAAATAGGTGTGTGTGAAAGCCGCAATTAACCTAGCTTGTTGGGAACACAAAGATTCTTTTCACTTGCAAACTCCACTCCATACATATATAATGGGAGGTACTAGCTCCAACTCAGGTTTACAGTGAAAACTGCAGGAACTTCAAACCGGCACTAGGAAACAGACTGAGAAACCAGAGTAAAAATTTCTCCAGCAACCCGTTCCCTTTGTGCTAGATGAACGAACTTATCCCACATACTCAGTTCTGAGAGATAAGTGTGTGTGAAGCCGTCCTTCACCTAGCTTGTTGGGAACACAAAGTTTCTTTTCAGTTGCAGACTCCACTCCATACATATATATGGGGAGGTACAAGCTCCAAATCGGTTTTACTGTGAAAACTGCAGGAACTTCAAACCGGCACTAGGAAACAGACTGAGAAACCAGAGAAAAAGTTGCTCCTGAAACCAGTTCCCTTTTTTGCTAGATGAATGAACGTCTCTCCACATGCTCAGTTCAGAGAGATATTTGTGTATGAAAGCCGTCCTTCACCTAGGTTGTTGGGAACACAAATTTTCTTTTCAGTTTCCAACTCCACTCCATACATATATATGGGGAGGTACTAGCTCCAACTCGGTTTTACAGTGAAAACTGCAGGAACTTCAAAACGGCACTAGGAAACAGACTGAAAAACCAGAGTAAAAGTTTCTCCTGCAAACCGTTCCCATTTTGCTAGATGAACGAACGTCTCTCCACATGCTCAGTTCAGAGAGATAAGTGTGTGTGAAGCCGTCCTTCACCTAGCTTGTTGGGAACACAAAGTTTCTTTTCAGATCATACTCCACTCCATATATATATATGGGGATGTACTAACTCAAACTCGGTTTTACAGAGAAAACAGCAGGAAATTCAAACCGGCAGTAGGAAACAGACTGAGAAACCAGAGTAAAAGTTTCCCCTGCAACCCGTTCATTTTGTGCTAGATGAACGAACGTCTCTCCACATGCTCAGTTCTGAGAGATAAGTGTGTGTGAAAGCCGTCCTTCACCTAGCTTGTTGGGAACACAAAGTTTCTCTTCACTTGGAAATTCCAATCGATACATATATATGGGGAGGTACTAGCTCCAACTCGGTTTTACAGTGAAAACTGCAGTAACTTCAAACCGGCAGTAGGAAACAGACTGAGAAACCAGAGTAAAGTTTCTCCTGCAACCCGTTCCCTTTGTGCTAGATGAACGAACGTCTCTCCACATGCTCAGTTCTGAGAGATAAGTGTGTGTGAAAGCCGTCCTTCACCTAGCTTGTTGGGAACACAAAGTTTCTTTTTAGTTGCAAACTCCACCCCATACATATATATGGGTAGGTACTAGCTCCAACTCGGTTTTACAGTGAAAACTGCAGGAACTTCAAACCGGCAGTAGGAAACAGACTGAGAAACCAGAGTAAAAGTTTCTCCTGCAACCCGTTCCCTTTGTGCTAGATGTACGAACGTCTCTCCACATGCTCATTTCTGATAGAAAAGTGTGTGTGAAAGCCTTCCTTCACCTAGCTTGTTGGGAACACAAAGTTTCTTTTCAGTTGGGAACTCCACTCCATACTTATATATGGGGACTTACGAGCTCCAACTCGGTTTTACAGTGAAAACTGCAGGAACTTCAAACCGGCAGTAGGAAACAGACTGAGAAACCAGAGTAAAAGTTTCTCCTGCAACCCGTTCCCTTTGTGCCAAATGAACGAACGTCTCCCACATGCTCAGTTCTGAGAGATATTTGTGAGTGAAGCCATCCTTCAAGTAGCTTGTTGGGAACTCAAAGTTTCTTTTTAGTTGCAAACCCCACTCCTTACATATATATAGGGAGGTACGAGCTCCCACTCGGATTTACAGTGAAAACTGCAGGAACTTCAAACCGGCAGTAGGAAACAGACTGAGAAACCAGAGTAAAAGTTTCTCTTGCAACCCATTCCCTTTGTGCTAGATGAACGAACGTCTCTCCACATGCTCAATTCTGAGAGATAAGTGTGTGTGAACGCCGTCCTTCACCTAGCTTGTTGGGAACACAAAGTTTCTTTTCAGTTGCAAAATCCACTCCATACATATATATGGGTAGGTACTAGCTCCAACTCTGTTTTACAGTGAAAACTGCAGGAACTTCAAACTGGCACTAGGGAACAGACTGAGAAACCAGAGGAAAAGTTTCTCCTGCAACCCGTTCCCTTTGTGCTAGATGAACGAACGTCTCTCCACATGCTCAGTTCTGAGAGATATGTGTAAGTGAAAGCCGTCCTTCAAGTAGCTTGTTGGGAACACAAAGATTCTTTTCAGTTGCAAACTCCACTCCTTACATATATATGGGGAGGTAAGAGCTCCAACTTGGTTTTACAGGGAAAACTGCAGGAACTTCAAACCGGCAGTGGGAAACTGACTGAGAAACCAGAGTAAATGTTTCTCCTGCAAACCTTTCATTTTTGCTAGATGAACGAACGTCTATCCACAAGTTCAGTTCTGAGAAATAATTGTGTGTGAAAGCATCCCTTCACCTACCTTTTTGGGAAAACAAAGTTTCTTTTCATTTGCAAACTCCACTCCATACATATATATGGGGAGGTACTAGCTCCAACTCGGTTTTACAGTGAAAACTGCAGGAACTTCAAACCGGCACTAGGAAACAGACTGAGAAACAAGAGTAAAAGTTTCTCCTGCAACCCTTTCCCTTTGTGCTAGATGAACGAACGTCTCTACACATGCTCAGTTCTGAGAGGTAAGTGTGTGTGAAAGCCGTCCTTCAGCTAGCTTGATGGGAACACAAAGTTTCTTTTCAATTGCAAAATCCACTCCATACATATATACGGGGAGGTACTAGCTCCAACTCGGTTTTACAGTGAAAACTGCAGGAACTTCAAACCGGCACTAGGAAACAGACTGAGAAACAAGAGTAAAAGTTTCTCCTGCAACCCGTTCCCTTTGTGCCAAATGAACGAACGTCTCCCACATGCTCAGTTCTGAGAGATATTTGTGAGTGAAGCCATCCTTCAAGTAGCTTGTTGGGAACTCAAAGTTTCTTTTTAGTTGCAAACCCCACTCCTTACATATATATAGGGAGGTACGAGCTCCCACTCGGATTTACAGTGAAAACTGCAGGAACTTCAAACCGGCAGTAGGAAACAGACTGAGAAACCAGAGTAAAAGTTTCTCCTGCAACCCATTCCATTAGTGCTAGATGAACGAACGTCTCTCCACATGCTCAGTTCTGAGAAATAGGTGTGTGTGAAAGCCGCAATTAACCTAGCTTGTTGGGAACACAAAGTTTCTTTTCACTTGCAAACTCCACTCCATACATATATAATGGGAGTTACTAGCTCCAACTCAGGTTTACAGTGAAAACTGCAGGAACTTCAAACCGGCACTAGGAAACAGACTGAGAAACCAGAGTAAAAATTTCTCCAGCAACCCGTTCCCTTTGTGCTAGATGAACGAACTTCTCCCACATGCTCAGTTCTGAGAGATAAGTGTGTGTGAAGCCGTCCTTCACCTAGCTTGTTGGGAACACAAAGTTTCTTTTCAGTTGCAGACTCCACTCCATACATATATATGGGGAGGTACAAGCTCCAAATCGGTTTTACTGTAAAAACTGCAGGAACTTCAAACCGGCACTAGGAAACAGACTGAGAAACCAGAGAAAAAGTTGCTCCTGAAACCAGTTCCCTTTTTTGCTAGATGAATGAACGTCTCTCCACATGCTCAGTTCAGAGAGATATTTGTGTATGAAAGCCGTCCTTCACCTAGGTTGTTGGGAACACAAATTTTCTTTTCAGTTTCCAACTCCACTCCATACATATATATGGGGAGGTACTAGCTCCAACTCGGTTTTACAGTGAAAACTGCAGGAACTTCAAAACGGCACTAGGAAACAGACTGAAAAACCAGAGTAAAAGTTTCTCCTGCAAACCGTTCCCATTTTGCTAGATGAACGAACGTCTCTCCACATGCTCAGTTCAGAGAGATAAGTGTGTGTGAAGCCGTCCTTCACCTAGCTTGTTGGGAACACAAAGTTTCTTTTCAGATCATACTCCACTCCATATATATATATGGGGATGTACTAACTCAAACTCGGTTTTACAGAGAAAACAGCAGGAAATTCAAACCGGCAGTAGGAAACAGACTGAGAAACCATAGTAAAAGTTTCTCCTGCAACCCGTTCATTTTGTGCTAGATGAACGAACGTCTCTCCACATGCTCAGTTCTGAGAGATAAGTGTGTGTGAAAGCCGTCCTTCACCTAGCTTGTTGGGAACACAAAGTTTCTCTTCACATGGAAATTCCAATCGATACATATATATGGGGAGGTACTAGCTCCAACTCGGTTTTACAGTGAAAACTGCAGGAACTTCAAACCGGCAGTAGGAAATAGACTGAGAAACCAGAGTAAAAGTTTCTCCTGCAACCCGTTCCCTTTGTGCTAGATGTACGAACGTCTTTCCACATACTCAGTTCTGAGAGATAATTGTGTGTGAAAGCCGTCCTTCACCTAGCTTTTGGGAACACAAAGTTTCTTTTCAGTAGGGAACTCCACTCCATACATATATATGGGGACTTACGAGCTCCAACTCGGTTTTACAGTGAAAACTGCAGGAACTTCAAAACGGCACTAGGAAACAGACTGAGAAACCACTTTAAAAGATTCTCCAGCAACCCGTTCCCTTTGTGCTAAATGAACGAACGTCTCCCACATGCTCAGTTCTGAGAGATAAGTGTGTGTGAAGCCGTCCTTCACCTAGCTTGTTGGGAACACAAAGTTTTTTTTCAGTTGCAAACTCCACTCCATAAATATATATGGGGAGGTACAAGCTCCAACACGGTTTTACAGTGAAAACTGCAGGAATTTCAAACCGGCACTATGAAACAGACTGAGAAACCAGAGTAAATATTTCTACTGCAACCCGTACAATTTGTGCTAGATAAACGAACGTCTCTCCACATGCTCAGTTCTGAGAGATATTTGTGAGTGAAGCCAAACTTCAAGTAGCTTGTTGGGAACACAAAGTTTCTTTTCAGTTGCAAACTCCACTCCTTACATATATATGGGGAGGTACGAGCTCCAACTCGGTTTTACAGGGAAAAATGTAGGAACTTCAAAACAGCAGTAGGAAACAGACTGAGAAACCAGAGTAAATGTTTCTCCTGCAACCCGTTCCTTAGTGCTAGATGAACGAACGTCTCTCCACATGCTCAGTTCTGAGAAATAAGTGTGTGTGAAAGCCGCTCTTAACCTAGCTTGTTGGGAACACAAAGTTTCTTTTCACTTGGAAACTCCACTCCATACATACATAATGGGAGGGTCTAGCTCCAACTCGGTTTTACAGTGAAAACTGCAGGAATTTCAAACCGGCACTAGGAAACAGACTGAGAAACCAGAGTAAAAGTTTCACCTGCAACCCTTTCCCTTTGTGCTAGATGAACGAACGTCTCTACACATGCTCAGTTCTGAGAGGTAAGTGTGTGTGAAAGCCGTCCTTCAGCTAGCTTGATGGGAACACAAAGTTTCTTTTCAATTGCCAAATCCACTCCATACATATATACGGGGAGGTACTAGCTCCAACTCGGTTTTACAGTGAAAACTGCAGGAACTTCAAACCGGAACAAGGAAACAGACTGAGAAACCAGAATAAAAGTTTCTCCTGCAACCCTTTCCCTTTGTGCTAGATGTACGAACGTCTTTCCACATGCTCATTTCTGAGGGATAAATGTGTGTGAAGCCGTCCTTCACCTATCTTGTTGGGAACACAAAGTTTCTTTTCAGTTGGGAACTACACTCCATACATATATAAGGGGACTTACGAGCTCCAACTCGGTTTTACAGAGAAAACTGCAGGAACTTCATACCGGCAGTAGGAAACAGACTGAGAAACCAGAGTAAAAGTTTCTCTTGCAACCCATTCCCTTTGTGCTAGATGAACGAACGTCTCTCCACATGCTCAATTCTGAGAGATAAGTGTGTGTGAACGCCGTCCTTCACCTAGCTTGTTGGGAACACAAAGTTTCTTTTCAGTTGCAAAATCCACTCCATACATATATATGGGTAGGTACTAGCTCCAACTCTGTTTTACAGTGAAAACTGCAGGAACTTCAAACTGGCACTAGGGAACAGACTGAGAAACCAGAGGAAAAGTTTCTCCTGCAACCCGTTCCCTTTGTGCTAGATGAACGAACGTCTCTCCACATGCTCAGTTCTGAGAGATATGTGTAAGTGAAAGCCGTCCTTCAAGTAGCTTGTTGGGAACACAAAGATTCTTTTCAGTTGCAAACTCCACTCCTTACATATATATGGGGAGGTAAGAGCTCCAACTTGGTTTTACAGGGAAAACTGCAGGAACTTCAAACCGGCAGTGGGAAACTGACTGAGAAACCAGAGTAAATGTTTCTCCTGCAAACCTTTCATTTTTGCTAGATGAACGAAAGTCTATCCACAAGTTCAGTTCTGAGAAATAATTGTGTGTGAAAGCATCCCTTCACCTACCTTTTTGGGAAAACAAAGTTTCTTTTCATTTGCAAACTCCACTCCATACATATATATGGGGAGGTACTAGCTCCAACTCGGTTTTACAGTGAAAACTGCAGGAACTTCAAACCGGCACTAGGAAACAGACTGAGAAACAAGAGTAAAAGTTTCTCCTGCAACCCTTTCCCTTTGTGCTAGATGAACGAACGTCTCTACACATGCTCAGTTCTGAGAGGTAAGTGTGTGTGAAAGCCGTCCTTCAGCTAGCTTGATGGGAACACAAAGTTTCTTTTCAATTGCAAAATCCACTCCATACATATATACGGGGAGGTACTAGCTCCAACTCGGTTTTACAGTGAAAACTGCAGGAACTTCAAACCGGAACTAGGAAACAGACTGAGAAACCAGAATAAAAGTTTCTCCTGCAACCCGTTCCCTTTGTGCTAGATGTACGAACGTCTCTCCACATGCTCAGTTCTGAGAGATAACTGTGTGTGAAAGCCGTCCTTCACGTAACTTGTTGGGAACACAAAGTTTCTTTTCAGTTGGGAACTCCAATCCTTACATATATATGGGGACTTACGAGCTCCAACTCGGTGTTACAGTGAAAACTGCAGGAACTTCAAACCGGCACTAGGAAACAGCCTGAGAAACCAGATTAAAAGTTTCTCCAGCAACTTGTTCCCTTTGTGCTAAATGAACGAACGTCTCCCACATGCCAAATCAGAGAGATAAGTGTGTTTGAAAGCCGTCCTTCACCTAGCTTGTGGGGAACACAAAGTTTCTTTTCAGTTGCCAACCCCACTCCATACATATAAATGGGGAGGTACTAGCTCCAACTCTGTTTTACAGTGAAAACTGCAGGAAATTCAAACCGGCACTAGGAAACAGACTGAGAAACCAGAGTAAAAGTTTCTCCTGCTACCCGTTCCCTTTGTGCTAGATGAACGAACGTCTCCCACATGCTCAGTTCTGAGAAATAAGTGTGTGTGAAAGCCGACCTTCACCAAGCTTGTTGGGAACACAAAGTTTCTTTTCAGTTGCAAACTCCACTCCATAAATATATATGGGGAGGTACAAGCTCCAACTCAGTTTTACAGTGAAAACTGCAGGTATTTCAAACCGGCACTAGGAAACAGACTGAGAAACCAGAGTAAAAGTTTCTACTGCAACCAGTTCCAATTGTGCTAGATGAACGAACGTCTCTCCACATGCTCAGTTCTGAGAGATATGTGTGAGTGAAAGCCGTCCTTCAAGTAGCTTGTTGGGAACACAAAGATTCTTTGCACTTGGAAATTCCACTCCTTACATATATATGGGGAGGTACGAGCTCCAACACTGTTTTACAGGGAAAACTGCAGGAACTTCAAACCGGCAGTAGGAAACACACTGAGAAACCGGAGAAAAAGTTTCTCCTGCAAACCATTCCCTTTGTGCTAGATGAACGAACGTCTCTCCGCATGCTCAGTTCTGAGAGATAAGTGTGTGTGAAAGCCGTCCTTCGCCAAGCTTGTTGGGAACACAAAGTTTCTTTTCAGTTGCTGACTGCACTCCATACATATATATGGGGAGGTACTATCCCCAACTCGGTTTTACAGTGAAAACTGCAGGAACTTCAAACCGGCACTAGGAAACAGACTGAGAAACCAGAGTAAAATTTCTCCTGCAACCCGTTCCCTTTGTGCTAGATGAACGAACGTCTCTCCACATGCTCAGTTATGTGAGATAAGTGTGTGTGAAAGCCGACTTTCACCTAGCTTGTTGGGAACTCAGAGTTTCTTTTCAGTTGGAAACTCCACGCCATACATATATATGGGGACATACGAGCTCCAACTCGGTTTACAGTGAAAACTGCAGGAAATTCAAACCGGCACTAGGAAACAGACTGAGAAACCAGAGTAAAATTTTCTCCTGCAACCCGTTCCGTTTGTGCTAGATGAACGAACGTCTCTCCAGATGCTCAGTTCTGAGACATATGTGTGTATGAAAGCCGTCCTTCACCTAGCTTGTTGGGAAAACAAATTTTTTTTCAGTTGCAAATTTCACTCCATACATATATATAGGGAGGTAATAGCTCCAACTCGGTTTTACAGTGAAAAATGCAGGAACTTCAAACCGGCAGTAGGAAACAGACTGAGAAACCAGAGTAAAAATTTCACCTGCAACCCTTTCCCTTTGTGCTAGATGAACGAACATCTCTCCACATGCTCAGTTCTGAGAGATAAGTGTGTGTGAAAGCCGTCCTTCACCTAGCTTGTTGGGAACACAAAGATACTATTCACTTGGAAATTCCACTCCATACGTATACATGGGGAGGTACTAGCTCCAACTCGCTTTTACAGTGAAAACTGCAGGAACTTCTAACCGGCTCTAGGAAACATACTGAGAAACCAGAGTAAAAGTTTCTCCTGCAACCCTTTCCCTTTGTGCTAGATGAACGAACGTCTCTCCACATGCCCATTTCAGAGAGATAAGTGTGTGTGAAGCAGTCCTTCAACTAGCTTGTTGGGAACACAAAGTTTATTTTCAGTTGGAAACTCGAATCCATACATATATATGAGGACGTACGAGCTCCAACTCGGTTTTACAGTGAAAATTGCAGGAACTTCAAACCGGCACTAGGAAACAGACTGAGAAACCAGAGTAAAAGTTTCTCCTGCAACCCTTTCCCTTTGTGCTAGATGAACGAACGTCTCTCCACATGCTCAGTTCTGAGAGATATGTGTGTGTGAAGCAGTCCTTCACCAAACTTGTTGGGAACACAAAGTTTCTTTTCAGTTGGAAACTCCACTCCATAAATATATATGGGGAGGTACAAGCTCCAACTCGGTTTTACAGTGAAAACTTCAGGAACTTCAAACCGGCACTAGGAAACATACTGAGAAACCAGAGTAAAATTTTCTCCTGCAACCCGTTCTTTTTGCGCTAGATGAACGAACGTCTCTCCACATGCTCAGTTCTGAGAGATATGTGTGTGTGAAAGCCGTCCTTCACGTAGCTTGTTGGGAACACAAAGTTTCTTTTCAGATTCAAATTCCACTCCATAAATATATATAGGGAGGTAGTAGCTTCAACTCGGTTTTACAGTGAAAAATGCAGGAACTTCAAACCGGCAGTAGGAAACAGACTGAGAAACCAGAGTAAAAGTTTCCCCTGCAACCCGTTCCCTTTGTGATAGATGAACGAACATCTCTCCACATGCTCAGTTCTGAGAGATAAGTGTGTGTGAAAGCCGTCCTTCACCTAGCTTGTTGGGTATCTCTCTCAGAACTGAGCATGTGGAAAGACGTTCGTTCATCTAGCACAAAGGGAACGGTTTGCAGGAGAAACTTTTACTCTAGTTTCTCAGAATGTTTCCTAGTGCTGTTTGAAGTTCCTGCAATTTTCACTGTAAAACCGAGTTGGAGCTAGTACCTCCCCATATATATGTATGGATTCGAGTTTCCAACTGAAAAGAAACTTTGTGTTCCCAACAAGCTAGTTGAAGGACTGTTTCACACACACTTATCTCTCAGAACTGAGCATGTGGAGAGACGTTCGTTCATCTAGCACAAAGGGAACGGTTTGCAGGAGAAAGTTTTACTCTGGTTTCTCAGAATGTTTCTTAGTGCTGTTTGAAGTTCCTGCAGTTTTCACTGTAAAACCGAGTTGGAGCTCGTACCTCCCCATATATATGTATGGAGTGGAGTTTCCAACTGAAAAGAAACTTTGTGTTCCCAACAAGCTAGGTGAAGGACGGCTTTCACACACACTTATCTCTCAGAACTGAGCATGTGGAGAGATAATCGTTCATCTAGCACAAAGTGAACGGGTTGCAAGAGAAACCTTTACTCTGGTTTCTCAGTCTGTTTCCTACTGCCGGTATGAAGTTCCTGCAGTTTTCCCTGTAAAACCGAGTTGGAGCTCGTACCTGCCCATATATATGTAAGGAGTGGAGTTTGCAACTGAAAAGAAACTTTGTGTTCGCGACAAGCTAGTTGAAGGACGGCTTTCACTCACATATATCTCTCAGAACTGAGCATGTGGAGAGACATTCGTTCATCTATCACAAAGTGAACGGTTTGCAGGAGAAACTTTTACTCTTGTTTCTCAGAATGTTTCCTGGTGCTGTTTGAAGTTCCTGCAGTTTTCACTGTAAAACCGAGTTGGAGCTCGTACCTCCCCATATATATGTAAGGAGTGGAGTTTGCAACTGAAAAGAAACTTTGTGTTCCCAACAAGCTAGTTGAAGGACGGCTTTCACTCACATATATCTCTCAGAATTGAGCATGTGGAGAGACATTCGTTCATCTAGCACAAATGGAACGGGTTGCAGGAGAATCTTTTACTCTGGTTTCTCAGTATGTTTCCTAGTGCCGGTTTGAATTTCCTGCATTTTCACTGTAAAACCGAGTTGGAGCTAGTACTTCCCCATATATATGTATGGAGTAGGGTTTGCAACTGAAAAGAAACTTTGTGTTCCCAACAAGCTAGGTAAAGGACGGCTTTCACACACATTTATCTCTCAAAACTGAGCATGTGGAGAGACGTTCGTTCATCTAGCACAAAGGGAACGGTTTGCAGGAGAAACTTTTACTCTGGTTTCTCAGTCTGTTTCCTAGTGCCTGTTTGATGTTCCTGCAATTTTCACTGTAAAACCGAGTTGGAGCTCGTACATACCCATATATATGTATGGATTCGAGTTTCCAACTGAAAAGAAACTTTGTGTTCCCAACAAGCTATGTGAAGGACTGCTTCACACACATTTATCTCTCAAAACTGAGCATGTGGAGAGACGTTCGTTCATCTAGCACAAAGGGAACGGGTTGCAGGAGAAACTTTTACTCTGGTTTCTCAGTCTGTTTCCTAGTGCCGGTTTGAAGTTCCTGCAGTTTTCACTGTAAAACCGAGTTGGAGCTAGTACCTCCCCATATATATGTATGGAGTGGAATTTCCAAGTGAAAAGAATCTTTGTGTTCCCAACAAGCTAGGTGAAGGACGGCTTTCACACACACTTATTTCTCACAACTGAGCATGTGGAGAGACGTTCGTTCATCTAGCACAAATGGAACGGTATGCAGTAGAAACTTTTACTCTGGTTTCTCAGTCTGTTTCCTAGTGCCGGTTTGAAATTCCTGCAGTTTTCACTGTAAAACCGAGTTGGAGCTCGTACGTCCCCATATATATGTATGGCCTGGAGTTTCCAACTGAAAAGAAACTTTGGGTTCCCAACAAGCTAGGTGAAGGTCGGCTTTCACACACACATATCTCTCATAACTGAGCATGTGGAGAGACGTTCTTTCATCTAGCACAAAGGGAACTGGTTGCAGGAGAAACTTTTACTCTGGTTTCTCAGTCTGTTTCCTAGTGCCGGTTTGAAGTTCCTGCAGTTTTCTCTGTAAAACCGAGTTGGAGCTCATACGTCCCCATATAAATGTATGGCGTGGAGTTTCCAACTGAAAAGAAACTTTGTGTTCCCAACAAGCTTAGTGAAGGACGGCTTTCACACACAATTATCTCTCAGAACTGAGCATGTGGAAAGACGTTCGTTCATCTAGCACAAAGGGAACGGTTTGCAGGAGAAACATTTACTCTAGTTTCTCAGAATGTTTCCTAGTGCTGTTTGAAGTTCCTGCAATTTTCACTGTAAAACCGAGTTGGAGCTAGTACCTCCCCATATATATGTATGGATTCGAGTTTCCAACTGAAAAGAAACTTTGTGTTCCCAACAAGCTAGTTGAAGGACTGTTTCACACACACTTATCTCTCAGAACTGAGCATGTGGAGAGACGTTCGTTCATCTAGCACAAAGGGAACGGTTTGCAGGAGAAAGTTTTACTCTGGTTTCTCAGAATGTTTCTTAGTGCTGTTTGAAGTTCCTGCAGTTTTCACTGTAAAACCGAGTTGGAGCTCGTACCTCCCCATATATATGTATGGAGTGGAGTTTCCAACTGAAAAGAAACTTTGTGTTCCCAACAAGCTAGGTGAAGGACGGCTTTCACACACACTTATCTCTCAGAACTGAGCATGTGGAGAGATAATCGTTCATCTAGCACAAAGGGAACGGGTTGCAGGAGAAACCTTTACTCTGGTTTCTCAGTCGGTTTCCTACTGCCGGTATGAAGTTCCTGCAGTTTTCCCTGTAAAACCGAGTTGGAGCTCGTACCTGCCCATATATATGTAAGGAGTGGAGTTTGCAACTGAAAAGAAACTTTGTGTTCCCGACAAGCTAGTTGAAGGACGGCTTTCACTCACATATATCTCTCAGAACTGAGCATGTGGAGAGACATTCGTTCATCTAGCACAAAGTGAACGTTTTGCAGGAGAAACTTTTACTCTTGTTTCTCAGAATGTTTCCTAGTGCTGTTTGAAGTTCCTGCAGTTTTCACTGTAAAACCGAGTTGGAGCTCGTACCTCCCCATATATATGTAAGGAGTGGAGTTTGCAACTGAAAAGAAACTTTGTGTTCCCAACAAGCTAGTTGAAGGACGGCTTTCACTCTCATATATCTCTCAGAATTGAGCATGTGGAGAGACATTCGTTCATTTAGCACAAATGGAACGGGTTGCAGGAGAATCTTTTACTCTGGTTTCTCAGTATGTTTCCTAGTGCCGGTTTGAATTTCCTGCAGTTTTCACTGTAAAACCGAGTTGGAGCTAGTACTTCCCCATATATATGTATGGAGTAGGGTTTGCAACTGAAAAGAAACTTTGTGTTCCCAACAAGCTACGTAAAGGACGGCTTTCACACACACTTATTTCTCAGAACTTAGCATGTGGAGAGACGTTCGTTCATCTAGCACAAAGGGAACGGTTTGCAGGAGAAACTTTTACTCTGGTTTCTCAGTCTGTTTCCTAGTTCCTGTTTGATGTTCCTGCAATTTTCACTGTAAAACCGAGTTGGAGCTCGTACATACCCATATATATGTATGGATTCGAGTTTCCAACTGAAAAGAAACTTTGTGTTCCCAACAAGCTATGTGAAGGACTGCTTCACACACATTTATCTCTCAAAACTGAGCATGTGGAGAGACGTTCGTTCATCTAGCACAAAGGGAACGGGTTGCAGGAGAAACTTTTACTCTGGTTTCTCAGTCTGTTTCCTAGTGCCGGTTTGAAGTTCCTGCAGTTTTCACTGTAAAACCGAGTTGGAGCTAGTACCTCCCCATATATATGTATGGAGTGGAATTTCCAAGTGAAAAGAATCTTTGTGTTCCCAACAAGCTAGGTGAAGGACGGCTTTCACACACACTTATTTCTCACAACTGAGCATGTGGAGAGACGTTCGTTCATCTAGCACAAATGGAACGGGTTGCAGGGGAAACTTTTACTCTGGTTTCTCAGTCTGTTTCCTAGTGCCGGTTTGAAATTCCTGCAGTTTTCACTGTAAAACCGAGTTGGAGCTCGTACGTCCCCATATATATGTATGGCGTGGAGTTTCCAACTGAAAAGAAACTTTGGGTTCCCAACAAGCTAGGTGAAGTTCGGCTTTCACACACACATATCTCTCATAACTGAGCATGTGGAGAGACGTTCTTTCATCTAGCACAAAGGGAACTGGTTGCAGGAGAAACTTTTACTCTGGTTTCTCAGTCTGTTTCCTAGTGCCGGTTTGAAGTTCCTGCAGTTTTCTCTGTAAAACCGAGTTGGGGATAGTACCTCCCCATATATATGTATGGTTTGGAGTTTGCAACTGAAAAGAAACTTTGTGTTCCCAACAAGCTTAGTGAAGGACGGCTTTCACACACAATTATCTCTCAGAACTGAGCATGTGGAAAGACGTTCGTTCACCTAGCACAAAGGGAACGGTTTGCAGGAGAATCTTTTACTCTAGTTTCTCAGAATGTTTCCTAGTGCTGTTTGAAGTTCCTGCAATTTTCACTGTAAAACCGAGTTGGAGCTAGTACCTCCCCATATATATGTATGGATTCGAGTTTCCAACTGAAAAGAAAATTTGTGTTCCCAACAAGCTAGTTGAAGGACTGTTTCACACACACTTATCTCTCAGAACTGAGGATGTGGAGAGACGTTCGTTCATCTAGCACAAAGGGAACGGTTTGCAGGAGAAAGTTTTACTCTGGTTTCTCAGAATGTTTCTTAGTGCTGTTTGAAGTTCCTGCAGTTTTCACTGTAAAACCGAGTTGGAGCTCGTACCTCCCCATATATATGTATGGAGTGGAGTTTCCAACTGAAAAGAAACTTTGTGTTCCCAACAAGCTAGGTGAAGGACGGCTTTCACACACATTTATCTCTCAGAACTGAGCATGTGGAGAGATAATCGTTCATCTAGCACAAAGGGAACGGGTTGCAGGAGAAACCTTTACTCTGGTTTCTCAGTCTGTTTCCTAGTGCCGGTTTGAAGTTCCTGCAGTTTTCTCTGTAAAACCGAGTTGGAGCTCGTACGTCCCCATATAAATGTATGGCGTGGAGTTTCCAACTGAAAAGAAACTTTGTGTTCCCAACAAGCTTACTGAAGGACGGCTTTCACACACAATTATCTCTCAGAACTGAGCATGTGGAAAGACGTTCGTTCATCTAGCACAAAGGGAACGGTTTGCAGGAGAAACTTTTACTCTAGTTTCTCAGAATGTTTCCTAGTGCTGTTTGAAGTTCCTGCAATTTTCACTGTAAAACCGAGTTGGAGCTAGTACCTCCCCATATATATGTATGGATTCGAGTTTCCAACTGAAAAGAAACTTTGTGTTCCCAACAAGCTAGTTGAAGGACTGTTTCACACACACTTATCTCTCAGAAATGAGCATGTGGAGAGACGTTCGTTCATCTAGCACAAAGGGAACGGTTTGCAGGAGAAAGTTTTACTCTGGTTTCTCAGAAAGTTTCTTAGTGCTGTTTGGAGTTCCTGCAGTTTTCACTGTAAAACCGAGTTGGAGCTAGTACCTCCCCATATATATGTATGGAGTGGAGTTTACAACTGAAAAGAAACTTTGTGTTCCCAACAAGCTAGGTGAAGGACGGCTTTCACACACACTTATCTCTCAGAACTGAGCATGTGGAGAGATAATCGTTCATCAAGCACAAAGGGAACGGGTTGCAGGAGAAACCTTTACTCTGGTTTCTCAGTCTGTTTCCTACTGCCGGTATGAAGTTCCTGCAGTTTTCCCTGTAAAACCGAGTTGGAGCTCGTACCTGCCCATATATATGTAAGGAGTGGAGTTTGCAACTGAAAAGAAACTTTGTGTTCCTGACAAGCTAGTTGAAGGACGGCTTTCACTCACATATATCTCTCAGAACTGAGCATGTGGAGAGACATTCGTTCATCTAGCACAAAGTGAACGGTTTGCAGGAGAAACTTTTACTCTTGTTTCTCAGAATGTTTCCTAGTGCTGTTTGAAGTTCCTGCAGTTTTCACTGTAAAACCGAGTTGGAGCTCGTACCTCCCCATATATATGTAAGGAGTGGAGTTTGCAACTGAAAAGAAACTTTGTGTTCCCAACAAGCTAGTTGAAGGACGGCTTTCACTCACATATATCTCTCAGAATTGAGCATGTGGAGAGACATTCGTTCATCTAGCACAAATGGAACGGGTTGCAGGAGAATCTTTTACTCTGGTTTCTCAGTATGTTTCCTAGTGCCGGTTTGAAGTTCCTGCAGTTTTCACTGTAAAACCGAGTTGGAGCTAGTACTTCCCCATATATATGTATGGAGTAGGGTTTGCAACTGAAAAGAACCTTTGTGTTCCCAACAAGCTAGGTAAAGGACGGCTTTCACACACACTTATTTCTCAGAACTTAGCATGTGGAGAGACGTTCGTTCATCTAGCACAAAGGGAACGGTTTGCAGGAGAAATTTTTACTCTGGTTTATCAGTCTGTTTCCTAGTGCCTGTTTGATGTTCCTGCAATTTTCACTGTAAAACCGAGTTGGAGCTCCTACATACCCATATATATGTATGGATTCGAGTTTCCAACTGAAAAGAAACTTTGTGTTCCCAACAAGCTATGTGAAGGACTGTTTCACACACATTTATCTCTCAAAACTGAGCATGTGGAGAGACGTTCGTTCATCTAGCACAAAGGGAACGGGTTGCAGGAGAAACTTTTACTCTGGTTTCTCAGTCTGTTTCCTAGTGCCGGTTTGAAGTTCCTGCAGTTTTCACTGTAAAACCGAGTTGGAGCTAGTACCTCCCCATATATATGTATGGAGTGGAATTTCCAAGTGAAAAGAATCTTTGTGTTCCCAACAAGCTAGGTGAAGGACGGCTTTCACACACACTTATTTCTCACAACTGAGCATGTGGAGAGACGTTCGTTCATCTAGCACAAATGGAACGGGTTGCAGGAGAAAATTTTACTCTGGTTTCTCAGTCTGTTTCCTAGTGCCGGTTTGAAATTCCTGCAGTTTTCACTGTAAAACCGAGTTGGAGCTCGTACGTCCCCATATATATGTATGGCGTGGATTTTCCAACTGAAAAGAAACTTTGGGTTCCCAACAAGCTAGGTGAAGTTCGGCTTTCACACACACATATCTCTCATAACTGAGCATGTGGAGAGACGTTCTTTCATCTAGCACAAAGGGAACTGGTTGCAGGAGAAACTTTTACTCTGGTTTCTCAGTCTGTTTCCTAGTGCCGGTTTGAAGTTCCTGCAGTTTTCTCTGTAAAACCGAGTTGGGGATAGTACCTCCCCATATATATGTATGGTTTGGAGTTTGCAACTGAAAAGAAACTTTGTGTTCCCAACAAGCTTAGTGAAGGACGGCTTTCACACACAATTATCTCTCAGAACTGAGCATGTGGAAAGATGTTCGTTCATCTAGCACAAAGGGAACGGTTTGCAGGAGAAACTTTTACTCTAGTTTCTCAGAATGTTTCCTAGTGCTGTTTGAAGTTCCTGCAATTTTCACTGTAAAACCGAGTTGGAGCTAGTACCTCCCCATATATATGTATGGATTCGAGTTTCCAACTGAAAAGAAACTTTGTGTTCCCAACAAGCTAGTTGAACGACTGTTTCACACACACTTATCTCTCAGAACTGAGCATGTGGAGAGACGTTCGTTCATCTAGCACAAAGGGAACGGTTTGCAGGAGAAAGTTTTACTCTGGTTTCTCAGAATGTTTCTTAGTGCTGTTTGAAGTTCCTGCAGTTTTCACTGTAAAACCGAGTTGGAGCTCGTACCTCCCCATATATATGTATGGAGTGGAGTTTCCAACTGAAAAGAAACTTTGTGTTCCCAACAAGCTAGGTGAAGGACGGCTTTCACACACACTTATCTCTCAGAACTGAGCATGTGGAGAGATAATCGTTCATCTAGCACAAAGGGAACGGGTTGCAGGAGAAACCTTTACTCTGGTTTCTCAGTCTGTTTCCTACTGCCGGTATGAAGTTCCTGCAGTTTTCCGTGTAAAACCGAGTTGGAGCTCGTACCTGCCCATATATATGTAAGGAGTGGAGTTTGCAACTGAAAAGAAACTTTGTGTTCCCGACAAGCTAGTTGAAGGACGGCTTTCACTCACATATATCTCTCAGAACTGAGCATGTGGAGAGACATTCGTTCATCTAGCACAAAGTGAACGGTTTGCAGGAGAAACTTTTACTCTTGTTTCTCAGAATGTTTCCTAGTGCTGTTTGAAGTTCCTGCAGTTTTCACTGTAAAACCGATTTGGAGCTCGTACCTCCCCATATATATGTAAGGAGTGGAGTTTGCAACTGAAAAGAAACTTTGTGTTCCCAACAAGCTAGTTGAAGGACGGCTTTCACTCACATATATCTCTCAGAATTGAGCATGTGGAGAGACATTCGTTCATCTAGCACAAATGGAACGGGTTGCAGGAGAATCTTTTACTCTGGTTTCTCAGTATGTTTCCTAGTGCCGGTTTGAAGTTCCTGCAGTTTTCACTGTAAAAGCGAGTTGGAGCTAGTACCTCCCCATATATACGTAAGGAGTGGAATTTCCAAGTGAAAAGAATCTTTGTGTTCCCAACAAGCTAGGTGAAGGACGGCTTTCACACACACTTATCTCTCAGAACTGAGCATGTGGAGAGATGTTCGTTCATCTATCACAAAGGGAACGGGTTGCAGGGGAAACTTTTACTCTGGTTTCTCAGTCTGTTTCCTACTGCCGGTTTGAAGTTCCTGCAATTTTCACTGTAAAACCGAGTTGAAGCTACTACCTCCCTATATATATTTATGGAGTGGAATTTGAATCTGAAAAGAAACTTTGTGTTCCCAACAAGCTACGTGAAGGACGGCTTTCACACACACATATCTCTCAGAACTGAGCATGTGGAGAGACGTTCGTTCATCTAGCGCAAAAAGAACGGGTTGCAGGAGAAAATTTTACTCTGGTTTCTCAGTCTGTTTCCTAGTGCCGGTTTGAAGTTCCTGCAGTTTTCACTGTAAAACCGAGTTGGATCTTGTAACTCCCCATATATACATATGGAGTGGAATTTCCAAGTGAAAAGAATCTTTGTGTTCCCAACAAGCTAGGTGAAGGACGGCTTTCACACACACTTATCTCTCAGAACTGAGCATGTGGAGAGACGTTCATTCATCTAGCACAAAGGGAAAGGATTGCAGGAGAAACTTTTACTCTGGTTTCTCATTCTGTTTCCTACTGCCGGTTTGAAGTTCCTGCATTTTTCACTGTAAAACCGAGTTGGAGCTATTAAGTCCCTATATATATATATGGAGTGGAATTTGCAACTGAAAAGTAACTTTGTGTTCCCAACAAGCTAGGTGAAGGACGGCTTTCACACACACATATCTCTCAGAACTGAGCATGTGGAGAGACGTTCGTTCATCTAGCACAAATGGAACGGGTTGCACGAGAAACATTTACTCTGTTTTCTCAGAATGTTTCCTAGTTCTGTTTGATGTTCCTGCAGTTTACACTGTAAAACCGAGTTGGAGCTAGTACCTCCCGATATATATGTATGGATTCGAGTTTCCAACTGAAAAGAAACTTTGTGTTCCCAACAAGCTAGTTGAAGGACTGCTTCACACACACTTATCTCTCAGAACTGAGCATGTTGAGAGACGTTCGTTCATCTAGCACAAACGGAACGGTTTGCAGGAGAAACTTTTACTCTGGTTTCTCAGAATGTTTCCTACTGCCGGTTTGATGTTCCTGCATTTTTCACTGTAAAACCGATTTGGAGCTATTACCTCCCTATATATATGTATGGAGTGGAATTTGCAACTGAAAATAAACTTTGTGTTCCCAACAAGCTAGTTGAAGGACTGCTTCACACACACTTATCTCTCTGAAATGAGCATGTGGAGAGACATTCGTTCATCTAGCACAAAGGGAACGGTTTGCAGGAGAAACTTTTACTCTGGTTTCTCAGTATGTTTCCTAGAGCCGGTTAGAAGTTCCTGCAGTTTTCACTGTAAAAGCGAGTTGGGGATAGTACCTCCCCATATATATGTATGGTTTGGAGTTTGCAACTGAAAAGAAACTTTGTGTTCCCAACAAGCTTGGCGAAGGACGGCTTTCACACACACTTATCTCTCAGAACTGAGCATGCGGAGAGACGTTCGTTCATCTAGCACAAAGGGAATGGTTTGCAGGAGAAACTTTTTCTCCGGTTTCTCAGTCTGTTTCCTACTGCCGGTTTGAAGTTCCTGCAGTTTTCCCTGTAAAACAGTGTTGGAGCTCGTACCTCCCCATATATATGTAAGGAGTGGAATTTCCAAGTGAAAAGAAACTTTGTGTTCCCAACAAGCTACTTGAAGGACGGCTTTCACTCACACATATCTCTCAGAACTGAGCATGTGGAGAGACGTTCGTTCATCTAGCACAATTGGAACTGGTTGCAGTAGAAACTTTTACTCTGGTTTCTCAGTCTGTTTCCTAGTGCCGGTTTGAAATACCTGCAATTTTCACTGTAAAACTGAGTTGGAGCTTGTACCTCCCCATATATATTTATGGAGTGGAGTTTGCAAATGAAAAGAAACTTTGTGTTCCCAACAAGCTTGGTGAAGTACGGCTTCACAGACACTTATTTCTCAGAACTGAGCATGTGGGAGACGTTCGTTCATCTAGCACAAAGGGAACGGGTAGCAGGAGAAACTTTTACTCTGGTTTCTCAGTCTGTTTCCTAGTGCCGGTTTGAATTTCCTGCAGTTTTCACTGTAAAACAGAGTTGGAGCTAGTACCTCCCCATTTATATGTATGGAGTGGGGTTGGCAACTGAAAAGAAACTTTGTGTTCCCCACAAGCTAGGTGAAGGACGGCTTTCAAACACACTTATCTCTCTGATTTGGCATGTGGGAGACGTTCGTTCATTTAGCACAAAGGGAACAAGTTGCTGGAGAAACTTTTAATCTGGTTTCTCAGGCTGTTTCCTAGTGCCGGTTTGAAGTTCCTGCAGTTTTCACTGTAACACCGAGTTGGAGCTCGTAAGTCCCCATATATATGTAAGGAGTGGAGTTCCCAACTGAAAAGAAACTTTGTGTTCCCAACAAGTTACGTGAAGGATGGCTTTCACACACACTTATCTCTCAGAACTGAGCATGTGGAGAGACGTTCGTACATCTAGCACAAAGGGAACGGGTTGCAGGAGAAACTTTTACTCTAGTTTCTCAGTCTGTTTCCTAGTGCCGGTTTGAAGTTCCTGCAGTTTTCACTTTAATACCGAGTTGGAGCTTGTACCTCCCCATATATATGTATGGAGTGCAGTTTGCAACTGAAAAGAAACATTGTGTTCCCAAAAAGATAGGTGAAGGACGGCTTTCATACACACTTATCTCTCAGAACTGAGCATGTGGAGAGACGTTCGTTCATCTAGCCCAAAGGGAACGGGTTGCAGGAGAAACATTTACTCTGGTTTCTCAGTCTGTATATTAGTGCCTGTTTGAAGTTCCTGCAGTTTTCACTGTAAAACCGAGTTGGAGCTAGTACTTCCCCATATATATGTATGGAATGGAGTTAGCAACTGAAAAGAAACTTTGTTTTCCCAACAAGCTAGTTGAAGGACGGCTTTCACACACACTTATCTCTCAGAACTGAGCATGTGGAGAGACGTTCGTTCATCTTGCACAAAGGGAACGGGTTGCAGGAGAAACTTTTCCTCTGGTTTCTCAGTCTGTTTCCTAGTGCCGGTTTGAGGTTCCTGCAATTTTCATTGTAAAACCGAGTTGGTGCTTGTACCTCCCTATATATATGTATGGTGTGGAATTTGCAAGTGAAAAGAAAGTTTGTGTTCCCAACAAGCTAGGTGAAGGACGTCTTTCACACACAATTATCTCTCAGAACTGAGCATGTGGAGATACGTTCGTTCATCTAGCACAAAATGAACGGTTTGCAGGAGAAAATTTTACTCTGGTTTCTCAAACTGTTTCTTAGTGCCGGTTTGAAGTTCCTGCAGTTTTCAATGTAAAATCGAGTTGGAGCTTGTACCTCCCCATATATATGTATGGAGTGCAGTTTGCAACTGAAAAGAAACTTTGAGTTCCCAACAAGCTAGTTGAAGGACGGCTTTCATACACACTTATCTCTCAGAACTTAGCATGTGGGAGACGTTCGTCCATCTAGCACAAAGGGAATGGGTAGCAGGAGAAACTTTTACTCTGGTTTCTCAGTCTGTTTCCTAGTGCCGGTTTGAATTTCCTGCAGTTTTCACTGTAAAACCGAGTTGGAGCTAGTACCTCCCCATATATATGTATGGAGTGGGTTTTGCAACTTAAAAGAAACTTTGTGTTCCCAACAAGCAAGGAGAATGACGGCTTTAACACACAATTATCTCTCTGAAATGAGCATGTGGAGAGACGTTCGTTCATATAGCACAAAGGGAACGGGTTGCAGGGGAAAATTTTACTCTGTTTTCTCAGTCTGTTTCCTAGTGTCGGTTTGAAGTTCCAGCAGTTTTCACTGTAAAACAGAGTTGGAGCTCGTACCTCCTCATATATATGTATGGATTGGAGTTTGCAACTGAAAAGAAACTTTGTGTTCCCAACAAGCTTGGTGAAGGACGGCTTTCACACACACTTATTTCTCAGAACTGAGCATTTGGTGAAATGATCGTTCATCTAGCACATAGGGAACGGGTTGCAGGAGAAACTTTTACTCTGGTTTCTCAGTCTGTTTCCTACTGCCGGTTTGAAGTTCCTGCAGTTTTCACTGTAAAACCGAGTTGGAGCTTGTACCTCCCCATATATATTTATGGAGTGGAGTTTGCAACTGAAAAGAAACTTTGTGTTCCCATCAAGATAGGTGAAGGACGGCTTCACACACACTAATCTCTCTGAATTGAGCATGTGGGAGACGTTCGTTCATTTAGCACAAAGGGAACAAGTTGCTGGAGAAACTTTTAATCTGGTTTCTCAGTCTGTTTCCTAGTGCCGGTTTGAAGTTCCTGCAGTTTTCACTGTAACACCGAGTTGGAGCTCGTAATTCCCCATATATATGTAAGGAGTGGAGTTCCCAACTGAAAAGAAATTTTGTGTTCCCAACAAGTTACGTGAAGGACGGCTTTCACACACACTTATCTCTCAGAACTGAGCATGTTTAGAGACGTTCGTACATCTAGCACAAAGGGAACGGGTTGCAGGAGAAACTTTTACTCTAGTTTCTCAGTCTGTTTCCTAGTGCCGGTTTGAAGTTCCTGCAGTTTTCACTATAAAACCGAGTTGGAGCTAGTACCTCCCCATATATATGTATGGAGTGGAATTTCCAAGTGAAAAGAAACTTTGTGTTCCCAACAAGCTAGTTGAAGGACGGATTTCACACACACTTATCTCTCAGAACAGAGCATGTGGAGAGACGTTCGTTCATCTAGCACAAAGGGAACAGGTAGCAGGAGAAACATTTTCTCTGGTTTCTCAGTCTGTTTCCTAGTGCCGGTTTGAAGTTCCTGCAGTTTTCTTGTAAAACCGAGTTGGAGTTAGTACCCCCCTATATATATGTATGGAGTGGAATTTGCAAGTGAAAACAAAGTTTGTGTTCCCAACAAGCTAGGTGAAGGACGGCTTTCACACACACTTACTTCTCAGAACTTAGCATGGGGAGAGACGTTCGTTCATCTAGCACAAAATGAATGGTTTGCAGGAGAAAATTTTACTCTGGTTTCTCAAACTGTTTCTTAGTGCCGGTTTGAATTTCCTGCAGTTTTCAATGTAAAATCGAGTTGGAGCTTGTACCTCCCCATATATATGTATGGAGTGCAGTTTGCAACTGAAAAGAAACTTTGAGTTCCCAACAAGCTAGTTGAAGGACGGCTTTCATACACACTTATCTCTCAGAACTTAGCATGTGGGAGACGTTCGTCCATCTAGCACAAAGGGAATGGGTAGCAGGAGAAACTTTTACTCTGGTTTCTCAGTCTGTTTCCTAGTGCCGGTTTGAAGTTCCTGCAGTTTTCACTGTAAAACCGAGTTGGAGCTAGTACCTCCCCATATATATGTATGGAGTGGGGTTTGCAACTTAAAGAAACTTTGTGTTCCCAACAAGCAAGGAGAATGACGGCTTTAACACACAATTATCTCTCTGAAATGAGCATGTGGAGAGACGTTCGTTCATATAGCACAAAGGGAACGGGTTGCAGGGGAAAATTTTACTCTGTTTTCTCAGTCTGTTTCCTAGTGTCGGTTTGAAGTTCCTGCAGTTTTCACTGTAAAACAGAGTTGGAGCTCGTACCTCCTCATATATATGTATGGATTGGAGTTTGCAACTGAAAAGAAACTTTGTGTTCCCAACAAGCTTGGTGAAGGACGGCTTTCACACACACTTATTTCTCAGAACTGAGCATTTGGTGAAATGATCGTTCATCTAGCACATAGTGAACGGGTTGCAGGAGAAACTTTTACTCTGGTTTCTCAGTCTGTTTCCTACTGCCGGTTTGAAGTTCCTGCAGTTTTCACTGTAAAACCGAGTTGGAGCTTGTACCTCCCCATATATATTTATGGAGTGGAGTTTGCAACTGAAAAGAAACTTTGTGTTCCCAACAAGATAGGTGAAGGACGGCTTCACACACACTAATCTCTCTGAATTAAGCATGTGGGAGACGTTCGTTCATTTAGCACAAAGGGAACAAGTTGCTGGAGAAACTTTTAATCTGGTTTCTCAGTCTGTTTCCTAGTGCCGGTTTGAAGTTCCTGCAGTTTTCACTGTAACACCGAGTTGGAGCTCGTAATTACCCATATATATGTAAGGAGTGGAGTTCCCAACTGAAAAGAAATTTTGTGTTCCCAACAAGTTACGTGAAGGACGGCTTTCACACACACTTATCTCTCAGAACTGAGCATGTTTAGAGACGTTCGTACATCTAGCACAAAGGGAACGGGTTGCAGGAGAAACTTTTACTCTAGTTTCTCAGTCTGTTTCCTAGTGCCGGTTTGAAGTTCCAGCAGTTTTCACTATAAAACCGAGTTGGAGCTAGTACCTCCCCATATATATGTATGGAGTGGAATTTCCAAGTGAAAAGAAACTTTGTGTTCCCAACAAGCTAGTTGAAGGACGGATTTCACACACACTTATCTCTCAGAACTGAGCATGTGGAGAGACGTTCGTTCATCTAGCACAAAGGGAACAGGTAGCAGGAGAAACATTTTCTCTGGTTTCTCAGTCTGTTTCCTAGTGCCGGTTTGAAGTTCCTGCAGTTTTCTTGTAAAACCGAGTTGGAGTTAGTACCCCCCTATATATATGTATGGAGTGGAATTTGCAAGTGAAAACAAAGTTTGTGTTCCCAACAACCTAGGTGAAGGACGGCTTTCACACACACTTATTTCTCAGAACTTAGCATGTGGAGAGACGTTCGTTCATCTAGCACAAAATGAACGGGTTGCAGGAGAAACTTTTACTCTGGTTTCTCAGTCTGTTTCCTAGTGCCGGTTTGAAGTTCCTGCAGTTTTCAATGTAATAAAGAGTTGGAGCTTGTACCTCCCCATATATATGTATGGAGTGCAGTTTGCAAATGAAAAGAAACTTTGTGTTCCCAACAAGCTAGGTGAATGACGGCTTTCATACACACTTATCTCTCTGAAATGAGCATGTGGAGAGACGTTCATTCATCTAGGACAAAGGGAACGGGTTGCAGGAGAAACTTTTACTCTGGTTTCTCAGTCTGTTTCCTACTGCCGGTTTGAAGTTCCTGCAGTTTTCACTGTAAAACCGAGTTGGAGCTATTACCTACCTATATATATGTATGGAGTGGAATTTGCAACTGAAAAGAAACTTTGTGTTCCCAACAAGCTAGGTGAAGGACGGCTTTCACACACACATATCTCTCAGAACTGAGCATGTGGAGAGACGTTCGTTCATCAAGCACAAAGGGAACGGGTTGCAGGGAAAATTTTATCTGGTTTCTCAGAATGTTTCCTAGTGCTGTTTGAAGTTCCTGCAGTTTTCACTGTAAAACCGAGTTGGAGCTAGTTCCTCCCCATATATATGTATGGAGTGGGGTTTGCAACTTAAAAGAAACTTTGTGTTCCCAACAAGCTAGGTGAAGGACGGCTTTCACACACACTTATCTCTCAGAACTGAGCATGTGGAGAGACGTTCTTTCATCTAGCACAAAGGGAACGGGTTGCAGGAGAAACTTTTACTCTGGTTTCTCAGTCTGTTTCCTAGTGCCGGTTTGAATTTCCTGCAATTTTCACTGTAAAACCGAGTTGGAGCTCGTACGTCCTCATATATATGTATGGATTCGAGTTTCCAACTGAAAAGAAACTTTGTGTTCCCAGCAAGCTAGATGGAGGTCTGCTTCACACACATTTATCTCTCAGAATTTAGCATGTGGAGAGACGTTCGTTCATCCAGCACAAATTGAATGGGTTGCAGGAGAAACTTTTACTCTGGTTTTTCAGTCTGTTTCCTAGTGCCGGTTTGAAGTTCCTGCAGTTTTCACTGTAAAACCGAGTTGGAGCTCGTACCTCCCCATATATATGTATGGAGTGGAATTTCCAATTGAAAAGAATCTTTGTGTTCCCAACAAGCTAGGTGAAGGACGGCTTTCACTCACACTTATCTCTCAGAACTGAGCATGTGGAGAGATGTTCGTTAACCTAGCACAAATGGAACGGGTTGCAGGGGCAACTATTACTCTGGTTTCTCAGTCTGTTTCCTACTGCCGGTTTGAAGTTCCTGTATTTTTCACTGTAATACCGAGTTGGAGCTATTACATCCCTATATATATCTATGGAGTGGAATTTGCAACTGAAAAGAAACTTTGTGTTCCCAACAAGCTAGGTGAAGGACGGCTTTCACACACACATATCTCTCAGAACTGAACATGTGGAGAGACGTTCTTTCATCTAGCACAAAGGGAACGGGTTGCAGGAGAAAGTTTTACTCTGGTTTCTCAGTCTGTTTCCTAGTGCCGGTTTGAAGTTCCTGCAGTTTTCACTGTCAATCCGACTTGGAGCTAGTACCTCCCCATATATATGTATGGAGTGGAATTTCCAAATGAAAAGAATCTTTGTGTTCCCAACAAGCTAGTTGAAGTACGGCTTTCATACACAAAGATCTCTCTGAACTGAGCATGTGGAGAGACGTTCGTTCATCTAGCACAAAGGGAACGGGTTGCAGGAGAAACTTTTACTCTGGTTTCTCAGTCTGTTTCCTAGTGCCGGTTTGAAGTTCCTGCAGTTTTCACTGTAAAACAGAGTTGGAGCTAGTACCTCCCCATATATATGAATGGAGTGGAGTTTGCAACTGAAAAGAAACTTTGTGTTCCCAACAAGCTAGGTGAATGACGGCTTTCACACACACTTATCTTTCAGAACTGAGCATGTGGAGAGACGTTCGTTCATCTTGCACAAAGGGAACGGGTTGCATGAGAAACTTTTACTCTCGTTTCTCAGTGTGTTTCCTAGTGCCGGTATGAAGTTCCTGCAGTTTTCACTGTAAAACCGAGTTGGAGCTCGTAAGTCCCCATATATATGTATGGAGTGTAGTTCCCAACTGAAAAGAAACTTTGTGTTCCCAACAAGCTAGTGAAGGACGGCTTTCACACACACTTATCTCTCAGAACTGAGCATGTGGAGAGACGTTCGTTCATCTAGCACAAAGGGAACGGGTTGCAGGAGAAATTTTACTCTGGTTTCTCAGTCTGTTTCCTAGTGCCGGTTTGAAGTTCCTGCAGTTTTCACTGTAAAACCGAGTTGGAGCTCGTACCTCCCCATATATATGTATGGAGTGGAATTTCCAAGTGAAAAGAATCTTTGTGTTCCCAACAAGCTAGGTGAAGACGGCTTTCACACACACTTATCTCTCAGAACTTAGCATGTGGAGAGACGTTCGTTCATCTAGCACAAAGGGAATGGGTTGCAGGAGAAAATTTTACTCTGGTTTCTCAGTCTGTTTCCTAATGCCGGTTTGAAGTTCCTGCAGTTTTCCCTGTAAAACCGTGTTTTAGCTCGTACCTACCCATATACATGTAAGGAGTGTAGTTTGCAAATGAAAAGAATCTTTGTGTTCCCAACAAGCTACTTGAAGAACGGCTTTCACTCACAAATATCTCTCAGAATTGAGCATGTGGAGAGATGTTCGATCATCTAGCACAAATGGAACGGGTTGCATGGGAAACTTTTACTCTGGTTTCTCAGTCTGTTTCCTACTGCCGGTTTGAAGTTCCTGTATTTTTCACTGTAATACCGAGTTGGAGCTATTACATACCTATATATATGTATGGAGTGGAATTTGCAACTGAAAAGAAACTTTGTGTTCTCAAAAAGCTAGGTGAAGGACGGCTTTCACACACACATATCTCTCAGTACTGAACATGTGGAGAGACGTTCGTTCATCTAGCACAAAGGGAACGGGTTGCAGTAGAAACTTTTGCTCTGGTTTCTCAGTCTGTTTCCTAGTGCCGGTTTGAAATTCCTGCAGTTTTCACTGTAAAATCGGGTTGGGGCTTGTACCTCCCCATATATATTTATTTAGTGGAGTTTGCAACTGAAAAGAAACTTTGTGTTCCCAACAAGCTAGGTGAAGTACGGCTTCACACACACTTATCTATCAGAACTGAGCATGTGGGAGACGTTTGTTCATTTAGCACAAATGGAACGGGTTGCTGGAGAAATTTTCACTCTGGTTTCTCAGTCTGTTTCCTAGTGCCAGTTTGAAGTTCCTGCAGTTTTCACTGTAAAACCGAGTTGGAGCTCGTAAGTCCCCATATATATGTATGGAGTGGAGTTCCCAACTGAAAAGAAACTTTGTGTTCCCAACAAGCTAGTTGTAGGACGGCTTTCACACACACTTATCTCTCAGAACTGAGCATGTGGAGAGACATTCGTACATCTAGCACAAAGGGAGCGGGTTGCAGGAGAAACTTTTACTCTGGTTTCTCAGTCTGTTTCCTAGTGCCGGTTTGAATTTCTTGCAGTTTTCACTGTAAAACCGATTTGGGGATAGTACCTCCCCATATATATGTATGGATTGGAATTTCCAAGTGAAAAGAAACTTTGTGTACCCAACAAGCTAGGTGAAGGACGGCTTTCACACACACTTATCTGCAGGAACATCAAACAGAACTAGGAAACATTCTGAGAAAACAGAGTAAATGTTTCTCCTGCAACCCGTTCCATTTGTGCTAGATGAACGAACGTCTCTCCACATGCTCAGTTCTGAGAGTTATGTGTGTGTGAAAGCCGTCCTTCACCTAGCTTGTTGGGAACACAAAGTTACTTTTCAGTTGCAAATTCCACTCCATACATATATATAGGGAGGTAATAGATCCAACTCGGTTTTACAGTGAAAAATGCAGGAACTTCAAACCGGCAGTAGGAAACAGAATGAGAAACCAGAGTAAAAGTTTCTCCTGCAATCCTTTCCCTTTGTGGTAGATGAATTAACGTCTCTCCACATGCTCAGTTGTGAGAAATAAGTGTGTGTGAAAGCCGTCCTTCACCTCGCTTGTTGGGAACACAAAGATTCTTTTCACTTGGAAATTCCAATCCATACATATATATGGGGAGGTACTAGCTCCAACTCGGTTTTACAGTGAAAACTGCAGGAACTTCAAACCGGCACTAGGAAACAGACTGAGAAACCAGAGTAAAAGTTTCTCCTGCAACCCGTTCCCTTTGTGCTAGATGAACGAACGTCTCTCCACATGCTCAGTTTTGAGAGATAAATGTGTGTGAAGCAGTCCTTCACATAGCTTGTTGGGAACACAAAGTTTCTTTTCAGTTGGAAACTCGAATCCATACATATATATGGGTATGTACGAGCTCCAACTCGGTTTTACAGTGAAAATTGCAGGAACATCAAACAGGCACTAGGAAACAGACTGAGAAACCAGAGTAAAAGTTTCTCCTGCAAACCGTTCCCTTTGTGCTAGATGAACGAACGTCTCTCCACATGCTAAGTTCTGAGAAATAAGTGTGTGTGAAAGCCGTCCTTTACCTAGCTTCTTGGGAACACAAAGTTTCTTTTCAGTTGCAAACCCTACTCCATACATATATATGGGGAAGTACTAGCTCCAACTCGGTTTTACAGTGAAAACTGCAGGAAATTCAAACCGGCACTAGGAAACATACTGAGAAACCAGAGTAAAAGATTCTCCTGCAACCCGTTCCATTTGTGCTAGATGAACGAATGTCTCTCCACATGCTCAATTCTGAGAGATATATGTGAGTGAAAGCCGTCCTTCAACTAGCTTGTTGGGAACACAAAGTTTCTTTTCAGTTGCAAACTCCACTCCTTACATATATATGGGGAGGTACGAGCTCCAAATCGGTTTTACAGTGAAAACTGCAGGAACTTCAAACAGCACTAGGAAACATTCTGAGAAACAAGAGTAAAAGTTTCTCCTGCAAACCGTTCACTTTGTGCTAGATGAACGAATGTCTCTCCACATGCTCAGTTCTGAGAGATATATGTGAGTGAAAGCCGTCCTTCAACTAGCTTGTCGGGAACACAAAGTTTCTTTTCAGTTGCAAACTCCACTCCTTACATATATATGGGCAGGTACGAGCTCCAACTCGGTTTTACAGGGAAAACTGCAGGAACTTCATACCGGCAGTAGGAAACAGACTGAGAAACCAGAGTAAAGGTTTCTCCTGCAACCCGTTCCCTTTGTGCTAGATGAACGATTATCTCTCCACATGCTCAGTTCTGAGAGATAAGTGTGTGTGAAAGCCGTCCTTCACCTAGCTTGTTGGGAACACAAAGTTTCTTTTTAGTTGGAAACTCCACTCCATACATATATATGGGGAGGTACGAGCTCCAACTCGGTTTTACAGTGAAAACTGCAGGAACTTCAAACAGCACTAAGAAACATTCTGAGAAACCAGAGTAAAACTTTCTCCTGCAAACCGTTCCCTTTGTGCTAGATGAACGAACGTCTCTCCACATGCTCAGTTCTGAGAGATAAGTGTGTGTGAAACAGTCCTTCAACTAGCTTGTTGGGAACACAAAGTTTCTTTTCAGTTGGAAACTCGAATCCATACATATATATGGGGAGGTACTAGCTCCAACTCGGTTTTACAGTGAAAATTGCAGGAACTTCAAACAGCACTAGGAAACATTCTGAGAAACTAGAGTAAAAGTTTCTCCTGCAAACCGTTCCCTTTGTGCTAGATGAACGAACGTCTTTCCACATGCTCAGTTCTGAGAGATAATTGTGTGTGAAAGCCGTCCTTCACTAAGCTTGTTGGGAACACAAAGTTTCTTTTCAGTTGCAAACTCCAAACCATACATATATATGGGGAGGTACTATCCCCAACTCGGTTTTACAGAGAAAACTGCAGGAACTTCAAACCGGCACTAGGAAACAGACTGAGAAACCAGAGTAAAAGTTTCTCCTGCAACCAGTTCCCTTTGTGCTAGATGAAAGAACGTCTCTCCACATGCTCAGTTATGAGAGATATGTGTGTGTGAAAGCCGAACTTCACCTAGCTTGTTGGGAACCCAAAGTTTCTTTTCAGTTGGAAACTCCACGCCATACATATATATGGGGACGTACGAGCTCCAACTCGGTTTTACAGTGAAAACTGCAGGAATTTCAAACCGGCACTAGGAAACAGACTGAGAAACCAGAGTAAAAGTTTCTACTGCATACCGTTCCATTTGTGCTAGATGAACGAACGTCTCTCCACATGCTCAGTTGTGAGAAATAAGTGTGTGTGAAAGCCGTCCTTCACCTAGCTTGTTGGGAACACAAAGATTCTTTTCACTTGGAAATTCCACTCCATACATATATATGGGGAGGTTCTAGCTCCAACTCGGTTTTACAGTGAAAACTGCAGGAACTTCAAACCGGCACTAGGAAACAGACTGAGAAACCAGAGTAAAAGTTTCTCCTGCAACCCGTTCCCTTTGTGCTAGATGAACGAACGTCTCTCCACATGCTCAGTTTTGAGAGATAAATGAGTGTGAAGCAGTCCTTCACATAGCTTGTTGGGAACACAAAGTTTCTTTTCAGTTGGAAACTCGAATCCATACATATATATGGGTATGTACGAGCTCCAACTCGGTTTTACAGTGAAAATTGCAGGAACATCAAACAGGCACTAGGAAACAGACTGAGAAACCAGAGTAAAAGTTTCTCCTGCAAACCGTTCCCTTTGTGCTAGATGAACGAACGTCTCTCCACATGCTAAGTTCTGAGAAATAAGTGTGTGTGAAAGCCGTCCTTTACCTAGCTTGTTGGGAACACAAAGGTTCTTTTCAGTTGCAAACCCTACTCCATACATATATATGGGGAAGTACTAGCTCCAATTCGGTTTTACAGTGAAAACTGCAGGAAATTCAAACCGGCACTAGGAAACATACTGAGAAACCAGAGTAAAAGATTCTCCTGCAACCCGTTCCATTTGTGCTAGATGAACGAATGTCTCTCCACATGCTCAATTCTGAGAGATATATGTGAGTGAAAGCCGTCCTTCAACTAGCTTGTTGGGAACACAAAGTTTCTTTTCAGTTGCAAACTCCACTCCTTACATATATATGGGGAGGTACGAGCTCCAACTCGGTTTTACAGTGAAAACTGCAGGAACTTCAAACAGCACTAGGAAACATTCTGAGAAACAAGAGTAAAAGTTTCACCTGCAAACCGTTCACTTTGTGCTAGATGAACGAATGTCTCTCCACATGCTCAGTTCTGAGAGATATATGTGAGTGAAAGCCGTCCTTCAACTAGCTTGTCGGGAACACAAAGTTTCTTTTCAGTTGCAAACTCCACTCCTTACATATATATGGGCAGGTACGAGCTCCAACTCGGTTTTACAGGGAAAACTGCAGGAACTTCATACCGGCAGTAGGAAACAGACTGAGAAACCAGAGTAAAGGTTTCTCCTGCAACCCGTTCCCTTTGTGCTAGATGAACGATTATCTCTCCACATGCTCAGTTCTGAGAGATAAGTGTGTTTGAAAGCCGTCCTTCACCTAGCTTGTTGGGAACACAAAGTTTCTTTTCAGTTGGAAACTCCACTCCATACATATATATGGGGAGGTACGAGCTCCAACTCGGTTTTACAGTGAAAACTGCAGGAACTTCAAACAGCACTAAGAAACATTCTGAGAAACCAGAGTAAAACTTTCTCCTGCAAACCGTTCCCTTTGTGCTAGATGAACGAACGTCTCTCCACATGCTCAGTTCTGAGAGATAAGTGTGTGTGAAACAGTCCTTCAACTAGCTTGTTGGGAACACAAAGTTTCTTTTCAGTTGGAAACTCGAATCCATACATATATATGGGGAGGTACTAGCTCCAACTCGGTTTTACAGTGAAAATTGCAGGAACTTCAAACAGCACTAGGAAACATTCTGAGAAACTAGAGTAAAAGTTTCTCCTGCAAACCGTTCCCTTTGTGCTAGATGAACGAACGTCTTTCCACATGCTCAGTTCTGAGAGATAATTGTGTGTGAAAGCCGTCCTTCACTAAGCTTGTTGGGAACACAAAGTTTCTTTTCATTTGCAAAATCCAAACCATACGTATATATGGGGAGGTACTATCCCCAACTCGGTTTTACAGAGAAAACTGCAGGAACTTCAAACCGGCACTAGGAAACAGACTGAGAAACCAGAGTAAAAGTTTCTCCTGCAACCAGTTCCCTTTGTGCTAGATGAAAGAACGTCTCTCCACATGCTCAGTTATGAGAGATATGTGTGTGTGAAAGCCGACCTTCACCTAGCTTGTTGGGAACCCAAAGTTTCTTTTCAGTTGGAAACTCCAGGCCATACATATATATGGGGACGTACGAGCTCCAACTCGGTTTTACAGTGAAAACTGCAGGAATTTCAAACCGGCACTAGGAAACAGACTGAGAAACCAGAGTAAAAGTTTCTACTGCATACCGTTCCATTTGTGCTAGATGAACGAACGTCTCTCCACATGCTCAGTTGTGAGAAATAAGTGTGTGTGAAAGCCGTCCTTCACCTAGCTTGTTGGGAACACAAAGATTCTTTTCACTTGGAAATTCCACTCCATACATATATATGGGGAGGTACTAGCTCCAACTCGGTTTTACAGTGAAAACTGCAGGAACTTCAAACCGGCACTAGGAAACAGACTGAGAAACCAGAGTAAAAGTTTCTCCTGCAACCCGTTCCCTTTGTGCTAGATGAACGAACGTCTCTCTACATGCTCAGTTTTGAGAGATAAATGTGTGTGAAGCAGTCCTTCACATAGCTTGTTGGGAACACAAAGTTTCTTTTCAGTTGGAAACTCGAATCCATACATATATATGGGTATGTACGAGCTCCAACACGGTTTTACAGTGAAAATTGCAGGAACATCAAACAGGCACTAGGAAACAGACTGAGAAACCAGAGTAAAAGTTTCTCCTGCAAACCGTTCCCTTTGTGCTAGATGAACGAAAATCTCTCCACATGCTAAGTTCTGAGAAATAAGTGTGTGTGAAAGCCGTCCTTTACCTAGCTTGTTGGGAACACAAAGTTTCTTTTCAGTTGCAAACCCTACTCCATACATATATATGGGGAAGTACTAGCTCCAACTCGGTTTTACAGTGAAAACTGCAGGAAATTTAAACCGGCACTAGGAAACATACTGAGAAACCAGAGTAAAAGATTCTCCTGCAACCCGTTCCATTTGTGCTAGATGAACGAATGTCTCTCCACATGCTCAATTCTGAGAGATATATGTGAGTGAAAGCCGTCCTTCAACTAGCTTGTTGGGAACACAAAGTTTCTTTTCAGTTGCAAACTCCACTCCTTACATATATATGGGGAGGTAATAGCTCCAACTCGGTTTTACAGTGAAAAATGCAGGAATTTCAAACCGGCAGTAGGAAACAGACTGAGAAACCAGAGTAAAAATTTCACCTGCAACACTTTCCCTTTGTGCTAGATGAACGAACATCTCTCCACATGCTCAGTTCTGAGAGATAAGTGTGTGTGAAAGCCGTCCTTCACCTAGCTTGTTGGGAACACAAAGTTTCTTTTCAGTTGCAAACTCCACTCCTTACATATATATGGGGAGGTAATAGCTCCAACTCGGTTTTACAGTGAAAAATGCAGGAATTTCAAACCGGCAGTAGGAAACAGACTGAGAAACCAGAGTAAAAATTTCACCTGCAACCCTTTCCCTTTGTGCTAGATGAACGAACATCTCTCCACATGCTCAGTTCTGAGAGATAAGTGTGTGTGAAAGCCGTCCTTCACCTAGCTTGTTGGGAACACAAAGATACTATTCACTTGGAAATTCCACTCCATACGTATACATGGGGAGGTACTAGCTCCAACTCGCTTTTACAGTGAAACTGCAGGAACTTCTAACCGGCACTAGGAAACATACTGAGAAACCAGAGTAAAAGTTTCTCCTGCAACCCTTTCCCTTTGTGCTAGATGAACGAACGTCTCTCCACATGCTTAGTTCTGAGAGATAAGTGTGTGTGAAGCAGTCCTTCAACTAGCTTGTTGGGAACACAAAGTTTCTTTTCAGTTGAAACTCGAATCCATACATATATATGAGGACGTACGAGCTCCAACTCGGTTTTACAGTGAAAACTGCAGGAACTTCTAACCGGCACTAGGAAACATACTGAGAAACCAGAGTAAAAGTTTCTCCTGCAAACCTTTCCCTTTGTGCTAGATGAACGAACGTCTCTCCACATGCTCAGTTCTGAGAGATATGTGTGTGTGAAGCAGTCCTTCACCAAGCTTGTTGGGAACACAAAGTTTCTTTTCAGTTGGAAACTCGAATCCAAACATATATATGGGGAGGTACTAGCTCCAACTCGGTTTTACAGTGTAAACTGCAGGAACTTCAAACAGCACTAGGAAACATTCTGAGAAACTAGAGTAAAACTTTCTCCTGCAACCCGTTCCCTTTGTGCTAGATGAACGAACATCTCTCCACATGCTTAGTTCTGAAAGATATGTGTGTGTGAAAGCCATACTTCACCTAGCTTGTTGGGAACACATAGTTCCTTTCAGTTGCAAATTCCACTCCATACATATATATAGGGAGTTAATAGCTCCAACTCGGTTTTACTGTGAAAAATGCAGGAACTACAAACCGGCAGTAGGAAACAGACTGAGAAACCAGAGTAAAAGTTTCCCCTGCAAACCGTTCCCTTTGTGCTAGATGAACGAACATCTCTCCACATGCTCAGGTCTGAGAGATACGTGTGTGTGAAGCAGTTCTTCACCTAGCTTGTTGGGAACACAAAGTTTCTTTTCAGTTGGAAACTCGAATCCATACATATATATGAGGACGTACGAGCTCCAACTCGGTTTTACAATGAAAATTGCAGGAACTTCAAACCGGCACTAGGAAACACACTGAGAAACCAGAGAAAAGTTTCTCCTGCAACCATTTCCCTTTGTGCTAGATGAACGAACATCTCTCCACATGCTTAGTTCTGAAAGATATGTGTGTGTGAAAGCCATACTTCACCTAGCTTGTTGGGAACACATAGTTCCTTTCAGTTGCAAATTCCACTCCATACATATATATAGGGAGTTAATAGCTCCAACTCGGTTTTACTGTGAAAAATGCAGGAACTACAAACCGGCAGTAGGAAACAGACTGAGAAACCAGAGTAAAAGTTTCCCCTGCAAACCGTTCCCTTTGTGCTAGATGAACGAACATCTCTCCACATGCTCAGGTCTGAGAGATACGTGTGTGTGAAGCAGTTCTTCACCTAGCTTGTTGGGAACACAAAGTTTCTTTTCAGTTGGAAACTCGAATCCATACATATATATGAGGACGTACGAGCTCCAACTCGGTTTTACAATGAAAATTGCAGGAACTTCAAACCGGCACTAGGAAACACACTGAGAAACCAGAGAAAAGTTTCTCCTGCAACCATTTCCCTTTGTGCTAGATGAACGAACGTCTCTCCACATGCTCAGTTCTGAGAGATAAGTGTGTGTGAAGCAGACCTTCAACAAGCTTGTTGGGAACACAAAGTTTCTTTTCAGTTGGAAACTCGAATCCATATATATATATGGGGAGGTACTAGCTCCAACTCGGTTTTACAGAGAAAACTGCAGGAACTTCAAACAGCACTATGAAACATTCTGAGAAACCAGAGTAAAAATTTCACCTGCAACCCTTTCCCTTTCTGCTAGATGAACGAACATCTCTCCACATGCTCAGTTCTGAGAGATAAGTGTGTGTGAAAGCCGTCCTTCACCTAGCTTTTTGGGAACACAAAGATACTATTCACTTGGAAATTCCACTCCATACGTATACATGGGGAGGTACTAGCTCCAACTCGCTTTTACAGTGAAAACTGCAGGAACTTCTAACCGGCACTAGGAAACATACTGAGAAACCAGAGTAAAAGTTTCTCCTGCAACCCTTTCCCTTTGTGCTAGATGAACGAACGTCTCTCCACATGCTTAGTTCTGAGAGATAAGTGTGTGTGAAGCAGTCCTTCAACTAGCTTGTTGGGAACACAAAGTTTCTTTTCAGTTGGAAACTCGAATCCAAACATATATATGGGGAGGTACTAGCTCCAACTCGGTTTTACAGTGTAAACTGCAGGAACTTCAAACAGCACTAGGAAACATTCTGAGAAACTGGAGTAAAACATTCTCCTGCAACCCGTTCCCTTTGTGCTATATGAACGAACGTCTCTCCACATGCTTAGTTCTGAAAGATATGTGTGTTTGAAAGCCATACTTCACCTAGCTTGTTGGGAACACATAGTTCCTTTGCAGTTGCAATTTCCACTCCATACATATATATAGGGAATTAATAGCTCCAACTCGGTTTTACAGTGAAAAATGCAGGAAGTTCAAACCGGCAGTAGGAAACAGACTGAGAAACCAGAGTAAAAGTTTCCCCTGCAACCCGTTCCCTTTGTGCTAGATGAACGAACATCTCTCCACATGCTCAGTTCTGAGAGATACGTGTGTGTGAAGCAGTTCTTCACCTAGCTTGTTGGGAACACAAAGTTTCTTTTCAGTTGGAAACTCGAATCCATACATATATATGAGGACGTACGAGCTCCAACTCGGTTTTACAGTGAAAATTGCAGGAACTTGAAACCGGCACTAGGAAACACACTGAGAAACCAGAGAAAAGTTTCTCCTGCAACCATTTCCCTTTGTGCTAGATGAACGAACGTCTCTCCACATGCTCAGTTCTGAGAGATAAGTGTGTGTGAAGCAGACCTTCACCAAGCTTGTTGGGAACACAAAGTTTCTTTTCAGTTGGAACCTCGAATCCATATAAATATATGGGGAGGTACTAGCTCCAACTCGGTTTTACAGAGAAAACTGCAGGAACTTCTAACAGCACTATGAAACATTCTGAGAAACCAGAGTAAAAGTTTCTCCTGCAAACCGTTCCCTTTGTGCTAGATGAAAGAAAGTCTCTCCACATGCTCAGTTCTGAGATATATGTGTGTGTTAAAGCCGTCCTTCACCTAGCTTGGTGGGAACACAAAGTTTGATTTCAGTTGCAAATTCCACTCCATACATATATATAGGGAGGTAATAGCTCCAAATCGGTTTTACAGTGAAAAATGCAGGAACTTCAAACCGGCAGTAGGAAACAGACTGAGAAACCAGAGTAAAAGTTTCTCCTGCAACCCTTTCCCTTTGTGGTAAATGAATGAACGTCTCTCCACATGCTCAGTTCTGAGAAATAACTGTGTGTGAAAGCCGTCCTTCACCTAGCTTGTTGGGAACACAAAGTTTCTTTTCACTTGCAAATTCCACTCCATAAATATATATAGGGAGGTACTAGCTCCAACTCGGTTTTACAGTGAAAAATGCAGGAACTTCAAACCGGCAGTAGGAAACAGACTGAGAAACCAGAGTAAAAATTTCACCTGCAACCCTTTCCCTTTGTGCTAGATGAACGAACGTCTCTCCACATGCTCAGTTCTGAGAGATAAGTGTGTGTGAAAGCCGTCCTTCACCTATCTTTTTTGGAACACAAACATACTATTCACTTGGAAATTCCACTCCATACGTATACATGGGGAGGTACTAGCTCCAACTCGCTTTTACAGTGAAAACTGCAGGAACTTCTAACCGGCACTAGGAAACATACTGAGAAACCAGAGTAAAAGTTTCTCCTGCAACCCTTTCCCTTTGTGCTAGATGAACGAACGTCTCTCCACATGCTTAGTTCTGAGAGATAAGTGTGTGTGAAGCAGTCCTTCAACTAGCTTCTTGGGAACACAAAGTTTCTTTTCAGTTGGAAACTCGAATCCATACATATATATGAGGACGTACGAGCTCCAACTCGGTTTTACAGTGAAAATTGCAGAAACTTCAAACCGGCACTAGGAAACAGACTGAGAAACCAGAGTAAAAGTTTCTCCTGCAACCCTTTCCCTTTGTGCTAGATGAACGAACGTCTCTCCACATGCTCAGTTCTGAGAGATATGTGTGTGTGAAGCAGTCCTTCACCAAGCTTGTTGGGAACACTAAGTTTCTTTTCAGTTGGAAACTCGAATCCAAACATATATATGGGGAGGTACTAGCTCCAACTCGGTTTTACAGTGTAAACTGCAGGAACTTCAAACAGCACTAGGAAACATTCTGAGAAACTGGAGTAAAACATTCTCCTGCAACCCGTTCCCTTTGTGCTAGATGAACGAACGTCTCTCCACATGCTTAGTTCTGAAAGATATGTGTGTGTGAAAGCCATACTTAACCTAGCTTGTTGGGAACACATAGTTCCTTTTCAGTTGCAAATTCCACTCCATACATATATATAGGGAGTTAATATCTCCAACTCGGTTTTACAGTGAAAAATGCAGGAACTTCAAACCGGCAGTAGGAAACAGACTGAGAAACCAGAGTAAAAGTTTCCCCTGCAACCCGTTCCCTTTGTGCTAGATGAACGAACATCTCTCCACATGCTCAGTTCTGAGAGATAAGTGTGTGTGAAGCAGACCTTCACCAAGCTTGTTGGGAACACAAAGTTTCTTTTCAGTTGGAACCTCGAATCCATATATATATATGGGGAGGTACTAGCTCCAACTCGGTTTTACAGAGAAAACTGCAGGAACTTCTAACAGCACTATGAAACATTCTGAGAAACCAGAGTAAAAGTTTCTCCTGCAAACCGTTCCCTTTGTGCTAGATGAACAAAAGTCTCCCCACATGCTCAGTTCTGAGATATATGTGTGTGTTAAAGCCGTCCTTCACCTAGCTTGTTGGGAACACAAAGTTTGATTTCAGTTGCAAATTCCACTCCATAAATATATATAGGGAGGTAATAGCTCCAAATCGTTTTTACAGTGAAAAATGCAGGAACTTCAAACCGGCAGTAGGGAACAGACTGAGAAACCAGAGTAAAAGTTTCTCCTGCAACCCTTTCCATTTGTGGTAAATGAATGAACGTCTCTCCACAAGCTCAGTTCTGAGAAATAACTGTGTGTGAAAGCCGTCCTTCACCTAGCTTGTTGGGAACACAAAGTTTCTTTTCACTTGCAAATTCCACTCCATAAATATATATAGGGAGGTACTAGCTCCAACTCGGTTTTACAGTGAAAAATGCAGGAAATTCAAACCGGCAGTAGGAAACAGACTGAGAAACCAGAGTAAAAATTTCACCTGCAACCCTTTCCCTTTGTGCTAGATGAACGAACGTCTCTCCACATGCTCAGTTCTGAGAGATAAGTGTGTGTGAAAGCCGTCCTTCACCTATCTTTTTGGGAACACAAACATACTATTCACTTGGAAATTCCACTCCATACGTATACATGGGGAGGTACTAGCTCCAACTCGCTTTTACAGTGAAAACTGCAGGAACTTCTAACCGGCACTAGGAAACATACTGAGAAACCAGAGTAAAAGTTTCCCCTGCAATCCTTTCCCTTTGTGCTAGATGAACGAACGTCTCTCCACATGCTTAGTTCTGAGAGATAAGTGTGTGTGAAGCAGTCCTTCAACTAGCTTCTTGGGAACACAAAGTTTCTTTTCAGTTGGAAACTCGAATCCATACATATATATGAGGACGAACGAGCTCCAACTCGGTTTTACAGTGAAAATTGCAGGAACTTCATACCGGCACTAGGAAACAGACTGAGAAACCAGAGTAAAAGTTTCTCCTGCAACCCTTTCCCTTTGTGCTAGATGAACGAACGTCTCTCCACATGCTCAGTTCTGAGAGATATGTGTGTGTGAAGCAGTCCTTCACCAAGCTTGTTGGGAACACAAAGTTTCATTTCAGTTGGAAACTCGAATCCAAACATATATATGGGGAGGTACTAGATCCAACTCGGTTTTACAGTGTAAACTGCAGGAACTTCAAACAGCACTAGGAAACATTCTGAGAAACTAGAGTAAAACATTCTCCTGCAACCCGTTCCCTTTGTGCTAGATGAACGAACGTCTCTCCACATGCTTAGTTCTGAAAGATATGTGTGTGTGAAAGCCATACTTAACCTAGCTTGTTGGGAACACATAGTTCCTTTTCAGTTGCAAATTCCACTCCATACATATATATAGGGAGTTAATAGCTCCAACTCTGTTTTACAGTGAAAAATGCAGGAACTTCAAACCGGCAGTAGGAAACAGACTGAGAAACCAGAGTAAAAGTTTCCCCTGCAACCCGTTCCCTTTGTGCTAGATGAACGAACATCTCTCCACATGCTCAGTTCTGAGAGATACGTGTGTGTGAAGCAGTTCTTCACCTAGCTTGTTGGGAACACAAAGTTTCTTTTCAGTTGGAAACTCGAATCCATACATATATATGAGGACGTACGAGCTCCAACTCGGTTTTACAGTGAAAATTGCAGGAACTTCAAACCGGCACTAGGAAACACACTGAGAAACCAGAGAAAAGTTTCTCCTGCAACCATTTACCTTTGTGCTAGATGAACGAACGTCTCTCCACATGCTCAGTTCTGAGAGATAAGTGTGTGTGAAGCAGACCTTCACCAAGCTTGTTGGGAACACAAAGTTTCTTTTCTGTTGGAACCTCGAATCCATATATATATATGGGGAGGTACTAGCTCCAACTCGGTTTTACAGAGAAAACTGCAGGAACTTCTAACAGCACTATGAAACATTCTGAGAAACCAGAGTAAAAGTTTCTCCTGCAAACCGTTCCCTTTGTGCTAGATGAACGAAAGTCTCTCCACATGCTCAGTTCTGAGATATATGTGTGTGTTAAAGCCGTCCTTCAACTAGCTTGTTCTGAACACAAAGTTTGATTTCAGTTGCAAATTCCACTCCATACATATATATAGGGAGGTAATAGCTCCAAATCGGTTTTACAGTGAAAAATGCAGGAACTTCAAACCGGCAGTAGGAAACAGACTGAGAAACCAGAGTAAAAGTTTCTCCTGCAACCCTTTCCATTTGTGGTAAATGAATGAACGTCTCTCCACATGCTCAGTTCTGAGAAATAACTGTGTGTGAAAGCCGTCCTTCACCTAGCTTGTTGGGAACACAAAGTTTCTTTTCACTTGCAAATTCCACTCCATAAATATATATAGGGAGGTACTAGCTCCAACTCGGTTTTACAGTGAAAAATGCAGGAACTTCAAACCGGCAGTAGGAAACAGACTGAGAAACCAGAGAAAAGTTTCTCCTGCAACCCTTTCCCTTTGTGCTAGATGAACGAACGTCTCTCCACATGCTCAGTTCTGAGAGATAAGTGTGTGTGAAAGCCGTCCTTCACCTATCTTTTTGGGAACACAAACATACTATTCACTTGGAAATTCCACTCCATACGTATACATGGGGAGGTACTAGCTCCAACTCGCTTTTACAGTGAAAACTGCAGGAACTTCTAACCGGCACTAGGAAACATACTGAGAAACCAGAGTAAAAGTTTCTCCTGCAACCCTTTCCCTTTGTGCTAGATGAACGAACGTCTCTCCACATGCTTAGTTCTGAGAGATAAGTGTGTGTGAAGCAGTCCTTCAACTAGCTTCTTGGGAACACAAAGTTTCTTTTCAGTTGGAAACGCGAATCCATACATATATATGAGGACGTACGAGCTCCAACTCGGTTTTACAGTGAAAATTGCAGGAACTTAATACCGGCACTAGGAAACAGACTGAGAAACCAGAGTAAAAGTTTCTCCTGCAACCCTTTCCCTTTGTGCTAGATGAACGAACGTCTCTCCACATGCTCAGTTCTGAGAGATATGTGTGTGTGAAGCAGTCCTTCACCAAGCTTGTTGGGAACACAAAGTTTCTTTTCAGTTGGAAACTCGAAACCAAACATATATATGGGGAGGTACTAGCTCCAACTCGGTTTTACAGTGTAAACTGCAGGAACTTCAAACAGCACTAGGAAACATTCTGAGAAACTAGAGTAAAACTTTCTCCTGCAACCCGTTCCCTTTGTGCTAGATGAACGAACGTCTCTCCACATGCTTAGTTCTGAAAGATATGTGTGTGTGAAAGCCATACTTAACCTAGCTTGTTGGGAACACATAATTCCTTTTCAGTTGCAAATTCCACTCCATACATATATATAGGGAGTTAATAGCTCCAACTCGGTTTTACAGTGAAAAATGCAGGAACTTCAAACCGGCAGTAGGAAACAGACTGAGAAACCAGAGTAAAAGTTTCCCCTGCAACCCGTTCCCTTTGTGCTAGATGAACGAACATCTCTCCACATGCTCAGTTCTGAGAGATACGTGTGTGTGAAGCAGTTCTTCACCTAGCTTGTTGGGAACACAAAGTTTCTTTTCAGTTGGAAACTCGAATCCATACATATATATGAGGACGTACGAGCTCCAACTCGGTTTTACAGTGAAAATTGCAGGAACTTGAAACCGGCACTAGGAAACACACTGAGAAACCAGAGAAAAGTTTCTCCTGCAACCATTTCCCTTTGTGCTAGATGAACGAACGTCTCTCCACATGCTCAGTTCTGAGAGATAAGTGTGTGTGAAGCAGACCTTCACCAAGCTTGTTGGGAACACAAAGTTTCTTTTCAGTTGGAACCTCGAATCCATATAAATATATGGGGAGGTACTAGCTCCAACTCGGTTTTACAGAGAAAACTGCAGGAACTTCTAACAGCACTATGAAACATTCTGAGAAACCAGAGTAAAAGTTTCTCCTGCAAACCGTTCCCTTTGTGCTAGATGAAAGAAAGTCTCTCCACATGCTCAGTTCTGAGATATATGTGTGTGTTAAAGCCGTCCTTCACCTAGCTTGGTGGGAACACAAAGTTTGATTTCAGTTGCAAATTCCACTCCATACATATATATAGGGAGGTAATAGCTCCAAATCGGTTTTACAGTGAAAAATGCAGGAACTTCAAACCGGCAGTAGGAAACAGACTGAGAAACCAGAGTAAAAGTTTCTCCTGCAACCCTTTCCCTTTGTGGTAAATGAATGAACGTCTCTCCACATGCTCAGTTCTGAGAAATAACTGTGTGTGAAAGCCGTCCTTCACCTAGCTTGTTGGGAACACAAAGTTTCTTTTCACTTGCAAATTCCACTCCATAAATATATATAGGGAGGTACTAGCTCCAACTCGGTTTTACAGTGAAAAATGCAGGAACTTCAAACCGGCAGTAGGAAACAGACTGAGAAACCAGAGTAAAAATTTCACCTGCAACCCTTTCCCTTTGTGCTAGATGAACGAACGTCTCTCCACATGCTCAGTTCTGAGAGATAAGTGTGTGTGAAAGCCGTCCTTCACCTATCTTTTTTGGAACACAAACATACTATTCACTTGGAAATTCCACTCCATACGTATACATGGGGAGGTACTAGCTCCAACTCGCTTTTACAGTGAAAACTGCAGGAACTTCTAACCGGCACTAGGAAACATACTGAGAAACCAGAGTAAAAGTTTCTCCTGCAACCCTTTCCCTTTGTGCTAGATGAACGAACGTCTCTCCACATGCTTAGTTCTGAGAGATAAGTGTGTGTGAAGCAGTCCTTCAACTAGCTTCTTGGGAACACAAAGTTTCTTTTCAGTTGGAAACTCGAATCCATACATATATATGAGGACGTACGAGCTCCAACTCGGTTTTACAGTGAAAATTGCAGAAACTTCAAACCGGCACTAGGAAACAGACTGAGAAACCAGAGTAAAAGTTTCTCCTGCAACCCTTTCCCTTTGTGCTAGATGAACGAACGTCTCTCCACATGCTCAGTTCTGAGAGATATGTGTGTGTGAAGCAGTCCTTCACCAAGCTTGTTGGGAACACTAAGTTTCTTTTCAGTTGGAAACTCGAATCCAAACATATATATGGGGAGGTACTAGCTCCAACTCGGTTTTACAGTGTAAACTGCAGGAACTTCAAACAGCACTAGGAAACATTCTGAGAAACTGGAGTAAAACATTCTCCTGCAACCCGTTCCCTTTGTGCTAGATGAACGAACGTCTCTCCACATGCTTAGTTCTGAAAGATATGTGTGTGTGAAAGCCATACTTAACCTAGCTTGTTGGGAACACATAGTTCCTTTTCAGTTGCAAATTCCACTCCATACATATATATAGGGAGTTAATATCTCCAACTCGGTTTTACAGTGAAAAATGCAGGAACTTCAAACCGGCAGTAGGAAACAGACTGAGAAACCAGAGTAAAAGTTTCCCCTGCAACCCGTTCCCTTTGTGCTAGATGAACGAACATCTCTCCACATGCTCAGTTCTGAGAGATAAGTGTGTGTGAAGCAGACCTTCACCAAGCTTGTTGGGAACACAAAGTTTCTTTTCAGTTGGAACCTCGAATCCATATATATATATGGGGAGGTACTAGCTCCAACTCGGTTTTACAGAGAAAACTGCAGGAACTTCTAACAGCACTATGAAACATTCTGAGAAACCAGAGTAAAAGTTTCTCCTGCAAACCGTTCCCTTTGTGCTAGATGAACAAAAGTCTCCCCACATGCTCAGTTCTGAGATATATGTGTGTGTTAAAGCCGTCCTTCACCTAGCTTGTTGGGAACACAAAGTTTGATTTCAGTTGCAAATTCCACTCCATAAATATATATAGGGAGGTAATAGCTCCAAATCGTTTTTACAGTGAAAAATGCAGGAACTTCAAACCGGCAGTAGGGAACAGACTGAGAAACCAGAGTAAAAGTTTCTCCTGCAACCCTTTCCATTTGTGGTAAATGAATGAACGTCTCTCCACAAGCTCAGTTCTGAGAAATAACTGTGTGTGAAAGCCGTCCTTCACCTAGCTTGTTGGGAACACAAAGTTTCTTTTCACTTGCAAATTCCACTCCATAAATATATATAGGGAGGTACTAGCTCCAACTCGGTTTTACAGTGAAAAATGCAGGAAATTCAAACCGGCAGTAGGAAACAGACTGAGAAACCAGAGTAAAAATTTCACCTGCAACCCTTTCCCTTTGTGCTAGATGAACGAACGTCTCTCCACATGCTCAGTTCTGAGAGATAAGTGTGTGTGAAAGCCGTCCTTCACCTATCTTTTTGGGAACACAAACATACTATTCACTTGGAAATTCCACTCCATACGTATACATGGGGAGGTACTAGCTCCAACTCGCTTTTACAGTGAAAACTGCAGGAACTTCTAACCGGCACTAGGAAACATACTGAGAAACCAAAGTAAAAGTTTCCCCTGCAATCCTTTCCCTTTGTGCTAGATGAACGAACGTCTCTCCACATGCTTAGTTCTGAGAGATAAGTGTGTGTGAAGCAGTCCTTCAACTAGCTTCTTGGGAACACAAAGTTTCTTTTCAGTTGGAAACTCGAATCCATACATATATATGAGGACGAACGAGCTCCAACTCGGTTTTACAGTGAAAATTGCAGGAACTTCATACCGGCACTAGGAAACAGACTGAGAAACCAGAGTAAAAGTTTCTCCTGCAACCCTTTCCCTTTGTGCTAGATGAACGAACGTCTCTCCACATGCTCAGTTCTGAGAGATATGTGTGTGTGAAGCAGTCCTTCACCAAGCTTGTTGGGAACACAAAGTTTCATTTCAGTTGGAAACTCGAATCCAAACATATATATGGGGAGGTACTAGATCCAACTCGGTTTTACAGTGTAAACTGCAGGAACTTCAAACAGCACTAGGAAACATTCTGAGAAACTAGAGTAAAACATTCTCCTGCAACCCGTTCCCTTTGTGCTAGATGAACGAACGTCTCTCCACATGCTTAGTTCTGAAAGATATGTGTGTGTGAAAGCCATACTTAACCTAGCTTGTTGGGAACACATAGTTCCTTTTCAGTTGCAAATTCCACTCCATACATATATATAGGGAGTTAATAGCTCCAACTCTGTTTTACAGTGAAAAATGCAGGAACTTCAAACCGGCAGTAGGAAACAGACTGAGAAACCAGAGTAAAAGTTTCCCCTGCAACCCGTTCCCTTTGTGCTAGATGAACGAACATCTCTCCACATGCTCAGTTCTGAGAGATACGTGTGTGTGAAGCAGTTCTTCACCTAGCTTGTTGGGAACACAAAGTTTCTTTTCAGTTGGAAACTCGAATCCATACATATATATGAGGACGTACGAGCTCCAACTCGGTTTTACAGTGAAAATTGCAGGAACTTCAAACCGGCACTAGGAAACACACTGAGAAACCAGAGAAAAGTTTCTCCTGCAACCATTTACCATTGTGCTAGATGAACGAACGTCTCTCCACATGCTCAGTTCTGAGAGATAAGTGTGTGTGAAGCAGACCTTCACCAAGCTTGTTGGGAACACAAAGTTTCTTTTCTGTTGGAACCTCGAATCCATATATATATATGGGGAGGTACTAGCTCCAACTCGGTTTTACAGAGAAAACTGCAGGAACTTCTAACAGCACTATGAAACATTCTGAGAAACCAGAGTAAAAGTTTCTCCTGCAAACCGTTCCCTTTGTGCTAGATGAACGAAAGTCTCTCCACATGCTCAGTTCTGAGATATATGTGTGTGTTAAAGCCGTCCTTCAACTAGCTTGTTCTGAACACAAAGTTTGATTTCAGTTGCAAATTCCACTCCATACATATATATAGGGAGGTAATAGCTCCAAATCGGTTTTACAGTGAAAAATGCAGGAACTTCAAACCGGCAGTAGGAAACAGACTGAGAAACCAGAGTAAAAGTTTCTCCTGCAAACCTTTCCATTTGTGGTAAATGAATGAACGTCTCTCCACATGCTCAGTTCTGAGAAATAACTGTGTGTGAAAGCCGTCCTTCACCTAGCTTGTTGGGAACACAAAGTTTCTTTTCACTTGCAAATTCCACTCCATAAATATATATAGGGAGGTACTAGCTCCAACTCGGTTTTACAGTGAAAAATGCAGGAACTTCAAACCGGCAGTAGGAAACAGACTGAGAAACCAGAGAAAAGTTTCTCCTGCAACCCTTTCCCTTTGTGCTAGATGAACGAACGTCTCTCCACATGCTCAGTTCTGAGAGATAAGTGTGTGTGAAAGCCGTCCTTCACCTATCTTTTTGGGAACACAAACATACTATTCACTTGGAAATTCCACTCCATACGTATACATGGGGAGGTACTAGCTCCAACTCGCTTTTACAGTGAAAACTGCAGGAACTTCTAACCGGCACTAGGAAACATACTGAGAAACCAGAGTAAAAGTTTCTCCTGCAACCCTTTCCCTTTGTGCTAGATGAACGAACGTCTCTCCACATGCTTAGTTCTGAGAGATAAGTGTGTGTGAAGCAGTCCTTCAACTAGCTTCTTGGGAACACAAAGTTTCTTTTCAGTTGGAAACGCGAATCCATACATATATATGAGGACGTACGAGCTCCAACTCGGTTTTACAGTGAAAATTGCAGGAACTTAATACCGGCACTAGGAAACAGACTGAGAAACCAGAGTAAAAGTTTCTCCTGCAACCCTTTCCCTTTGTGCTAGATGAACGAACGTCTCTCCACATGCTCAGTTCTGAGAGATATGTGTGTGTGAAGCAGTCCTTCACCAAGCTTGTTGGGAACACAAAGTTTCTTTTCAGTTGGAAACTCGAAACCAAACATATATATGGGGAGGTACTAGCTCCAACTCGGTTTTACAGTGTAAACTGCAGGAACTTCAAACAGCACTAGGAAACATTCTGAGAAACTAGAGTAAAACTTTCTCCTGCAACCCGTTCCATTTGTGCTAGATGAACGAACGTCTCTCCACATGCTTAGTTCTGAAAGATATGTGTGTGTGAAAGCCATACTTAACCTAGCTTGTTGGGAACACATAATTCCTTTTCAGTTGCAAATTCCACTCCATACATATATATAGGGAGTTAATAGCTCCAACTCGGTTTTACAGTGAAAAATGCAGGAACTTCAAACCGGCAGTAGGAAACAGACTGAGAAACCAGAGTAAAAGTTTCCCCTGCAACCCGTTCCCTTTGTGCTAGATGAACGAACATCTCTCCACATGCTCAGTTCTGAGAGATACGTGTGTGTGAAGCAGTTCTTCACCTAGCTTGTTGGGAACACAAAGTTTCTTTTCAGTTGGAAACTCGAATCCATACATATATATGAGGACGTACGAGCTCCAACTCGGTTTTACAGTGAAAATTGCAGGAACTTCAAACCGGCACTAGGAAACACACTGAGAAACCAGAGAAAAGTTTCTCCTGCAACCATTTCCCTTTGTGCTAGATGAACGAACGTCTCTCCACATGCTCAGTTCTGAGAGATAAGTGTGTGTGAAGCAGACCTTCACCAAGCTTGTTGGGAACACAAAGTTTCTTTTCTGTTGGAACCTCAAATCCATATATATATATGGGGAGGTACTAGCTCCAACTCGGTTTTACAGAGAAAACTGCAGGAACTTCTAACAGCACTATGAAACATTCTGAGAAACCAGAGTAAATGTTTCTCCTGCAAACCGTTCCCTTTGTGCTAGATGAACGAAAGTCTCTCCACATGCTCAGTTCTGAGATATATGTGTGTGTTAAAGCCGTCCTTCACCTAGCTTGTTGGGAACACAAAGTGTGATTTCAGTTGCAAATTCCACTCCATACATATATATAGGGAGGTAATAGCTCCAAATCGGTTTTACAGTGAAAAATGCAGGAACTTCAAACCGGCAGTAGGAAACAGACTGAGAAACCAGAGTAAAAGTTTCTCCTGCAACCCTTTCCATTTGTGGTAAATGAATGAATGTCTCTCCACATGCTCAGTTCTGAGAAATAACTGTGTGTGAAAGCCGTCCTTCACCTAGCTTGTTGGGAACACAAAGTTTCTTTTCACTTGCAAATTCCACTCCATAAATATATATAGGGAGGTACTAGCTCCAACTCGGTTTTACAGTGAAAAATGCAGGAACTTCAAACCGGCAGTAGGAAACAGACTGAGAAACCAGAGAAAAGTTTCTCCTGCAACCATTTCCCTTTGTGCTAGATGAACGAACGTCTCTCCACATGCTCAGTTCTGAGAGATAAGTGTGTGTGAAGCAGACCTTCACCAAGCTTGTTGGGAACACAAAGTTTCTTTTCTGTTGGAACCTCGAATCCATATATATATATGGGGAGGTACTAGCTCCAACTCGGTTTTACAGTGAAACCTGCAGGAACTTCAAACCGGCAGTAGGAAACAGACTGAGAAACCAGAGTAAAAATTTCACCTGCAACCCTTTCCATTTGTGCTAGATGATCGAACATCTCTCCACATGCTCAGTTCTGAGAGATATGTGTGTGTGAAAGCCGTCCTTCACCTATCTTTTTGGGAATACAAACATACTATTCACTTGGAAATTTCACTCCATACGTATACATGGGGAGGTACTAGCTCCAACTCGCTTTTACAGTGAAAACTGCAGGAACTTCTAACCGGCACTAGGAAACATACTGAGAATCCAGAGTAAAAGTTTCTCCTGCAACCCTTTCCCTTTGTGCTAGATGAACGAACGTCTCTCCACATGCTCAGTTCTGAGAGATAAGTGTGTGTGAAGCAGACCTTCACCAAGCTTGTTGGGAACACAAAGTTTCTTTTCTGTTGGAACCTCAAATCCATATATATATATGGGGAGGTACTAGCTCCAACTCGGTTTTACAGAGAAAACTGCAGGAACTTCTAACAGCACTATGAAACATTCTGAGAAACCAGAGTAAAAGTTTCTCCTGCAAACCGTTCTCTTTGTGCTAGATGAACGAAAGTCTCTCCACATGCTCAGTTCTGAGATATATGTGTGTGTTAAAGCCGTCCTTCACCTAGCTTGTTGGGAACACAAAGTGTGATTTCAGTTGCAAATTCCACTCCATACATATATATAGGGAGGTAATAGCTCCAAATCGGTTTTACAGTGAAAAATGCAGGAACTTCAAACCGGCAGTAGGAAACAGACTGAGAAACCAGAGTAAAAGTTTCTCCTGCAACCCTTTCCATTTGTGGTAAATGAATGAATGTCTCTCCACATGCTCAGTTCTGAGAAATAACTGTGTGTGAAAGCCGTCCTTCACCTAGCTTGTTGGGAACACAAAGTTTCTTTTCACTTGCAAATTCCACTCCATAAATATATATAGGGAGGTACTAGCTCCAAATCGGTTTTACAGTGAAAAATGCAGGAACTTCAAACCGGCAGTAGGAAACAGACTGAGAAACCAGAGAAAAGTTTCTCCTGCAACCATTTCCCTTTGTGCTAGATGAACGAACGTCTCTCCACATGCTCAGTTCTGAGAGATAAGTGTGTGTGAAGCAGACCTTCAACAAGCTTGTTGGGAACACAAAGTTTCTTTTCTGTTGGAACCTCGAATCCATATATATATATGGGGAGGTACTAGCTCCAACTCGGTTTTACAGTGAAACCTGCAGGAACTTCAAACCGGCAGTAGGAAACAGACTGAGAAACCAGAGTAAAAATTTCACCTGCAACCCTTTCCATTTGTGCTAGATGATCGAACATCTCTCCACATGCTCAGTTCTGAGAGATATGTGTGTGTGAAAGCCGTCCTTCACCTATCTTTTTGGGAATACAAACATACTATTCACTTGGAAATTTCACTCCATACGTATACATGGGGAGGTACTAGCTCCAACTCGCTTTTACAGTGAAAACTGCAGGAACTTCTAACCGGCACTAGGAAACATACTGAGAATCCAGAGTAAAAGTTTCTCCTGCAACCCTTTCCCTTTGTGCTAGATGAACGAACGTCTCTCCACATGCTTAATTCTGAGAGATAAGTGTGTGTGAAGCAGTCCTTCAACTAGCTTCTTGGGAACACAAAGTTTCTTTTCATTTGGAAACTCGAATCCATACATATATATGAGGACGTACGAGCTCCAACTCGGTTTTACAGTGAAAATTGCAGGAACTTCATACCGGCACTAGGAAACAGACTGAGAAACCAGAGTAAAAGTTTCTCCTGCAACCCTTTCCCTTTGTGCTAGATGAACGAACGTCTCTCCACATGCAGAGTTCTGAGAGATATGTGTGTGTGAAGCAGTCCTTCACCAAGCTTGTTGGGAACACTAAGTTTCTTTTCAGTTGGAAACTCGAATCCAAACATATATATGGGGAGGTACTAGCTCCAACTCGGTTTTACAGTGTAAACTGCAGGAACTTCAAACAGCACTAGGAAACATTCTGAGAAACTAGAGTAAAACTTTCTCCTGCAACCCGTTCCCTTTGTGCTAGATGAACGAACGTCTCTCCACATGCTTAGTTCTGAAAGTTATGTGTGTGTGAAAGCCATATTTAACCTAGCTTGTTGGGAACACATAGTTTCTTTTCAGTTGCAAATTCCACTCCATACATATATATAGGGAGTTAATAGCTCCAACTCGGTTTTACAGTGAAAAATGCAGGAAGTTCAAACCGGCAGTAGGAAACAGACTGAGAAACCAGAGTAAAAGTTTCCCCTGCAACCCGTTCCCTTTGTGCTAGATGAACGAACATCTCTCCACATGCTCAGTTCTGAGAGATACGTGTGTGTGAAGCAGTTCTTCACCTAGCTTGTTGGGAACACAAAGTTTCTTTTCAGTTGGAAACTCGAATCCATACATATATATGAGGACGTACGAGCTCCAACTCGGTTTTACAGAGAAAATTGCAGGAACTTCAAACCGGCACTAGGAAACACACTGAGAAACCAGAGAAAATTTTCTCCTGCAACCATTTCCCTTTGTGCTAGATGAACGAACGACTCTCCACATGCTCAGTTCTGAGAGATAAGTGTGTGTGAAGCAGACCTTCACCAAGCTTGTTGGGAACACAAAGTTTCTTTTCAGTTGGAACCTCGAATCCATATATATATATGGGGAGGTACTAGCCCCAACTCGGTTTTACAGAGAAAACTGCAGGAACTTCAAACAGCACTATGAAACATTCTGAGAAACCAGAGTAAAAGTTTCTCCTGCAAACCGTTCCCTTTGTGCTAGATGAACGAAAGTCTCTCCACATGCTCAGTTCTGAGAGATAAGTGTGTGTGAAAGCCGTCCTTCACCTAGCTTTTTGGGAACACAAAGATTCTTTTCACTTGGAAATTCCACTCCATACATATATATGGGGAGGTACTAGCTCCAACTCAATTTTACAGTGAAAACTGCCGAAACTTCAAACCGGCACTAGGAAACAGACTGAGAAAACAGAGTAAAAGTTTCTCCTGCAACCCGTTCCATTTGTGCTAGATAAACGAACGTCTCTCCACATGCTCAGTTCTGAGAGATAAGTGTGTGTGAAGCAGTCCTTCACCTAGCTTGTTGGGAACACAAAGTTTCTTTTCAGTTGGAAACTCGAATCCATACATATATATGGGGACGTACGAGCTCCAACTCGGTTTTACAGTGAAAATTGAAGGAACTTCAAACCGGCACTAGGATACAGACAGAAAACCAGAGAAAATGTTTCTCCTTGAACCCGTTCCCTTTGTGCTAGATGAACGAACGTCTCTCCACATGCTCAGTTCTGAGAAATAAGTGTGTGTGAAAGCATTCCTTTACCTAGCTTGTTGGGAACACAAAGTTTCTTTTCAGTTGCAAACACTACTCCATACATATATATGGGGTGGTACTAGCTCCAACTCGGTTTTACAGTGAAAACTGCAGGAAATTCAAAACGGCAGTAGGAAACAAACTGAGAAACCAGAGTAAAAGTTTCTCCTGCAACCCGTTCCATTTGTGCTAGATGAACGAATGTCTCTCCACATGCTCAGTTCTGAGAAATAACTGTGTGTGAAAGCCGTCCTTCACCTAGCTTGTTGGGAACACAAAGTTTCTTTTCACTTGCAAATTCCACTCCATAAATATATATAGGGAGGTACTAGCTCCAACTCGGTTTTACAGTGAAAAATGCAGGAACTTCAAACCGGCAGTAGGAAACAGACTGAGAAACCAGAGTAAAAATTTCACCTGCAACCCTTTCCCTTTGTTCTAGATGAACGAACATCTCTCCACATGCTCAGTTCTGAGAGATAAGTGTGTGTGAAAGCCGTCCTTCACCTGTCTTTTGGGAACACAAACATACTATTCACTTGGAAATTCCACTCCATACGTATACATGGGGAGGTACTAGCTCCAACTCGCTTTTACAGTGAAAACTGCAGGAACTTCTAACCGGCACTAGGAAACATACTGAGAAACCAGAGTAAAAGTTTCTCCTGCAACCCTTTCCCTTTGTGCTAGATGAACGAACGTCTCTCCACATGCTTAGTTCTGAGAGATAAGTGTGTGTGAAGCAGTCCTTCAACTAGCTTCTTGGGAACACAAAGTTTCTTTTCAGTTGGAAACTCGAATCCATAAATATATATGAGGACGTACGAGCTCCAACTCGGTTTTACAGTGAAAATTGCAGGAACTTCAAACCGGCACTAGGAAACACACTGAGAAACCAGAGAAAATTTTCTCCTGCAACCATTTCCCTTTGTGCTAGATGAACGAACGACTCTCCACATGCTCAGTTCTGAGAGATAAGTGTGTGTGAAGCAGACCTTCACCAAGCTTGTTGGGAACACAAAGTTTCTTTTCAGTTGGAACCTCGAATCCATATATATATATGGGGAGGTACTAGCCCCAACTAGGTTTTACAGAGAAAACTGCAGGAACTTCAAACAGCACTATGAAACATTCTGAGAAACCAGAGTAAAAGTTTCTCCTGCAAACCGTTCCCTTTGTGCTAGATGAACGAAAGTCTCTCCACATGCTCAGTTCTGAGAGATAAGTGTGTGTGAAAGCCGTCCTTCACCTAGCTTTTTGGGAACACAAAGATTCTTTTCACTTGGAAATTCCACTCCATACAAATATATGGGGTGGTACTAGCTCCAACTCGGTTTTACAGTGAAAACTGCAGGAAATTCAAAACGGCAGTAGGAAACAAACTGAGAAACCAGAGTAAAAGTTTCTCCTGCAACCCGTTCCATTTGTGCTAGATGAACGAATGTCTCTCCACATGCTCAGTTCTGAGAGATATATGTGAGTGAAAGCCGTCCTTCAAATAGCTTGTTGGGAACACAAAGTTTCTTTTCAGTTGCAAACTCCACTCCATACATATATATGGGTAGGTACGAGCTCCAACTCGGTTTTACAGTGAAAACTGCAGGAACTTCATACCGGCAGTAGGAAACAGACTGAGAAACCAGAGTAAAAGTTTCTCCTGCATCCCGTTCCCTTTGTGCTAGATGAACGATTATCTCTCCAAATACTCAGTTCTGAGAGATAAGTGTGTGTGAAAGCCGTCCTTCACCTAGCTTGTTGGGAACACAAAGTTTCTTTTCAGGTGCAAACTCCACTCCAAACATATATATGGGGAGGTACGAGCTTCAAATCTGTTTTACAGTGAAAACTGCAGGAACTTCAAACAGCACTAGGAAACATTCTGAGAAACCAGAGTAAAAGTTTCTCCTGCAAACCGTTCCCTTTGTGCTAGATGAACGAACGTCTCGCCACATGCTCAGTTCTGAGAGAAAAGTGTGTGTGAAGCAGTCCTTCAACTAGCTTGTTGGGAACACAAAGTTTCTTTTCGGTTGGAAACTCGAATCCATACATATATATGGGGAGGTACTAGCTCCAACTCGGTTTTACAGTGAAAACTGCAGGAACTTCAAACAGCACTAGGAAACATTCTGAGAAACCAGAGTAAAAGTTTATCCTGCAACCCTTTCCATTTGTGGTAAATGAATGAACGTCTCTCCACATGCTCAGTTCTGAGAAATAACTGTGTGTGAAAGCCGTCCTTCACCTAGCTTGTTGGGAACACAAAGTTTCTTTTCACTTGCAAATTCCACTCCATAAATATATATAGGGAGGTACTAGCTCCAACTCGGTTTTACAGTGAAAAATGCAGGAACATCAAACCGGCAGTAGGAAACAGACTGAGAAACCAGAGTAAAAATTTCACCTGCAACCCTTTCCCTTTGTGCTAGATGAACGAACATCTCTCCACATGCTCAGTTCTGAGAGATAAGTGTGTGTGAAAGCCGTCCTTCACCTATCTTTTTGGGAACACAAACATACTATTCACTTGGAAATTCCACTCCATACGTATACATGGGGAGGTACTAGCTCCAACTCGCTTTTACAGTGAAAACTGCAGGAACTTCAAACAGCACTAGGAAACATTCTGAGAAACCAGAGTAAAAGTTTCTCCTGCAAACCGTTCCCTTTGTGCTAGATGAACGAACGTCTCGCCACATGCTCAGTTCTGAGAGATAAGTGTGTGTGAAGCAGTCCTTCAACTAGCTTGTTGGGAACACAAAGTTTCTTTTCGGTTGGAAACTCGAATCCATACATATATATGGGAAGGTACTAGCTCCAACTCGGTTTTACATGAAAACTGCAGGAACTTCATACCGGCACTAGGAAACAGACTGAGAAACCAGAGTAAAAGTTTCTCCTGCAACCCTTTCCCTTTGTGCTAGATGAACGAACGTCTCTCCACATGCTCAGTTCTGAGAGATATGTGTGTGTGAAGCAGTCCTTCACCAAGCTTGTTGGGAACACAAAGTTTCTTTTCAGTTGGAAACTCGAATCCAAACATATATATGGGGAGGTACTAGATCCAACTCGGTTTTACAGTGTAAACTGCAGGAACTTCAAACAGCACTAGGAAACATTCTGAGAAACTAGAGTAAAACATTCTCCTGCAACCCGTTCCCTTTGTGCTAGATGAACGAACGTCTCTCCACATGCTTAGTTCTGAAAGATATGTGTGTGTGAAAGCCATACTTAACCTAGCTTGTTGGGAACACATAGTTCCTTTTCAGTTGCAAATTCCACTCCATACATATATATAGGGAGTTAATAGCTCCAACTCGGTTTTACAGTGAAAAATGCAGGAACTTCAAACCGGCAGTAGGAAACAGACTGAGAAACCAGAATAAAAGTTTCCCCTGCAACCCGTTCCCTTTGTGCTAGATGAACGAACATCTCTCCACATGCTCAGTTCTGAGAGATACGTGTGTGTGAAGCAGTTCTTCACCTAGCTTGTTGGGAACACAAAGTTTCTTTTCAGTTGGAAACTCGAGTCCATACATATATATGAGGACGTACGAGCTCCAACTCGGTTTTACAGTGAAAATTGCAGGAACTTCAAACCGGCACTAGGAAACACACTGAGAAACCAGAGAAAAGTTTCTCCTGCAACCATTTACCTTTGTGCTAGATGAACGAACGTCTCTCCACATGCTCAGTTCTGAGAGATAAGTGTGTGTGAAGCAGACCTTCACCAAGCTTGTTGGGAACACAAAGTTTCTTTTCTGTTGGAACCTCGAATCCATATATATATATGGGGAGGTACTAGCTCCAACTCGGTTTTACAGAGAAACCTGCAGGAACTTCTAACAGCACTATGAAACATTCTGAGAAACCAGAGTAAAAGTTTCTCCTGCAAACCGTTCCCTTTGTGCTAGATGAACGAAAGTCTCTCCACATGCTCAGTTCTGAGATATATGTGTGTGTTAAAGCCGTCCTTCAACTAGCTTGTTCTGAACACAAAGTTTGATTTCAGTTGCAAATTCCACTCCATACATATATATAGGGAGGTAAAAGCTCCAAATCGGTTTTACAGTGAAAAATGCAGGAACTTCAAACCGGCAGTAGGAAACAGACTGAGAAACCAGAGTAAAAGTTTCTCCTGCAACCCTTTCCATTTGTGGTAAATGAATGAACGTCTCTCCACATGCTCAGTTCTGAGAAATAACTGTGTGTGAAAGCCGTCCTTCACCTAGCTTGTTGGGAACACAAAGTTTCTTTTCACTTGCAAATTCCACTCCATAAATATATATAGGGAGGTACTAGATCCAACTCGGTTTTACAGTGAAAAATGCAGGAACTTCAAACCGGCAGTAGGAAACAGACTGAGAAACCAGAGAAAAGTTTCTCCTGCAACCCTTTCCCTTTGTGCTAGATGAACGAACGTCTCTCCACATGCTCAGTTCTGAGAGATAAGTGTGTGTGAAAGCCGTCCTTCACCTATCTTTTTGGGAACACAAACATACTATTCACTTGGAAATTCCACTCCATACGTATACATGGGGAGGTACTAGCTCCAACTCGCTTTTACAGTGAAAACTGCAGGAACTTCTAACCGGCACTAGGAAACATACTGAGAAACCAGAGTAAAAGTTTCTCCTGCAACCCTTTCCCTTTGTGCTAGATGAACGAACGTCTCTCCACATGCTTAGTTCTGAGAGATAAGTGTGTGTGAAGCAGTCCTTCAACTAGCTTCTTGGGAACACAAAGTTTCTTTTCAGTTGGAAACGCGAATCCATACATATATATGAGGACGTACGAGCTCCAACTCGGTTTTACAGTGAAAATTGCAGGAACTTAATACCGGCACTAGGAAACAGACTGAGAAACCAGAGTAAAAGTTTCTCCTGCAACCCTTTCCCTTTGTGCTAGATGAACGAACGTCTCTCCACATGCTCAGTTCTGAGAGATATGTGTGTGTGAAGCAGTCCTTCACCAAGCTTGTTGGGAACACAAAGTTTCTTTTCAGTTGGAAACTCGAAACCAAACATATATATGGGGAGGTACTAGCTCCAACTCGGTTTTACAGTGTAAACTGCAGGAACTTCAAACAGCACTAGGAAACATTCTGAGAAACTAGAGTAAAACTTTCTCCTGCAACCCGTTCCCTTTGTGCTAGATGAACGAACGTCTCTCCACATGCTTAGTTCTGAAAGATATGTGTGTGTGAAAGCCATACTTAACCTAGCTTGTTGGGAACACATAATTCCTTTTCAGTTGCAAATTCCACTCCATACATATATATAGGGAGTTAATAGCTCCAACTCGGTTTTACAGTGAAAAATGCAGGAACTTCAAACCGGCAGTAGGAAACAGACTGAGAAACCAGAGTAAAAGTTTCCCCTGCAACCCGTTCCCTTTGTGCTAGATGAACGAACATCTCTCCACATGCTCAGTTCTGAGAGATACGTGTGTGTGAAGCAGTTCTTCACCTAGCTTGTTGGGAACACAAAGTTTCTTTTCAGTTGGAAACTCGAATCCATACATATATATGAGGACGTACGAGCTCCAACTCGGTTTTACAGTGAAAATTGCAGGAACTTCAAACCGGCACTAGGAAACACACTGAGAAACCAGAGAAAAGTTTCTCCTGCAACCATTTCCCTTTGTGCTAGATGAACGAACGTCTCTCCACATGCTCAGTTCTGAGAGATAAGTGTGTGTGAAGCAGACCTTCACCAAGCTTGTTGGGAACACAAAGTTTCTTTTCTGTTGGAACCTCAAATCCATATATATATATGGGGAGGTACTAGCTCCAACTCGGTTTTACAGAGAAAACTGCAGGAACTTCTAACAGCACTATGAAACATTCTGAGAAACCAGAGTAAAAGTTTCTCCTGCAAACCGTTCCCTTTGTGCTAGATGAACGAAAGTCTCTCCACATGCTCAGTTCTGAGATATATGTGTGTGTTAAAGCCGTCCTTCACCTAGCTTGTTGGGAACACAAAGTGTGATTTCAGTTGCAAATTCCACTCCATACATATATATAGGGAGGTAATAGCTCCAAATCGGTTTTACAGTGAAAAATGCAGGAACTTCAAACCGGCAGTAGGAAACAGACTGAGAAACCAGAGTAAAAGTTTCTCCTGCAACCCTTTCCATTTGTGGTAAATGAATGAATGTCTCTCCACATGCTCAGTTCTGAGAAATAACTGTGTGTGAAAGCCGTCCTTCACCTAGCTTGTTGGGAACACAAAGTTTCTTTTCACTTGCAAATTCCACTCCATAAATATATATAGGGAGGTACTAGCTCCAACTCGGTTTTACAGTGAAAAATGCAGGAACTTCAAACCGGCAGTAGGAAACAGACTGAGAAACCAGAGAAAAGTTTCTCCTGCAACCATTTCCCTTTGTGCTAGATGAACGAACGTCTCTCCACATGCTCAGTTCTGAGAGATAAGTGTGTGTGAAGCAGACCTTCACCAAGCTTGTTGGGAACACAAAGTTTCTTTTCTGTTGGAACCTCGAATCCATATATATATATGGGGAGGTACTAGCTCCAACTCGGTTTTACAGTGAAACCTGCAGGAACTTCAAACCGGCAGTAGGAAACAGACTGAGAAACCAGAGTAAAAATTTCACCTGCAACCCTTTCCATTTGTGCTAGATGATCGAACATCTCTCCACATGCTCAGTTCTGAGAGATATGTGTGTGTGAAAGCCGTCCTTCACCTATCTTTTTGGGAATACAAACATACTATTCACTTGGAAATTTCACTCCATACGTATACATGGGGAGGTACTAGCTCCAACTCGCTTTTACAGTGAAAACTGCAGGAACTTCTAACCGGCACTAGGAAACATACTGAGAATCCAGAGTAAAAGTTTCTCCTGCAACCCTTTCCCTTTGTGCTAGATGAACGAACGTCTCTCCACATGCTTAATTCTGAGAGATAAGTGTGTGTGAAGCAGTCCTTCAACTAGCTTCTTGGGAACACAAAGTTTCTTTTCATTTGGAAACTCGAATCCATACATATATATGAGGACGTACGAGCTCCAACTCGGTTTTACAGTGAAAATTGCAGGAACTTCATACCGGCACTAGGAAACTGACTGAGAAACCAGAGTAAAAGTTTCTCCTGCAACCCTTTCCCTTTGTGCTAGATGAACGAACGTCTCTCCACATGCAGAGTTCTGAGAGATATGTGTGTGTGAAGCAGTCCTTCACCAAGCTTGTTGGGAACACTAAGTTTCTTTTCAGTTGGAAACTCGAATCCAAACATATATATGGGGAGGTACTAGCTCCAACTCGGTTTTACAGTGTAAACTGCAGGAACTTCAAACAGCACTAGGAAACATTCTGAGAAACTAGAGTAAAACTTTCTCCTGCAACCCGTTCCCTTTGTGCTAGATGAACGAACGTCTCTCCACATGCTTAGTTCTGAAAGTTATGTGTGTGTGAAAGCCATATTTAACCTAGCTTGTTGGGAACACATAGTTTCTTTTCAGTTGCAAATTCCACTCCATACATATATATAGGGAGTTAATAGCTCCAACTCGGTTTTACAGTGAAAAATGCAGGAAGTTCAAACCGGCAGTAGGAAACAGACTGAGAAACCAGAGTAAAAGTTTCCCCTGCAACCCGTTCCCTTTGTGCTAGATGAACGAACATCTCTCCACATGCTCAGTTCTGAGAGATACGTGTGTGTGAAGCAGTTCTTCACCTAGCTTGTTGGGAACACAAAGTTTCTTTTAAGTTGGAAACTCGAATCCATACATATATATGAGGACGTACGAGCTCCAACTCGGTTTTACAGAGAAAATTGCAGGAACTTCAAACCGGCACTAGGAAACACACTGAGAAACCAGAGAAAATTTTCTCCTGCAACCATTTCCCTTTGTGCTAGATGAACGAACGACTCTCCACATGCTCAGTTCTGAGAGATAAGTGTGTGTGAAGCAGACCTTCACCAAGCTTGTTGGGAACACAAAGTTTCTTTTCAGTTGGAACCTCGAATCCATATATATATATGGGGAGGTACTAGCCCCAACTCGGTTTTACAGAGAAAACTGCAGGAACTTCAAACAGCACTATGAAACATTCTGAGAAACCAGAGTAAATGTTTCTCCTGCAAACCGTTCCCTTTGTGCTAGATGAACGAAAGTCTCTCCACATGCTCAGTTCTGAGAGATAAGTGTGTGTGAAAGCCGTCCTTCACCTAGCTTTTTGGGAACACAAAGATTCTTTTCACTTGGAAATTCCACTCCATACATATATATGGGGAGGTACTAGCTCCAACTCAATTTTACAGTGAAAACTGCCGAAACTTCAAACCGGCACTAGGAAACAGACTGAGAAAACAGAGTAAAAGTTTCTCCTGCAACCCGTTCCCTTTGTGCTAGATAAACGAACGTCTCTCCACATGCTCAGTTCTGAGAGATAAGTGTGTGTGAAGCAGTCCTTCACCTAGCTTGTTGGGAACACAAAGTTTCTTTTCAGTTGGAAACTCGAATCCATACATATATATGGGGACGTACGAGCTCCAACTCGGTTTTACAGTGAAAATTGAAGGAACTTCAAACCGGCACTAGGATACAGACAGAAAACCAGAGAAAATGTTTCTCCTTGAACCCGTTCCCTTTGTGCTAGATGAACGAACGTCTCTCCACATGCTCAGTTCTGAGAAATAAGTGTGTGTGAAAGCATTCCTTTACCTAGCTTGTTGGGAACACAAAGTTTCTTTTCAGTTGCAAACACTACTCCATACATATATATGGGGTGGTACTAGCTCCAACTCGGTTTTACAGTGAAAACTGCAGGAAATTCAAAACGGCAGTAGGAAACAAACTGAGAAACCAGAGTAAAAGTTTCTCCTGCAACCCGTTCCATTTGTGCTAGATGAACGAATGTCTCTCCACATGCTCAGTTCTGAGAAATAACTGTGTGTGAAAGCCGTCCTTCACCTAGCTTTTGGGAACACAAAGTTTCTTTTCACTTGCAAATTCCACTCCATAAATATATATAGGGAGGTACTAGCTCCAACTCGGTTTTACAGTGAATAATGCAGGAACTTCAAACCGGCAGTAGGAAACAAACTGAGAAACCAGAGTAAAAATTTCACCTGCAACCCTTTCCCTTTGTGCTAGATGAACGAACATCTCTCCACATGCTCAGTTCTGAGAGATAAGTGTGTGTGAAAGCCGTCCTTCACCTATCTTTTGGGAACACAAACATACTATTCACTTGGAAATTCCACTCCATACGTATACATGGGGAGGTACTAGCTCCAACTCGCTTTTACAGTGAAAACTGCAGGAACTTCTAACCGGCACTAGGAAACATACTGAGAATCCAGAGTAAAAGTTTCTCCTGCAAACCTTTCCCTTTGTGCTAGATGAACGAACGTCTCTCCACATGCTTAGTTCTGAGAGATAAGTGTGTGTGAAGCAGTCCTTCAACTAGCTTCTTGGGAACACAAAGTTTCTTTTCAGTTGGAAACTCGAATCCATAAATATATATGAGGACGTACGAGCTCCAACTCGGTTTTACAGTGAAAATTGCAGGAACTTCAAACCGGCACTAGGAAACACACTGAGAAACCAGAGAAAATTTTCTCCTGCAACCATTTCCCTTTGTGCTAGATGAACGAACGACTCTCCACATGCTCAGTTCTGAGAGATATGTGTGTGTGAAGCAGACCTTCACCAAGCTTGTTGGGAACACAAAGTTTCTTTTCAGTTGGAACCTCGAATCCATATATATATATGGGGAGGTACTAGCCCCAACTAGGTTTTACAGAGAAAACTGCAGGAACTTCAAACAGCACTATGAAACATTCTGAGAAACCAGAGTAAAAGTTTCTCCTGCAAACCGTTCCCTTTGTGCTAGATGAACGAAAGTCTCTCCACATGCTCAGTTCTGAGAGATAAGTGTGTGTGAAAGCCGTCCTTCACCTAGCTTTTTGGGAACACAAAGATTCTTTTCACTTGGAAATTCCACTCCATACAAATATATGGGGTGGTACTAGCTCCAACTCGGTTTTACAGTGAAAACTGCAGGAAATTCAAAACGGCAGTAGGAAACAAACTGAGAAACCAGAGTAAAAGTTTCTCCTGCAACCCGTTCCATTTGTGCTAGATGAACGAATGTCTCTCCACATGCTCAGTTCTGAGAGATATATGTGAGTGAAAGCCGTCCTTCAAATAGCTTGTTGGGAACACAAAGTTTCTTTTCAGTTGCAAACTCCACTCCATACATATATATGGGTAGGTACGAGCTCCAACTCGGTTTTACAGTGAAAACTGCAGGAACTTCATACCGGCAGTAGGAAACAGACTGAGAAACCAGAGTAAAAGTTTCTCCTGCATCCCGTTCCCTTTGTGCTAGATGAACGATTATCTCTCCAAATACTCAGTTCTGAGAGATAAGTGTGTGTGAAAGCCGTCCTTCACCTAGCTTGTTGGGAACACAAAGTTTCTTTTCAGGTGCAAACTCCACTCCAAACATATATATGGGGAGGTACGAGCTCCAAATCTGTTTTACAGTGAAAACTGCAGGAACTTCAAACAGCACTAGGAAACATTCTGAGAAACCAGAGTAAAAGTTTCTCCTGCAAACCGTTCCCTTTGTGCTAGATGAACGAACGTCTCGCCACATGCTCAGTTCTGAGAGAAAAGTGTGTGTGAAGCAGTCCTTCAACTAGCTTGTTGGGAACACAAAGTTTCTTTTCGGTTGGAAACTCGAATCCATACATATATATGGGGAGGTACTAGCTCCAACTCGGTTTTACAGTGAAAACTGCAGGAACTTCAAACAGCACTAGGAAACATTCTGAGAAACCAGAGTAAAAGTTTATCCTGCAACCCTTTCCATTTGTGGTAAATGAATGAACGTCTCTCCACATGCTCAGTTCTGAGAAATAACTGTGTGTGAAAGCCGTCCTTCACCTAGCTTGTTGGGAACACAAAGTTTCTTTTCACTTGCAAATTCCACTCCATAAATATATATAGGGAGGTACTAGCTCCAACTCGGTTTTACAGTGAAAAATGCAGGAACTTCAAACCGGCAGTAGGAAACAGACTGAGAAACCAGAGTAAAAATTTCACCTGCAACCCTTTCCCTTTGTGCTAGATGAACGAACATCTCTCCACATGCTCAGTTCTGAGAGATAAGTGTGTGTGAAAGCCGTCCTTCACCTATCTTTTTGGGAACACAAACATACTATTCACTTGGAAATTCCACTCCATACGTATAAATGGGGAGGTACTAGCTCCAACTCGCTTTTACAGTGAAAACTGCAGGAACTTCTAACCGGCACTAGGAAACATACTGAGAAACCAGAGTAAAAGTTTCTCCTGCAACCCTTTCCCTTTGTGCTAGATGAACGAACGTCTCTCCACATGCTTAGTTCTGAGAGATAAGTGTGTGTGAAGCAGTCCTTCAACTAGCTTCTTGGGAACACAAAGTTTCTTTTCAGTTGGAAACGCGAATCCATACATATATATGAGGACGTACGAGCTCCAACTCGGTTTTACAGTGAAAATTGCAGGAACTTCATACCGGCACTAGGAAACAGACTGAGAAACCAGAGTAAAAGTTTCTCCTGCAACCCTTTCCCTTTGTGCTAGATGAACGAACGTCTCTCCACATGCTCAGTTCTGAGAGATATGTGTGTTTGAAGCAGTCCTTCACCAAGCTTGTTGGGAACACAAAGTTTCTTTTAAGTTGGAAACTCGAATCCAAACATATATATGGGGATGTACTAGATCCAACTCGGTTTTACAGTGTAAACTGCAGGAACTTCAAACAGCACTAGGAAACATTCTGAGAAACTAGAGTAAAACTTTCTCCTGCAACCCGTTCCCTTTGTGCTAGATGAACGAACGTCTCTCCACATGCTTAGTTCTGAAAGATATGTGTGTGTGAAAGCCATACTTAACCTAGCTTGTTGGGAACACATAGTTCCTTTTCAGTTGCAAATTCCACTCCATACATATATATAGGGAGTTAATAGCTCCAACTCGGTTTTACAGTGAAAAATGCAGGAACTTCAAACCGGCAGTAGGAAACAGACTGAGAAACCAGAGTAAAAGTTTCCCCTGCAACCCGTTCCCTTTGTGCTAGATGAACGAACATCTCTCCACATGCTCAGTTCTGAGAGATACGTGTGTGTGAAGCAGTTCTTCACCTAGCTTGTTGGGAACACAAAGTTTCTTTTCAGTTGGAAACTCGAATCCATACATATATATGAGGACGTACGAGCTCCAACTCGGTTTTACAGTGAAAATTGCAGGAACTTCAAACCGGCACTAGGAAACACACTGAGAAACCAGAGAAAATTTTCTCCTGCAACCATTTCCCTTTGTGCTAGATGAACGAACGACTCTCCACATGCTCAGTTCTGAGAGATAAGTGTGTGTGAAGCAGACCTTCACCAAGCTTGTTGGGAACACAAAGTTTCTTTTCAGTTGGAACCTCGAATCCATATATATATATGGGGAGGTACTAGCCCCAACTCGGTTTTACAGAGAAAACTGCAGGAACTTCAAACAGCACTATGAAACATTCTGAGAAACCAGAGTAAAAGTTTCTCCTGCAAACCGTTCCCTTTGTGCTAGATGAACGAAAGTCTCTCCACATGCTCAGTTCTGAGAGATAAGTGTGTGTGAAAGCCGTCCTTCACCTAGCTTTTTGGGAACACAAAGATTCTTTTCACTTGGAAATTCCACTCCATACATATATATGGGGAGGTACTAGCTCCAACTCAATTTTACAGTGAAAACTGCCGAAACTTCAAACCGGCACTAGGAAACAGACTGAGAAAACAGAGTAAAAGTTTCTCCTGCAACCCGTTCCCTTTGTGCTAGATAAACGAACGTCTCTCCACATGCTCAGTTCTGAGAGATAAGTGTGTGTGAAGCAGTCCTTCACCTAGCTTGTTGGGAACACAAAGTTTCTTTTCAGTTGGAAACTCGAATCCATACATATATATGGGGACGTACGAGCTCCAACTCGGTTTTACAGTGAAAATTGAAGGAACTTCAAACCGGCACTAGGATACAGACAGAAAACCAGGGAAAATGTTTCTCCTTGAACCCGTTCCCTTTGTGCTAGATGAACGAACGTCTCTCCACATGCTCAGTTCTGAGAAATAAGTGTGTGTGAAAGCATTCCTTTACCTAGCTTGTTGGGAACACAAAGTTTCTTTTCAGTTGCAAACACTACTCCATACAAATATATGGGGTGGTACTAGCTCCAACTCGGTTTTACAGTGAAAACTGCAGGAAATTCAAAACGGCAGTAGGAAACAAACTGAGAAACCAGAGTAAAAGTTTCTCCTGCAACCCGTTCCATTTGTGCTAGATGAACGAATGTCTCTCCACATGCTCAGTTCTGAGAGATATATGTGAGTGAAAGCCGTCCTTCAAATAGCTTGTTGGGAACACAAAGTTTCTTTTCAGTTGCAAACTCCACTCCATACATATATATGGGTAGGTACGAGCTCCAACTCGGTTTTACAGTGAAAACTGCAGGAACTTCATACCGGCAGTAGGAAACAGACTGAGAAACCAGAGTAAAAGTTTCTCCTGCATCCCGTTCCCTTTGTGCTAGATGAACGATTATCTCTCCAAATACTCAGTTCTGAGAGATAAGTGTGTGTGAAAGCCGTCCTTCACCTAGCTTGTTGGGAACACAAAGTTTCTTTTCAGGTGCAAACCCCACTCCAAACATATATATGGGGAGGTACGAGCTCCAACTCGGTTTTACAGTGAAAACTGCAGGAACTTCAAACAGCACTAGGAAACATTCTGAGAAACCAGAGTAAAAGTTTCTCCTGCAAACCGTTCCCTTTGTGCTAGATGAACGAACGTCTCGCCACATGCTCAGTTCTGAGAGATAAGTGTGTGTGAAGCAGTCCTTCAACTAGCTTGTTGGGAACACAAAGTTTCTTTTCGGTTGGAAACTCGAATCCATACATATATATGGGGAGGTACTAGCTCCAACTCGGTTTTACAGTGAAAACTGCAGGAACTTCAAACAGCACTAGGAAACATTCTGAGAAACCAGAGTAAAAGTTTCTCCTGCAACCCGTTCCATTTGTGCTAGATGAACGAACGTCTCTCCACATGCTCAGTTCTGAGAGATATGTGTGTGTGAAAGCCGTCCTTCACCTAGCTTGTTGGGAACACAAAGTTACTTTTCAGTTGCAAATTCCACTCCATACATATATATAGGGAGGTAATAGATCCAACTCGATTTTACAGTGAAAAATGCAGGAACTTCAAACCGGCAGTAGGAAACAGAATGAGAAACCAGAGTAAAAGTTTATCCTGCAACCCGTTCCCTTTGTGCTAGATGAACGAACGTCTCTCCACATGCTCAGTTATGAGAGATAAGTGTGTGTGAATGCCGACCTTCACCTAGCTTGTTGGGAACCCAAAGTTTCTTTTCAGTTGGAAACTCCACGCCATACATATATATGGGGACGTACGAGCTCCAACTCGTTTTTACAGTGAAAACTGCAGGAATTTCAAACCGGCACTAGGAAACAGACTGAGAAACCAGAGTAAAAGTATCTACTGCATACCGTTCCAATTGTGCTAGATGAACGAACGTCTCTCCACATGCTCAGTTCTGAGACATATGTGTGAGTGAAAGCCGTCCTTCAAGTAGCGTGTTGGGAACACAAAGTTTGTTTTCAGTTGCAAACTCCACTCCATATATATATGGGGAGGTACGAGCTCCAACTCGGTTTTACAGTGAAAACTGCAGGAACTTCAAATGGGCAGTAGGAAACAGACTGAGAAACCTTAGTAAAAATTTCTCCTGCAAACCGTTCCCTTTGTGCTAGATGAATGAACGTCTCTCCACATGCTCAGTTCTCAGAAATAAGTGTGTGTGAAAGCCGTCCATCACATAGCTTTTTGGGAACATAAAGTTTCTTTTCACTTGCAAATTCCACTCCATAAATATATATAGGGATGTAATAGCTCCAACTCGGTTTTACAGTGAAATATGCAGGAATTTCAAACAGGCAGTAGGAAACAGACTGAGAAACCAGAGTAAAAGTTTCCCCTGCAACCCATTCCCTTTGTGCTAGATGAACGAACATCTCTCCACATGCTCAGTTCTGAGAGATACGTGTGTGTGAAGCAGTTCTTCACCTAGCTTGTTGGGAACACAAAGTTTCTTTTCAGTTGGAAACTCGAATCCATACATATATATGAGGACGTACGAGCTCCAACTCGGTTTTACAGAGAAAATTGCAGGAACTTCAAACCGGCACTAGGAAACACACTGAGAAACCAGAGAAAATTTTCTCCTGCAACCATTTCCCTTTGTGCTAGATGAACGAACGACTCTCCACATGCTCAGTTCTGAGAGATAAGTGTGTGTGAAGCAGACCTTCACCAAGCTTGTTGGGAACACAAAGTTTCTTTTCAGTTGGAACCTCGAATCCATATATATATATGGGGAGGTACTAGCCCCAACTCGGTTTTACAGAGAAAACTGCAGGAACTTCAAACAGCACTATGAAACATTCTGAGAAAACAGAGTAAAAGTTTCTCCTGCAAACCGTTCCCTTTGTGCTAGATGAACGAAAGTCTCTCCACATGCTCAGTTCTGAGAGATAAGTGTGTGTGAAAGCCGTCCTTCACCTAGCTTTTTGGGAACACAAAGATTCTTTTCACTTGGAAATTCCACTCCATACATATATATGGGGAGGTACTAGCTCCAACTCAATTTTACAGTGAAAACTGCCGAAACTTCAAACCGGCACTAGGAAACAGACTGAGAAAACAGAGTAAAAGTTTCTCCTGCAACCAGTTCCCTTTGTGCTAGATAAACGAACGTCTCTCCACATGCTCAGTTCTGAGAGATAAGTGTGTGTGAAGCAGTCCTTCACCTAGCTTGTTGGGAACACAAAGTTTCTTTTCAGTTGGAAACTCGAATCCATACATATATATGGGGACGTACGAGCTCCAACTCGGTTTTACAGTGAAAATTGAAGGAACTTCAAACCGGCACTTGGATACAGACAGAAAACCAGAGAAAATGTTTCTCCTTGAACCCGTTCCCTTTGTGCTAGATGAACGAACGTCTCTCCACATGCTCAGTTCTGAGAAATAAGTGTGTGTGAAAGCATTCCTTTACCTAGCTTGTTGGGAACACAAAGTTTCTTTTCAGTTGCAAACACTACTCCATACAAATATATGGGGTGGTACTAGCTCCAACTCGGTTTTACAGTGAAAACTGCAGGAAATTCAAAACGGCAGTAGGAAACAAACTGAGAAACCAGAGTAAAAGTTTCTCCTGCAACCCGTTCCATTTGTGCTAGATGAACGAATGTCTCTCCACATGCTCAGTTCTGAGAGATATATGTGAGTGAAAGCCGTCCTTCAAATAGCTTGTTGGGAACACAAAGTTTCTTTTCAGTTGCAAACTCCACTCCATACATATATATGGGTAGGTACGAGCTCCAACTCGGTTTTACAGTGAAAACTGCAGGAACTTCATACCGGCAGTAGGAAACAGACTGAGAAACCAGAGTAAAAGTTTCTCCTGCATCCCGTTCCCTTTGTGCTAGATGAACGATTATCTCTCCAAATACTCAGTTCTGAGAGATAAGTGTGTGTGAAAGCCGTCCTTCACCTAGCTTGTTGGGAACACAAAGTTTCTTTTCGGTTGGAAACTCGAATCCATACATATATATGGGGAGGTACTAGCTCCAACTCGGTTTTACAGTGAAAACTGCAGGAACTTCAAACAGCACTAGGAAACATTCTGAGAAACCAGAGTAAAAGTTTCTCCTGCAACCCGTTCCATTTGTGCTAGATGAACGAACGTCTCTCCACATGCTCAGTTCTGAGAGATATGTGTGTGTGAAAGCCGTCCTTCACCTAGCTTGTTGGGAACACAAAGTTACTTTTCAGTTGCAAATTCCACTCCATACATATATATAGGGAGGTAATAGATCCAACTCGATTTTACAGTAAAAAATGCAGGAACTTCAAACCGGCAGTAGGAAACAGAATGAGAAACCAGAGTAAAAGTTTATCCTGCAACCCGTTCCCTTTGTGCTAGATGAACGAACGTCTCTCCACATGCTCAGTTATGAGAGATAAGTGTGTGTGAATGCCGACCTTCACCTAGCTTGTTGGGAACCCAAAGTTTCTTTTCAGTTGGAAACTCCACGCCATACATATATATGGGGACGTACGAGCTCCAACTCGGTTTTACAGTGAAAACTGCAGGAATTTCAAACCGGCACTAGGAAACAGACTGAGAAACCAGAGTAAAAGTATCTACTGCATACCTTTCCAATTGTGCTAGATGAACGAACGTCTCTCCACATGCTCAGTTCTGAGACATATGTGTGAGTGAAAGCCGTCCTTCAAGTAGTGTGTTGGGAACACAAAGTTTGTTTTCAGTTGCAAACTCCACTCCATATATATATGGGGAGGTACGAGCTCCAACTCGGTTTTACAGTGAAAACTGCCGAAACTTCAAACCGGCACTAGGAAACAGACTGAGAAAACAGAGTAAAAGTTTCTCCTGCAACCAGTTCCCTTTGTGCTAGATAAACGAACGTCTCTCCACATGCTCAGTTCTGAGAGATAAGTTTGTGTGAAGCAGTCCTTCACCTAGCTTGTTGGGAACACAAAGTTTCTTTTCAGTTGGAAACTCGAATCCATACATATATATGGGGACGTACGAGCTCCAACTCGGTTTTACAGTGAAAATTGAAGGAACTTCAAACCGGCACTTGGATACAGACAGAAAACCAGAGAAAATGTTTCTCCTTGAACCCGTTCCCTTTGTGCTAGATGAACGAACGTCTCTCCACATGCTCAGTTCTGAGAAATAAGTGTGTGTGAAAGCATTCCTTTACCTAGCTTGTTGGGAACACAAAGTTTCTTTTCAGTTGCAAACACTACTCCATACAAATATATGGGGTGGTACTAGCTCCAACTCGGTTTTACAGTGAAAACTGCAGGAAATTCAAAACGGCAGTAGGAAACAAACTGAGAAACCAGAGTAAAAGTTTCTCCTGCAACCCGTTCCATTTGTGCTAGATGAACGAATGTCTCTCCACATGCTCAGTTCTGAGAGATATATGTGAGTGAAAGCCGTCCTTCAAATAGCTTGTTGGGAACACAAAGTTTCTTTTCAGTTGCAAACTCCACTCCATACATATATATGGGTAGGTACGAGCTCCAACTCGGTTTTACAGTGAAAACTGCAGGAACTTCATACCGGCAGTAGGAAACAGACTGAGAAACCAGAGTAAAAGTTTCTCCTGCATCCCGTTCCCTTTGTGCTAGATGAACGATTATCTCTCCAAATACTCAGTTCTGAGAGATAAGTGTGTGTGAAAGCCGTCCTTCACCTAGCTTGTTGGGAACACAAAGTTTCTTTTCGGTTGGAAACTCGAATCCATACATATATATGGGGAGGTACTAGCTCCAACTCGGTTTTACAGTGAAAACTGCAGGAACTTCAAACAGCACTAGGAAACATTCTGAGAAACCAGAGTAAAAGTTTCTCCTGCAACCCGTTCCATTTGTGCTAGATGAACGAACGTCTCTCCACATGCTCAGTTCTGAGAGATATGTGTGTGTGAAAGCCGTCCTTCACCTAGCTTGTTGGGAACACAAAGTTACTTTTCAGTTGCAAATTCCACTCCATACATATATATAGGGAGGTAATAGATCCAACTCGATTTTACAGTAAAAAATGCAGGAACTTCAAACCGGCAGTAGGAAACAGAATGAGAAACCAGAGTAAAAGTTTATCCTGCAACCCGTTCCCTTTGTGCTAGATGAACGAACGTCTCTCCACATGCTCAGTTATGAGAGATAAGTGTGTGTGAATGCCGACCTTCACCTAGCTTGTTGGGAACCCAAAGTTTCTTTTCAGTTGGAAACTCCACGCCATACATATATATGGGGACGTACGAGCTCCAACTCGGTTTTACAGTGAAAACTGCAGGAATTTCAAACCGGCACTAGGAAACAGACTGAGAAACCAGAGTAAAAGTATCTACTGCATACCTTTCCAATTGTGCTAGATGAACGAACGTCTCTCCACATGCTCAGTTCTGAGACATATGTGTGAGTGAAAGCCGTCCTTCAAGTAGTGTGTTGGGAACACAAAGTTTGTTTTCAGTTGCAAACTCCACTCCATATATATATGGGGAGGTACGAGCTCCAACTCGGTTTTACAGTGAAAACTGCAGGAACTTCAAATCGGCAGTAGGAAACAGACTGAGAAACCTTAGTAAAAATTTCTCCTGCAAACCGTTCCCTTTGTGCTAGATGAATGAACGTCTCTCCACATGCTCAGTTCTCAGAAATAAGTGTGTGTGAAAGCCGTCCATCACCTAGCTTTTTGGGAACATAAAGTTTCTTTTCACTTGCAAATTCCACTCCATAAATATATATAGGGATGTAATAGCTCCAACTCGGTTTTACAGTGAAATATGCAGGAACTTCAAACAGGCAGTAGGAAACAGACTGAGAAACCAGAGTAAAAGTTTCCCCTGCAACCCGTTCCCTTTGTGCTAGATGAACGAACATCTCTCCACATGCTCAGTTCTGAGAGATACGTGTGTGTGAAGCAGTTCTTCACCTAGCTTGTTGGGAACACAAAGTTTCTTTTCAGTTGGAAACTCGAATCCATACATATATATGAGGACGTACGAGCTCCAACTCGGTTTTACAGAGAAAATTGCAGGAACTTCAAACCGGCACTAGGAAACACACTGAGAAACCAGAGAAAATTTTCTCCTGCAACCATTTCCCTTTGTGCTAGATGAACGAACGACTCTCCACATGCTCAGTTCTGAGAGATAAGTGTGTGTGAAGCAGACCTTCACCAAGCTTGTTGGGAACACAAAGTTTCTTTTCAGTTGGAACCTCGAATCCATATATATATATGGGGAGGTACTAGCCCCAACTCGGTTTTACAGAGAAAACTGCAGGAACTTCAAACAGCACTATGAAACATTCTGAGAAACCAGAGTAAAAGTTTCTCCTGCAAACCGTTCCCTTTGTGCTAGATGAACGAAAGTCTCTCCACATGCTCAGTTCTGAGAGATAAGTGTGTGTGAAAGCCGTCCTTCACCTAGCTTTTTGGGAACACAAAGATTCTTTTCACTTGGAAATTCCACTCCATACATATATATGGGGAGGTACTAGCTCCAACTCAATTTTACAGTGAAAACTGCCGAAACTTCAAACCGGCACTAGGAAACAGACTGAGAAAACAGAGTAAAAGTTTCTCCTGCAACCAGTTCCCTTTGTGCTAGATAAACGAACGTCTCTCCACATGCTCAGTTCTGAGAGATAAGTGTGTGTGAAGCAGTCCTTCACCTAGCTTGTTGGGAACACAAAGTTTCTTTTCAGTTGGAAACTAGAATCCATACATATATATGGGGACGTACGAGCTCCAACTCGGTTTTACAGTGAAAATTGAAGGAACTTCAAACCGGCACTAGGATACAGACAGAAAACCAGAGAAAATGTTTCTCCTTGAACCCGTTCCCTTTGTGCTAGATTAACGAATGTCTCTCCACATGCTCAGTTCTGAGAAATAAGTGTGTGTGAAAGCATTCCTTTACCTAGCTTGTTGGGAACACAAAGTTTCTTTTCAGTTGCAAACACTACTCCATACAAATATATGGGGTGGTACTAGCTCCAACTCGGTTTTACAGTGAAAACTGCAGGAAATTCAAAACGGCAGTAGCAAACAAACTGAGAAACCAGAGTAAAAGTTTCTCCTGCAACCCGTTCCATTTGTGCTAGATGAACGAATGTCTCTCCACATGCTCAGTTCTGAGAGATATATGTGAGTGAAAGCCGTCCTTCAAATAGCTTGTTGGGAACACAAAGTTTCTTTTCAGTTGCAAACTCCACTCCATACATATATATGGGTAGGTACGAGCTCCAACTCGGTTTTACAGTGAAAACTGCAGGAACTTCATACCGGCAGTAGGAAACAGACTGAGAAACCAGAGTAAAAGTTTCTCCTGCATCCCGTTCCCTTTGTGCTAGATGAACGATTATCTCTCCAAATACTCAGTTCTGAGAGATAAGTGTGTGTGAAAGCCGTCCTTCACCTAGCTTGTTGGGAACACAAAGTTTCTTTTCGGTTGGAAACTCGAATCCATACATATATATGGGGAGGTACTAGCTCCAACTCGGTTTTACAGTGAAAACTGCAGGAACTTCAAACAGCATTAGGAAACATTCTGAGAAACCAGAGTAAAAGTTTCTCCTGCAACCCGTTCCATTTGTGCTAGATGAACGAACGTCTCTCCACATGCTCAGTTCTGAGAGATATGTGTGTGTGAAAGCCGTCCTTCACCTAGCTTGTTGGGAACACAAAGTTACTTTTCAGTTGCAAATTCCACTCCATACATATATATAGGGAGGTAATAGATCCAACTCGATTTTACAGTAAAACATGCAGGAACTTCAAACCGGCAGTAGGAAACAGAATGAGAAACCAGAGTAAAAGTTTATCCTGCAACCCGTTCCCTTTGTGCTAGATGAACGAACGTCTCTCCACATGCTCAGTTCTGAGAGATAAGTGTGTGTGAAAGCCGTCCTTCACCTAGCTTGTTGGGAACACAAAGTTTCTTTTCGGTTGGAAACTCGAATCCATACATATATATGGGGAGGTACTAGCTCCAACTCTGTTTTACAGTGAAAACTGCAGGAACTTCAAACAGCACTAGGAAACATTCTGAGAAACCAGAGTAAAAGTTTCTCCTGCAAACCGTTCCCTTTGTGCTAGATGAACGAACGTCTCGCCACATGCTCAGTTCTGAGAGATAAGTGTGTGTGAAGCAGTCCTTCAACTAGCTTGTTGGGAACACAAAGTTTCTTTTCGGTTGGAAACTCGAATCCATACATATATATGGGGACGTACGAGCTCCAACTCGGTTTTACAGTGAAAACTGCAGGAATTTCAAACCGGCACTAGGAAACAGACTGAGAAACCAGAGTAAAAGTATCTACTGCATACCTTTCCAATTGTGCTAGATGAACGAACGTCTCTCCACATGCTCAGTTCTGAGACATATGTGTGAGTGAAAGCCGTCCTTCAAGTAGTGTGTTGGGAACACAAAGTTTGTTTTCAGTTGCAAACTCCACTCCATATATATATGGGGAGGTACGAGCTCCAACTCGGTTTTACAGTGAAAACTGCAGGAACTTCAAATCGGCAGTAGGAAACAGACTGAGAAACCTTAGTAAAAATTTCTCCTGCAAACCGTTCCCTTTGTGCTAGATGAATGAACGTCTCTCCACATGCTCAGTTCTCAGAAATAAGTGTGTGTGAAAGCCGTCCATCACCTAGCTTTTTGGGAACATAAAGTTTCTTTTCACTTGCAAATTCCACTCCATAAATATATATAGGGATGTAATAGCTCCAACTCGGTTTTACAGTGAAATATGCAGGAACTTCAAACAGGCAGTAGGAAACAGACTGAGAAACCAGAGTAAAAGTTTCCCCTGCAACCCGTTCCCTTTGTGCTAGATGAACGAACATCTCTCCACATGCTCAGTTCTGAGAGATACGTGTGTGTGAAGCAGTTCTTCACCTAGCTTGTTGGGAACACAAAGTTTCTTTTCAGTTGGAAACTCGAATCCATACATATATATGAGGACGTACGAGCTCCAACTCGGTTTTACAGAGAAAATTGCAGGAACTTCAAACCGGCACTAGGAAACACACTGAGAAACCAGAGAAAATTTTCTCCTGCAACCATTTCCCTTTGTGCTAGATGAACGAACGACTCTCCACATGCTCAGTTCTGAGAGATAAGTGTGTGTGAAGCAGACCTTCACCAAGCTTGTTGGGAACACAAAGTTTCTTTTCAGTTGGAACCTCGAATCCATATATATATATGGGGAGGTACTAGCCCCAACTCGGTTTTACAGAGAAAACTGCAGGAACTTCAAACAGCACTATGAAACATTCTGAGAAAACAGAGTAAAAGTTTCTCCTGCAACCCGTTCCCTTTGTGCTAGATGAACGAAAGTCTCTCCACATGCTAAGTTCTGAGAGATAAGTGTGTGTGAAAGCCGTCCTTCACCTAGCTTTTTGGGAACACAAAGATTCTTTTCACTTGGAAATTCCACTCCATACATATATATGGGGAGGTACTAGCTCCAACTCAATTTTACAGTGAAAACTGCCGAAACTTCAAACCGGCACTAGGAAACAGACTGAGAAAACAGAGTAAAAGTTTCTCCTGCAACCCGTTCCCTTTGTGCTAGATAAACGAACGTCTCTCCACATGCTCAGTTCTGAGAGATAAGTGTGTGTGAAGCAGTCCTTCACCTAGCTTGTTGGGAACACAAAGTTTCTTTTCATTTGGAAACTCGAATCCATACATATATATGGGGACGTACGAGCTCCAACTCGGTTTTACAGTGAAAATTGAAGGAACTTCAAACCGGCACTAGGATACAGACAGAAAACCAGAGAAAATGTTTCTCCTTGAACCCGTTCCCTTTGTGCTAGATGAACGAACGTCTCTCCACATGCTCAGTTCTGAGAAATAAGTGTGTGTGAAAGCATTCCTTTACCTAGCTTGTTGGGAACACAAAGTTTCTTTTCAGTTGCAAACACTACTCCATAAAAATATATGGGGTGGTACTAGCTCCAACACGGTTTTACAGTGAAAACTGCAGGAAATTCAAAACGGCAGTAGGAAACAAACTGAGAAACCAGAGTAAAAGTTTCTCCTGCAACCCGTTCCATTTGTGCTAGATGAACGAATGTCTCTCCACATGCTCAGTTCTGAGAGATATATGTGAGTGAAAGCCGTCCTTCAAATAGCTTGTTGGGAACACAAAGTTTCTTTTCAGTTGCAAACTCCACTCCATACATATATATGGGTAGGTACGAGCTCCAACTCGGTTTTACAGTGAAAACTGCAGGAACTTCATACCGGCAGTAGGAAACAGACTGAGAAACCAGAGTAAAAGTTTCTCCTGCATCCGGTTCCCTTTGTGCTAGATGAACGATTATCTCTCCACATACTCAGTTCTGAGAGATAAGTGTGTGTGAAAGCCGTCCTTCACCTAGCTTGTTGGGAACACAAAGTTTCTTTTCAGGTGCAAACTCCACTCCATACATATATATGGGGAGGTACGAGCTCCAACTCGGTTTTACAGTGAAAACTGCAGGAACTTCAAACAGCACTAGGAAACATTCTGAGAAGCCAGAGTAAAAGTTTCTCCTGCAAACCGTTCCCTTTGTGCTAGATGAACGAAAATCTCTCCACATGCTAAGATCTGAGAGATAAGTGTGTGTGAAGCAGTCCTTCAACTAGCTTGTTGGGAACACAAAGTTTCTTTTCGGTTGGAAACTCGAATCCATACATATATATGGGGAGGTACTAGCTCCAACTCGGTTTTACAGTGAAAACTGCAGGAACTTCAAACAGCACTAGGAAACATTCTGAGAAACCAGAGTAAAAGTTTCTCCTGCAACCCGTTCCATTTGTGCTAGATGAACGAACGTCTCTCCACATGCTCAGTTCTGAGAGATATGTGTGTGTGAAAGCCGTCCATCACCTAGCTTGTTGGGAACACAAAGATACTTTTCAGTTGCAAATTCCACACCATACATATATATAGGGAGGTAATAGATCCAACTCGATTTTACAGTGAAAAATGCAGGAATTTCAAACCGGCAGTAGGAAACAGACTGAGAAACCAGAGTAAAAGTTTATCCTGCAACCCTTTCCATTTGTGGTAAATGAATGAACGTCTCTCCACATGCTCAGTTCTGAGAAATAACTGTGTGTGAAAGCCGTCCTTCACCTAGCATGTTGGGAACACAAAGTTTCTTTTCACTTGCAAATTCCACTCCATAAATATATATAGGGAGGTACTAGCTCCAACTCGGTTTTACAGTGAAAAATGCAGGAACTTCAAACCGGCAGTAGGAAACAGACTGAGAAACCACAGTAAAAATTTCACCTGCAACCCTTTCCCTTTGTGCTAGATGAACGAACATCTCTCCACATGCTCAGTTCTGAGAGATAAGTGTGTGTGAAAGCCGTCCTTCACCTATCTTTTTGGGAACACAAACATACTATTCACTTGGAAATTCCACTCCATACGTATACATGGGGAGGTACTAGCTCCAACTCGCTTTTACAGTGAAAACTGCAGGAACTTCTAACCGGCACTAGGAAACATACTGAGAAACCAGAGTAAAAGTTTCTCCTGCAACCCTTTCCCTTTGTGCTAGATGAACGAACGTCTCTCCACATGCTCAGTTCTGAGAGATAAGTGTGTGTGAAAGCCATACTTAACCTAGCTTGTTGGGAACACATAGTTCCTTTTCAGTTGCAAATTCCACTCCATACATATATATAGGGAGTTAATAGCTCCAACTCGGTTTTACAGTGAAAAATGCAGGAACTTCAAACCGGCAGTAGGAAACAGACTGAGAAACCAGAGTAAAAGTTTCCCCTGCAACCCGTTCCCTTTGTGCTAGATGAACGAACATCTCTCCACATGCTCAGTTCTGAGAGATAAGTGTGTGTGAAGCAGACCTTCACCAAGCTTGTTGGGAACACAAAGTTTCTTTTCAGTTGGAACCTCGAATCCATATATATATATATGGGGAGGTACTAGCCCCAACTCGGTTTTACAGAGAAAACTGCAGGAACTTCAAACAGCACTATGAAACATTCTGAGAAACCAGAGTAAAAGTTTCTCCTGCAAACCGTTCCCTTTGTGCTAGATGAACGAAAGTCTCTCCACATGCTCAGTTCTGAGAGATAAGTGTGTGTGAAAGCCGTCCTTCACCTAGCTTTTTGGGAACACAAAGATTCTTTTCACTTGGAAATTCCACTCCATACATATATATGGGGAGGTACTAGCTCCAACTCAATTTTACAGTGAAAACTGCCGAAACTTCAAACCGGCACTAGGAAACAGACTGAGAAAACAGAGTAAAAGTTTCTCCTGCAACCCGTTCCCTTTGTGCTAGATAAACGAACGTCTCTCCACATGCTCAGTTCTGAGAGATAAGTGTGTGTGAAGCAGTCCTTCACCTAGCTTGTTGGGAACACAAAGTTTCTTTTCAGTTGGAAACTCGAATCCATACATATATATGGGGACGTACGAGCTCCAACTCGGTTTTACAGTGAAAATTGAAGGAACTTCAAACCGGCACTAGGATACAGAGTGAAAACCAGAGAAAATGTTTCTCCTTGAAACCGTTCCCTTTGTGCTAGATGAACGAACGTCTCTCCACATGCTCAGTTCTGAGAAATAAGTGTGTGTGAAAGCATTCCTTTACCTAGCTTGTTGGGAACACAAAGTTTCTTTTCAGTTGCAAACACTACTCCATACAAATATATGGGGTGGTACTAGCTCCAACTCGGTTTTACAGTGAAAACTGCAGGAAATTCAAAACGGCAGTAGGAAACAAACTGAGAAACCAGAGTAAAAGTTTCTCCTGCAACCCGTTCCATTTGTGCTAGATGAACGAATGTCTCTCCACATGCTCAGTTCTGAGAGATATATGTGAGTGAAAGCCGTCCTTCAAATAGCTTGTTGGGAACACAAAGTTTCTTATCAGTTGCAAACTCCACTCCATACATATATATGGGTAGGTACGAGCTCCAACTCGGTTTTACAGTGAAAACTGCAGAAACTTCATACCGGCAGTAGGAAACAGACTGAGAAACCAGAGTAAAAGTTTCTCCTGCATCCCGTTCCCTTTGTGCTAGATGAACGATTATCTCTCCAAATACTCAGTTCTGAGAGATAAGTGTGTGTGAAAGCCGTCCTTCACCTAGCTTGTTGGGAACACAAAGTTTCTTTTCAGGTGCAAACTCCACTCCATACATATATATGGGGAGGTACGAGCTCCAACTCGGTTTTACAGTGAAAACTGCAGGAACTTCAAACAGCACTAGGAAACATTCTGAGAAATCAGAGTAAAAGTTTCTCCTGCAAACCGTTCCCTTTGTGCTAGATGAACGAACGTCTCGCCACATGCTCAGTTCTGAGAGATAAGTGTGTGTGAAGCAGTTCTTCAACTAGCTTGTTGGGAACACAAAGTTTCTTTTCGGTTGGAAACTCGAATCCATACATATATATGGGGAGGTACTAGCTCCAACTCGGTTTTACAGTGAAAACTGCAGGAACTTCAAACAGCACTAGGAAACATTCTGAGAAACCAGGGTAAAAGTTTCTCCTGCAACACGTTCCATTTGTGCTAGATGAACGAACGTCTCTCCACATGCTCAGTTCTGAGAGATATGTGTGTGTGAAAGTCGTCCTTCACCTAGCTTGTTGGGAACACAAAGTTACTTTTCAGTTGCAAATTCCACTCCATACATATATATAGGGAGGTAATAGATCCAACTCGATTTTACAGTGAAAAATGCAGGAACTTCAAACCGGCAGTAGGAAACAGAATGAGAAACCAGAGTAAAAGTTTCTCCTGCAACCCGTTCCATTTGTGCTAGATGAACGAACGTCTCTCCACATGCTCAGTTATGAGAGATAAGTGTGTGTGAATGCCGACCTTCACCTAGCTTGTTGGGAACCCAAAGTTTCTTTTCAGTTGGAAACTCCACGCCATACATATATATGGGGACGTACGAGCTCCAACTCGGTTTTACAGTGAAAACTGCAGGAATTTCAAACCGGCACTAGGAAACAGACTGAGAAACCAGACTAAAAGTATCTACTGCATACCGTTCCATTTGTGCTAGATGAACGAACGTCTCTCCACATGCTCAGTTCTGAGACATATGTGTGAGTGAAAGCCGTCCTTCAAGTAGCGTGTTGGGAACACAAAGTTTGTTTTCAGTTGCAAACTCCACTCCATATATATATGGGGAGGTACGAGCTCCAACTCGGTTTTACAGTGAAAACTGCAGGAACTTCAAATCGGCAGTAGGAAACAGACTGAGAAACCTTAGTAAAAATTTCTCCTGCAAACCGTTCCCTTTGTGCTAGATGAATGAACGTCTCTCCACATGCTCAGTTCTCAGAAATAAGTGTGTGTGAAATCCGTCCATCACCTAGCTTTTTGGGAACATAAAGTTTCTTTTCACTTGCAAATTCCACTCCATAAATATATATAGGGATGTAATAGCTCCAACTCGGTTTTACAGTGAAATATGCAGGAACTTCAAACAGGCAGTAGGAAACAGACTGAGAAACCAGAGTAAAAGTTTCCCCTGCAACCCGTTCGCTTTGTGCTAGATGAACGAAAATCTCTCCACATGCTCAGTTCTGAGAGATAAGTGTGTGTGAAAGCCGTCCTTCACGTAGCTTGTTGGGAACACAAAGATTCTTTTCACTTGGTAATTCCACTCCATACATATATATGGGGAGGTACTAGCTCCAACTCGGTTTACAGTGAAAACTGCAGGAACTTCAAACCGGCACTAGGAAACAGACTGAGAAACCAGAGTATAATTTTCCCCTGCAACCCGTTCCCTTTGTGCTAGATGAACGAACGTCTCTCCACATGCTCAGTTCTGAGAGATATGTGTGTATGAAAGCCGTCCTTCACCTAGCTTGTTGGGAACACAAATTTTTTTTCAGTTGCAAATTTCACTCCATACATATATATAGGGAGGTAATAGCTCCAACTCGGTTTTACAGTGAAAAATGCAGGAACTTCAAACCGGCAGTAGGAAACAGACTGAGAAACCAGAGTAAAAGTTTCTCCTGCAACCCTTTCCCTTTGTGATAGATGAACGAACGTCTCTCCACATGCTTAGTTCTGAGAGATAAGTGTGTGTGAAGCAGTCCTTCAACTAGCTTGTTGGGAACACAAAGTTTCTTTTCAGTTGGAAACTCGAATCCATACATATATATGAGGACGTACGAGCCCCAACTCCGTTTTACAGTGAAAATTGCAGGAACTTCAAACCGGCACTAGGAAACAGACTGAGAAACCAGAGTAAAAGTTTCCCCTGCAACCCTTTCCCTTTGTGCTAGATGAACGAACTTCTCTCCACATGCTCAGTTCTGAGAGATATGTGTGTGTGAAGCAGTCCTTCACCTAGCTTGTTGGGAACACAAAGTTTCTTTTCAGTTGGAAACTCGAATCCAAACATATATATGGGGAGGTACTAGCTCCAACTCGGTTTTACAGTGTAAACTGCAGGAACTTCAAACAGCACTAGGAAACATTCTGAGAAACTAGAGTAAAACTTTCTCCTGCAACCCGTTCCCTTTGTGCTAGATGAACGAACGTCTCTCCACATGCTTAGTTCTGAAAGATATGTGTGTGTGAAAGCCATACTTCACCTAGCTTGTTGGGAACACATAGTTTCTTTTCAGTTGCTAATTCCACTCCATACATATATATAGGGAGTTAATAGCTCCAACTCGGTTTTACAGTGAGAAATGCAGGAACTTCAAACCGGCAGTAGGAAACAGACTGAGAAACCAGAGTAAAAGTTTCTCCTGCAACCCTTTCCCTTTGTGGTAAATGAACGAACGTCTCTCCACATGCTCAGTTCTGAGAAATAACTGTGTGTGAAAGCCGTCCTTCACCTAGCTTGTTGGGAACACAAAGTTTCTTTACACTTGCAAATTCCACTCCATAAATATATATAGGGAGGTACTAGCTTCAACTCGGTTTTACAGTGAAAAATGCAGGAACTTCAAACCGGCAGTAGGAAACAGACTGAGAAACCAGAGTAAAAGTTACCCCTGCAACCCGTTCCCTTTGTGCTAGATGAACGAACGTCTCTCCACATGCTCAGTTCTGAGAGATAAGTGTGTGTGAAGCAGTACTTCTCCTAGCTTGTTGGGAACACAAAGTTTCTTTTCAGTTGGAAACTCGAATCCATACATATATATGGGGACGTATGAGCTCCAACTCGGTTTTACAGTGAAAATTGAAGGAACTTCAAACCGGCACTAGGAAACAGACAGAAAACCAGAGAAAAAGTTTCTCTTTCAACACGTTCCCTTTGTGCTAGATGAACGAACGTCTCTCCACATGCTCAGTTCTGAGAAATAAGTGTGTGTGAAAGCCGTCTTTTACCTAGCTTGTTGGGAACACAAAGTTTCTTTTCAGTTGCAAACCCTACAGCATACATATATATGGGGTGGTACTAGCTCCAGCTCGGTTTTACAGTGAAAAATGCAGGAAATTCAAAACGGCAGTAGGAAACAAACTGAGAAACCAGAGTAAAAGTTTCTCCTGCAACCCGTTCCATTTGTACTAGATGAACGAATGTCTCTCCACATGCTCAGTTCTGAGAGATATCTGTGAGTGAAAGCCGTCCTTCAAATAGCTTGTTGGGAACACAAAGTTTATTTTCAGTTGCAAACTCCACTCCATACATATATATGGGGAGGTACGAGCTCCAACTCGGTTTTACATTGAAAACTGCAGGAACTTCATACCGGCAGTAGGAAACAGACTGAGAAACCAGAGTAAAAGTTTCTCCTGCAACCCGTTCCCTTTGTGCTAGATGAACGATTATCTCTAGACATACTCAGTTCTGAGAGATAAGTGTGTGTGAAAGCCGTCCTTCACCTAGCTTGTTGGGAACACAAAGTTTCTTTTCAGGTGCAAACTCCACTCCATACATATATATGGGGAGGTACGAGCTCCAAATCGGTTTTACAGTGAAAACTGCAGGAACTTCAAACAGCACTAGGAAACATTCTGAGAAACCAGAGTAAAAGTTTCTCCTGCAAACCGTTCCCTTTGTGCTAGATGAACGAACGTCTCGGCACATGCTCAGTTCTGAGAGATAAGTGTGTGTGAAGCAGTCCTTCAACTAGCTTGTTGGGAACACAAAGTTTCTTTTCGGTTGGAAATTCCACTCCATACATATATATAGGGAGGTAATAAATCCAACTCGATTTTACAGTGAAAAATGCAGGAACTTCAAACCGGCAGTAGGAAAAAGAATGAGAAACCAGAGTAAAAGTTTATCCTGCAATCCTTTCCCTTTGTGGTAGATGAATGAACGTCTCTCAACATGCTCAGTTCTGAGAAATAATTGTGTGTGAAAACCGTCCTTCACCTATCTTGTTGGGAACACAAAGATTCTTTTCACTTGGAAATTCCACTCCATACATATATATGGGGAGGTACTAGCTCCAACTCGGTTTTACAGTGAAAACTGCAGGAACTTCAAACCGGCACTAGGAAACAGACTGAGAAACCAGAGTAAAAGTTTCTCCTGCAACCCGTTCCCTTTTTGCTAGATGAACGAACGTCTCTCCACATGCTCAGTTTTGAGAGATAAATGTGTGTGAAGCAGTCCTTCACATAGCTTGTTGGGAACAAAGTTTCTTTTCAGTTGGAAACTCGAATCCATACATATATATGGGTACGTACGAGCTCCAACTCGGTTTTACAGTGAAAATTGCAGGAATTTCAAACCGGCACTAGGAAAAAGACTGAGAAACCAGAGTAAAAGTTTCTCCTGCAACACGTTCCCTTTGTGCTAGATGAACGAATGTCTCTCCACATGCTCAGTTCTGAGAGATATATGTGAGTGAAAGCCGTCCTTCAACTAGCTTGTTGGGAACACAAAGTTTCTTTTCAGTTGCAAACTCCACTCCTTACATATATATAGGGAGGTACGAGATCCAACTCGGTTTTACAGTGAAAACTGCAGGAAATTCAAACAGCACTAGGAAACATTCTGAGAAACCAGAGTAAAAGTTTCTCCTGCAAACCGTTCACTTTGTGCTAGATAAACGAATGTCTCTCCACATGCTCAGTTCTGAGAGATATATGTGAGTGAAAGCCGTCCTTCAACTAGCTTGTCGGGAACACAAAGTTTCTTTTCAGTTGCAAACTCCACTCCTTACATATATATGGGCAGGAACGAGCTCCAACTCGGTTTTACAGGGAAAACTGCAGGAACTTCATACCGGCAGTAGGAAACAGACTGAGAAACCAGAGTAAAAGTTTCTCCTGCAACCCGTTCCCTTTGTGCCAAATGAACGATTATCTCTCCACATGCTCAGTTCTGAGAGATATGTGTGTGTGAAAGCCATCCTTCACCTAGCTTGTTGGGAACACAAGGTTTCTTTTCAGTTGGAAAATCCACTCCATACATATATATGGGGAGGTACGAGCTCCAACTCGGTTTTACAGTGAAAACTGCAGGAACTTCAAACAGCACTAGGAATCATTCTGAGAAACCAGAGTAAAACTTTCTCCTGCAAACAGTTCCCTTTGTGCTAGATGAACGAACGTCTCGCCACATGCTCAGTTCTGAGAGATAAGTGTGTGTGAAGCAGTCCTTCAACTAGCTTGTTGGGAACACAAAGTTTCTTTTCGGTTGGAAACTCGAATCCTTACATATATATGGGGAGGTACTAGCTCCAACTCGGTTTTACATTGAAAACTGCAGGAACTTCAAACAGCACTAGGAAACATTCTGAGAAACCAGAGTAAAAGTTTCTCCTGCAACCCGTTCCATTTGTGCTAGATGAACGAACGTCTCTCCACATGCTCAGTTCTGAGAGATATGTGTGTGTGAAAGCCGTCCATCACCTAGCTTGTTGGGAACACAAAGTTACTTTTCAGTTGCAAATTCCACTCCATACATATATATAGGGAGGTAATAGATCCAGCTCGATTTTACAGTGAAAAATGCAGGAATTTCAAACCGGCAGTAGGAAACAGACTGAGAAACCAGAGTAAAAATTTATCCTGCAACCCTTTCCATTTGTGGTAAATGAATGAACGTCTCTCCACATGCTCAGTTCTGAGAAATAACTGTGTGTGAAAGCCGTCCTTCACCTAGCTTGTTGGGAACACAAAGTTTCTTTTCACTTGCAAATTCCACTCCATAAATATATATAGGGAGGTACTAGCTCCAACTCGGTTTTACAGTGAAAAATGCAGGAACTTCAAACCGGCAGTAGGAAACAGACTGAGAAACCAGAGTAAAAATTTCACCTGCAACCCTTTCCCTTTGTGCTAGATGAACGAACATCTCTCCACATGCTCATTTCTGAGAGATAAGTGTGTGTGAAAGCCGTCCTTCACCTATCTTTTTGGGAACACAAACATACTATTCACTTGGAAATTCCACTCCATACGTATACATGGGGAGGTACTAGCTCCAACTCGCTTTTACAGTGAAAACTGCAGGAACTTCTAACCGGCACTAGGAAACATACTGAGAAACCAGAGTAAAAGTTTCTCCTGCAACCCTTTCCCTTTGTGCTAGATGAACGAACGTCTCTCCACATGCTTAGTTCTGAGAGATAAGTGTGTGTGAAAGCCATACTTAACCTAGCTTGTTGGGAACACATAGTTCCTTTTCAGTTGCAAATTCCACTCCATACATATATATAGGGAGTTAATATCTCCAACTCGGTTTTACAGTGAAAAATGCAGGAACTTCAAACCGGCAGTAGGAAACAGACTGAGAAACCAGAGTAAAAGTTTCCCCTGCAACCCGTTCCCTTTGTGCTAGATGAACGAACATCTCTCCACATGCTCAGTTCTGAGAGATAAGTGTGTGTGAAGCAGACCTTCACCAAGCTTGTTGGGAACACAAAGTTTCTTTTCAGTTGGAACCTCGAATCCATATATATATATGGGGAGGTACTAGCCCCAACTCGGTTTTACAGAGAAAACTGCAGGAACTTCAAACAGCACTATGAAACATTCTGAGAAACCAGAGTAAAAGTTTCTCCTGCAAACCGTTCCCTTTGTGCTAGATGAACGAAAGTCTCTCCACATGCTCAGTTCTGAGAGATAAGTGTGTGTGAATGCCGTCCTTCACCTAGCTTTTTGGGAACACAAAGATTCTTTTCACTTGGAAATTCCACTCCATACATATATATGGGGAGGTACTAGCTCCAACTCAATTTTACAGTGAAAACTGCCGAAACTTCAAACCGGCACTAGGAAACAGACTGAGAAAACAGAGTAAAAGTTTCTCCTGCAACCCGTTCCCTTTGTGCTAGATAAACGAACGTCTCTCCACATGCTCAGTTCTGAGAGATAAGTGTGTGTGAAGCAGTCCTTCACCTAGCTTGTTGGGAACACAAAGTTTCTTTTCAGTTGGAAACTCGAATCCATACATATATATGGGGACGTACGAGCTCCAACTCGGTTTTACAGTGAAAATTGAAGGAACTTCAAACCGGCACTAGGATACAGAGAGAAAACCAGAGAAAATGTTTCTCCTTGAACCCGTTCCCTTTGTGCTAGATGAACGAACGTCTCTCCACATGCTCAGTTCTGAGAAATAAGTGTGTGTGAAAGCATTCCTTTACCTAGCTTGTTGGGAACACAAAGTTTCTTTTCAGTTGCAAACACTACTCCATACAAATATATGGGGTGGTACTAGCTCCAACTCGGTTTTACAGTGAAAACTGCAGGAAATTCAAAACGGCAGTAGGAAACAAACTGAGAAACCAGAGTAAAAGTTTCTCCTGCAACCCGTTCCATTTGTGCTAGATGAACGAATGTCTCTCCACATGCTCAGTTCTGAGAGATATATGTGAGTGAAAGCCGTCCTTCAAATAGCTTGTTGGGAACACAAAGTTTCTTTTCAGTTGCAAACTCCACTCCATACATCTATATGTGTAGGTACGAGCTCCAACTCGGTTTTACATTGAAAACTGCAGGAACTTCATACCGGCAGTAGGAAACAGACTGAGAAACCAGAGTAAAAGTTTCTCCTGCATCCCGTTCCCTTTGTGCTAGATGAACGATTATCTCTCCAAATACTCAGTTCTGAGAGATAAGTGTGTGTGAAAGCCGTCCTTCACCTAGCTTGTTGGGAACACAAAGTTTCTTTTCAGGTGCAAACTCCACTCCATATATATATATATGGGGAAGTACGAGCTCCAACTCGGTTTTACAGTGAAAACTGCAGGAACTTCAAACAGCACTAGGAAACATTCTGAGAAACCAGAGTAAAAGTTTCTCCTGCAAACCGTTCCCTTTGTGCTAGATGAACGAACGTCTCGCCACATGCTCAGTTCTGAGAGATAAGTGTGTGTGAAGCAGTCCTTCAACTAGCTTGTTGGGAACACAAAGTTTCTTTTCGGTTGGAAACTCGAATCCATACATATATATGGGGAGGTACTAGCTCCAACTCGGTTTTACAGTGAAAACTGCAGGAACTTCAAACAGCACTAGGAAACATTCTGAGAAACCAGAGTAAAAGTTTCTCCTGCAACCCGTTCCATTTGTGCTAGATGAATGAACGTCTCTCCACATGCTCAGTTCTGAGAGATATGTGTGTGTGAAAGCCGTCCTTCACCTAGCTTGTTGGGAACACAAAGTTACTTTTCAGTTGCAAATTCCACTCCATACATATATATAGGGAGGTAATAGATCCAGCTCGATTTTACAGTGAAAAATGCAGGAATTTCAAACCGGCAGTAGGAAACAGACTGAGAAACCAGAGTAAAAATTTATCCTGCAACCCTTTCCATTTGTGGTAAATGAATGAACGTCTCTCCACATGCTCAGTTCTGAGAAATAACTGTGTGTGAAAGCCGTCCTTCACCTAGCTTGTTGGGAACACAAAGTTTCTTTTCACTTGCAAATTCCACTCCATAAATATATATAGGGAGGTACTAGCTCCAACTCGGTTTTACAGTGAAAAATGCAGGAACTTCAAACCGGCAGTAGGAAACAGACTGAGAAACCAGAGTAAAAATTTCACCTGCAACCCTTTCCCTTTGTGCTAGATGAACGAACATCTCTCCACATGCTCATTTCTGAGAGATAAGTGTGTGTGAAAGCCGTCCTTCACCTATCTTTTTGGGAACACAAACATACTATTCACTTGGAAATTCCACTCCATACGTATACATGGGGAGGTACTAGCTCCAACTCGCTTTTACAGTGAAAACTGCAGGAACTTCTAACCGGCACTAGGAAACATACTGAGAAACCAGAGTAAAAGTTTCTCCTGCAACCCTTTCCCTTTGTGCTAGATGAACGAACGTCTCTCCACATGCTTAGTTCTGAGAGATAAGTGTGTGTGAAAGCCATACTTAACCTAGCTTGTTGGGAACACATAGTTCCTTTTCAGTTGCAAATTCCACTCCATACATATATATAGGGAGTTAATATCTCCAACTCGGTTTTACAGTGAAAAATGCAGGAACTTCAAACCGGCAGTAGGAAACAGACTGAGAAACCAGAGTAAAAGTTTCCCCTGCAACCCGTTCCCTTTGTGCTAGATGAACGAACATCTCTCCACATGCTCAGTTCTGAGAGATAAGTGTGTGTGAAGCAGACCTTCACCAAGCTTGTTGGGAACACAAAGTTTCTTTTCAGTTGGAACCTCGAATCCATATATATATATGGGGAGGTACTAGCCCCAACTCGGTTTTACAGAGAAAACTGCAGGAACTTCAAACAGCACTATGAAACATTCTGAGAAACCAGAGTAAAAGTTTCTCCTGCAAACCGTTCCCTTTGTGCTAGATGAACGAAAGTCTCTCCACATGCTCAGTTCTGAGAGATAAGTGTGTGTGAATGCCGTCCTTCACCTAGCTTTTTGGGAACACAAAGATTCTTTTCACTTGGAAATTCCACTCCATACATATATATGGGGAGGTACTAGCTCCAACTCAATTTTACAGTGAAAACTGCCGAAACTTCAAACCGGCACTAGGAAACAGACTGAGAAAACAGAGTAAAAGTTTCTCCTGCAACCCGTTCCCTTTGTGCTAGATAAACGAACGTCTCTCCACATGCTCAGTTCTGAGAGATAAGTGTGTGTGAAGCAGTCCTTCACCTAGCTTGTTGGGAACACAAAGTTTCTTTTCAGTTGGAAACTCGAATCCATACATATATATGGGGACGTACGAGCTCCAACTCGGTTTTACAGTGAAAATTGAAGGAACTTCAAACCGGCACTAGGATACAGAGAGAAAACCAGAGAAAATGTTTCTCCTTGAACCCGTTCCCTTTGTGCTAGATGAACGAACGTCTCTCCACATGCTCAGTTCTGAGAAATAAGTGTGTGTGAAAGCATTCCTTTACCTAGCTTGTTGGGAACACAAAGTTTCTTTTCAGTTGCAAACATTACTCCATTCAAATATATGGGGTGGTACTAGCTCCAACTCGGTTTTACAGTGAAAACTGCAGGAAATTCAAAACGGCAGTAGGAAACAAACTGAGAAACCAGAGTAAAAGTTTCTCCTGCAACCCGTTCCATTTGTGCTAGATGAACGAATGTCTCTCCACATGCTCAGTTCTGAGAGATATATGTGAGTGAAAGCCGTCCTTCAAATAGCTTGTTGGGAACACAAAGTTTCTTTTCAGTTGCAAACTCCACTCCATACATCTATATGTGTAGGTACGAGCTCCAACTCGGTTTTACATTGAAAACTGCAGGAACTTCATACCGGCAGTAGGAAACAGACTGAGAAACCAGAGTAAAAGTTTCTCCTGCATCCCGTTCCCTTTGTGCTAGATGAACGATTATCTCTCCAAATACTCAGTTCTGAGAGATAAGTGTGTGTGAAAGCCGTCCTTCACCTAGCTTGTTGGGAACACAAAGTTTCTTTTCAGGTGCAAACTCCACTCCATATATATATATATGGGGAAGTACGAGCTCCAACTCGGTTTTACAGTGAAAACTGCAGGAACTTCAAACAGCACTAGGAAACATTCTGAGAAACCAGAGTAAAAGTTTCTCCTGCAAACCGTTCCCTTTGTGCTAGATGAACGAACGTCTCGCCACATGCTCAGTTCTGAGAGATAAGTGTGTGTGAAGCAGTCCTTCAACTAGCTTGTTGGGAACACAAAGTTTCTTTTCGGTTGGAAACTCGAATCCATACATATATATGGGGAGGTACTAGCTCCAACTCGGTTTTACAGTGAAAACTGCAGGAACTTCAAACAGCACTAGGAAACATTCTGAGAAACCAGAGTAAAAGTTTCTCCTGCAACCCGTTCCATTTGTGCTAGATGAATGAACGTCTCTCCACATGCTCAGTTCTGAGAGATATGTGTGTGTGAAAGCCGTCCTTCACCTAGCTTGTTGGTAACACAAAGTTACTTTTCAGTTGCAAATTCCACTCCATACATATATATAGGGAGGTAATAGATCCAACTCGATTTTACAGTGAAAAATGCAGGAACTTCAAACCGGCAGTAGGAAACAGAATGAGAAACCAGAGTAAAAGTTTATCCTGCAACCCGTTCCCTTTGTGCTAGATGAACGAACGTCTCTCCACATGCTCAGTTATGAGAGATAAGTGTGTGTGAATGCCGACCTTCACCTAGCTTGTTGGGAACCCAAAGTTTCTTTTCAGTTGGAAACTCCACGCCATACATATATATGGGGACGTACGAGCTCCAACTCGGTTTTACAGTGAAAACTGCAGGAATTTCAAACCGGCACTAGGAAACAGACTGAGAAACCAGAGTAAAAGTATCTACTGCATACCGTTCCATTTGTGCTAGATGAACGAACGTCTCTCCACATGCTCAGTTCTGAGACATATGTGTGAGTGAAAGCCGTCCTTCAAGTAGCGTGTTGGGAACACAAAGTTTGTTTTCAGTTGCAAACTCCACTCCATATATATATGGGGAGGTACGAGCTCCAACTCGGTTTTACAGTGAAAACTGCAGGAACTTCAAATCGGCAGTAGGAAACAGACTGAGAAACCTTAGTAAAAATTTCTCCTGCAAACCGTTCCCTTTGTGCTAGATGAATGAACGTCTCTCCACATGCTCAGTTCTCAGAAATAAGTGTGTGTGAAAGCCGTCCATCACCTAGCTTTTTGGGAACATAAAGTTTCTTTTCACTTGCAAATTCCACTCCATAAATATATATAGGGATGTAATAGCTCCAACTCGGTTTTACAGTGAAATATGCAGGAACTTCAAACAGGCAGTAGGAAACAGACTGAGAAACCAGAGTAAAAGTTTCCCCAGCAACCCGTTCCCTTTGTTCTAGATGAACGAAAATCTCTCCACATGCTCAGTTCTGAGAGATAAGTGTGTGTGAAAGCCGTCCTTCACGTAGCTTGTTGGGAACACAAAGATTCTTTTCACTTGGTAATTCCACTCCATACATATATATGGGGAGGTACTAGCTCCAACTCGGTTTACAGTGAAAACTGCAGGAACTTCAAACCGGCACTAGGAAACAGACTGAGAAACCAGAGTATAATTTTCCCCTGCAACCCGTTCCCTTTGTGCTAGATGAACGAACGTCTCTCCACATGCTCAGTTCTGAGAGATATGTGTGTATGAAAGCCGTCCTTCACCTAGCTTGTTGGGAACACAAATTTTTTTTCAGTTGCAAATTTCACTCCATACATATATATAGGGAGGTAATAGCTCCAACTCGGTTTTACAGTGAAAAATGCAGGAACTCCAAACCGGCAGTAGGAAACAGACTGAGAAACCAGAGTAAAAGTTTCTCCTGCAACCCTTTCCCTTTGTGATAGATGAACGAACGTCTCTCCACATGCTTATTTCTGAGAGATAAGTGTATGTGAAGCAGTCCTTCAACTAGCTTGTTGGGAACACAAAGTTTCTTTTCAGTTGGAAACTCGAATCCATACATATATATGAGGACGTACGAGCCCCAACTCCGTTTTACAGTGAAAATTGCAGGAACTTCAAACCGGCACTAGGAAACAGACTGAGAAACCAGAGTAAAAGTTTCCCCTGCAACCCTTTCCCTTTGTGCTAGATGAACGAACTTCTCTCCACATGCTCATTTCTGAGAGATATGTGTGTGTGAAGCAGTCCTTCACCTAGCTTGTTGGGAACACAAAGTTTCTTTTCAGTTGGAAACTCGAATCCAAACATATATATGGGGAGGTACTAGCTCCAACTCGGTTTTACAGTGTAAACTGCAGGAACTTCAAACAGCACTAGGAAACATTCTGAGAAACTAGAGTAAAACTTTCTCCTGCAACCCGTTCCCTTTGTGCTAGATGAACGAACGTCTCTCCACATGCTTAGTTCTGAAAGATATGTGTGTGTGAAAGCCATACTTCACCTAGCTTGTTGGGAACACATAGTTTCTTTTCAGTTGCAAATTCCACTCCATACATATATATAGGGAGTTAATAGCTCCAACTCGGTTTTACAGTGAGAAATGCAGGAACTTCAAACCGGCAGTAGGAAACAGACTGAGAAACCAGAGTAAAAGTTTCTCCTGCAACCCTTTCCCTTTGTGGTAAATGAACGAACGTCTCTCCACATGCTCAGTTCTGAGAAATAACTGTGTGTGAAAGCCGTCCTTCACCTAGCTTGTTGGGAACACAAAGTTTCTTTTCACTTGCAAATTCCACTCCATAAATATATATAGGGAGGTACTAGCTTCAACTCGGTTTTACAGTGAAAAATGCAGGAACTTCAAACCGGCAGTAGGAAACAGACTGAGAAACCAGAGTAAAAGTTTCCCCTGCAACCCGTTCCCTTTGTGCTAGATGAACGAACGTCTCTCCACATGCTCAGTTCTGAGAGATAAGTGTGTGTGAAGCAGTACTTCTCCTAGCTTGTTGGGAACACAAAGTTTCTTTTCATTTGGAAACTCGAATCCATACATATATATGGGGACGTATGAGCTCCAACTCGGTTTTACAGTGAAAATTGAAGGAACTTCAAACCGGCACTAGGAAACAGACAGAAAACCAGAGAAAAAGTTTCTCCTTCAACACGTTCCCTTTGTGCTAGATGAACGAACGTCTCTCCACATGCTCAGTTCTGAGAAATAAGTGTGTGTGAAAGCCGTCTTTTACCTAGCTTGTTGGGAACACAAAGTTTCTTTTCAGTTGCAAACCCTACTCCATACATATATATGGGGTGGTACTAGCTCCAGCTCGGTTTTACAGTGAAAAATGCAGGAAATTCAAAACGGCAGTAGGAAACAAACTGAGAAACCAGTGTAAAAGTTTCTCCTGCAACCCGTTCCATTTGTACTAGATGAACGAATGTCTCTCCACATGCTCAGTTCTGAGAGATATCTGTGAGTGAAAGCCGTCCTTTAAATAGCTTGTTGGGAACACAAAGTTTCTTTTCAGTTGGAAACTCCACTCCATACATATATATGGGGAGGTACGAGCTCCAACTCGGTTTTACATTGAAAACTGCAGGAACTTCATACCGGCAGTAGGAAACAGACTGAGAAACCAGAGTAAAAGTTTCTCCTGCAACCCGTTCCCTTTGTGCTAGATGAACGATTATCTCTCCACATACTCAGTTCTGAGAGATAAGTGTGTGTGAAAGCCGTACTTCACCTAGCTTGTTGGGAACACAAAGTTTCTTTTCAGGTGCAAACTCCACTCCATACATATATATGGGGAGGTACGAGCTCCAACTCGGTTTTACAGTGAAAACTGCAGGAACTTCAAACAGCACTAGGAAACATTCTGAGAAACCAGAGTAAAAGTTTCTCCTGCAAACCGTTCCCTTTGTGCTAGATGAACGAACGTCTCGCCACATGCTCAGTTCTGAGAGATAAGTGTGTGTGAAGCAGTCCTTCAACTAGCTTGTTGGGAACACAAAGTTTCTTTTCGGTTGGAAATTCCACTCCATACATATATATAGGGAGGTAATAAATCCAACTCGATTTTACAGTGAAAAATGCAGGAACTTCAAACCGGCAGTAGGAAACAGAATGAGAAACCAGAGTAAAAGTTTATCCTGCAATCCTTTCCCTTTGTGGTAGATGAATGAACGTCTCTCAACATGCTCAGTTCTGAGAAATAATTGTGTGTGAAAACCGTCCTTCACCTATCTTGTTGGGAACACAAAGATTCTTTTCACTTGGAAATTCCACTCCATACATATATATGGGGAGGTACTAGCTCCAACTCGGTTTTACAGTGAAAACTGCAGGAATTTCAAACCGGCACTTGGAAACAGACTGAGAAACCACAGTAAAAGTTTCTCCTGCAACCCGTTCCCTTTGTGCTAGATGAACGAACGTCTCTCAACATGCTCAGTTTTGAGAGATAAATGTGTGTGAAGCAGTCCTTCACATAGCTTGTTGGGAACACAAAGTTTCTTTTCAGTTGGAAACTCGAATCCATACATATATATGGGTACGTACGAGCTCCAATTCGGTTTTACAGTGAAAATTTCAGGAACTTCAAACCGGCACTAGGAAACAGACTGAGAAACCAGAGTAAAAGTTTCTCCTGCAACCCGTTCCCTTTGTGCTAGATGAACGAATGTCTCTCCACATGCTCAGTTCTGAGAGATATATGTGAGTGAAAGCCGTCCTTCAACTAGCTTGTTGGGAACACAAAGTTTCTTTTCAGTTGCAAACTCCACTCCTTACATATATATAGGGAGGTACGAGATCCAACTCGGTTTTACAGTGAAAACTGCAGGAAATTCAAACAGCACTAGGAAACATCCTGAGAAACCAGAGTAAAAGTTTCTCCTGGAAACCGTTCACTTTGTGCTAGATAAACGAATGTCTCTCCACATGCTCAGTTCTGAGAGATATATGTGAGTGAAAGCCGTCCTTCAACTAGCTTGTCGGGAACACAAAGTTTCTTTTCAGTTGCAAACTCCACTCCTTACATATATATGGGCAGGTACGAGCTCCAATTCGGTTTTACAGGGAAAACTGCAGGAACTTCATACCGGCAGTAGGAAACAGACTGAGAAACCAGAGTAAAAGTTTCTCCTTCAACCCGTTCCCTTTGTGCTAGATGAACGAACGTCTCTCCACATGCTCAGTTCTGAGAGATAAGTGTGTGTGAAACAGTCCTTCAACTAGCTTGTTGGGAACACAAAGTTTCTTTTCAGTTGGAAACTCGAATCCATACATATATATGGGGAGGTACCAGCTCCAACTCGGTTTTACAGTGAAAATTGCAGGAACTTCAAAGAGCACTAGGAAACATTCTGAGAAACCAGAGTAAAAGTTTCTCCTGCAAACCGTTCCCTTTGTGCTAGATGAACGAACGTCTCTCCACATGCTCAGTTCTGAGAGATATGTGTGTGTGAAAGCCGTCCTTCACCTAGCTTGTTGGGAACACAAAGTTTGTTTTCAGTTGCAAATTCCACTCCATACATATATATAGGTAGGTAATAGATCCAACTCGATTTAACAGTGAAAAATGCAGGAACTTCAAACCGGCAGTAGGAAACAGAATGAGAAACCAGAGTAAAAGTTTATCCTGCAATCCTTTCCCTTTGTGGTAGATGAATGAACGTCTCTCCACATGCTAAGTTCTGAGAAATAATTGTGTGTGAAAGCCGTCCTTCACCTATCTTGTTGGGAACAAAGATTCTTTTCACTTGGAAATTCCACTCCATACATATATATGGTGAGGTACTAGCTCCAACTCGGTTTTACAGTGAAAACTGCAGGAATTTCAAAACGGCAGTAGGAAACAGACTGAGAAACCAGAGTAAAAGTTTCTCCTGCAACCCGTTCCCTTTGTGCTACATGAACGAACGTCTCTCCACATGCTCAGTTTTGAGAGATAAATGTGTGTGAAGCAGTCCTTCACATAGCTTGTTGGGAACACAAAGTTTCTTTTCAGTTGGAAACTCGAATCCATACATATATATGGGTACGTACGAGCTCCAACTCGGTTTTAAAGTGAAAATTGCAGGAACTTCAAACCGGCACTAGGAAACAGACTGAGAAACCAGAGTAAAAGTTTCTCCTGCAACTCGTTCCCTTTGTGCTAGATGAACGAACGTCTCTCCACATGCTCAGTTCTGAGAAATAAGTGTGTGTGAAAGCCGCCCTTTACCTAGCTTGTTGGGAACACAAAGTTTCTTTTCAGTTGCAAACCCTACTCCATAAATATATATGGGGAAGTACTAGCTCCAACTCGGTTTTACAGTGAAAACTGCAGGAAATTCAAACCAGCACTATGAAACAGACTGAGAAACCAGAGTAAAAGTTTCTCCTGCAACCCTTTCCCTTTGTGCTAGATGAACGAACGTCTCTCCACATGCTCAGTTCTGAGAGATATGTGTGTGTGAAGCAGTCCTTCACCTAGCTTGTTGGGAACACAAAGTTTCTTTTCAGTTGGAAACTCGAATCCAAACATATATATGGGGAGGTGCTAGCTCCAACTCGGTTTTACAGTGTAAACTGCAGGAACTTCAAACATCACTAGGAAACATTCTGAGAAACTAGAGTAAAACTTTCTCCTGCAACCCGTTCCCTTTGTGCTAGATGAACGAACGTCTCTCCACATGCTTAGTTCTGAAAGATATGTGTGTGTGAATGCCATACTTCACCTAGCTTGTTGGGAACACATAGTTTCTTTTCAGTTGCAAATTCCACTCCATACATATATATAGGGAGTTAATAGCTCCAACTCGGTTTTACAGTGAAAACTGCAGGAACTTCAAACCGGGAGTAGGAAACAGACTGAGAAACCAGAGTAAAAGTTTCTCCTGCAACCCTTTCCCTTTGTGGTAAATGAATGAACGTCTCTCCACATGCTCAGTTCTGAGAAATAACTGTGTGTGAAAGCCGTCCTTCACCTAGCTTGTTGGGAACACAAAGTTTCTTTTCACTTGCAAATTCCACTCCATAAATATATATAGGGATGTAATAGCTCCAACTCGGTTTTACAGTGAAAAATGCAGGAACTTCAAACCGGCACTAGGAAACAGACTGAGAAACCAGAGTAAAAGTTTCCCCTGCAACCCGTTCCCTTTGTGCTAGATGAACGAACATCTCTCCACATGCTCAGTTCTGAGAGATAAGTGTGTGTGAAAGCCGTCCTTCACCTAGCTTTTTGGGAACACAAAGATTCTTTTCACTTGGTAATTCCACTCCATACATATATATTTGGAGGTACTAGCTCCAACTCAATTTTACAGTGAAAATTGAAAGAACTTCAAACCGGCACTAGGAAACAGACAGAAAACAAGAGAAAAATTTTCTCCTTCAACACGTTCCCTTTGTGCTAGATGAACGAACGTCTCTCCACATGCTCAGTTCTGAGAAATAAGTGTGTGTGAAAGCCGTCTTTTACCTAGCTTGTTGGGAACACAAAGTTTCTTTGCAGTTGCAAACCCTACTCCATACATATATATGGGGTGGTACTAGCTCCAACTCGGTTTTACAGTGAAAACTGCAGGAAATTCAAAACGGCAGTAGGAAACAAACTGAGAAACCAGAGTAAAAGTTTCTCCTGCAACCCGTTCCATTTGTGCTAGATGAACGAATGTCTCTCCACATGCTCAGTTCTGAGAGATAAGTGTGTGTGAAATCCGTCCTTCAACTAGCTTGTTGGGAACACAAAGTTTCTTTTCACTTGGAAATTCCAATCCATACATATATATGGGGAGGTACTAGCTCCAACTCGGTTTTACAGTGAAATCTGCAGGAACTTCAAACCGGCACTAGTAAACAGACTGAGAATCCAGAGTAAAAGTTTCTCCTGCAACCGGTTCCCTTTGTGCTAGATGTACGAACGTCTCTCCACATGTTCAGTTCTGAGAGATAAGTGTGTGTGAAAGCCGTCCTTCACCTAACTTGTTGGGAACACAAAGTTTCTTTTCAGTTGGGAACTCCACTCCATACATATATATGGGGACTTACGAGCTCCAACTCGGTTTTACACTGAAAACTGCAGGATCTTCAAACCGGAACTAGGAAACAGACTGAGAATTCAGAGTAAATTTTCTCCAACAACGCGTTCCCTTTGTGCTAAATGAACGAACGTCTCCCACATGCTCAATTCTGAGAGATAAGTGTGTGTTAAAGCCGTCCTTCACAAAGCTTGTTGGGAACACAAAGTTTCTTTTCAGTTGCAAACTCCTATCCATACATATATATGGGGAGGTACTAGCTCCAACTCGGTTTTACAGTGAAAACTGCAGGAACTTCAAACCGGCACCAGGAAACAGACTGAGAAACCAGAGTAAAAGTTTCCCTGCAACCCGTTCCCTTTGTGCTAGATGAACGAACGTCTCTCCACATGCTCATTTCAGAGAGATAAGTGTGTGTAAAAGCCGTCCTTCACCAGCTTGTTGGGAACACAAAGTTTCTTTTCAGTTGCAAACCCCACTTCTTACATATATATGGGGAGGTACAAGTTCCAACTCGGTTTTACAGTGAAAACTGCAGGAACTTCAAAGAGGCACTAGGAAACAGACTGAGAACCAGAGTAAAAGTTTCTACTGTAACCCGTTCCAATTGTGCTAGATGAACGAACGTCTCTCCACATGCTCAGTCCTGAGAGATATGTGTGAGTGAAAGACGTCCTTCAAGAAGCTTGTTGGGAACACAAAGTTTCTTTTCACTTGGAAATTCCACTCCTTACATATATATGGGGAGGTACGAGCTCCAACTCTGTTTTACAGGGAAAATTGCAGGAATTTCAAACCGGCAGTAGGAAACAGATTGAGAAACCAGAGTAAAAGTTTCTCCTGCAACCCATTCCCTTTGTGCTAGATGAACGAACGTCTCTCCACATGCCCAGTTCTGAGAGATAAGTGTGTGTGAAGCCGTCTTTCACGTAGCTTGTTGGGAACACAAAGTTCCTTTTCACTTGGAAATTCCAATCCATACATATATATGGGGAGGTACTAACTCCAACTCGGTTTTACAGTGAAAACTGCAGGAATTTCAAACCGGCACTAGGAAACAGACTGAGAAACCAGAGTAAAAGTTTCTCCTGCAACCCGTTCCATTTGTGCTAGATGAACGAACGTCTCTCCACATGCTCAGTTCTGAGAGATATGTGTGTGTGAAAGCCGTCCTTCACCTAGCTTGTTGGGAACACAAAGTTACTTTTCAGTTGCAAATTCCACTCCATACATATATATAGGAAGGTAATAGTTCCAACTCGGTTTTACAGTGAAAAATGCAGGAACTTCAAACCGGCAGTAGGAAACAGAATGAGAAACCAGAGTAAAAGTTTCTCCTGCAACCCGTTCCATTTGTGCTAGATGAACGAACGTCTTTCCACATGCTCAGTTCTGAGAGATAAGTGTGTGTGAAAGCCGTTCTTCACCTAGCTTGTTGGGAACACAAAGTTTCTTTTCAGTTGCAAACTCCACTCCATACATATATATGGGGAGGTACTAGCTCCAACTCGGGTTTACAGTGAAAACTGCAGGAACTTCAAACCGGCACTAGGAAACAGACTGATACACCAGAGTAAAATTTTCTCCTGCATCTCGTTCCCTTTGTGCTAGATGAACGAACGTCTCTCCACATGCTCAGTTCTGAGTGATAAGTGTGTGTGAAAGCCGTCCTTCACCTAGCTGGTTGGGAACACAAAGTTTCTTTTCAGTTGCAAACTACACTCCATACATATATAATGGGATGTTCTAGCTCCAACTCGATTTTACAGTGAAAACTGCAGGAACTTCAATCCGGCACTAGGAAACAGACTGAGAAACCAGAGTAAAAGTTTCTCCTGCAACCTATTCCATTTGTGCTAGATGAACGAACGTCTCTCCACATGCTCAGTTCTGAGAGATATGTGTGTGTGAAAGCCGTCCTTCAAGTAACTTGTTTGGAACACAAAGTTTCTTTTCAGTTGCAAACTCCACTCCTTAAATATATATGCGGAAGTACGAGCTCCAACTCGGTTTTAAAGTGATAACTGCAGGAACTTCAAAACGGCAGTAGGATACAGACTGAGAAACCAGAGTAAAAGTTTCTCCTGCAAATCTTTCCGTTTGTGCTAGATGAACCAACGTCTCTCCACATGCTCAGGTCTGAGAAATAAGTGTGTGTGAAAGCCGTCCTTCAACTAGCTTGTTGGGAACCGAAAGTTCCTTTTCAGTTGCAAACTACAATCCATATATATATATGGGGAGGTACTAACTCCAACTCGGTTTTACAGTGAAAACTGCAGGAACTTCAAACCGGCACTAGGAAGCAGACTGAGAAACCAGAGTAAAATTTTCTCCTGCAACCGGTTCCCTTTTGCTAGATGAACGAACGTCTCTCCACATGCTCAGTTGTGAGAGATAAGTGTGTATGAAAGCCGTCCTTCACATAGCTTGTTGGGAACACAAAGTTTCTTTTCAATTGCAAACTACACTTCATACATATATAATGGGATGTTCTAGCTCCAACTCGATTTTACAGTGAAAACTGCAGGAACTTCAATCCGGCACTAGGAAACAGACTGAGAAACCAGAGAAAAGTTTCCCTGCAACCCGTTCCATTTGTGCTAGATGAACGAACGTCTCTCCACATGCTGATTTCTGAGAGATATGTGTGTGTGAAAGCCGTCCATCACCTATCTTGTTGGGAACACAAAGTAACTTTTCAGTTGCAAACTCCACTCCTTACATATATATGGGGAGGTAAGAGCTCCAACTCGATTTTACAGTGATAACTGCAGGAACAACAAACCGGCAGTAGGAAACAGACTGAGAAACCAGAGTAAAAGTTTCTCCGGCAACCCGTTCTCTTTGTGCTAAATGAACGAACGTCTCTCCACAAGCTCATTTCTGAGAAATAAGTGTGTGTGAAAACCGTACTTCATCTTCATTGTTGGGAACACAAAATTTCTTTTCAGTTGCAAACTCCACTCCATATATATATATGGGGAGATACGAGCTCCAACTCGTTTTTACACTGAAAACTGCAGGAACTTCAAACCGGCACTAGGAAACAGACTGAGAAACCAGAGTAAAAGTTTCTCCTGAAACCCGTTCCCTTTGTGCTAGATGAACGAACGTCTCTCCACTTGCTCATTTCTGAGAGATAAGTGTGTGTGAACGCCGTTCTTCACCTAGATTCTTGGGAACACAAAGTTTCTTTTCACTTGCAAATTCCACTCCATACATATATATGGGGAGGTACTAGCTCCAACTCGGATTTACAGTGAAAACTGCATGAACTTCAAATCGGCACTAGGAAACAGACTGAGAAACCAGAGTAAATTTTCTCCTGCAACCCTTTCCCTTTGTGCTAGATGAACGAACGTCTCTCCACATGCTCAGTTCTGAGAGAGAAGTGTGTGTGAAAGCCGTCCTTCACCTTGCTTGTTGGGAACACAAAGTTTCTTTTCAGTTGCAATCTCCACTCCATACATATATATGGGGAGGTACTAGCTCGAAATCGGTTTTACAGTGAAAACTGCAGGAACTTCAAACCGGCACTAGGAAGCAGACTGAGAAACCAGAGTAAAATTTTCTCCTGCAACCGGTTCCCTTTTTGCTAGATGAACGAACGTCTCTCAACATGCTCAATTCTGAGAGATAAGTGTGTATGAAGCCGTCCTTCACATAGCTTGTTGGGAACACAAAGTTTCTTTTCAATTGCAAACTACACTCCATACATATATAATGGGATGTTCTAGCTCCAACTCGATTTTACAGTGAAAACTGCAGGAACTTCAATCCGGCACTAGGAAACAGACTGAGAAACCAGAGTAAAAGTTTCTCCTGCAACCTATTCCATTTGTGCTAGATGAACGAACGTCTCTCCACATGCTCAGTTCTGAGAGATATGTGTGTGTGAAAGCCGTCCTTCAAGTAACTTGTTTGGAACACAAAGTTTCTTTTCAGTTGCAAACTCCACTCCTTAAATATATATGGGGAAGTACGAGCTCCAACTCGGTTTTAAAGTGATAACTGCAGGAACTTCAAAACGGCAGTAGGATACAGACTGAGAAACCAGAGTAAAAGTTTCTCCTGCAAATCTTTCCGTTTGTGCTAGATGAACCAACGTCTCTCCACATGCTCATGTCTGAGAAATAAGTGTGTGTGAAAGCCGTCCTTCAACTAGCTTGTTGGGAACAGAAAGTTCCTTTTCAGTTGCAAACTACAATCCATATATATATATGGGGAGGTACTAGCTCCAACTCGGTTTTACAGTGAAAACTGCAGGAACTTCAAACCGGCACTAGGAAGCAGACTGAGAAACCAGAGTAAAATTTTCTCCTGCAACCGGTTCCCTTTTTGCTAGATGAACGAACGTCTCTCCACATGCTCAGTTGTGAGAGATAAGTGTGTATGAAAGCCGTCCTTCACATAGCTTGTTGGGAACACAAAGTTTCTTTTCAATTGCAAACTACACTTCATACATATATAATGGGATGTTCTAGCTCCAACTCAATTTTACAGTGAAAACTGCAGGAACTTCAATCCGGCACTAGGAAACAGACTGAGAAACCAGAGTTAAAGTTTCCCCTGCATCCCGTTCCCTTTTTGCTAAATGAACGAAAGTCTCACCACATGCTCAGTTCTGAGAAATAAGTGTGTGTGAAAGCCGTCCTTCAACTAGCTTTTTGGGAACACAAAGTTTCTTTTCAGTTGCCAACTCCACTCCATACATATATATATGGAGGTACAAGCTCCAGCTCGGTCTTACAGTGAAAAATGCAGGATCTTCAAACAGGCACTAGGAAACACACTGAGATACTAGAGAAAAAGTTTCTCCTAAGACCCGTTCAATTTGTGCTAGATGAACGAACGTCTCTCCGCATGCTCCGTTCTGAGAGATAAGTACGTGTGAAAGCCGTCCTTCACCTAGCTTGTTGGGAACACAAAGTTTCTTTTCATTTGCAAACTCCACTCCATACATATATATATGGAGTTACTAGCTCCAAATCGGATTTACAGTGAAAACTGCAGGAACTTCAAACCGGCACTAGGAAACAGACTGAGAAACCAGAGTAAAAGTTTCTCCTGCAACCCGTTCCATTTTTGCTAGATAAACGAACGTCTCTCCACATGCTCAGTTCTGAGAGATAAGTGTGTGTGAAAGTCGTCCTTCACCTAGCTTGTTGGGAACACAAAGTTCCTTTTCACCAGCAAATTCCACTCCATACATATTTATAGGGAGGTACTAGCTCCAACTCGATTTTAAAGTGAAATATGCAGGAAATTCAAACCGGTAGTAGGAAACAGACTGAGAAACCAGAGTAAAATATTCCCTGCAACCCGTTCCCTTTGTGCTAGATGAACAAACGTCTCTCCACATGCTCAGTTCTGAGAGATAATTGTGTGTGAAAGCCGTCCTTCACATAGCTGGTTGGGAACACAAAGTTTCTTTACAATTGCAAACTCAACTACATACATATATGTTGGGAGGTACTAGCTCCAACTCGGTTTTACAGTGAAAACTGCAGGAACTTCAAACCGGCAGTAGGAAACAGACTGAGAAAACAGAGTAAAAGTTTCTCCTGCAACCGATTCCATTTGTGCTAGATGAACGAACGTCTCTCCACATGCTCAGTTCTGAGAGATATGTGTGTGTGAAAGCCCTGCTTCCAGTAGCTTGTTGGGAACACAAAGTTTCTTTTCAGTTGCAATCTCCACTTCTTACATATATATGGTGAAGTACGAGCTCCAAATCGGTTTTACAGTGAAAACTGCAGGAACTTCAAACCGGCAGTAGGAAACAGACTGAGAAACCAGAGTAAAAGTTACCCCTGCAACCCGTTCCCTTTGTGCTAGATGAACGAACGTCTCTCCACATGCTCAGTTCTGAGAGATAAGTGTGTGTGAAGCAGTCCTTCACCTAGCTTGTTGGGAACACAAAGTTTCTTTTCAGTTGGAAACTCGAATCCATACATATATATGGGGACGTACGAGCTCCAACTCGGTTTTACAGTGAAAATTGAAAGAACTTCAAACCGGCACTAGGAAACAGACAGAAAACAAGAGAAAAAGTTTCTCCTTCAACACGTTCCCTTTGTGCTAGATGAACGAACGTCTCTCCACATGCTCAGTTCTGAGAAATAAGTGTGTGTGAAAGCCGTCTTTTACCTAGCTTGTTGGGAACACAAAGTTTCTTTTCAGTTGCAAACCCTACTCCATACATATATATGGGGTGGTACTAGCTCCAACTCGGTTTTACAGTGAAAACTGCAGGAAATTCAAAACGGCAGTAGGAAACAAACTGAGAAACCAGAGTAAAAGTTTCTCCTGCAACCCGTTCCATTTGTGCTAGATGAACGAATGTCTCTCCACATGCTCAGTTCTGAGAGATAAGTGTGTGTGAAATCCGTCCTTCAACTAGCTTGTTGGGAACACAAAGTTTCTTTTCACTTGGAAATTCCAATCCATACATATATATGGGGAGGTACTAGCTCCAACTCGGTTTTACAGTGAAATCTGCAGGAACTTCAAACCGGCACTAGTAAACAGACTGAGAATCCAGAGTAAAAGTTTCTACTGCAACCGGTTCCCTTTGTGCTAGATGTACGAACGTCTCTCCACATGTTCAGTTCTGAGAGATAAGTGTGTGTGAAAGCCGTCCTTCACCTAACTTGTTGGGAACACAAAGTTTCTTTTCAGTTGGGAACTCCACTCCATACATATATATGGGGACTTACGAGCTCCAACTCGGTTTTACACTGAAAACTGCAGGATCTTCAAACCGGAACTAGGAAACAGACTGAGAATTCAGAGTAAATTTTCTCCAACAACGCGTTCCCTTTGTGCTAAATGAACGAACGTCTCCCACATGCTCAATTCTGAGAGATAAGTGTGTGTTAAAGCCGTCCTTCACAAAGCTTGTTGGGAACACAAAGTTTCTTTTCAGTTGCAAACTCCTATCCATACATATATATGGGGAGGTACTAGCTCCAACTCGGTTTTACAGTGAAAACTGCAGGAACTTCAAACCGGCACCAGGAAACAGACTGAGAAACCAGAGTAAAAGTTTCCCTGCAACCCGTTCCCTTTGTGCTAGATGAACGAACGTCTCTCCACATGCTCATTTCAGAGAGATAAGTGTGTGTAAAAGCCGTCCTTCACCAGCTTGTTGGGAACACAAAGTTTCTTTTCAGTTGCAAACCCCACTTCTTACATATATATGGGGAGGTACAAGTTCCAACTCGGTTTTACAGTGAAAACTGCAGGAACTTCAAAGAGGCACTAGGAAACAGACTGAGAACCAGAGTAAAAGTTTCTACTGTAACCCGTTCCAATTGTGCTAGATGAACGAACGTCTCTCCACATGCTCAGTCCTGAGAGATATGTGTGAGTGAAAGACGTCCTTCAAGAAGCTTGTTGGGAACACAAAGTTTCTTTTCACTTGGAAATTCCACTCCTTACATATATATGGGGAGGTACGAGCTCCAACTCTGTTTTACAGGGAAAATTGCAGGAATTTCAAACCGGCAGTAGGAAACAGATTGAGAAACCAGAGTAAAAGTTTCTCCTGCAACCCATTCCCTTTGTGCTAGATGAACGAACGTCTCTCCACATGCCCAGTTCTGAGAGATAAGTGTGTGTGAAGCCGTCTTTCACGTAGCTTGTTGGGAACACAAAGTTCCTTTTCACTTGGAAATTCCAATCCATACATATATATGGGGAGGTACTAACTCCAACTCGGTTTTACAGTGAAAACTGCAGGAATTTCAAACCGGCACTAGGAAACAGACTGAGAAACCAGAGTAAAAGTTTCTCCTGCAACCCGTTCCATTTGTGCTAGATGAACGAACGTCTCTCCACATGCTCAGTTCTGAGAGATATGTGTGTGTGAAAGCCGTCCTTCACCTAGCTTGTTGGGAACACAAAGTTACTTTTCAGTTGCAAATTCCACTCCATACATATATATAGGAAGGTAATAGTTCCAACTCGGTTTTACAGTGAAAAATGCAGGAACTTCAAACCGGCAGTAGGAAACAGAATGAGAAACCAGAGTAAAAGTTTCTCCTGCAACCCGTTCCATTTGTGCTAGATGAACGAACGTCTTTCCACATGCTCAGTTCTGAGAGATAAGTGTGTGTGAAAGCCGTTCTTCACCTAGCTTGTTGGGAACACAAAGTTTCTTTTCAGTTGCAAACTCCACTCCATACATATATATGGGGAGGTACTAGCTCCAACTCGGGTTTACAGTGAAAACTGCAGGAACTTCAAACCGGCACTAGGAAACAGACTGATACACCAGAGTAAAATTTTCTCCTGCATCTCGTTCCCTTTGTGCTAGATGAACGAACGTCTCTCCACATGCTCAGTTCTGAGTGATAAGTGTGTGTGAAAGCCGTCCTTCACCTAGCTGGTTGGGAACACAAAGTTTCTTTTCAGTTGCAAACTACACTCCATACATATATAATGGGATGTTCTAGCTCCAACTCGATTTTACAGTGAAAACTGCAGGAACTTCAATCCGGCACTAGGAAACAGACTGAGAAACCAGAGTAAAAGTTTCTCCTGCAACCTATTCCATTTGTGCTAGATGAACGAACGTCTCTCCACATGCTCAGTTCTGAGAGATATGTGTGTGTGAAAGCCGTCCTTCAAGTAACTTGTTTGGAACACAAAGTTTCTTTTCAGTTGCAAACTCCACTCCTTAAATATATATGCGGAAGTACGAGCTCCAACTCGGTTTTAAAGTGATAACTGCAGGAACTTCAAAACGGCAGTAGGATACAGACTGAGAAACCAGAGTAAAAGTTTCTCCTGCAAATCTTTCCGTTTGTGCTAGATGAACCAACGTCTCTCCACATGCTTAGGTCTGAGAAATAAGTGTGTGTGAAAGCCGTCCTTCAACTAGCTTGTTGGGAACCGAAAGTTCCTTTTCAGTTGCAAACTACAATCCATATATATATATGGGGAGGTACTAACTCCAACTCGGTTTTACAGTGAAAACTGCAGGAACTTCAAACCGGCACTAGGAAGCAGACTGAGAAACCAGAGTAAAATTTTCTCCTGCAACCGGTTCCCTTTTGCTAGATGAACGAACGTCTCTCCACATGCTCAGTTGTGAGAGATAAGTGTGTATGAAAGCCGTCCTTCACATAGCTTGTTGGGAACACAAAGTTTCTTTTCAATTGCAAACTACACTTCATACATATATAATGGGATGTTCTAGCTCCAACTCGATTTTACAGTGAAAACTGCAGGAACTTCAATCCGGCACTAGGAAACAGACTGAGAAACCAGAGAAAAGTTTCCCTGCAACCCGTTCCATTTGTGCTAGATGAACGAACGTCTCTCCACATGCTGATTTCTGAGAGATATGTGTGTGTGAAAGCCGTCCATCACCTATCTTGTTGGGAACACAAAGTAACTTTTCAGTTGCAAACTCCACTCCTTACATATATATGGGGAGGTAAGAGCTCCAACTCGATTTTACAGTGATAACTGCAGGAACAACAAACCGGCAGTAGGAAACAGACTGAGAAACCAGAGTAAAAGTTTCTCCGGCAACCCGTTCTCTTTGTGCTAAATGAACGAACGTCTCTCCACAAGCTCATTTCTGAGAAATAAGTGTGTGTGAAAACCGTACTTCATCTTCATTGTTGGGAACACAAAATTTCTTTTCAGTTGCAAATTCCACTCCATACATATATATAGGGAGGTACTAGCTCCAACTCGTTTTTACACTGAAAACTGCAGGAACTTCAAACCGGCACTAGGAAACAGACTGAGAAACCAGAGTAAAAGTTTCTCCTGAAACCCGTTCCCTTTGTGCTAGATGAACGAACGTCTCTCCACTTGCTCATTTCTGAGAGATAAGTGTGTGTGAACGCCGTTCTTCACCTAGATTCTTGGGAACACAAAGTTTCTTTTCACTTGCAAATTCCACTCCATACATATATATGGGGAGGTACTAGCTCCAACTCGGATTTACAGTGAAAACTGCATGAACTTCAAATCGGCACTAGGAAACAGACTGAGAAACCAGAGTAAATTTTCTCCTGCAACCCTTTCCCTTTGTGCTAGATGAACGAACGTCTCTCCACATGCTCAGTTCTGAGAGAGAAGTGTGTGTGAAAGCCGTCCTTCACCTTGCTTGTTGGGAACACAAAGTTCCTTTTCAGTTGCAATCTCCACTCCATACATATATATGGGGAGGTACTAGCTCGAAATCGGTTTTACAGTGAAAACTGCAGGAACTTCAAACCGGCACTAGGAAGCAGACTGAGAAACCAGAGTAAAATTTTCTCCTGCAACCGGTTCCCTTTTTGCTAGATGAACGAACGTCTCTCAACATGCTCAATTCTGAGAGATAAGTGTGTATGAAGCCGTCCTTCACATAGCTTGTTGGGAACACAAAGTTTCTTTTCAATTGCAAACTACACTCCATACATATATAATGGGATGTTCTAGCTCCAACTCGATTTTACAGTGAAAACTGCAGGAACTTCAATCCGGCACTAGGAAACAGACTGAGAAACCAGAGTAAAAGTTTCTCCTGCAACCTATTCCATTTGTGCTAGATGAACGAACGTCTCTCCACATGCTCAGTTCTGAGAGATATGTGTGTGTGAAAGCCGTCCTTCAAGTAACTTGTTTGGAACACAAAGTTTCTTTTCAGTTGCAAACTCCACTCCTTAAATATATATGGGGAAGTACGAGCTCCAACTCGGTTTTAAAGTGATAACTGCAGGAACTTCAAAACGGCAGTAGGATACAGACTGAGAAACCAGAGTAAAAGTTTCTCCTGCAAATCTTTCCGTTTGTGCTAGATGAACCAACGTCTCTCCACATGCTCATGTCTGAGAAATAAGTGTGTGTGAAAGCCGTCCTTCAACTAGCTTGTTGGGAACAGAAAGTTCCTTTTCAGTTGCAAACTACAATCCATATATATATATGGGGAGGTACTAGCTCCAACTCGGTTTTACAGTGAAAACTGCAGGAACTTCAAACCGGCACTAGGAAGCAGACTGAGAAACCAGAGTAAAATTTTCTCCTGCAACCGGTTCCCTTTTTGCTAGATGAACGAACGTCTCTCCACATGCTCAGTTGTGAGAGATAAGTGTGTATGAAAGCCGTCCTTCACATAGCTTGTTGGGAACACAAAGTTTCTTTTCAATTGCAAACTACACTTCATACATATATAATGGGATGTTCTAGCTCCAACTCAATTTTACAGTGAAAACTGCAGGAACTTCAATCCGGCACTAGGAAACAGACTGAGAAACCAGAGTTAAAGTTTCCCCTGCATCCCGTTCCCTTTTTGCTAAATGAACGAAAGTCTCACCACATGCTCAGTTCTGAGAAATAAGTGTGTGTGAAAGCCGTCCTTCAACTAGCTTTTTGGGAACACAAAGTTTCTTTTCATTTGCCAACTCCACTCCATACATATATATATGGAGGTACAAGCTCCAGCTCGGTCTTACAGTGAAAAATGCAGGATCTTCAAACAGGCACTAGGAAACACACTGAGATACTAGAGAAAAAGTTTCTCCTAAGACCCGTTCCATTTGTGCTAGATGAACGAACGTCTCTCCGCATGCTCCGTTCTGAGAGATAAGTACGTGTGAAAGCCGTCCTTCACCTAGCTTGTTGGGAACACAAAGTTTCTTTTCATTTGCAAACTCCACTCCATACATATATATATGGAGTTACTAGCTCCAAATCGGATTTACAGTGAAAACTGCAGGAACTTCAAACCGGCACTAGGAAACAGACTGAGAAACCAGAGTAAAAGTTTCTCCTGCAACCCGTTCCATTTTTGCTAGATAAACGAACGTCTCTCCACATGCTCAGTTCTGAGAGATAAGTGTGTGTGAAAGTCGTCCTTCACCTAGCTTGTTGGGAACACAAAGTTCCTTTTCACCAGCAAATTCCACTCCATACATATTTATAGGGAGGTACTAGCTCCAACTCGATTTTAAAGTGAAATATGCAGGAAATTCAAACCGGTAGTAGGAAACAGACTGAGAAACCAGAGTAAAATATTCCCTGCAACCCGTTCCCTTTGTGCTAGATGAACAAACGTCTCTCCACATGCTCAGTTCTGAGAGATAATTGTGTGTGAAAGCCGTCCTTCACATAGCTGGTTGGGAACACAAAGTTTCTTTACAATTGCAAACTCAACTACATACATATATGTTGGGAGGTACTAGCTCCAACTCGGTTTTACAGTGAAAACTGCAGGAACTTCAAACCGGCAGTAGGAAACAGACTGAGAAAACAGAGTAAAAGTTTCTCCTGCAACCGATTCCATTTGTGCTAGATGAACGAACGTCTCTCCACATGCTCAGTTCTGAGAGATATGTGTGTGTGAAAGCCCTGCTTCAAGTAGCTTGTTGGGAACACAAAGTTTCTTTTCAGTTGCAATCTCCACTTCTTACATATATATGGTGAAGTACGAGCTCCAAATCGGTTTTACAGTGAAAACTGCAGGAACTTCAAACCGGCAGTAGGAAACACACTGAGAAACCAGAGTAAAAGTTTCTCCTGCAAACCGTTCCGTTGTGCTAGATGAACGAACGTCTCTCCACATGCTCAGTTCTGAGAAATAAGTGTGTGTGAAAGCCGTCCTTCACCTAGCTTGTTGGGAACACAAAGTTTGTTTCTGTTGCAAACACCAATCCATACATATATATGGGGAGGTACTAGCTCCAACTCGGTTTTAAAGAGAAAACTGCAGGAACTTCAAACCGGCACTAGGAAGCGGACTGAAAAACCAGAGTAAAATTTTCTCCTGCAACCCGTTCCATTTGTGCTAGATGAACGAAAGTCTCTCCACATGCTAGGTTCTGAGAGATAAGTGTGTATGAATGCCGTCCTTCAACTAGCTTGTTGGGAACACAAAGTTTCTTTTCACTTGCAAACTACATTCCATATATATATAATGGGATGTTCTAGCTCCAACACGATTTTACAGTGAAAACTGCAGGAACTTCAAACCGGCACTAGGAAGCAGACTGAGAAACCAGAGTAAAATTTTCTCCTGCAACCGGTTCCCTTTATGCTAGATGAACGAACGTCTCTCCACATGCTCAGTTCTGAGAGATAATTGTGTATGAAAGCGGTCCTTCACCTAGCTTGTTGGGAACACAAAGTTTCTTTTCAATTGCAAACTACACTCCATATATATATAATGGGATGTTCTAGCTCCAACTCGATTTTACAGTGAAAACTGCAGGAACTTCAAACCGGCACTAGGAAACAGACTGAGAAACCAGAGTAATAGTGTCCCCTGCATCCCGTTCCCTTTGTGCTAAATGAACGAACGTCTCACCACATGCTCAGTTCTGAGAAATAAGTGTGTGTGAAAGCCGTCCTTCAACTAGCTTTTTGGGAACACAAAGTTTCTTTTCAGTTGCAAACCCCACTCCATACATATATATGGGGAGGTACTAGCTCCAACTCGGTTTTGCTGTGAAAACTGCAGGAACTTCAAATCGGCAGTAGGAAACAGAATGAGAAACCAGAGTAAAAGTTTCTCCTGCAACCCTTTCCCTTTGTGGTAAATGAATGAACGTCTCTCCACATGCTCAGTTCTGAGAAATAACTGTGTGTGAAAGCCGTCCTTCACCTAGCTTGTTGGGAACACAAAGTTTCTTTTCACTTGCAAATTCCACTCCATAAATATATATAGGGATGTAATAGCTCCAACTCGGTTTTACAGTGAAAAATGCAGGAACTTCAAACCGGCACTAGAAAAACAGACTGAGAAACCAGAGTAAAAGTTTCCCCTGCAACCCGTTCCCTTTGTGCTAGATGAACGAACATCTCTCCACATGCTCAGTTCTGAGAGATAAGTGTGTGTGAAAGCCGTCCTTCACCTAGCTTTTTGGGAACACAAAGATTCTTTTCACTTGGTAATTCCACTCCATACATATATATTTGGAGGTACTAGCTCCAACTCAATTTTACAGTGAAAACTGCCGAAACTTCAAACTGGCACTAGGAAACAGACTGAGAAAACAGAGTAAAAGTTTCTCCTGCAACACGTTCCCTTTGTGCTAGATGAACGAACGTCTCTCCACATGCTCAGTTCTGAGAGATAAGTGTGTGTGAAGCAGTCCTTCACCTAGCTTGTTGGGAACACAAAGTTTCTTTTCAGTTGGAAACTCGAATCCATACATATATATGGGGACGTACGAGCTCCAACTCGGTTTTACAGTGAAAATTGAAAGAACTTCAAACCGGCACTAGGAAACAGACAGAAAACAAGAGAAAAAGTTTCTCCTTCAACACGTTCCCTTTGTGCTAGATGAACGAACGTCTCTCCACATGCTCAGTTCTGAGAAATAAGTGTGTGTGAAAGCCGTCTTTACCTAGCTTGTTGGGAACACAAAGTTTCTTTTCAGTTGCAAACCCTACTCCATACATATATATGGGGTGGTACTAGCTCCAACTCGGTTTTACAGTGAAAACTGCAGGAAATTCAAAACGGCAGTAGGAAACAAACTGAGAAACCAGAGTAAAAGTTTCTCCTGCAACCCGTTCCATTTGTGCTAGATGAACGAATGTCTCTCCACATGCTCAGTTCTGAGAGATAAGTGTGTGTGAAATCCGTCCTTCACCTAGCTTGTTGGGAACACAAAGTTTCTTTTCACTTGGAAATTCCAATCCATACATATATATGGGGAGGTACTAGCTCCAACTCGGTTTTACAGTGAAATCTGCAGGAAATTCAAACCGGCACTAGTAAACAGACTGAGAATCCAGAGTAAAAGTTTCTCCTGCAACCGGTTCCTTTTGTGCTAGATGTACGAACGTCTCTCCACATGTTCAGTTCTGAGAGATAAGTGTGTGTGAAAGCCGTCCTTCACCTAACTTGTTGGGAACACAAAGTTTCTTTTCAGTTGGGAACTCCACTCCATACATATATATGGGGACTTACGAGCTCCAAATCGGTTTTACACTGAAAACTGCAGGATCTTCAAACCGGAACTAGGAAACAGACTGAGAATTCAGAGTAAATTTTCTCCAACAACGCGTTCCCTTTGTGCTAAATGAACGAACGTCTCCCACATGCTCAATTCTGAGAGATAAGTGTGTGTTAAAGCCGTCCTTCACAAAGCTTGTTGGGAACACAAAGTTTCTTTTCAGTTGCAAACTCCTATCCATACATATATATGGGGAGGTACTAGCTCCAACTCGGTTTTCAGGGAAAACTGCAGGAACTTCAAACCGGCACCAGGAAACAGACTGAGAAACCAGAGTAAAAGTTTCCCTGCAACCCGTTCCCTTTGTGCTAGATGAACGAACGTCTCTCCACATGCTCATTTCAGAGAGATAAGTGTGTGTTAAAGCCGTCCTTCACCAGCTTGTTGGGAACACAAAGTTTCTTTTCAGTTGCAAACCCCACTCCTTACATATATATGGGGAGGTACAAGTTCCAACTCGGTTTTACAGTGAAAAATGCAGGAACTTCAAAGAGGCACTAGGAAACAGACTGAGAACCAGAGTAAAAGTTTCTACTGTAACCCGTTCCAATTGTGCTAGATGAACGAACGTCTCTCCACATGCTCAGTCCTGAGAGATATGTGTGAGTGAAAGACGTCCTTCAAGAAGCTTGTTGGGAACACAAAGTTTCTTTTCACTTGGAAATTCCACTCCTTACATATATATGGGGAGGTACGAGCTCCAACTCTGTTTTACAGGGAAAATTGCAGGAATTTCAAACCGGCAGTAGGAAACAGACTGAGAAACCAGAGTAAAAGTTTCTCCTGCAACCCATTCCCTTTGTGCTAGATGAACGAACGTCTCTCCACATGCCCAGTTCTGAGAGATAAGTGTGTGTGAAGCCGTCCTTCATGTAGCTTGTTGGGAACACAAAGTTCCTTTTCACTTGGAAATTCCAATCCATACATATATATGGGGAGGTACTAGCTCCAACTCGGTTTTACAGTGAAAACTGCAGGAATTTCAAACCGGCACTAGGAAACAGACTGAGAAACCAGAGTAAAAGTTTCTCCTGCAACCCGTTCCATTTGTGCTAGATGAACGAACGTCTCTCCACATGCTCAGTTCTGAGAGATATGTGTGTGTGAAAGCCGTACTTCACCTAGCTTGTTGGGAACACAAAGTTACTTTTCAGTTGCAAATTCCACTCCATACATATATATAGGAAGGTAATAGTTCCAACTCGGTTTTACAGTGAAAAATGCAGGAACTTCAAACCGGCAGTAGGAAACAGAATGAGAAACCAGAGTAAAAGTTTCTCCTGCAATCCTTTCCCTTTGTGGTAGATGAATGAACGTCTCTCCACATGATCAGTTCTGAGAAATAAGTGTGTGTGAAAGCCAACCTTCACCTAGCTTGTTGGGAACACAAAGTTTCTTTTCACTTGCAAATTCCACTCCATAAATATATATAGGGAGGTAATAGCTCCAACTCGGTTTTACAGTGAAAAATGCAGGAACTTCAAACCGGCAGTAGGAAACAGACTGAGAAACCAGAGAAAAAGTTTCCCCTGCAACCCGTTTCCTTTGTGCTAGATGAACGAACATCTCTCCACATGCTCAGTTCTGAGAGATAAGTGTGTGTGAAAGACGTCCTTCACCTATCTTGTTGGGAACACAAAGATTCTTTTCACTTGGAAATTCCACTCCATACATATATATGGGGAGGTACTAGCTCCAACTCGGTTTTACAGTGCAAACTGCAGGAACATCTAACGGGCACTAGGAAACAGAGTGAGAAACCAGAGTAAAAGTTTCTCATGCAACACGTTCCCTTTGTGCTAGATGAACGAACGTCTCTCCGCATGCTCAATTTTGAGAGATAAATGTGTGTGAAGCAGTCCTTCACATAGCTTGTTGGGAACACAAAGTTTCTTTTCAGTTGGAAATTCGAATCCATACATATATATGGGTACGTTCGAGCTCCAACTCGGTTTTACAGTGAAAATTGCAGGAACTTCAAACCGGCACTAGGAAACAGACTGAGAAACCAGAGTAAAAGTTTCTCCTGCAAACCGTTCCCTTTGTGCTAGATGAACGAACGTCTCTCCACATGCTCAGTTCTGAGAGATAAGTGTGTGTGAAAGCCGTCCTTCATCTAGCTTGTTGGAAACACAAAGTTTCTTTTCAGTTGCAAACTCCATTCCATAAATATATATTGTGACGTACGAGCTTCAACTCGGTTTTACACTGAAAATTGAAGGAACTTCAAACCGGCACTAGGAAACAGACTGAGAAACCAGAGTAAAAGTTTCTCCTGCAATCCGTTCCCTTTGTGCTAGATGAACGAACGTCTCTCCACATGCTCAGTTCAGAGAGATAAGTGTGTGTGAAAGCCGTCCTTCACCTAGCTTGTTGGGAACACAAAGTTTCTTTTCAGTTGCAATCTCCACTGCATACATATATATGGGGATGTACTAGCTCCAACACGTTTTTACAGTGAAAACTGCAGGAACTTCAAACCGGCACTAGGAAACAGACTGAGAAACCAGAATAAAAGATTCTCCTGCATCCCGTTCCTTTCTGCTAGATTAACGAACGTCTTTCCACATGCTCAGTTCTGAGAGATAAGTGTGTGTGAAAGCCGTTCTTCACCTAGCTTGTTGGGAACACAAAGTTTCTTTTCAGTTGCAAACTCCACTCCATACATATATATGGGGAGGTACTAGCTCCAACTCGGGTTTACAGTGAAAACTGCAGGAACTTCAAACCGGCACTAGGAAACAGACTGAGACACCAGAGTAAAATTTTCTCCTGCATCTCGTTCCCTTTGTGCTAGATGAACGAACGTCTCTCCACATGCTCAGTTCTGAGTGATAAGTGTGTGTGAAAGCCGTCCTTCACCTAGCTGGTTGGGAACACAAAGTTTCTTTTCAGTTGCAAACTACACTCCATACATATATAATGGGATGTTCTAGCTCCAACTCGATTTTACAGTGAAAACTGCAGGAACTTCAATCCGGCACTAGGAAACAGACTGAGAAACCAGAGTAAAAGTTTCTCCTGCAACCTATTCCATTTGTGCTAGATGAACGAACGTCTCTCCACATGCTCAGTTCTGAGAGATATGTGTGTGTGAAAGCCGTCCTTCAAGTAACTTGTTTGGAACACAAAGTTTCTTTTCAGTTGCAAACTCCACTCCTTAAATATATATGCGGAAGTACGAGCTCCAACTCGGTTTTAAAGTGATAACTGCAGGAACTTCAAAACGGCAGTAGGATACAGACTGAGAAACCAGAGTAAAAGTTTCTCCTGCAAATCTTTCCGTTTGTGCTAGATGAACCAACGTCTCTCCACATGCTCAGGTCTGAGAAATAAGTGTGTGTGAAAGCCGTCCTTCAACTAGCTTGTTGGGAACAGAAAGTTCCTTTTCAGTTGCAAACTACAATCCATATATATATATGGGGAGGTACTAACTCCAACTCGGTTTTACAGTGAAAACTGCAGGAACTTCAAACCGGCACTAGGAAGCAGACTGAGAAACCAGAGTAAAATTTTCTCCTGCAACCGGTTCCCTTTTTGCTAGATGAACGAACGTCTCTCCACATGCTCAGTTGTGAGAGATAAGTGTGTATGAAAGCCGTCCTTCACATAGCTTGTTGGGAACACAAAGTTTCTTTTCAATTGCAAACTACACTTCATACATATATAATGGGATGTTCTAGCTCCAACTCGATTTTACAGTGAAAACTGCAGGAACTTCAATCCGGCACTAGGAAACAGACTGAGAAACCAGAGAAAAGTTTCCCTGCAACCCGTTCCATTTGTGCTAGATGAACGAACGTCTCTCCACATGCTGATTTCTGAGAGATATGTGTGTGTGAAAGCCGTCCATCACCTATCTTGTTGGGAACACAAAGTAACTTTCCAGTTGCAAACTCCACTCCTTACATATATATGGGGAGGTAAGAGCTCCAACTCGATTTTACAGTGATAACTGCAGGAACAACAAACCGGCAGTAGGAAACAGACTGAGAAACCAGAGTAAAAGTTTCTCCGGCAACCCGTTCTCTTTGTGCTAAATGAACGAACGTCTCTCCACAAGCTCATTTCTGAGAAATAAGTGTGTGTGAAAACCGTACTTCATCTTCATTGTTGGGAACACAAAATTTCTTTTCAGTTGCAAACTCCACTCCATATATATATATGGGGAGATACGAGCTCCAACTCGTTTTTACACTGAAAACTGCAGGAACTTCAAACCGGCACTAGGAAACAGACTGAGAAACCAGAGTAAAAGTTTCTCCTGCAACCTATTCCATTTGTGCTAGATGAACGAACGTCTCTCCACATGCTCAGTTCTGAGAGATATGTGTGTGTGAAAGCCGTCCTTCAAGTAACTTGTTTGGAACACAAAGTTTCTTTTCAGTTGCAAACTCCACTCCTTAAATATATATGGGGAAGTACGAGCTCCAACTCGGTTTTAAAGTGATAACTGCAGGAACTTCAAAACGGCAGTAGGATACAGACTGAGAAAACAGAGTAAAAGTTTCTCCTGCAAATCTTTCCGTTTGTGCTAGATGAACCAACGTCTCTCCACATGCTCAGGTCTGAGAAATAAGTGTGTGTGAAAGCCGTCCTTCAACTAGCTTGTTGGGAACAGAAAGTTCCTTTTCAGTTGCAAACTACAATCCATATATATATATGGGGAGGTACTAGCTCCAACTCGGTTTTACAGTGAAAACTGCAGGAACTTCAAACCGGCACTAGGAAGCAGACTGAGAAACCAGAGTAAAATTTTCTCCTGCAACCGGTTCCCTTTTTGCTAGATGAACGAACGTCTCTCCACATGCTCAGTTGTGAGAGATAAGTGTGTATGAAAGCCGTCCTTCACATAGCTTGTTGGGAACACAAAGTTTCTTTTCAATTGCAAACTACACTTCATACATATATAATGGGATGTTCTAGCTCCAACTCGATTTTACAGTGAAAACTGCAGGAACTTCAATCCGGCACTAGGAAACAGACTGAGAAACCAGAGTTAAAGTTTCCCCTGCATCCCGTTCCCTTTTTGCTAAATGAACGAAAGTCTCACCACATGCTCAGTTCTGAGAAATAAGTGTGTGTGAAAGCCGTCCTTCAGCTAACTTTTTGGGAACACAAAGTTTCTTTTCAGTTGCCAACTCCACTCCATACATATATATATGGAGGTACAAGCTCCAGCTCGGTCTTACAGTGAAAAATGCAGGATCTTCAAACAGGCACTAGGAAACAGACTGAGAAACCAGAGAAAAAGTTTCCCCTGCAACCCGTTTCCTTTGTGCTAGATGAACGAACATCTCTCCACATGCTCAGTTCTGAGAGATAAGTGTGTGTGAAAGACGTCCTTCACCTATCTTGTTGGGAACACAAAGATTCTTTTCACTTGGAAATTCCACTCCATACATATATATGGGGAGGTACTAGCTCCAACTCGGTTTTACAGTGCAAACTGCAGGAACATCTAACGGGCACTAGGAAACAGAGTGAGAAACCAGAGTAAAAGTTTCTCATGCAACACGTTCCCTTTGTGCTAGATGAACGAACGTCTCTCCGCATGCTCAATTTTGAGAGATAAATGTGTGTGAAGCAGTCCTTCACATAGCTTGTTGGGAACACAAAGTTTCTTTTCATTTGGAAATTCGAATCCATACATATATATGGGTACGTTCGAGCTCCAACTCGGTTTTACAGTGAAAATTGCAGGAACTTCAAACCGGCACTAGGAAACAGACTGAGAAACCAGAGTAAAAGTTTCTCCTGCAAACCGTTCCCTTTGTGCTAGATGAACGAACGTCTCTCCACATGCTCAGTTCTGAGAGATAAGTGTGTGTGAAAGCCGTCCTTCATCTAGCTTGTTGGAAACACAAAGTTTCTTTTCAGTTGCAAACTCCATTCCATAAATATATATTGTGACGTACGAGCTTCAACTCGGTTTTACACTGAAAATTGAAGGAACTTCAAACCGGCACTAGGAAACAGACTGAGAAACCAGAGTAAAAGTTTCTCCTGCAATCCGTTCCCTTTGTGCTAGATGAACGAACGTCTCTCCACATGCTCAGTTCAGAGAGATAAGTGTGTGTGAAAGCCGTCCTTCACCTAGCTTGTTGGGAACACAAAGTTTCTTTTCAGTTGCAATCTCCACTGCATACATATATATGGGGATGTACTAGCTCCAACACGTTTTTACAGTGAAAACTGCAGGAACTTCAAACCGGCACTAGGAAACAGACTGAGAAACCAGAATAAAAGATTCTCCTGCATCCCGTTCCTTTCTGCTAGATTAACGAACGTCTTTCCACATGCTCAGTTCTGAGAGATAAGTGTGTGTGAAAGCCGTTCTTCACCTAGCTTGTTGGGAACACAAAGTTTCTTTTCAGTTGCAAACTCCACTCCATACATATATATGGGGAGGTACTAGCTCCAACTCGGGTTTACAGTGAAAACTGCAGGAACTTCAATCCGGCACTAGGAAACAGACTGAGAAACCAGAGTAAAAGTTTCTCCTGCAACCTATTCCATTTGTGCTAGATGAACGAACGTCTCTCCACATGCTCAGTTCTGAGAGATATGTGTGTGTGAAAGCCGTCCTTCAAGTAACTTGTTTGGAACACAAAGTTTCTTTTCAGTTGCAAACTCCACTCCTTAAATATATATGCGGAAGTACGAGCTCCAACTCGGTTTTAAAGTGATAACTGCAGGAACTTCAAAACGGCAGTAGGATACAGACTGAGAAACCAGAGTAAAAGTTTCTCCTGCAAATCTTTCCGTTTGTGCTAGATGAACCAACGTCTCTCCACATGCTCAGGTCTGAGAAATAAGTGTGTGTGAAAGCCGTCCTTCAACTAGCTTGTTGGGAACAGAAAGTTCCTTTTCAGTTGCAAACTACAATCCATATATATATATGGGGAGGTACTAACTCCAACTCGGTTTTACAGTGAAAACTGCAGGAACTTCAAACCGGCACTAGGAAGCAGACTGAGAAACCAGAGTAAAATTTTCTCCTGCAACCGGTTCCCTTTTTGCTAGATGAACGAACGTCTCTCCACATGCTCAGTTGTGAGAGATAAGTGTGTATGAAAGCCGTCCTTCACATAGCTTGTTGGGAACACAAAGTTTCTTTTCAATTGCAAACTACACTTCATACATATATAATGGGATGTTCTAGCTCCAACTCGATTTTACAGTGAAAACTGCAGGAACTTCAATCCGGCACTAGGAAACAGACTGAGAAACCAGAGAAAAGTTTCCCTGCAACCCGTTCCATTTGTGCTAGATGAACGAACGTCTCTCCACATGCTGATTTCTGAGAGATATGTGTGTGTGAAAGCCGTCCATCACCTATCTTGTTGGGAACACAAAGTAACTTTCCAGTTGCAAACTCCACTCCTTACATATATATGGGGAGGTAAGAGCTCCAACTCGATTTTACAGTGATAACTGCAGGAACAACAAACCGGCAGTAGGAAACAGACTGAGAAACCAGAGTAAAAGTTTCTCCGGCAACCCGTTCTCTTTGTGCTAAATGAACGAACGTCTCTCCACAAGCTCATTTCTGAGAAATAAGTGTGTGTGAAAACCGTACTTCATCTTCATTGTTGGGAACACAAAATTTCTTTTCAGTTGCAAACTCCACTCCATATATATATATGGGGAGATACGAGCTCCAACTCGTTTTTACACTGAAAACTGCAGGAACTTCAAACCGGCACTAGGAAACAAACTGAGAAACCAGAGTAAAAGTTTCTCCTGCAACCTATTCCATTTGTGCTAGATGAACGAACGTCTCTCCACATGCTCAGTTCTGAGAGATATGTGTGTGTGAAAGCCGTCCTTCAAGTAACTTGTTTGGAACACAAAGTTTCTTTTCAGTTGCAAACTCCACTCCTTAAATATATATGGGGAAGTACGAGCTCCAACTCGGTTTTAAAGTGATAACTGCAGGAACTTCAAAACGGCAGTAGGATACAGACTGAGAAAACAGAGTAAAAGTTTCCCCTGCAAATCTTTCCGTTTGTGCTAGATGAACCAACGTCTCTCCACATGCTCAGGTCTGAGAAATAAGTGTGTGTGAAAGCCGTCCTTCAACTAGCTTGTTGGGAACAGAAAGTTCCTTTTCAGTTGCAAACTACAATCCATATATATATATGGGGAGGTACTAGCTCCAACTCGGTTTTACAGTGAAAACTGCAGGAACTTCAAACCGGCACTAGGAAGCAGACTGAGAAACCAGAGTAAAATTTTCTCCTGCAACCGGTTCCCTTTTTGCTAGATGAACGAACGTCTCTCCACATGCTCAGTTGTGAGAGATAAGTGTGTATGAAAGCCGTCCTTCACATAGCTTGTTGGGAACACAAAGTTTCTTTTCAATTGCAAACTACACTTCATACATATATAATGGGATGTTCTAGCTCCAACTCGATTTTACAGTGAAAACTGCAGGAACTTCAATCCGGCACTAGGAAACAGACTGAGAAACCAGAGTTAAAGTTTCCCCTGCATCCCGTTCCCTTTTTGCTAAATGAACGAAAGTCTCACCACATGCTCAGTTCTGAGAAATAAGTGTGTGTGAAAGCCGTCCTTCAGCTAACTTTTTGGGAACACAAAGTTTCTTTTCAGTTGCCAACTCCACTCCATACATATATATATGGAGGTACAAGCTCCAGCTCGGTCTTACAGTGAAAAATGCAGGATCTTCAAACAGGCACTAGGAAACACACTGAGATACTAGAGAAAAAGTTTCTCCTAAGACCCGTTCCATTTGTGCTAGATGAACGAACGTCTCTCCGCATGCTCCGTTCTGAGAGATAAGTACGTGTGAAAGCCGTCCTTCACCTAGCTTGTTGGGAACACAAAGTTTCTTTTCATTTGCAAACTCCACTCCATACATATATATATGGAGTTACTAGCTCCAAATCGGATTTACAGTGAAAACTGCAGGAACTTCAAACCGGCACTAGGAAACAGACTAAGAAACCAGAGTAAAGTTTCTACTGCAACCCTTTCCCTTTGTGCTATATGAACGAACTTCTCTCCACATGCTCAGTTCACAGAGAAAAGTGTGTGTGAAAGCCGTCATTCACCTAGCTTGTTGGGAACACAAAGTTTCTTTTCAGTTGCAAACTCCACTCCATACATATTTATGGGGAGGTACTAGCTCAAACTCGGTTTTACAGTGAAAACTGCAGGAAATTCAAACCGGCACTAGGAAACAGACTGAGAAACCAGAGTAAAAGTTTCTCCTGCAACCGGTTCCCTTTTTGCTAGATGAACGAACGTCTCTCAACATGCTCAATTCTGAGAGATAAGTGTGTATGAAGCCGTCCTTCACATAGCTTGTTGGGAACACAAAGTTTCTTTTCAATTGCAAACTACACTCCATACATATATAATGGGATGTTCTAGCTCCAACTCGATTTTACAGTGAAAACTGCAGGAACTTCAATCCGGCACTAGGAAACAGACTGAGAAACCAGAGTAAAAGTTTCTCCTGCAACCTATTCCATTTGTGCTAGATGAACGAACGTCTCTCCACATGCTCAGTTCTGAGAGATATGTGTGTGTGAAAGCCGTCCTTCAAGTAACTTGTTTGGAACACAAAGTTTCTTTTCAGTTGCAAACTCCACTCCTTAAATATATATGGGGAAGTACGAGCTCCAACTCGGTTTTAAAGTGATAACTGCAGGAACTTCAAAACGGCAGTAGGATACAGACTGAGAAAACAGAGTAAAAGTTTCTCCTGCAAATCTTTCCGTTTGTGCTAGATGAACCAACGTCTCTCCACATGCTCAGGTCTGAGAAATAAGTGTGTGTGAAAGCCGTCCTTCAACTAGCTTGTTGGGAACAGAAAGTTCCTTTTCAGTTGCAAACTACAATCCATATATATATATGGGGAGGTACTAGCTCCAACTCGGTTTTACAGTGAAAACTGCAGGAACTTCAAACCGGCACTAGGAAGCAGACTGAGAAACCAGAGTAAAATTTTCTCCTGCAACCGGTTCCCTTTTTGCTAGATGAACGAACGTCTCTCCACATGCTCAGTTGTGAGAGATAAGTGTGTATGAAAGCCGTCCTTCACATAGCTTGTTGGGAACACAAAGTTTCTTTTCAATTGCAAACTACACTTCATACATATATAATGGGATGTTCTAGCTCCAACTCGATTTTACAGTGAAAACTGCAGGAACTTCAATCCGGCACTAGGAAACAGACTGAGAAACCAGAGTTAAAGTTTCCCCTGCATCCCGTTCCCTTTTTGCTAAATGAACGAAAGTCTCACCACATGCTCAGTTCTGAGAAATAAGTGTGTGTGAAAGCCGTCCTTCAGCTAACTTTTTGGGAACACAAAGTTTCTTTTCAGTTGCCAACTCCACTCCATACATATATATATGGAGGTACAAGCTCCAGCTCGGTCTTACAGTGAAAAATGCAGGATCTTCAAACAGGCACTAGGAAACACACTGAGATACTAGAGAAAAAGTTTCTCCTAAGACCCGTTCCATTTGTGCTAGATGAACGAACGTCTCTCCGCATGCTCCGTTCTGAGAGATAAGTACGTGTGAAAGCCGTCCTTCACCTAGCTTGTTGGGAACACAAAGTTTCTTTTCATTTGCAAACTCCACTCCATACATATATATATGGAGTTACTAGCTCCAAATCGGATTTACAGTGAAAACTGCAGGAACTTCAAACCGGCACTAGGAAACAGACTAAGAAACCAGAGTAAAGTTTCTACTGCAACCCTTTCCCTTTGTGCTATATGAACGAACTTCTCTCCACATGCTCAGTTCACAGAGAAAAGTGTGTGTGAAAGCCGTCATTCACCTAGCTTGTTGGGAACACAAAGTTTCTTTTCAGTTGCAAACTCCACTCCATACATATTTATGGGGAGGTACTAGCTCAAACTCGGTTTTACAGTGAAAACTGCAGGAAATTCAAACCGGCACTAGGAAACAGACTGAGAAACCAGAGTAAAATTTTCTCCTGCAAATCTTTCACTTTGTGCTAGATGAATGAACGTCTCTCCACATCCTCAGTTCTGAGAGATATGTGTGTGTGAAAGCCGTCCTTCAAGTAACTTGTTGGGAACACAAAGTTTTTTTTCAGTTACAAACTCCACTCCTTACATATATATGGGGAAGTACGAGCTCCATCTCGGTTTTACAGTGAAAACTGCAGGAACTTGAAACCGGCAGTATGAAACAGAGAGAAACCAGAGTAAAAGTTTCTCCTGCAACCCGTTCCGTTTGTGCTAGATGAACGAACGTCTCTCCACATGCTCAGTTCAGAGAAATAAGTGTGTCTGAAAGCCGTCCTTCAACTAGCTTGTTGGAAACACAAAGTTTCTTTTCAGATGCAAACTCCACTCCTTACATATATATGGGAGTTACAAGCTCCAACTCGGTTTTACAGTGAAAACTGCAGGAAATTCAAACCGGCACTAGGAAACAGAGTGAGAAACCACAGTAAAAGTTTCCCCTGCAACCCTTTCCATTTGTGCTAAATGAACGAACGTCTCTCCACATGCTCAGTTCAGAGAAATAAGTGTGTGTGAAAGCCGTCCTTCAACTAGCTTGTTGGGAACACAAAGTTTCTTCTCAGTTGCAAACTCCACTCCATACATATATATGGGGATGTACTAGCTCCAACTCGTTTTTACAGTGAAAACTGCAGGAAATTCAAACCGGCACTAGGAAACAGACTGAGAAACCAGAGTAAAAGTTTCTCCTGCAACCCGTTCCATTTTTGCTAGATAAACGAACGTCTCTCCACATGCTCAGTTCTGAGAGATAAGTGTGTGTGAAAGTCGTCCTTCACCTAGCTTGTTGGGAACACAAAGTTCCTTTTCACCAGCAAATTCCACTCCATACATATTTATAGGGAGGTACTAGCTCCAACTCGATTTTAAAGTGAAATATGCAGGAAATTCAAACCGGTAGTAGGAAACAGACTGAGAAACCAGAGTAAAATATTCCCTGCAACCCGTTCCCTTTGTGCTAGATGAACAAACGTCTCTCCACATGCTCAGTTCTGAGAGATAATTGTGTGTGAAAGCCGTCCTTCACATAGCTGGTTGGGAACACAAAGTTTCTTTACAATTGCAAACTCAACTACATACATATATGTTGGGAGGTACTAGCTCCAACTCGGTTTTACAGTGAAAACTGCAGGAACTTCAAACCGGCAGTAGGAAACAGACTGAGAAAACAGAGTAAAAGTTTCTCCTGCAACCGATTCCATTTGTGCTAGATGAACGAACGTCTCTCCACATGCTCAGTTCTGAGAGATATGTGTGTGTGAAAGCCCTGCTTCAAGTAGCTTGTTGGGAACACAAAGTTTCTTTTCAGTTGCAATCTCCACTTCTTACATATATATGGTGAAGTACGAGCTCCAAATCGGTTTTACAGTGAAAACTGCAGGAACTTCAAACCGGCAGTAGGAAACACACTGAGAAACCAGAGTAAAAGTTTCTCCTGCAAACCGTTCCGTTTGTGCTAGATGAACGAACGTCTCTCCACATGCTCAGTTCTGAGAAATAAGTGTGTGTGAAAGCCGTCCTTCACCTAGCTTGTTGGGAACACAAAGTTTGTTTCTGTTGCAAACACCAATCCATACATATATATGGGGAGGTACTAGCTCCAACTCGGTTTTAAAGAGAAAACTGCAGGAACTTCAAACCGGCACTAGGAAGCGGACTGAAAAACCAGAGTAAAATTTTCTCCTGCAACCCGTTCCATTTGTGCTAGATGAACGAACGTCTCTCCACATGCTAGGTTCTGAGAGATAAGTGTGTATGAATGCCGTCCTTCACCTAGCTTGTTGGGAACACAAAGTTTCTTTTCACTTGCAAACTACATTCCATATATATATAATGGGATGTTCTAGCTCCAACACGATTTTACAGTGAAAACTGCAGGAACTTCAAACCGGCACTAGGAAGCAGACTGAGAAACCAGAGTAAAATTTTCTCCTGCAACCGGTTCCCTTTATGCTAGATGAACGAACGTCTCTCCACATGCTCAGTTCTGAGAGATAAGTGTGTATGAAAGCGGTCCTTCACCTAGCTTGTTGGGAACACAAAGTTTCTTTTCAATTGCAAACTACACTCCATATATATATAATGGGATGTTCTAGCTCCAACTCGATTTTACAGTGAAAACTGCAGGAACTTCAAACCGGCACTAGGAAACAGACTGAGAAACCAGAGTAATAGTGTCCCCTGCATCCCGTTCCCTTTGTGCTAAATGAACGAACGTCTCACCACATGCTCAGTTCTGAGAAATAAGTGTGTGTGAAAGCCGTCCTTCAACTAGCTTTTTGGGAACACAAAGTTTCTTTTCAGTTGCAAACTCCACTCCATACATATATATGGGGAGGTACTAGCTCCAACTCGGTTTTGCTGTGAAAACTGCAGGAACTTCAAACCGGCAGTAGGAAACAGACTGATAAACCAGAGTAAAAGTTTCTCCTGCAAACCATTCCCTTTGTGCTAGATGAACGAACGTCTCTCCACATGCTCATTTCTGAGAGATATGTGTGTGTGAACGCCGTCCTTCACCTAGCTTGTTGGGAACACAAAGTTTCTTTTCACTTGCAAATTCCACTCCATACATATATATAGGGAGGTACTAGCTCCAACTCGGTTTTACAGTGAAAACTGCAGGAACTTCAAACCGGCACTAGGAAAAAGACTGAGAAACCAGAGTAATAGTTTCCCCTGTAACCCGTTCCTTTGGTGCTAGATGAACGAACGCCTCTCCACATGCTCATTTCTGAGAGATACGTGTGTGTTAAAGCCGTCCTTCACCTAGCTTGATGGGAACTCAAAGTTTCTTTTCAGTTGCAAACACCACTCCATACCTATATATGGGAACGAACGAGCTCCAAATCGGTTTTACATTGAAAATTGCAGGAATTTGAAAGCGGCACTAGGAAACAGACTGAGAAAACAGAGTAAAAGTTTCTCCTGCAAACCGTTCCTTTTGTGCTAGATGAACGAACTTCTCTCCACATGCTCAGTTCTGAGAGTCAAGTGTGTTTGAAAGCCGTCCTTCAACTTGCTTGTTGGGAACACAAAGTTTCTTTTCACTTGCAAACTCCACTCCATACATATATATGGGGAGGTACAAGCTCCAACTCGATTTTACAGTGAAAACTGCAGGAACTTCAAACCGGCACTAGGAAACAGACTGAGAAACCAGAGAAAAGTTTCTCCTGCAACCCGTTCCCTTTGTGCTAGATGAACGAACGTCTCTCCACATGCTCAGATCTGAGAGATAAGTGTGTGTGAAAGCCGTCCTTCACCTTGCTGGTTGGGAACACAAAGTTTCTTTTCAGTTGGAAACTCCAATCCATACATATATATGGGGACGTACGAGCTCCTACTCGGTTTTACATTGAAAACTGCAGGAACTTCAAACCGGCACTAGGAAACAGACTCAGAATCCAGAGTAAATTTCTCCTGCAACCATTTCCATTTGTGCTAGATGAACGAACTTCTCTCCACATGCTCTGTTCTGAGAGTGAAGTGTTTTTGAAAGCCGTCCTTCAACTAGCTTGTTGGGAACACAAAGTTTCTTTTCAGTTGCAAACTCCACTCCATACATATATATGGGGAGGTACTAGCTCCAACTCGGTTTTAAAGTAAAAACTGCAGGAACATCAATCCGGCAGTAGGAAACAGACTGAGAAACCAGAGAAAAATTTTCTCCTGCAAATCTTTCCCTTTGTGCTAGATGAATGAACGTCTCTCCACATGCTCATTTCTGAGAGATATGTGTGTGTGAAAGCCGTCCTTCACCTAGCTTGTTGGGAACACAAAGTTTCTTTTCAGTTGAAAACTCCACTCCCTACATATATATGGGGAGGTACTAGCTCCAACTAGGTTTTAAAGTGAAAACTGCAGGAACATCAATCCGGCAGTAGGAAACAGACTGAGAAACCAGAGTAAAAGTTTCTCCTGCAAACTATTCCATTTGTGCTAGATGAACGAACGTCTCTCCACATGCTTAGTTCTGAGAGATATGTGTGTGTGAAAGCCCTGCTTCAAGTAGCTTGTTGGGAACACAAAGTTTCTTTTCAGTTGAAAACTCCACTCCTTACAAATACATGGGGAAGTACGAGCTCCAAATCGGTTTTACAGTGAAAACTGCAGGAACTTCAAACCGGCACTAGGAAGCAGAGTGAGAAACCAGAGTAAAATTTTCTCCTGCAACCCGTTCCATTTGTGCTAGATGAACGAACGTCTCTCCACATGCTCAGTTCAGAGAAATAAGTGTGTGTGAAAGCCGTCCTTCAACTAGCTTGTTGGAACCACAAAGTTTCTTTTCAGATGCAAACTCCACTCCTTACATATATATGGGAGGTACTAGCTCCAACTCGGTTTTACAGTGAAAACTGCAGGAACTTCAAACCGGCACTAGGAAACAGACTGAGAAACCAGAGAAAAGTTTCTCCTGCAACCCGTTCCCTTTGTGCTAGATGAACGAACGTCTCTCCACATGCTCAGATCTGAGAGATAAGTGTGTGTGAAAGCCGTCCTTCACCTTGCTGGTTGGGAACACAAAGTTTCTTTTCAGTTGGAAACTCCAATCCATACATATATATGGGGACGTACGAGCTCCTACTCGGTTTTACATTGAAAACTGCAGGAACTTCAAACCGGCACTAGGAAACAGACTCAGAATCCAGAGTAAATTTCTCCTGCAACCATTTCCATTTGTGCTAGATGAACGAACTTCTCTCCACATGCTCTGTTCTGAGAGTGAAGTGTTTTTGAAAGCCGTCCTTCAACTAGCTTGTTGGGAACACAAAGTTTCTTTTCAGTTGCAAACTCCACTCCATACATATATATGGGGAGGTACTAGCTCCAACTCGGTTTTAAAGTAAAAACTGCAGGAACATCAATCCGGCAGTAGGAAACAGACTGAGAAACCAGAGAAAAATTTTCTCCTGCAAATCTTTCCCTTTGTGCTAGATGAATGAACGTCTCTCCACATGCTCATTTCTGAGAGATATGTGTGTGTGAAAGCCGTCCTTCACCTAGCTTGTTGGGAACACAAAGTTTCTTTTCAGTTGAAAACTCCACTCCCTACATATATATGGGGATGTACTAGCTCCAACTAGGTTTTAAAGTGAAAACTGCAGGAACATCAATCCGGCAGTAGGAAACAGACTGAGAAACCAGAGTAAAAGTTTCTCCTGCAAACTATTCCATTTGTGCTAGATGAACGAACGTCTCTCCACATGCTTAGATCTGAGAGATATGTGTGTGTGAAAGCCCTGCTTCAAGTAGCTTGTTGGGAACACAAAGTTTCTTTTCAGTTGAAAACTCCACTCCTTACAAATACATGGGGAAGTACGAGCTCCAAATCGGTTTTACAGTGAAAACTGCAGGAACTTCAAACCGGCACTAGGAAGCAGAGTGAGAAACCAGAGTAAAATTTTCTCCTGCAACCCGTTCCATTTGTGCTAGATGAACGAACGTCTCTCCACATGCTCAGTTCAGAGAAATAAGTGTGTGTGAAAGCCGTCCTTCAACTAGCTTGTTGGAACCACAAAGTTTCTTTTCAGATGCAAACTCCACTCCTTACATATATATGGGAGGTACTAGCTCCAACTCGGTTTTACAGTGAAAACTGCAGGAACTTCAAACCGGCACTAGGAAGCAGACTGAGAAAACAGAGTAGAATTTTCTCCTGCAACCGGTTCCCTTTGTGCTAGATGAACGAACGTCTCTCCACATGCTCAGTTCTGAGAGATAATTGTGTATGAAAGCCGTTCTTCACCTAGCTTGTTGGGAACACAAAGTTTCTTTTCACTTGCAAACTACACTCAATACATATATAATGGGATGTTCTAGCTCCAACTCGATTTTACAGTGAAAACTGCAGGAACTTCAAACCGGCACTAGGAAACAGACTGAGAAACCAGAGTAAAAGTTTCCCCTGCAAACCTTTCCCTTTGTGCTAAATGAACGAACGTCTCTCCACATGCTCAGTCTAGAGAAATAAGTGTGTGTGAAAGCCGTCCTTCAACTAGCTTGTTGGGAACACAAAGATTCTTTTCAGATGCAAACTCCACTCCATACATATATATGGGGATGTACTAGATCCAACTCGTTTTTACAGTGAAAACTGCAGGAACTTCAAACCGGCACTAGGAAACAGACTGAGAAACCAGAGTAAAAGTTTCTCCTGCTACCCATTCCATTTCTGCTAGATAAACGAACGTCTCTCCACATGATCAGTTCTGAGAGATAAGTGTGTGTGAAAGCCGTCCTTCACCTAGCTTGTTGGGAACACAAAGTTCCTTTTCACTTTCAAATTCCACTCCATACATATTTATAGGGAGGTACTAGATCCAACTCGATTTTATAGTGAAATATGCAGGAACTTCAAACAGGTAGTAGGAAAAAACTGAGAAACCAGAGTAAAAGTTTCCCTGCAACCCGTTTCTTTTGTGCTAGATGAACGAGCGCCTCCAAACATGCTCTTTTCTGAGAGAAACGTGTGTGTTAAAGCCGTCCTTCATCTAGCTTTTTGGGAACACCAAGTTTCTTTTCAGTTGCAAACAACACTCCATACGTATATATGGGGACGAACGAGCTCCAAATCGGTTTTACAGTGGAAACTGCAGGAACTTCAAACCGGCACTAGGAAACAGACTGAGAATCCAGAGTAAAAGTTTCTCCTGCAACCCGTTCCCTTTGTGCTATATGAACAAACGTCTCACCACATGCTCAGTTCTGAGAGATAAGTGTGTTTGAAAGCCGTCCTTCACCTAGCTTGTTGGGAACGCAAAGTTTCTTTACATTTGCAAACTCCACAACATGCATATATGTTGGCAGGTACTAGCTCCAATTCGGTTTTACAGTGAAAACTGCAGGAACTTCAAACCGGCAGTAGGTAACAGACAGGGAAACAAGAGTAAAAGATTCTCCTGCAACCCATTCCCTTTGTGATAGATGAACGAACGTCTCTCCACATGCCCAGTTCTGAGAGATGTGTGTTTGAAAGCCGTCCTTCAAATAGCTTGTTGGGAACACAAAGTTTCTTTTCACCTGCAAATTCCTCTCCATACATATATATGGGGAGGTACGAGTTCCAACTCGGTTTTACAGTGAAAACTGCAGGAACTTCAAACCGGCACTAGGAAACAGACTGAGAAACCAGAGTAAAAGATTCTCCTGCAACACGTTCCCTTTGTGCTTGATGAACGAAAGTCTCTCCAAATGCTCATTTCTGAGAGATAAGTGTGTGTGAAAGCCGTCCTTCAACTAGCTTGTTGGGAACACAAATTTCTTTTCAGTTGCAAACTACACCCCATACATATATAATGGGATGTTCTAGCTCCAACTCGATTTTACAGTGAAAACTGCAGGAACTTCAAACCGGCACTAGGAAAAAGACTGAGAAACCACTGTAATAGTTTCTCCTGCAACCCGTTCCTTTTGTGCTAGATGAACGAACGCCTTTCCACATGCTCATTTCTGAGAGATACGTGTGTGTTAAAGCCGTTCTTCACCTAACTTGTTGGGAACACAAAGTTTCTTTTCAGTTGCAAACACCAATCCATACCTATATATGGGAACGAACGAGCTCCAAATCGGTTTTACATTGAAAATTGCAGGAATTTGAACCCGGCACTAGGAAACAGACTGAGAAACCAGAGTAAAAGTTTCTCCTGCAAAGAGTTCCCTTTGTGCTAGATGAACGAACGTCTCTCCACATGCTCAGTTCTGAGATATAAGTGTGTGTGAAGCCGTCCTTCACCTATCATGTTGGGAACACGAAGTTTCTTTTCAGTTGCAATCTCCACTCCATACATATATATGGGGAGGTACTAGTTCCAACTCGGTTTTACAGTGAAAACTGCAGGAACTTCAAACAGGCACTAGGAAACAGACTGAGAATCCAGAGTAAAAGTTTCTCTTGCAACCCGTTCCCTTTGTGCTAGATGAACGAACTTCTCTCCACATGCTCAGATCTCAGAGATAAGCGTGTGTGAAAGCCGTCCTTCACCTAGCTTGTTGGGAACACAAAGTTTCTTTTCACTTGCAAACTACAATCCATACGTATATAATGTGAGGTACTAGCTCCAACTCGGTTTTATAGTGAAAACTGCAGGAACTTCAAACCGGCACTAGGAAACAGACTGAGAAACCAGAGAAAAGTTTCTCCTGCAACCCGTTCCCTTTGTGCTAGATGAACGAACGTCTCTCCACATGCTCAGATCTGAGAGATAAGTGTGTGTGAAAGCCGTCCTTCACCTTGCTGGTTGGGAACACAAAGTTTCTTTTCAGTTGGAAACTCCAATCCATACATATATATGGGGACGTACGAGCTCCTACTTGGTTTTACATTGAAAACTGCAGGAACTTCAAACCGGCACTAGGAAACAGACTCAGAATCCAGAGTAAATTTCTCCTGCAACCATTTCCATTTGTGCTAGATGAACGAACTTCTCTCCACATGATCTGTTCTGAGAGTGAAGTGTTTTTGAAAGCCGTCCTTCAACTAGCTTGTTGGGAACACAAAGTTTCTTTTCAGTTGCAAACTCCACTCCATACATATATATGGGGAGGTACTAGCTCCAACTCGGTTTTAAAGTAAAAACTGCAGGAACATCAATCCGGCAGTAGGAAACAGACTGAGAAACCAGAGAAAAATTTTCTCCTGCAAATCTTTCCCTTTGTGCTAGATGAATGAACGTCTCTCCACATGCTCATTTCTGAGAGATATGTGCGTGTGAAAGCCGTCCTTCACCTAGCTTGTTGGGAACACAAAGTTTCTTTTCAGTTGAAAACTCCACTCCCTACATATATATGGGGAGGTACTAGCTCCAACTAGGTTTTAAAGTGAAAACTGCAGGAACATCAATCCGGCAGTAGGAAACAGACTGAGAAACCAGAGTAAAAGTTTCTCCTGCAAACTATTCCATTTGTGCTAGATGAACGAACGTCTCTCCACATGCTTAGTTCTGAGAGATATGTGTGTGTGAAAGCCCTGCTTCAAGTAGCTTGTTGGGAACACAAAGTTTCTTTTCAGTTGAAAACTCCACTCCTTACAAATTCATGGGGAAGTACGAGCTCCAAATCGGTTTTACAGTGAAAACTGCAGGAACTTCAAACCGGCACTAGGAAGCAGAGTGAGAAACCAGAGTAAAATTTTCTCCTGCAACCCGTTCCATTTGTGCTAGATGAACGAACGTCTCTCCACATGCTAGGTTCTGAGAGATGTGTGAATGAATGCCGTCCTTCACCTAGCTTGTTGTGAACACAAAGTTTCTTTTCACTTGCAAACTATATTCCATATATATATAATGTGATGTTCTAGTTCCAACACGATTTTACAGTGAAAACTGCTTGAACTTCAAACCGGCACTAGGAAACAGACTGAGAAACCAGAGTAAAGTTTCCCCTGCAATCCGTTCCCATTGTGCTAGATGAACGAACGTCTCTCCACATGCTCAGTTCTGAGAAATAAGTGTGTGTGAAAGCCGTCCTTCAACTAGCTTTTTGGGAACACAAAGTTACTTTTCAGTTGCAAACCCCACTCCATACATATATATGGGGAGGTACTAGCTCCAACTCGGTTTTGCAGCGAAAACTGCAGGAACTTCAAACAGGCAGTAGGAAACAGACTGAGAAGCCAGAGTAAAAGTTTCTCCTGCAAACCGTTCCCTTTGTGCTAGATGAACGAACTTCTCTCCACATGCTCAGTTCTGAGAGATAAGTGGGTGTGAAGCCGTCCTTCAACTAGCTTGCTGGGAACACAAAGTTTCTTTTCACTTGCAAACTCAAATCCATACATATATATGGGGAGGTCCTAGCTCCAACACGGATTTACAGTGAGAACTGCAGGAACTTCAAACCGGCACTAGGAAACAGACTGAGAAACCAGAGTAAAAGTTTCTCCTGCAACCCGTTCATTTTGTGCTAGATGAAGGAATGTCTCTCCACATGCTCAGTTCTGAGAGAGAAGTGTGTGTGAAAGCCGTCCTTCACCTAGCTTGTTGGGAACACAAAATTTCTTTTCACTTGCAAACTACGCTCCATACATATATAATAGTATGTTCTAGCTCCAACTCGTTTTTACAGTGAAAACTGCAGGAAATTCAAACCGGCACAAGGAAACAGACTGAGAAACCAGAATAAAAGATTCTCCTGCATCCCGTTCCCTTTCTGCTAGATTAACGAACGTCTCACCACATGCTCAGTTCTGAGAGATAATTGTGTGTGAAAACCGTCCTTCACCTAGCTTGTTGGGAACACAAAGTTTCTTTTCACTTGCAAATTCCACTCCATACATTTATATAGGGAGGTACTAGCTCCAACTCGGTTTTACAGTGAAAAATGCAATAACTTCAAACCGGTAGTAGGAAACAGACTGAGAAACCAGAGAAAAAGTTTTTCCTGCAACCCGTTCCCTTTGTGCTAGATGAACGAACCCCTCTCCACGTGCTCAGTTCTGAGAGATAAGTGTGTGTGAAGCCGTCCTTCACGTAGCATGTTGGAAACACAAAGTTTCTTTTCATTTGCAAACTCCACTCCATACATATATATGGGGATGTACTAGCTCCAAATCGATTTTACAGTGAAAACTGCAGGGACTTCAAACCGGCAGTAGGAAACAGACTGAGAAACCAGAGAAAAGTTTCTCCTGCAACCCGTTCCATTTGTGCTAGATGAACGAACGACTCTCGACATTCTCAGGTCTGAGAGATAAGTGTGTGTGAAAGCCGTCCTTCACCTAGCTGGTTGGGAACACAAAGTTTCTTTTCAGTTGGAAACTCCACTCCATTCATATATATGGGGACGTACGAGCTCCAACTCGGTTTTACAGTGAAAACTGCAGGAACTTCAAACCGGCACTAGGAAACAGACTGAGAAACCAGAGTAAAATTTTCTCCTGCAAATCTTTCACTTTGTGCTAGATGAATGAACGTCTCTACACTTGCTCACTTCTGAGAGATATGTGTGTGTGAAATCCGTCCTTCACCTAGCTGGTTGGGAACACAAAGATTCTTTTCAGTTACAAATTCCACTCCTTACATATATATGGGGAAGTACGAGCTCCAACACTGTTTTACAGTGAAAACTGCAGGAACTTCAAACCGGCAGTAGGAAACAGAATGAGAAACCAGAGTAAAATTTTCTCCTGCAACCCGTAACGTTTCTGCTATATGAACGAAAGTCTCTGCACATGCTCAGTTCACAGAAATAAGTGTGTGTGAAAGCCGTCCTTCAACTAGCTTGTTGGAAACACAAATTTTCTTTTCAGATGCAAACTCCACTCCTTACATATATATGGGAGGTACTAGCTCCAACTCGGTTTTACAGTGAAAACTGCAGGAACTTCAAACCGGCACTAGGAAGCAGACTCTGAAACCAGAGTAGAATTTTCTCCTGCAACCGGTTCCCTTTGTGCTAGATGAACGAACGTCTCTCCACATGCTCAGTTCTGAGAGATAATTGTGTATGAAAGCCGTTCTTCACCTAGCTTGTTGGGAACACAAAGTTTCTTTTCACTTGCAAACTACACTCCATACATATATAATGGGATGTTCTAGCTCCAACTCGATTTTACAGTGAAAACTGCAGGAACTTCAAACCGGCACTAGGAAACAGACTGAGAAACCAGAGTAAAAGTTTCCCCTGCAACCCTTTCCCTTTGTGCTAAATGAACGAACGTCTCTCCACATGCTCAGTCAAGAGAAATATGTGTGTGTGAAAGCCGTCCTTCAACTAGCTTGTTGGGAACACAAAGATTCTTTTCAGATGCAAACTCCACTCCATACATATATATGGGTATGTACTAGATCCAACTCATTTTTACAGTGAAAAATGCAGGAACTTCAAACCGGCACTAGGAAACAGACTGAGAAACCAGAGTAAAAGTTTCTCCTGCTACCCATTCCATTTCTGCTAGATAAACGAACGTCTCTCCACATGATCAGTTATGAGATATAAGTGTGTATGAAAGCCGTCCTTCACCTAGCTTGTTGGGAACACAAAGTTCCTTTTCACTTTCAAATTCCACTCCATAAATATTTATAGGGAGGTACTATATCCAACTCGATTTTATAGTGAAATATGCAGGAACTTTAAACAGGTAGTAGGAAAAAGACTGAGAAACCAGAGTAAAAGTTTCCCTGCAACGCGTTCCTTTTGTGCTAGATGAACGAGCGCCTCTCCACATGCTCTTTTCTGAGAGAAACGTGTGTGTTAAAGCCGTCCTTCACCTAGCTTGTTGGGAACGCAAAGTTTCTTTACACTTGCAAACTCCACAACATACATATATGTTGGGAGGTACAAGCTCCAACTCGATTTTACAGTGAAAACTGCAGGAACTTCAAACCGGCAGTAGGAAATAGACAGGGAAACCAGAGTAAAAGATTCTCCTGCAACCCATTCCCTTTGTGATAGATGAACGAACGTCTCTCCACATGCCCAGTTCTGAGAGATGTGTGTTTGAAAGCCGTCCTTCAAATAGCTTGTTGGGAACACAAAGTTTCTTTTCACCTGCAAACTCCACTCCATACATATATATGGGGAGGTACGAGTTCCAACTCGGTTTTACAGTGAAAACTGCAGGAACTTCAAACCGGCACTAGGAAACAGACTGAGAAACCAGAGTAAAAGAATCTCCTGCAACACGTTCCCTTTGTGCTTGATGAACGAAAGTCTCTCCAAATGCTCATTTCTGAGAGATAAGTGTGTGTGAAAGCCGTCCTTCAACTAGCTTGTTGGGAACACAAATTTCTTTTCACTTGCAAACTACACCCCATACATATATAATGGGATGTTCTAGCTCCAACTCGATTTTACAGTGAAAACTGCAGGAACTTCAAACCGGCACTAGGAAAAAGACTGAGAAACCAGAGTAATAGTTTCTCCTGCAACCCGTTCCTTTTGTGCTAGATGAACGAACGCCTCTCCACATGCTCATTTCTGAGAGATACGTGTGTGTTAAAGCCGTTCTTCACCTAACTTGTTGGGAACACAAAGTTTCTTTTCAGTTGCAAACACCACTCCATACCTATATATGGGAACGAACGAGCTCCAAATCGGTTTTACATTGAAAATTGCAGGAATTTGAACCCGGCACTAGGAAACAGACTGAGAAACCAGAGTAAAAGTTTCTCCTGCAAAGAGTTCCCTTTGTGCTAGATGAACGAACGTCTCTCCACATGCTCAGTTCTGAGATATAAGTGTGTGTGAAGCCGTCCTTCACCTAGCATGTTGGGAACACGAAGTTTCTTTTCAGTTGCAATCTCCACTCCATACATATATATGGGGAGGTACTAGTTCCAACTCGGTTTTACAGTGAAAACTGCAGGAACTTCAAACAGGCACTAGGAAACAGACTGAGAATCCAGAGTAATAGTTTCTCTTGCAACCCGTTCCCTTTGTGCTAGATGAACGAACTTCTCTCCACATGCTCAGATCTCAGAGATAAGCGTGTGTGAAAGCCGTCCTTCACCTAGCTTGTTGGGAACACAAAGTTTCTTTTCACTTGCAAACTCCACTCCATACATATATATGGGGAGGTACAAATTCCAACTCGGTTTTACAGTGAAAACTGCAGGAACTTCAAACCGGCACTAGGAAACAGACTGAGAAACCAGAGAAAAGTTTCTCCTGAAACCCGTTCCCTTTGTGCTAGATGAACGAACGTCTCTCCACATGCTCAGATCTGAGAGATAAGTGTTTGAAAGCCGTCCTTCACCTAGCTGGTTGGGAACACAAAGTTTCTTTTCAGTTGGAAACTCCAATCCATACATATATATAGGGACGTACGAGCTCCTACTCGGTTTTACATTGAAAACTGCAGGAACTTCAAACCGGCACTAGGAAACAGACTCAGAATCCAGAGTAAATTTCTCCTGCAACCTTTTCCATTTGTGCTAGATGAACGAACTTCTCTCCACATGCTCTGTTCTGAGAGTGAAGTGTTTTTGAAAGCCGTCCTTCAACTAGCTTGTTGGGAACACAAAGTTTCTTTTCAGTTGCAAACTCCACTCCATACATATATATGGGGAGGTACTAGCTCCAACTCGGTTTTAAAGTGAAAACTGCAGGAACATCAATCCGGCAGTAGGAAACAGACTGAGAAATCAGAGTAAAATTTTCTCCTGCAAATCTTTCCCTTTGTGCTAGATGAATGAACGTCTCTCCACATGCTCATTTCTGAGAGATATGTGTGTGTGAAAGCCGTCCTTCACCTAGCTTGTTGGGAACACAAAGTTTCTTTTCAGTTGAAAACTCCACTCCCTACATATATATGGAGAGGTACTAGCTCCAACTCGGTTTTAAAGTGAAAACTGCAGGAACATCAATCCGGCAGTAGGAAACAGACTGAGAAACCAGAGTAAAAGTTTCTCCTGCAACCTATTCCATTTGTGCTAGATGAACGAACGTCTCTCCAAATGCTTAGATCTGAGAGATATGTGTGTGTGAAAGCCCTGCTTCAAGTAGCTTGTTGGGAACACAAAGTTTCTTTTCAGTTGCAAACTCCACTACTTACAAATATATGGGGAAGTACGAGCTCCAAATCGGTTTTACAGTGAAAACTGCAGGAACTCCAAACCGGCACTAGGAAGCAGAGTGAGAAACCAGAGTAAAATTTTCTCCTGCAACCCGTTCCATTTGTGCTAGATGAACGAACGTCTCTCCACATGCTAGGTTCTGAGAGATGTGTGTATGAATGCCGTCCTTCACCTAGCTTGTTGTGAACACAAAGTTTCTTTTCACTTGCAAACTATATTCCATATATATATAATGTGATGTTCTACCTCCAACACGATTTTACAGTGAAAACTGCTTGAACTTCAAACCGGCACTAGGAAACAGACTGAGAATCCAGAGTAAAAGTTTCCCCTGCAATCCGTTCCATTTGTGCTAGATGAACGAACGTCTCTCCACATGCTCAGTTCTGAGAAATAAGTGTGTGTGAAAGCCGTCCTTCATCTAGCTTTTTGGGAACACAAAGTTTCTTTTCAGTTGCAAATCCCAATCCATGCATATATATGGGGAAGTACTAGCTCCAACTCGGTTTTGCAGTGAAAACTGTAGGAACTTCAAACAGGCAGTAGGAAACAGACTGAGAAACCAGAGTAAAAGTTTCTCCTGCAACCCGTTCCCTTTGTGCTAGATGAACGAACTTCTCTCCACATGCTCAGTTCTGAGAGATAAGTGTGTGTGAAAGCCGTCCTTCACCTAGCTTGTTGGGAACACAAAGTTTCTTTTCAGTTGCAAACTCCACTCCATAAATATATATGGGGAGGTCCTAGCTCCAACACGGATTTACAGTGAAAACTGCAGGAACTTCAAACCGGCACTAGGAAACAGACTGAATAATCATAGTAAAAGTTTCTCCTGCAACCCGTTCACATTGTGCTAGATGAAGGAATGTCTCTCCACATGCTCAGTTCTGAGAAAGAAGTGTGTGTGAAAGCCGTCCTTCACCTAGCTTGTTGGGAACACAAAGTTTCTTTTCACTTGCAAACTACGCTCCATACATATATAATGGGATGTTCTAGCTCCAACTCGTTTTTACAGTGAAAACTGCACGGACTTCAAACCGGCAGTAGGAAACAGACTGAGAAACCTGAGAAAAGTTTCTCCTGCAACCCGTTCTCTTTGTGCTAGATGAACGAACGACTCTCGATATTCTCAGTTCTGAGAGATAAGTGTGTGTGAAAGCCGTCCTTCACCTAGCTGGTTGGGAACACAAAGTTTCTTTTCAGTTGGAAACTCCACTCCATTCATATATATGGGGACGTACGAGCTCCAACTCGGTTTTACAGTGAAAACTGCAGGAACTTCAAACCGGCAGTAGGAAACAGAATGAGAAAAAACAGTAAAAGTTTCTCCTGCAACCCATTCCATTTCTGCTAGATAAACGAACGTCTCTCCACATGCTCAGTTCTGAGAGATAAGTGTGTGTGAAACCGTCCTTCACCTAGCTTGTTGGGAACACAAAGTTCCTTTTCACTTGCAAATTCCACTCCATACATATTTATAGGGAGGTACTAGCTCCAACTCGATTTTACAGTGAAAACTGCAGGAACTTCAAACCGGCACTACGAAACAGACTGAGAAACCAGAGTAATATTTTCTCCTGCAAACCGTTCCATTTGTGCTAGATGAACGAACGTCTCTCCACATGCTAGGTTCTGAGAGATAAGTGTGTATGAATGCCGTGCTTCACCTAGCTTGTTGGGAACACAAAGTTTCTTTTCACTTGCAAACTACATTCCATACATATATAATGTGATGTTCTAGCTCCAACACGATTTTACAGTGAAATCTGCTTGAACTTCAAACCGGCACTAGGAAACAGACTAAGAAATCAGAGTAAAAGTTTCCCCTGCAATCCGTTCCCTTTGTGCTAGATGAACGAACGTCTCTCCACATGCTCAGTTCTGAGAAATAAGTGTGTGTGAAAGCCGACTTTCAACTAGCTTTTTGGGAACACAAAGTTTCTTTTCAGTTGCAAACCCCACTCCATACATATATATGGGGAGGTACTTGCTCCAACTCGGTTTTGCAGCGAAAACTGCAGGAACTTCAAACAGGCAGTAGGAAACAGACTGAGAAACCAGAGTAAAAGTTTCTCCTGCAAACCGTTAACTTTGTGCTAGATGAACGAACTTCTCTCCACATGCTCAGTTCTGAGAGATAAGTGTGTGTGAAAGCCGTCCTTCAACTTGCTTGTTGTGAACACAAAGTTTCTTTTCACTTGCAAACTCAAATCCATACATATATATGGGGAGGTCCTAGCTCCAACACGGATTTACAGTGAGAACTGCAGGAACTTCAAACCGGCACTAGGAAACAGACTGAGAAACCAGAGTAAAAGTTTCTCCTGCAACCCGTTCACTTTGTGCTAGATGAAGGAATGTCTCTCCACATGCTCAGTTCTGAGAGAGAAGTGTGTGTGAAAGCCGTCCTTCACCTTGCTTGTTGGGAACACAAAGTTTCTTTTCACTTGCAAACTACGCTCCATACATATATAATGGTATGTTCTAGCTCCAACTCGTTTTTACAGTGAAAACTGCAGGAACTTCAAACCGGCACTAGGAAACAGACTGAGAAACCAGAATAAAAGATTCTCCTGCATCCCGTTCCCTTTCTGCTAGATTAACGTACGTCTCTCCACATGCTCAGTTCTGAGAGATAATTGTGTGTGAAAACCGTCCTTCACCTAGCTTGTTGGGAACACAAAGTTTCTTTTCACTTGCAAATTCCACTCCATACATTTATATAGGGAGGTACTAGCTCCAACTCTGTTTTACAGTGAAAAAATTCAATAACTTCAAACCGGTAGTAGGAAACAGACTGAGAAACCAGAGAAAAGTTTCTCCTGCAAACCGTTCCCTTTGTGCTAGATGAACGAACGACCCTCGACATTCTCAGTTCTGAGAGATAAGTGTGTGTGAAAGCCGTCCTTCACCTAGCTGGTTGGGAACACAAAGTTTCTTTTCAGTTGGAAACTCCACTCCATTCATATATATGGGGACGTACGAGCTCCAACTCGGTTTTACAGTGAAAACTGCAGGAACTTCAAACCGGCACTAGGAAACAGACTGAGAAACCAGAGTAAAATATTCTCCTGCAAATCTTTCACTTTGTGCTAGATGAATGAACGTCTCTACACTTGCTCACTTCTGAGAGATATGTGTGTGTGAAATCCGTCCTTCACCTAGCTTGTTGGGAACACAAAGTTTCTTTTCAGTTGCAAACTCTACTCCATACATATATATGGGGAGTTACTAGCTCCAACTCGGTTTTACAGTGAAAACTGCAGGAACTTCAAACAGGCAGTAGGAAACAGACTGAGAAACCAGAGTAAAAGTTTCTCCTGCAACCTTTTCCATATGTGCTAGATGAACGAACGTCTCTCCACATGCTCAGTTCTGAGAGATATGTGTGTGTGAAAGCCGTCCTTCAAGTAACTTGTTGGGAACACAAAGTTTTTTTTCAGTTACAAACTCCACTCCTTACATATATATGGGGAAGTACGAGCTCCAACTCGGTTTTACAGTGAAAACTGCAGGAACTTCAAACCGGCAGTAGGAAACAGAATGAGAAACCACAGTAAAAGTTTCTACTGCAACCCGTTCCGTTTGTGCTAGATGAACGAACGTCTCTCCACATGCTCAGTTCAGAGAAATAAGTGTGTGTGAAAGCCGTCCTTCTACTAGCTTGTAGGAAACACAAAGTTTCTTTTCAGATGCAAACTCCACTCCTTAGATATATATGGTGAGGTACTAGCTCCAACTCGGTTTTACAGTGAAAACTGCAGGAACTTCAAACCGGCACTAGGAAGCAGACTGAGAAACCAGAATAAAATTTTCTCCTGCAACCTGTTCCTTTGTGCTTGATGAACGAACGTCTCTCCACATGCTCAGTTCTGAGAGATAAGTGTGTATGAAAGCCGTCCTTCACCTAGCTTGTTGGGAACACAAAATTTCTTTTCACTTGCAAACTACACTCCATACATATATAATGGGATGTTCTAGCTCCAACTCGATTTTACAGTGAAAAATGCAGGAACTTCAAACCGGCACTAGGAAACAGACTGAGAAACCAGAGTAAATGTTTCCCCTGCAACCCTTTCCCTTTGTGCTAAATGAACGAACGTCTCTCCACATGCTCAGTTCAGAGAAATAAGTGTGTGTGAAAGCCGTCCTTCAACTAGCTTTTTGGGAACACAAAGTTTCTTTTCAGTTGCAAACTCCACTCCATACATATATATGGGGATGTACAAGCTCCAACTCGTTTTTACAGTGAAAACTGCAGGAACTTCAAACCGGCACTAGGAAACAGACTGAGAAACCAGAGTAAAAGTTTCTCCTGCAACCAATTCCATTTCTGCTAGATAAACGAACGTCTCTCCACATGCTCAGTTCTGAGAGATAAGTGTGTGTGAAAGCCGTCCTTCACCTAGCTTGTTGGGAACACAAAGTTCCTTTTCACATGCAAATTCCACTCCATACATATTTATAGGGAGGTACTAGCTCCAACTCGATTTTACAGTGAAAACTGCAGGAACTTCAAACCGGCACTAGGAAACAGACTGAGAAACCAGAGTAAAATTTTCTCCTGCAACCCGTTCCATTTGTGCTAGATGAACGAACGTCTCTCCACATGCTAGGTTCTGAGAGATAAGTGTGTATGAATGCCGTCCTTCACCTAGCTTGTTGGGAACACAAAGTTTCTTTTCAGTTGCAAACCCCACTCCATACATATATATGGGGTGGTACTAGCTCCAACTCGGTTTTGCAGTGAAACTGCAGGAACTTCAAACAGGCAGTAGGAAACAGACTGAGAAACCAGAGTAAAAGTTTCTCCTGCAAACCGTTCCCTTTGTGCTTGATGAACGAACTTCTCTCCACATGCTCAGTTCTGAGAGATAAGTGTGTGTGAAAGCCGTCCTTCACCTAGCTTGTTGGGAACACAAAGATTCTTTTCAGATGCTAACTCCACTCCATACATATATATGGGGAGGTCCTAGCTCCAACACGGATTTACAGTGAAAACTGCAGGAAGTTCAAACCGGCACTAGGAAACAGACTGAGGAACCAGAGTAAAAGTTTCTCCTGCAACGCGTTCACTTTGTGCTAGATGAAGGAATGTCTCTCCACATGCTCAGTTCTGAGAGAGAAGTGTGTGTGAAAGCCGTCCTTCACGTAGCTTGTTGGGAACACAAAGTTTCTTTTCACTTGCAAATTCCACTCCATACATATATATAGGGAGGTACAAGCTCCAACTCGGTTTTCCAGTGAAAAATGCAATAACTTCAAACCGGTAGTAGGAAACAGACTGAGAAACCAGAGAAAAAGTTTTTCCTGCAACCCGTTCCCTTTGTGCTAGATGAACGAACGCCTCTCCACGTGCTCAGTTCTGAGAGATAAGTGTGTGTGAAGCCGTCCTTCACGTAGCATGTTGGGAACACAAAGTTTCTTTTCATTTGCAAACTCCACTCCATACATATATATGGGGATGTACTAGCTCCAAATCGATTTTACAGTGAAAACTGCAGGGACATCAAATCCGGCAGTAGGAAACAGACTGAGAAACCAGAGTAAAAGTTTCTCCTGAAACCCGTTCCCTTTGTGCTAGATGAACGAACGACTCTCAACATTCTCAGTTCTGAGAGATAAGTGTGTGTGAAAGCCGTCCTTCACCTAGCTGGTTAGGAACACAAAGTTTCTTTTCAGTTGGAAACTCCACTCCATTCATATATATGGGGACGTACGAGCTCCAACTCGGTTTTACAGTGAAAACTGCAGGAACTTCAAACCGGCAGTAGGAAACAGAATGAGAAACCACAGTAAAAGTTTCTCCTGCATCCCGTTCCGTTTGTTCTAGATGAACGAACGTCTCTCCACATGCTCAGTTCAGAGAAATAAGTGTGTGTGAAAGCCGTCCTTCAACTAACTTGTTGGAAACACAAAGTTCTTTTCAGATGCAAACTCCACTCCTTACATATATATGGGGAGGTACTAGCTCCAACTCGGTTTTACAGTGAAAACTGCAGGAAATTCAAACCGGCACTAGGAAGCAGACTGAGAAACCAGAGTAAAATTTTCATCTGCAACCTGTTATCTTTGTGCTAGATGAACGAACGTCTCTCCACATGCTCAGTTCTGAGAGATAAGTGTGTATGAAAGCCGTCCTTCACCTAGCTTGTTGGGAACACAAAATATCTTTTCACTTGCAAACTACACTCCATACATATATAATGGGATATTCTAGCTCCAACTCGATTTTACAGTGAAAACTGCAGGAACATCAAACCGGCACTAGGAAACAGAATGAGAAACCAGAGTAAATGTTTCCCCTGCAAACCTTTCCCTTTGTGCTAAATGAACGAACGTCTCTCCACATGCTCAGTTCAGAGAAATAAGTGTGTGTGAAAGCCGTCCTTCAACTAGCTTGTTGGGAACACAAAGTTACTTTTCAGTTGCAAACTCCACTCCATACATATATATGGGGATGTTCTAGCTCCAAATCGTTTTTACAGTGAAAACTGCAGGAACTTCAAACCGGCACAAGGAAACAGACTGAGAAACCAGAGTAAAAGTTTCTCCTGCAAACCATTCCACTTCTGCTAGATAAACGAACGTCTCTCCACATGCTCAGTTCTGAGAGATAAGTGTGTGTGAATGCCGTCCTTCACCTAGCTTGTTGGGAACACAAAGTTCCTTTTCACTTGCAAATTCCACTCCATACATATTTATAGGGAGGTACTAGCTCCAACTCGATTTTACAGTGAAATATGCAGGAACTTCAAACCGGTAGTAGGAAACAGACTGAGAAACCAGAGTAAAAGGTTCCCTGCAACCCGTTCCTTATGTGCTAGATGAACGAACGCCACTCCACATGCTCTTTTCTGAGAGAAACGTGTGTGTTAAAGCCGTTCCTCACCTAGCTTGTTGGGAACACAAAGTTTCTTTTCAGGTGCAAACAACAGTCCATACGTATATATGGGGACGAACGAGCTCCAAATCGGTTTTACAGTGAAAACTGCAGGAACTTCAAACCGGCACTAGGAAAAAGACTGAGAATCCAGATTAAAAGTTTCTCCTGCAACCCGTTCCCTTTGTGCTAGATGAACAAACGTCTCACCACATGCTCAGTTCTGAGAGATAAGTGTGTGTGAAAGCCGTTATTCACCTAGCTGGTTGGGAACACAAAGTTTCTTTACACTTGCAAACTCCTCTACATACATATATATTGGGAGGTACTAGCTCCAACTCGGTTTTACAGTGAAAACTGCAGGAACTTCAAACCGGCATTAGGAAACAGACTGAGAAACCAGAGTAAAAGAATCTCCTGCAACCCATTCCTCTGTGATAGATGAACGAACGTCTCTCCACATGCCCAGTTCAGAGAGATCTGTGTTTGAAAGCCGTCCTTCAAATAGCTTGTTGGGAACACAGAGTTTCTTTTCACCTGCAAACTCCACTCCATACATATATATGGGGAGGTACGAGCTCCAAATCGGTTTTACAGTGAAAACTGCAGGAACTTCAAACCGGCACTAGGAAACAGACTGAGAAACCAGAGTAATAGTTTCTCCTGCAACCCGTTCCTTTGTGCTAGATGAACGAACGCCTCTCCACATGCTCATTTCTGAGAGATACGTGTGTGTTAAAGCCGTTATTCACCTAGCTTGTTGGGAACACAAAGTTTCTTTTCAGTTGCAATCACCACTCCATACATATATATGGGAACGAACGAGCTCCAAATCGGTTTTACATTGAAAATTGCAGGAATTTGAAACCGGCACTACGAAACAGACTGAGAAACCAGAGTAAAAGATTCTCCTGCAAACCGTTCCCTTTGTGCTAGATGAACGAACGTCTCTCCACATGCTCAGTTCTGAGAGATATGTGTGTGTGAAAGCCGTCCTTCTAGTAACTTGTTGGGAACACAAAGTTTCTTTTCAGTTGCATACTCCACTCCTTAAATATATATGGGGAAGTACGAGCTCCAACTCGGTTTTACAGTGAAAACTGCAGGCACTTCAAACCGGCTGTAGGATACAGACTGAGAAACCAGAGTAAAAGTTTCTCCTGCAAACCTTTCCGTTTGTGCTAGATGAACGAACGTCTCTCCACATGCTCAGTTCTGAGAGATAAGTGTGTGTGAAGCCGTCCTTTACTAGGTTGTTGGGAACACAAAGTTTCTTTTCAGTTGCAAATTCCACTCCATACTTATATATGGGGAGGTTCTAGCTCCAACACGGATTTACAGTGATAACTGCAGGAAATTCAAACCGGCAGTTGGAAACAGAATGAGAAACCAGAGTAAAATTTTCTCGTGCAACCCGTTCCGTTTGTGCTAGATGAACGAACGTCTCTCCAAATGCTCAGTTCAGAGAAAAAAGTGTGTGTGAAAGCCGTCCTTCAACTAGCTTGTTGGAAACACAAAGTTTCTTTTCAGATGCAAACTCCACTCCTTACATATATATGGGGATGTACTAGCTCCAACTCGTTTTTACAGTGAAAACTGCAGGAACTTCAAACCGGCACTAGGAAACAGACTGAGAAACCAGAGTAAAAGTTTCTCCTGAAACCCGTTCCCTTTGTGCTAGATGAACGAACGTCTCTCCACATGCTCATTTCTGAGAGATAAGATTGTTCGAACGCCGTTCTTCACCTAGTTTCTTGGGAACACAAAGTTTCTTTTCACTTGCAAATTCCACTCCATACATATATATAGAGAGGTACTAGCACCAACTCGGTTTTACAGTGAAAAATGCAGGAACTTCAAACCGGCACTAGGAAACAGACTGAGAAACCAGAGTAAAAGAATCTCCTGCAACCCATTCCTCTGTGATAGATGAACGAACGTCTCTCCACATGCCCAGTTCAGAGAGATCTGTGTTTGAAAGCCGTCCTTCAAATAGCTTGTTGGGAACACAGAGTTTCTTTTCACCTGCAAACTCCACTCCATACATATATATGTGGAGGTACGAATTCCAACTCGGTTTTACAGTGAAAACTGCAGGAACTTCAAACCGGCACTAGGAAACAGACTGAGAAACCAGAGTAATAGTTTCTCCTGCAACCCGTTCCTTTGTGCTAGATGAACGAACGCCTCTCCACATGCTCATTTCTGAGAGATACGTGTGTGTTAAAGCCGTTATTCACCTAGCTTGTTGGGAACACAAAGTTTCTTTTCAGTTGCAATCACCACTCCATACATATATATGGGAACGAACGAGCTCCAAATCGGTTTTACATTGAAAATTGCAGGAATTTGAAACCGGCACTACGAAACAGACTGAGAAACCAGAGTAAAAGATTCTCCTGCAAACCGTTCCCTTTGTGCTAGATGAACGAACGTCTCTCCACATGCTCAGTTCTGAGAGATATGTGTGTGTGAAAGCCGTCCTTCTAGTAACTTGTTGGGAACACAAAGTTTCTTTTCAGTTGCAAACTCCACTCCTTAAATATATATGGGGAAGTACGAGCTCCAACTCGGTTTTACAGTGAAAACTGCAGGAACTTCAAACCGGCTGTAGGATACAGACTGAGAAACCAGAGTAAAAGTTTCTCCTGCAAACCTTTCCGTTTGTGCTAGATGAACGAACGTCTCTCCACATGCTCAGTTCTGAGAGATAAGTGTGTGTGAAGCCGTCCTTTACCTAGGTTGTTGGGAACACAAAGTTTCTTTTCAGTTGCAAATTCCACTCCATACTTATATATGGGGAGGTTCTAGCTCCAACACGGATTTACAGTGAAAACTGCAGGAAATTCAAACCGGCAGTTGGAAACAGAATGAGAAACCAGAGTAAAAGTTTCTCGTGCAACCCGTTCCGTTTGTGCTAGATGAACGAACGTCTCTCCACATGCTCAGTTCAGAGAAAAAAGTGTGTGTGAAAGCCGTCCTTCAACTAGCTTGTTGGAAACACAAAGTTTCTTTTCAGATGCAAACTTCACTCCTTACATATATATGGGGATGTACTAGCTCCAACTCGTTTTTACAGTGAAAACGGCAGGAACTTCAAACCGGCACTAGGAAACAGACTGAGAAACCAGAGTAAAAGTTTCTCCTGAAACCCGTTCCCTTTGTGCTAGATGAACGAACGTCTCTCCACATGCTCATTTCTGAGAGATAAGATTGTTCGAACGCCGTTCTTCACCTAGTTTCTTGGGAACACAAAGTTTCTTTTCACTTGCAAATTCCACTCCATACATATATATAGAAAGGTACTAGCACCAACTCGGTTTTACAGTGAAAAATGCAGGAACTTCAAACCGGCACTAGGAAACAGACTGAGAAACCAGAGTAAAAGTTTCTCCTACAACCCGTTCCATTTGTGCTAGATGAACGAACGTCTCTCCACATGCTCAGTTCTGAGAGATTAGTCCGTGTGAAAGCCGTCCTTCAACTAGCTTGTTGGGAACACAAAGTTTCTTTTCAGTTGCAAACTCCACTCCATACATATATATGAGGAGGTACTAGCTCCAACTCGGATTTACAGTGAAAACTGCAGGAAATTCAAATCGGCACTAGGAAACAGACTGAGAATCCAGAGTAAAGTTTCTACTGCAACCCTTTCCCTTTGTGTTAGATGAACGAACGTCTCTCCACATGCTCAGTTCTGAGAGAAAAGTGTGTGTGAAAGCCGTCCTTCACCTTGCTAGTTGGGAACACAAAGTTTCTTTTCAGTTGCAAACTCCAGTCCATACATATATATGGGGAGGTACTAGCTCCAACTCGGTTTTACAGTGAAAACTGCAGGAACTTCAAACCGGCACTAGGAAACAGACTGAGAATCCAGAGTAAATTTTCTCCTGCAAATCTTTAACTTTGTGCTAGATGAACGAACGTCTTTACACATGCTCAGTTCTGAGAGATATGTGTGTGTGAAAGCCGTCCTTCACCTAGCTTGTTGGGAACACAAAGTTTCTTTTCAGTTGCAAACTCCACTACATACATATATATGGGGAGGTAATAGCTCCAACTCGGTTTTACAGTGAAAACTGCGGGAACTTCAAACCGGCCGTAGGAAACAGACTGAGAAACCAGAGTAAAAGTTTCTCCTGCAACCTATTCCATTTGTGCTAGATGAACGAACGTCTCTCCACATGCTCAGTTCTGAGAGATATGTGTGTGTGAAAGCCGTCCTTCTAGTAACTTGTTGGGAACACAAAGTTTCTTTTCAGTTGCAAACTCCACTCCTTAAATATATATGGGTAAGTACGAGCTCCAAATCGGTTTTACAGTGAAAACTGCAGGAATTTCAAACCGGCAGTAGGATACAGACTGAGAAACCAGAGTAAATGTTTCTCCTGAAAACCTTTCCGTTTGTGCTAGATGAACGAACGTCTCTCCACATGCTCAGTTCTGAGAGATATGTGTGTGTGAAAGCCGTCCTACACCTAGCTTTTTGGGAACACAAAGTTTCTTTTCAGTTGCACACTCCAATCCATACATATATATATGGAGGTACTAGCTCCAACTCGGATTTACAGTGAAAACTGCAGGAACATCAAACCGGCACTAGGAAACAGACTGAGAAACCAGAGTAAAGTTTCTCCTGCAACCATTTCCCTTTGGGCTAGATGAACGAACGACTCTCGACATTCTCATTTCTGAGAGATAATTGTGTGTGAAAGCCGTCCTTCAACTAGCTAGTTGGGAACACAAAGTTTCTTTTCAGTTGGAAACTCCACTCCATTCATATATATGGGGACGTACGAGCTCCAACTCGATTTTACAGTGAAAACTGCAGGAACTTCAAACCGGCCCTAGGAAACAGACTTAGAAACCAGAGTAAAATTTTCTCCAGCAAAACGTTCCATTTTTGCTAGATGAACGAACGTCTCTACAGATGCTCAGTTCTGAGAGATAAGTGTGTGTGAAACCATTCTTCACCTAGCTTGTGGGGAACACAAAGTTTCTTTTCAGTTGCAATCTCCACTCCGTACATATATATGGGGAGGTTCTAGCTCCAACACGGACTTACAGTGAAAACTGCAGGAACTTCAAACCGGCAATAGGAATCAGACTGAGAAACCAGAGTAAAAGTTTCCCTGCAACCCGTTCACTTTGTGCTAGATGAAGGAATGTCTCTCCACATGCTCAGTTCTGAGAGAGAAATGTGTGTGAAAGCCGTCCTTCAACTAGCTTGTTGGGAACACAAATTATCTTTTCAGTTGCAAACTCCACTCCATATATATATATGGGGATGTACAAGCTCCAACTCGGTTTTACAGTGAAAACTGCAGGAACTTCAAACCGGCCCTAGGAAACAGACTGAGAAACCAGAGTAAAATTTTCTCCTGCAAAACGTTCCCTTTGTGCTAGATGAACGAACGACTTTCGACATTCTCAGTTCTGAGAGATAAGTGTGTGTGAACGCCGTCTTTCACCATGCTGGTTGGGAACACAAAGTTTCTTTTCAGTTGGAAACTCCACTCCATTCATATATATGGGGACGTACGAGCTCCAACTCTGTTTTACAGTGAAAATTGCAGGAACTTCAAACCGGCCCTAGGAAACAGACTGAGAAATCAGAGTAAAATTTACTCCTGCAAAACTTTCCCTTTGTGCTAGATGAACGAACGTCTCTACAGATGCTCAGTTCTGAGAGATAAGTGTGTGTGAAGCCGTCCTTCACCTAGGTTGTTGGGAACACAAAGTTTCTTTCAGTTGCAAACTCCACTCCATATATATATATGGGGATGTACTAGCTCCAAATCGATTTTACAGTGAAAACTGCAGGGACTTCAAACCGGCTGTAGGAAACACACTGAGAAACCAGAGTAAAAGTTTCTCCTGCAACCCGTTCCCTTTGTGCTAGATGAACGAACGCCTCTCCACGTGCTCTGTTCTGAGAGATAAGTGTGTGTGAAAGCCGTCCTTCACCTAGCTTGTTGGGAACACAAAGTTTCTTTTCAGTTGCAAACTCCACTCCATACATAAATATGAGGATGTACAAGCTTCAAATCGGTTTTACAGTGAAAACTGCAGGAACTTCAAACCGGCATTAGGAAACAGACTGAGACACCAGAGTAAAATTTTCTCCTGCAACCCGTTCCCTTTGTGCTGGATGAACGAACGCCACTCCACGTGCTCAGTTCTGAGAGATAAGTGTGTGTGAAGCCGTCCTTCACGTAGCATGTTGGGAACACAAAGTTACTTTTCATTTGCAAACTCCACTCCATACATATATATGGGGATGTACTAGCTCCAAATCGATTTTACAGTGAAAACTGCAGGGAATTCAAACCGGCAGTAGGAAACAGACTGAGAAACCAGAGTAAAAGTTTCTCCTGCAACCCGTTCCCTTTGTGCTAGATGAACGAACGACTCTCGACATTCTCAGTTCTGAGAGATAAGTGTGTGTGAAAGCCGTCCTTCACCTAGCTTGTTGGGAACACAAAGATTCTTTTCAGTTGCAAACTCCACTCCGTACATATATATGGGGAGGTGCTAGCTCCAACACGGACTTACAGTGAAAACTGCAGGAACTTCAAACCGGCACTAGGAAGCAGACTGAGAAACCAGAGTAAAAGTTTCTCCTGCAACCCGTTCACTTTGTGCTAGATGAAGGAATGTCTCTCCACATGCTCAGTTCTGAGGGATAATTGTGTGTGAAAGCCGTCCTTCACCTAGCTTGTTGGGAACACAAATTATCTTTTCAGTTGCAAACTCCACTCCATACATATATATGGGGATGTACAAGCTCCAACTCGGTTTTACAGTGAAAACTGCAGGAACTTCAAACAGGCACTAGGAAATAGACTGAGAAACCAGAGTAAAAGTTTCTCCTGCAAACCGTTCCCTTTGTGCTAGATGAACGAAATTCTCTCCACATGCTCAGTTCTGAGAGATAAGTGTGTGTGAAAGCCGTCCTTCACCTAGCTTGTTGGGAACACAAAGTTTCTTTTCACTTGCAAACTACACTCCATACATATATAATGGGAGGTACTAGCTCCAACTCGGTTTTACAGTGAAAACTGCAGGAACTTCAAACCGGCCCTAGGAAACAGACTGAGAAATCAGAGTAAAATTTTCTCCTGCAAAACGTTCCCTTTGTGCTAGATGAAAGAACGTCTCTCCACATGCTCAGTTCTGAGTGAAAAGTGGGTATGAAAGCCGTCCTTCACCTAGTTTGTTGGGAACACAAAGTTTCTTTTCACTTGCAAACTCCACTCCATACATATATATGGGGAGGTACAAATTCCAACTTGGTTTTACAGTGAAAACTGCAGGAACTTCAAACCGGCACTAGGAAACAGACTGAGAAACCAGAGTAAAAGTTTCTCCTGCAACCCGTTCACTTTGTGCTAGATGAACGAACGTCTCTACAGATGCTCAGTTCTGAGAGATAAGTGTGTGTGAAGCCGTCCTTCACCTAGGTTGTTGGGAACACAAAGTTTCTTTCAGTTGCAAACTCCACTCCATATATATATATGGGGATGTACTAGCTCCAAATCGATTTTACAGTGAAAACTGCAGGGACTTCAAACCGGCTGTAGGAAACAGACTGAGAAACCAGAGTAAAAGTTTCTCCTGCAACCCGTTCCCTTTGTGCTAGATGAACGAACGCCTCTCCACGTGCTCAGTTCTGAGAGATAAGTGTGTGTGAAAGCCGTCCTTCACCTAGCTTGTTGGGAACACAAAGTTTCTTTTCAGTTGCAAACTCCACTCCATACATAAATATGAGGATGTACAAGCTTCAAATCGGTTTTACAGTGAAAACTGCAGGAACTTCAAACCGGCATTAGGAAACAGACTGAGACACCAGAGTAAAATTTTCTCCTGCAACCCGTTCCCTTTGTGCTGGATGAACGAACGCCACTCCACGTGCTCAGTTCTGAGAGATAAGTGTGTGTGAAGCCGTCCTTCACGTAGCATGTTGGGAACACAAAGTTCCTTTTCATTTGCAAACTCCACTCCATACATATATATGGGGATGTACTAGCTCCAAATCGATTTTACAGTGAAAACTGCAGGGAATTCAAACCGGCAGTAGGAAACAGACTGAGAAACCAGAGTAAAAGTTTCTCCTGCAACCCGTTCCCTTTGTGCTAGATGAACGAACGACTCTCGACATTCTCAGTTCTGAGAGATAAGTGTGTGTGAAAGCCGTCCTTCACCTAGCTTGTTGGGAACACAAAGATTCTTTTCAGTTGCAAACTCCACTCCGTACATATATATGGGGAGGTGCTAGCTCCAACACGGACTTACAGTGAAAACTGCAGGAACTTCAAACCGGCACTAGGAAGCAGACTGAGAAACCAGAGTAAAAGTTTCTCCTGCAACCCGTTCACTTTGTGCTAGATGAAGGAATGTCTCTCCACATGCTCAGTTCTGAGGGATAATTGTGTGTGAAAGCCGTCCTTCACCTAGCTTGTTGGGAACACAAATTATCTTTTCAGTTGCAAACTAGACTCCATACATATATATGGGGATGTACAAGCTCCAACTCGGTTTTACAGTGAAAACTGCAGGAACTTCAAACAGGCACTAGGAAATAGACTGAGAAACCAGAGTAAAAGTTTCTCCTGCAAACCGTTCCCTTTGTGCTAGATGAACGAAATTCTCTCCACATGCTCAGTTCTGAGAGATAAGTGTGTGTGAAAGCCGTCCTTCACCTAGCTTGTTGGGAACACAAAGTTTCTTTTCACTTGCAAACTACACTCCATACATATATAATGGGAGGTACTAGCTCCAACTCGGTTTTACAGTGAAAACTGCAGGAACTTCAAACCGGCACTGGAAACAGACTGAGAAACCAGAGTAAAAGTTTCTCCTGCAAAACGTTCCCTTTGTGCTAGATGAAAGAACGTCTCTCCACATGCTCAGTTCTGAGTGAAAAGTGGGTATGAAAGCCGTCCTTCACCTAGTTTGTTGGGAAAACAAAGTTTCTTTTCACTTGCAAACTCCACTCCATACATATATAATGGGATGTTCTAGCTCCAACTCGATTTTACAGTGAAAACTGCAGGAACTTCAAACCGGCACTGGAAACAGACTGAGAAACCAGAGTAAAAGTTTCTCCTGCAACCCTTTCCCTTTGTGCTTAATGAACGAACGTCTCTCCACATGCTCAGTTCTGAGAGATAAGTGTGTGTGAAAGCCGTCCTTCACCTAGCTTGTTGGGAACACAAAGTTTCTTTTCAGTTGCAAACTCCACTCCATACATATATAATGGGATGTTCTAGCTCCAACTCGATTTTACAGTGAAAACTGCAGGAACTTCAAACCGGCACTGGAAACAGACTGAGAAACCAGAGTAAAAGTTTCTCCTGCAACCCTTTCCCTTTGTGCTTAATGAACGAACGTCTCTCCACATGCTCAGTTCTGAGAGATAAGTGTGTGTGAAAGCCGTCCTTCACCTAGCTTGTTGGGAACACAAAGTTTCTTTTCAGTTGCAAACAACACTCCATACCTATATATGGGGACGAACGAGCTCCAAATCGGTTTTAGAGTGAAAACTGCAGGAACTTCAAACCGGCACTAGGAAAAAGACTGAGAATCCAGAGTAAAAGTTTCCCCTGCAACCCGTTCCCTTTGTGCTAGATGAACAAACGTCTCTCCACATGCTCAGTTCTGAGAGATAAGTGTGTGTGAAAGCCGTCCTTCACCTAGCTTGTTGGGAACACAAAGTTTCTTTACACTTGCAAACTCCACTTCATACATATAGGTTGGGTGGTACTAGCTCCAACTCGGTTTTACAGTGAAAACTGCAGGAACTTCAAACCGGCAGTAGGAATCAGACTGAGAAACCAGAGTAAAAGATTCTCCTGCAACCCATTCCCTTTTTGATAGATGAACGAACGTCTCTCCACATGCCAAGTTCTGAGAGATGTGTGTTTGAAACCTGTCCTTCAAATAGCTTGTTGGGAACACAAAGTTTCTTTTCACCTGCAAACTCCACTCCATACATATATATGCGGAGGTACGAGCTCCAACTCGGTTTTACAGTGAAAATTGCAGGAACTTCAAACAGGCACTAGGAAACAGACTGAGAATCCAGAGTAAAAGTTTCTCCTGCAACCCGTTCCTTTTGTGCTAGATGAACGAACTTCTCTCCACATGCTCAGTTCTCAGAGATAAGCGTGTGTGAAAGCCGTCCTTCACCTAGCTTGTTGGGAACACAAAGTTACTTTTCACTTGCATACTACACTCCATACATATATAATGTGAGGTAATACCTCCAACTCGGTTTTACAGTGAAAACTGCAGGAACTTCGTACCGGCACTAGGAAACAGACTGAGACACCAGAGTAAAATTTTCTCCTGCAACCCGTTCCCATTGTGCTAGATGAAAGAACGTCTCTCCACATGCTCAATTCTGAGTGATAAGTGTGTATGAAAGCCGTCCTTCACATAGCTTGTTGGGAACACAAAGTTTCTTTTCACTTGCAAACTCCACTCCATACATATATATGCGGAGGTACAAATTCCAACTCGATTTTACAGTGAAAACTGCAGGAACTTCATAACGGCACTAGGAAACAGACTGAGAAACCAGAGAAAAGTTTCCCAAGCAACCCGTTCCCTTTGTTCTAGATGAACGAACGTCTCTCCACATGCTCAGTTCTGAGAGATAAGTGTGTGTGGAAGCCGTCCTTCAACTAGCTGGTTGGGAACACAAAGTTACTTTTCAGTTGCAATCTCCACTCCGTATATATATATGGGGATGTACTAGCTCCAACTCGTTTTTACAGTGAAAACTGCAGGAAATTCAAACCGGCACTAGGAAACAGACTGAGAAACCAGAATAAAAGATTCTCCTGCATCCCGTTCCATTTCTGCTAGATTAACGAACGTCTCTCCACATGCTCAGTTCTGATAGATAAATGTGTTTGAAAACCGTACTTCACCTAGCTTGTTGGGAACACAAAGTTTCTTTTCACTTGCAAATTCCACTCCATACATATATATAGGGAGGTACTAGCTCCAACTCGGTTTTACAGTGAAAAATGCAGGAACTTCAAACCGGTAGTAGGAAACAGACTGAGAAACCAGAGTAAAAGTTTTTCCTGCAACCCGTTCCCTTTGTGCTAGATGAACGAACGCCTCTCCACGTGCTCAGTTCTGAGAGATAAGTGTGTGTGAAGCCGTCCTTCACGTAGCATGTTGTGAACACAAAGTTTCTTTTCATTTGCAAACTCCACTCCATACATATATATGGGGATGTACTAGCACCAAATCGATTTTACAGTGAAAACTGCAGGGACTTCAAACCGGCAGTAGGAAACAGACTGAGAAACCAGAGTAAAAGTTTCTCCTGCAACCCGTTCCCTTTGTGCTAGATGAACGAACGACTCTCGACATTCTCATTTCTGAGAGATAAGTGTGTGTGAAAGCCGTCCTTCACCTAGCTGGTTTGGAACACAAAGTTTCTTTTCAGTTGGAAACTCCACTCCATTCATATATATGGGGACGTACGAGCTCCTACTCGGTTTTACAGTGAAAACTGCAGGAACTACAAACCGGCCCTAGGAAACAGACTGAGAAACCAGAGTAAAATTTTCTCCTGCAAACCGTTCCCTTTGTGCTAGATGAACGAACGTCTCTACAGATGCTCAATTCTGAGAGATAAGTGTGTGTGAAGCCATCCTTCACCTAGCTTGTTGGGAACACAAAGTTTCTTTTCAGTTGCAAACTCCACTCCGTACATATATATGGGGAGGTACTAGCTCCAACACGGATTTACAGTGAAAACTGCAGGAACTTCAAACCGGCACTAGGAAACAGACTGAGAAAATAGAGTAAAAGTTTCTCCTGCAACCCTTTCCCTTTGTGCTAGATGAACGAACGTCTCTCCACATGCTCAGTTCTGAGAGGTAATTCTGTGTGAAGCCGTCCTTCACCTAGCTTGTTGGGAACACAAAGTTTCTTTTCAGTTGCAAACTCCACTCCATACATATATATGGGGAGGTACTAGCTCCAACTCGGTTTTACAGTGAAAACTGCAGAAACTTACAACAGGCACTAGGAAACAGACTGAGAAACCAGAGTAATAGTTTCCTTTGCAACCCGTTCCCTTTGTGCTAGATGAACGAACGTCTCTCCACATGCTCAGTTCTGAGAGAGAAGTGTGTGTGAAAGCAGTCCTTCAACTAGCTTTTTGGGAACACAAAGTTTCTTTTCAGTTGCCAACTCCACTCCATACATATATATGGGGAGGTACTAGCTCCAACTCGGTTTTACAGTGAAAACTGCAGGAACTTCCAACCGGCAGTAGGAAACAGACTGAGAAACCAGAGTAAAAATTTCTCTTGCAAACCTTTCCCTTTTTGCTAGATGAACGAAAGTTACTCCACATGCTCAGTTCTGAGAGTTAAGTGTGTGTGAAAGCCGTCCTTCACCTAGCTTGTTGGGAACACAAAGTTTCTTTTCAGTTGCAATCTCCAATCCATACATATATATGAGGATGTACTAGCTCCAACTCGTTTTTACAGTGAAAACTGCAGGAAATTCAAACCGGCACTAGGAAACAGACTGAGAAACCAGAATAAAAGATTATCCTGCATCCCGTTCCCTTTCTGCTAGATTAACGAACTTCTCTCCACATGCTCAGTTCTGAGAGATAAGTGTGTGTGAAAGCCGTCTTTCACCTAGCTTGTTGGGAACACAAAGTTTCTTTTCACTTGCTAACTACACTCCATACATATATAATGGGAGGTACTAGCTCCAACTCTGTTTTACAGTGAAAACTGCAGGAACTTCAAACCGGCCCTAGGAAACAGACTGAGAAACCAGAGTAAAATTTTCTCCTGCTAACCGTTCCCTTTGTGCTAGATGAACGAACGTCTCTACAGATGCTCAGTTCTGAGAAATAAGTGTGTGTGAAGCCATCCTTCACCTAGCTTTTTGGGAACACATAGTTTCTTTTCAGTTGCAAACTCCACTCCGTACATATATATGGGGAGGTACTAGCTCCAACACGGATTTACAGTGAAAACTGCAGGAACTTCAAACCGGCACTAGGAAACAGACTGAGAAACCAGAGTAAAAGTTTCTCCTGCAACCCGTTCACTTTGTGCTAGATGAACGAACGTCTCTCCACTTGCTCAGTTCTGAGAGATAAGTGTGTGTGAAAGCCATCCTTCACCTAGCTTGTTGGGAACACAAAGTTTCTTTTCAGTTGCCACTCTACTCCATACATATATTTGGGGATGTACTAGCTCCAACTCGGTTTTACATTAAAAACTGCAAGAACTTCAAACCAGCACTAGGAAACCGACTAAAAATCCATTATAAGTCTTTCTACTGGACCCACTCCCTTTTGTTAGTTGAACAAACTTCTCTCTATATGTTGAATACTGAGTATTAAATTTTTGGGAAATCTTCAATCTTCTAGATTGTTAAGAACACATATTTTTTCTGTTGGAATCTGCCCTTCATACATATATATGGTGATTACTAGCTCCAACTCAGCTTTACAGAAATAGTTCATGATATTTGCCCGGATCTTGGATAAGATACTGAGAAACCAGGGTAATTTTTTCTACTACAGTCCATTCCATTTATACTGGATGATAAAACTTCTCTTCTCATTCTCAATTCTGACAGATAAATATTTGTGCATGGCATCAGAAAGCTTAATTGTTGGAAAAACCGTTTCTTTTCAGTGGGTAAATACACTACATGCATATATATGGGGAGGTACTAGCTCCAACTCGGTTTTACAGTGAAAACTGCGTGAACTTCAAATCGTCACTCTGAATCATACTGTGAGTCCAGGGTATGTGATTCTATTTCAACCCTTTTCCTTTTTATAGATGAACGAACTTCTCTCCACTTGCACAATTCTGAGTGTTAAGTGTGTGTGAAATTCTTCAATTAAATTTCCTGTTGGGAACACACAGTTTCTTATGAGTTGTTTAATTCACTACATTTGTATAAATGTGGAGATACTAGTTACAACTCGTATTTACAATGAAAACTGCATGAACTTCAAACCAGCACTAGGAAGCATAGTGAGAATCCAGTGTAGGTGTTTCTCTTGCACACCATTCCCTTTATGCTAGACAAATGAATACCTCTCCACATTCTCAATATTCAGAACTGAATGAGTGTTGAAGCCATCCTTCATCTACCTTGTTGATAACCCAGAGTTTCAGTCCAATGGAAATTACTTTTCTTTCATATATATAGGAACTTTCTAGCATGGACTCGGTTTTATACTGCAAACTTCTTTTATTTGAAACCGGCTTTGAGAAACATGCTGACAACTCATAGAATCTGTTTCTGTATATCACTTAACCTTCAATGCTGGATGAAAAAACTCCTCTCCACAGGCTTACTTCTGACATCTGGATTTGTTTTGGAGACGACCTTCACTTAACTTGTTTGAAAACCAGAGGTTCTGTTGTAGGGGAACTGAGCTACTTACGTATCTAAGGGCAGGCGCTCACTCCAACTTGGTTTTCCACACTAAATCGCTTTTACATTGAAAACGGCGTTAGGAAACATGCTGAAATTTTAGAGAATGTGTGTCTGTAATACCTCTGCATTTTATTCTGCATGAAGGAACTCCTCTCAACATGCTCAATTTTCATAACTCTATGAGTTTGGAAGCTGTAATTCACCTAGCTTGTTGGAAACCCAGAGTTTCAGTCCAAGGCAAACTAAGCTGCTTCCATATATATCGGGATGTAATAGTACTAACTCAATTTTAAACTGCAAATCGCCTTTACTTGAAATCGGCTTTGAGAAACATGCTGACAAATCAGAGTAATTATTTCTGTATGTCACTTAACCTTCAATGCTGGATGAAAGAACGTCTCTCCATAAGCTCAATTCTGATATCTAAGTTTGCGTTGGAGCCGTCCTTCAGCTAACTTGTTGGAAATCCATAGTTTCTGGTACAGGGGAACTACGCTACTTACATATCTAAGGGGAGACACTCGCTCCAACGTGGTTTTCCACAATAAATCGCTTTTACATTGAAAAAGGCGTTAGGAAACATGCTTACAAATCAGAGAATTTGTGTCTAGAATACCTCTGCCTTTTATGCTGCATGAAGGAACGCCTCTCAACATGCTCAATTATCAGATCTGTACGAGTTTGAAAGCCGTTCTTCACCTAAGTTTTTGGAAACCCAGTGTTTCATTCCAAGGTAAACTACGCTGCTTTCCAATATATGGGGAAGTACTAGCATGAACTCGATTTTTCACTGCAATCGGCTTTTACTTGAAACCGGCTTTGAGAAACATGCTGAGAAATCAGAGTACTTGTTTCTGTATGTAACTTAACCTTCAAGGCTGGATGAAAGAAGCCTCTCCACAAGCTCACTTTTGACATCTGAATTTCTCTTGGAGCTGTCCTTCACCTAACTTGTTGGAACCCCAGAGTTTCTTGTATAGGGTAACTACGCTACTTACATTTGTAACGGGGGGCTTTCGCTCCAACTTCGTTTTCCAGATAAAACCGCTTTTACATTGAAACCGGCATAAGAAACACGGTCAGAAATCAGAGAATGTGTGTCTAGAAGTCCCTCTGCCTTTTATGCTGGATAAAGGAACGCCTCTCCACATGCTCAATTTTCAGGAATATAGGAGTGTGGAAGCCACCTTTCACCTAGCTTGTTGGAAACCCAGATTTTCAGTCCAAGGTAAACTTCGCTGCTTTCATATATATGGGGACGTACTAGCACGAACTCAGTTTTTCACTGCAAACCGCTTTTACTTGAAACCGGGTTTAAGAAACATACTGAGAAATCAGAGAACGTGTTTGTACATTTCACTCTGCCTTTTATGTTTACTGTGAAACGCTGGTTTGAAAGAAAAATCACTTTGCTTTGGTAAACTGCTTTGAATCGAGTTCCTCCGCTTTGATATGTAAATTGGGTAGTTCCCGTTTTCCAGAAGCTCTGGTTTTCCAACAGGTTAGGAGAAGGACGTCTCCAACACAAATTCAAGTGTCAGAAGTGAGCTTGTGGAAAGGCGTTCTTTCATCCAGCATTGAAGGTTAAGTGACATACAGAAATACTTACTCTGAATTCTCAGCATGTTTCCTAATGCCAGTTTCTAAGGAAGAGTAGTTTGCTGTGGAAAACCACTTTGGAGCGAGAGCCTCTGCTTAGATATGTAAGCAGCATAGTTCCCCTAGACCAGAAACCCTTGTTTTCGAAGAAGTTATGTGAATGGCTCCAACTCACATTTAGATGTCAGAAGTGAGCATGTTGGGAGGCGTTCCTTCTTCCACCATTGAAGGTTAAGTGACATACTGAAACACTCACTCTGATTTCTTAGCATGTTTCTGAAATCCGTTTCAAGTAAAAACGTCTTGCAGTGGAAATGAGAGTTGGTGCTAGTTCGTTCGCATATATATGAAAGCAGCGTTGTTTCCCTAGTCCAGAAACTGTTGGTTCCCAACGAGCTAGGTGAAGGACGGCTTCCATACATATACAGATTTGAAAATAGAGCATGTGTAGAGGCCTTATTTCACCCAGCATAAAAGGCAGAGTGACATGTAGAAACACATTCTCTGATTTCTCAGCATGTTTACTAATGCCGATTTCAAAGTAAAAGTAGTTAGCTGTGGAAATCCACGTTGAAGCGAGTGCCTCCCCTTAGACATGTTAGTAGCGTAGTTCCCCTAGACCAGAAACAATGGGTTTACTGCAAGTTAGGTGAAGGACAGTTCCAACACACATTCAGCTGTCAGACGTGAGCATGTGGAGATGCGTTCTTTCATCCAGCATTGAAGGTAAAGTGACATACAGAAACATTTACTCTGATTTCTCAGAATGTTTCGCAAATCCGGTTTCAAGTAAAAGCGGTTTGCATAGGAAAACCGAGTTGGTGTTAGTACATTGCCATATATATGAAAGCAGCGTAGTTTCCCTAGTCCAGAAATTCTGGGTTCCCAACAAGCTTGGTGAAGGACGGCCTCCACACTTATACAGATCTGAAAATAGAGCATGTGGAATGATGTTCTTTCATCCAGCATAAAAGGCAGAGTGACATGTAGAAACACATTCTCTGATTTCTCAGCATGTTTACTAACGCCGATTTAAAAGTAAAAGCTGTTTGTGTGGAAAACTGCATTGGAGCGAGTGCCTCCTCTTAGATATGTAAGCAGCGTAGTACCCTTAGACCAGAAAATCTTGTTTTCCAACATTTTAAGTGAAGGACGTCCCCAACACTCATCCAGCTGTCATAAGTGAGCATGTGGAGAGGCGTTCTTTCATCCTGCATTGAAGGTTAAGTGACATACTGAAACACTATCTCTGATTTCTCAGCATGTTTCTCAAAGCCGGTTTCAAGTAAAGCGGTGTGCAGTGGAAATGAGAGTTGGTGCTAGGACGTCCCCAAATATAAGAAAGCAGCGTAGTTCCCCTAGTCCTGAAACTATGGTTCCCAACAAATAGGTGAAAGAAGGCTTCCATACATATACAGATTTGAAAATAGAGCATTTGGAGTGGCGTTCTTTCATCCATCATAAAACGCAGAGTGACATGTAGAAACACATTCTCTGATTTCTCAGCGTGTTTACTAACGCTGGTTTCAAAGTAAAAGTGGTTTGCTTAGGAAAACCGCGTTGGAGCGACTGCCTCCGTTTACATATGTAAGTAGCTTAGTTCCCCTAGACCAGAAACTCTGGGTTTCCAACAAGTAAGGTGAAGGACACCTCCAACACACATTCAAATGTCAGAAGTTATCATGTGGAGAGGCGTTCTTTCGTCCAGCATTGACGGTTAAGTGACATACAGAAACACTTACTCTGATTTCTCAGTGTGTTTTTCAGAGCCGGTTGCAAGTAAACACGGTTTGCAGTGAAAAACCGTTTTGGTACTAATGCATCCCCATAGATATGTATGTAGCGTAGTTCCCCTACCCCAGAAACTGTGGGTTCCCAATTAGCTAGTTGAAGGACAGCTTCCAAACTCATACATTATCTAAAAATTGAGCATGTGGTGTGGAGTTCTTTCATACAGCATAAAAGGTGGAGTGACATATAGAAACACTAACTCTGATTTCTCAGCATGTTTCTGAAAGCTGGTTTCAAGTAAAAGCTCTTTGGAATGGAAAAGCCAACTGGAGCTGGTGCCTCACCTTATATAAGTAAGTACCGTAATTCCCCGAGACCAGAAACTGGGTTCTCAAAAACCTAGGTGAAAGTTGGCTTCCACTCACATATGTTTCCAAAATGGAACAAGTGTAGAAGAATTCCTTTTTCTCACCTAAACTGCAAGGCTAAATCTCAAGCACTTACCATGATTTCTCTGCATGTTTACTTGAGTATATTTAAAGCTAAAAGCATTTTTCGCTCAGATACCTAGTTAGAGCTTCTTCCTGCTGTTATATATATCGGTCGGGCAGTGCCCCAACACCACAATTCTGTTTTTCCAGCAGTGTTGGTGAAGGGTGGCTTCCACACATATTCGGTTTTCTCTCATCCTCACTCTTCTGCTTAGACATCAATGCAGGTTGTGTATTGTGGAAGCCAAGGAAATTTTTTTTCATTTAGGATCAGCCTCAGAGAAAACTGAGACCTGCTTCTGCTTCTTTTCCCTGCTAGATTTCCTCTTGGTGCATTACCAATCCTCAAGAGTGAGTTCCTTTAACCAAGTATTTCAAAAAAATGAGCAGGTTTCCATAGGGCCATTACTTCTTTTATATTCTTGCTTTTTAACACCTCTCTTCCATCTCTTTATCTCCAGGTGTCTTATTTCTATGTCCTTTGGTTTGGGCTGATGGCTAATCAGCATTAGTGTAGAAATTGTTGCTTGATATTACTGATCTATATTCTTTCCATGGATATTTGATTTATCATTGGATTTTAGGGAAGATAGTTTCTTTAAAAAATCTCTGGTAAGTAACTTGTGGAGGACCCTGATTCTGTTGGTCTAGATCTATAATGCTTAATTTCTGAATAAGTGATACTTTCACAGAGCTCAAACTTCCAAAGGTTTGAGTGCCACCACTGTCCTGAAGACTTTCAAAGTTTTCTTTGGGGGCACTCAGAACTGAGTGTGTGTGTGTATGTGTGTGTGTGTGTGTGTGTGTGTGTCCTTCTGGACTTAGTTTAGCCTGAAGTGAGCAAAGGCAAGTACCCCCCATTTTACACAATCAATAGACGACTTTCACAATTTGATACCTTTTAAAAATATATGAACTGTAATGTTGTAGAATTTTACAAGAGGCAGTGACCTTCAGGACTGTCAGCAATGGAGGCAGAACAGTTGGAGGGACAGCAGGTGCTCGTGCTCAGTGGCTGAAGTCACACAACATCCACGGCCACCTCTGGTTAATCTTATAGAGTGGGTGCTGTCTGCAGGCTTTCAGGGCTGTGCCCCCTCCCCACCAAACATATATATTAGGAAAAGTGGTGAGCCTCAGTATGAGAAACAATAAAGAATTAGTAGGGGAAATTGAGTTTATTGTTTTTAAAAGAAAAATTAACATCCAGGTAGTTTAATTTTAGCTCCTAATAGACTGATGTGTTGACATTCACAAGGATGCGTAAACACCTGCAAGATCATGGGGCAGGACCGGAGACTCTGAAGCAGCAATCACCACACACAACTTCCACTGCTGTCCTTGACAGCCTTATAGAATTACTTGATTAAGAAAAGGCCATAGATGTTAAATATCATCATTTTGAGGAACCAGTTCTTTTGAAATCTTATATACTAATGTAACTGAATTGGATAAAGAAATGCTAAATGTGTAATAAAGTATCCAAAGAGGTAATGATTACTGAAAACACCACAAATTGAAGAGGACCACAGCATAATGTGCATATATATTTTAATGATCTGGAAGAATCAGCTCAGCAGTTTATTCGAGACATCTAGAGATGATGTCAAAAGTGGGTGTCCTTGGATAGCTTTTTGTGAATGTTAGAGTGAAGTCAGGGTCAGGTACACAAATTTAGTTTAAAAACAAAAGGTGAACCAGATTTCTTTTCAAAAATCTATTGTGTCTTGTTAGAAATCATCAAATCCAGTGTCAAGGGAAGGAAAAAAAAAAACCTAGTGACCACGTGACTGTTTCAGGAGCTGGTAGTAAATTGACAGTTGACAATTGTGTAAATTAGATATGATCTTGATGTCCAACTGACCCAAAGATTTTTAGTCCATTTGCCAATAATATATCAAGGAATAAATAGTGATATATGTTTTATCAGCTCTGTTATCGCCCCTTCAAGCCTGAATTTTGATTGGGAAACTAAGAACTTCTACTGCAGGGAGGGGGATTTTCAAAAATGGAGTGTCCCCCAACCGAGAAAATTAAGAAAATGTAGCCATACACTGTAGAGACACAGGGAGATCCGTTGAGCCAGATGACACTTGCTTTACTGTCAACTAGTGGAGGTGCAGCTTTTTGAAGACTTGGGTACCACGTTGCTGCCTTTCTCAAGGTATTGCCCACGGCTGTTGAGAAGCGTTGAAGTGAGGCCAAGGAATTAGCCTCCGAATGCCCTTTGCCATGGATGTTGTCTCTATTCGCCACTTTTAAGATTTAGCTTAGACAAGTTGCCGTGTCTTGCCAAGTGAGCTAAATACAGTAAGTACATCTTGAAGCACACGACTCTTTCCTCCTCACTGCAGCAGAGGACCTCTGCATTGGAGCATCCTGAGATGTCATCAACTGTCATTTTTCATGTTCGGAATCAGTAAGGATGCTATGTCCACATGGATGAGGAGGGTAAGATTTCAGTCTCTAAAGTGGCAATGATGGGTTGACCTTTTCACTTAAAGGGTCTCACATCAACAAATGCGTGTCTGTTCTGGACCAAGAAGAAACAAGTGTTTGCAAAAGAATAGCTTGAAAGGTCAGTGGGACATGTCAGGCATCTCCTTCATGTCCTCAAGTTCGGGTATCCAACATGGTTTCCCTATCCTGAGTGATACTGACAATTTGCCGTGCTCTGTGCCACATGTATACCAAAGGCTTTCCTAAATAAAATATCTAGAAATGGTAACATTCTTGATATGTGTTAAACCGGGGGATGTGAAGGATTTAAAATTAGTCCCTAATGTGCATTGATTTTTTTAAAGACATCAATTTTATAGAAACTTTTGAAGAATTAAAGTGACAGAAAATTACAAAGCACCTTTTCCTTCTGGTAAGAAAGGGTTCTGTATTCCTTTATTGATGAATCTAACATAGAATCAGTACAAATATTGTTTGTATTATACTTAGTGTTTACAGAGTGATTCACAGATATTCTCCTATTTCATCTGTGCAATGACCTCTGGAAGATAAGATTTCCTAGTTATGCTTTTTAATGTCTATTTTTAACTCTGTCTAAAAGCAGATTGATTGAGCCCCATTTGCTCAATTTAGAAGGCTGGACTGATATTGTGTCAGAACATTCCAGGAGGCAGAGGAAAGGAAGAGACTGGGGTTCTACACGAAGGAAGCTGCTCCTGAAATGATTTGACCAGCAGTCTTATCCATTTTTCCCAAGGCTGGAAACAAAACATAACCCAAGACAAGGAAAACAGGGAGCCCATGTGACTCCATCCTTGGCACGTAGAGTCACAGCTGTCCTTCTGTGCCTTGGAGAGGAGGATGCTTTGGGTCTCTGTTCTACAAACTCTGTTTTGTTTATCTCCACAGTGTCTTGTTTTACTGGCATATGCTGTAACTTGATTTACATTTCATAGCATTAAAACAAAAATCAAGATCTCTTTATCATTTATTAACTATTTGGTAAAGAGTTTTTGGTGAATATTGAACTTTATTATTAGGTCTTACCATGGCAATGCACAACACCTAGTTCCCCAGATAACAGCAGTGGCTTAAACATGCTAAAATTGTATTTCCCTCTTACATAAAGAAGTCAAGCAATCGGTAGCCCAGGGCTGGTTTGCATGATGGCCCCTGGGTCAGAGAACAAGATGCCTGTTATCTTCAGCCCATCAACCTGATGGCCCAAAGTGGCTGCCTGAGGGTCAACCATCAGGTCCACATTCCAGGCAGCAGAGAGGAGGGAAGAAAGGTGCTTCAGTTCCCTTTTGGGATGGTTCTGTAAAGTCCCAGGTAGCTTTCCTGCTTTTATCTTGCTTTAGACAGAGGGCTGAGAGACAGCTTGCTATGAGGTAAGCTCAACTCAGGACCAGCCTTCTCCCTCGAGGGGAGGAGAGGGAGTGCGCGGGGAGGAACCGATCATCCTGCACATGGTGTAAGACACCACGATGAGCCGCCGGGGGCCTCTTCAGTCCGCCCATTGCTTTGGGCTGCACTGAGCGGTTGGTAACGGTTGAGATTTTCACGTAGAGGTGCGTGTATGCTTGAACAATTGCTCGGTTCATTTAAACTAGTGGCTACCAGAGCACGTTGGAGAACACATTTGTTCTCACCTTCTAGCCAGTGACCCTCCCACCAGGTTGCTGTCCTGCTGTTCATTTCCACGTTATTTTCCAAGACTTCCAGAGGAAATGTAAGCAGCCTGATGCTCAAATGCTTTTCTGTGTGATTCCCCCCTTGTTCTTTGAAGGAACAACAAATTGCCTAGAGAAGAGTGGACAAAATTCCAACCCTCCATTTCTTTAAAGCTCTGAGATTTGGTGTTAGGAAATAGAAGAAAATTCCAGAAACACCGTTAAGAAACATTATTTCTTTCAAATGTGATTTTTAACAGCAAAGGACAGTATAATTTATAGAACAACTTTTAAGACAATTGAATTGGCAGTAAGTTCACATAATGAAACTTCCAACAAGTCTTTATATTTCTCCTGGAAATTCCTTGGCTATTGGTGTAAATTATTAATAATTAATATCAGCTTTCTATTCTTTCTCTTCCTGTAGTTGTAGAGTTAACGTGAAAATAGCTTGTTGTGTCACTGAGAAAGCCTCCTGGTCAGCCTTGTAGTTAAACAGCTTGTGTGCGTTTCGGTGGCAGGTGTGCTAAATAGTAGTTTTCAGGCACTTGGGGGATGCCCATCACACCAGCACTGTGGGAGCCTATTTCTCACCCACGACCAGGTGAGACCCTCCTTTCCTCCACTGCCTCGCCCAGCCCCCCGCATTCTGGTTATTTCTCACCACCCAATTTCATCAGATTCAGCCCTGCACAAGCAGAGCAAGTCTTGGTTTCTCAAAGACCAGGATCTTAGTTCTAGGTTTTCTGTTAAAGGACAGTGTATAAAATCAGGCAAATTTATGTGTCTATTGAGGCCTCGGGATCTCTGCAATTAAAACAAGAAGTTGAGTTACAATACTATTCTTTTCCACTTCTGAATTTCTATAACTCCACACAATAGCTTTTTTATTAATTAGCTAAAAATTTTTCCAGATTATATTTTCCTAAGATTCACAAATATCTGTTACTTTATATTTAAAGATGCTATATTTAAAAAATGGAATAATTATTTACTTTTAAAAAGTAATTTAAGTCAAGAAATGTTTGATACTGAAAGTTTACTATGAGTCCAAGTATGTAAGCTTAATTTTTGTGGTACTGTCGTTAAAACACACAACGTGAGAGTTGTGGGTTAAGTTTTATCTGGGGCAAAATGAGGACCAGAGCCCAGGTGTCAGCATCTCAGAGAGCTCGGAGGAACTGCTCTGAATTTGAGGGGGAGTTCAGCATTATATGAGATTTCATTGAATGCTGACGTGCAGTCAAGTATACGTTAAGTCAGAGGCTGCTGCTATTCGAGGAACTGGTGTCTCTGTTAATGATTTTAGTGCTTTTCTAGATAGGAGGAGATGCAAGAATTTGGGCTCATAAAATTTCCTGAAAATGTCTAACTATCTGAAAGATTTTCTGCCCATTTTCCCAGAGCACAGAGTGCCCCATTCCTGATCTCCACCCTGAACTACTTTCAGAGGGTGTTCAAGGTCAGCAGCTGCAGCGGCTCATGACTTAATCAAATCAGAGGCAGATGACAAGTGCCAATTTTTAGTTGACAATATATATATATTGTAGGAAAAAATGTTACTTTCCAACCCTACCCCTGTTTTACTTTTAGTTAGAGGTCAACTGATAACTGTTAGATGACTTAAGTCAGATGAGTTGTGAAGGAGTCGTCTCTTGAGCCAGCCAGTGCTCTATGTCAGCCTCCTTGATCACATTCAATTTTCTTTCTGTTCAAACAGCATGCATCTGATTTTATGAAGTTTGGAGACTGTCCTGAGCACATGGGGTCTGGAAGTGGCCCTGTTCCTGTGGTCTTTGTTTATTCTGTGAATTATGGTGTGAATCTTTATGTGCCCAAGCTTCATCATAATTTCAAACTTTAAGGATTTAAATATGGGAGATGGATGCCAAGTTCTGGGAATAGATTTTCAGGATAACAGCCAGGATTGGTAAAAAGTAGGGAGAATGGATACAGCCTTTAAAAAAGAAAAGTTATTTTACAATTTCTGGCAGATAAATTAAAGTGCTTGTTGGGATTCTATCAGGAATGTTTAATTGGGAGACCTACCTCCCATTTTCATGAAATAAAATAATTTTATTATTTGTTTAGTGCCTACTGTCTAACAAATAAGTATCCCCTTTGCATATATTTTTATCATTTAATCTCTACAAAGATTCCCTGGAGAACACACGTGTCACAGGTGAGGGAACCATGATCATCCAGGGTAAGTGGCTGGAAGGCAGATGGGTTGGAGGGCTTACCCTCCTTCAGGCTGAGACAGAGACACCAAGGTTTATTGACAAGCGTGTAGATGAAGTGGTTTATTTAATACTTTGCTTCCTTGATGAATTGGATCTCTTGAAATTGTTTATGTCTGTCTTATCTTCCCCTCTCTCCTCTGCCTCAGGACTTCTCCTCGTAAGTAGTATGAATTCAGCCTGAGCTGATTCAGGAAAATCAGAAAATAAAAAATTAGCCCACACAAATGACTTCTTAGTCCTTGTAATTCAGTACTTCCTAAAATTCTCAGAAACGCAAGGAAGGTGTGTTACCTCGGGGACTGAGTGCATTTGAAGAGTGAGAAATGTTAAGTGTGATCTGGTAAAGGCGCAGGCTCTATAGACAAAGATCCGGGTTTGGATCCTGGTTCCATCAAGTACTGGAAACATGACCACCTACAGCCTCAGTTTCTTCATGTGTTAAATGGGCTGATGGAGCTCACCTCCAAGTGGTCAGGTCAAAATGAGATGGTACGAGTGACTCTCAGGCAGAATGCTTGGCAAAGTGCTAGTTGCTCTTGCTGGTTTATAATGTCCTCTTAGGTAATTCCGTTGTCCATTGGCTTGAGAATACCTCCTCATTTGATTTAAGAAAAATAGCATGCCTTAAGAATTTTAAAAATAAGGAATGAAGATTTACTGATTAATGCTGGGTGTATTTTTATAGGTCATTTATTTAAAAAAAATTAGGAGTTCTCTAAAGAGAATTTATTCAGTGTGCCTAGAATATGATTCAGTTAAAAATGGTTTTCCTTTAAATACTTTTCAGAAATTTTCTGTGATATTTTTCTTGAAAAGTACTTGAAGATTTCTGAGGAGGTTTTACATTTAGAAAAGTTTATTCTTGTAACAATTGACACATTAAATAAATGATTCATATCCCTGGACAGCATAAAGCCCTGGCTTTTTTTTTTAATATATATAATTTTGGTGGTTAGTTCTATGACATTTTATTGGGTAGAACTATCTCCCATTTCCATTTTACTGGCAGAGAAGATGAGTCATACGATACTCACTATACAAGAGAAGCAGAGGCTGATTAATTTGGGCAGAAGTGTAAAAGGGTGTGGAGAAAAAAATCGTTGACTCGCAAACTGGACGCATTCTGTGGTGCTGTGCAGCTGAAACGGATTTGATTTTGCTTCTGGGTTGTCCTAGGTTTTGGCACATGTGCCTGGAAATGTCTCTCGGGCAAAGATGCTTATTTAAGAAGGTTGTCATTGTAAATGTTCTTAAGAGTATTAAACAAATTCCACAGCAAATAAATGAACATGTTTGGAAGGTTTTCCACCCTAATGTAATTTCCAGAAAACAGACATGATTCACTTGCTAAACCAAACACACAGGTACAATAATGAGCCTGGCTCACATGACTGGACAGCACGGAGGGAGCCTCAACTATTGGCCTGGGTTATGCTGCAGTAACTGCACCTGAAATTTTAATTAGAATTTATTTACAGCGAGTGCTGCTTCCGCGTTTTTCTCCCCAAAGTAAGGAAGCGCCCTCAATGCCTGGCCACTAGTCTGCAGAGCCCCGCGGCTCACACACTCCCCTGCTCATCAGGAGGCTGATGGAGCTAGTTTGCTTAGACACACTTAGCTACACTCGCAGCGGGGATCATCAGTCTCTTCTGTGTGTTGATCTCCACTTGCAGGGGAGAAAATCGACTTTTGCTGCCGACAAACGCTAATTGACTACCAGTTGTTTCAGAGGGACTGTGATGTTGAAAACTGGTGTCCCATTCATTTTTATATGTTGGATGCTGACAAATTTCACGGCAACACCTTCACGGTAAGTACACCCACCAGGGAGGGTGTCGGAGCTTGAATCTGTGTGTTTTAGTATTCAGATCCTGGCACTGGTCAGTTTACAGTGTTCTCGCTGGGTTTGGGAGACTGTTTCTGGAGCGATTTCTTTGGCTTCCAATAAATTTGCAAAGCCGTCTCCTTCAGTCGATTTCTGATGAGTTGAGTTGGGAGGGGCATGTGAAATTGGGGCGGGTAGAGAGGTGCAATGAAAACTAGCCACCATCTGGTTACCTTTCATTTTTTGTGGGCCAAAAATGCTTGTCTTCTTTTCTTTTCTCCTCCATTCATCCCTTCAGGTCAGGGAGTCGTCTTCAAGAATTTCTTCCTAAAATGTAAAGTAATGATGAAGGCAGTGTGTTTCTGTGGTTGATTTCATTTGATTTGCTTTCATTGTTAAAGATTTTCTGGTGAGGTTCTTATGAGCTCTTAAAAGCTGGAAGAGCAGCAATACCAAGGAGAGAAAGTCAGAGAAATGAGTCAGCGGCCCCTGTGAGGTCTGGGGGACGAGGGCAGGAGGTGGGGCGGAGGCAGCAACGTGGCCTCACCTGCAGCCCTGAGGGCAACGTGCGCATGTAAAGCCAGCGTCTCTTGTCAACATGTGTTCTAACAGGACTCCCACTAAAGGAATGCGAGGAGATTTGGGGAGGCCTTAACTTTTACCCTCTTGCCAAACATCTTTAATGTTGACTGTATTTATTCAAGATGACACAGAGATCACCTGCAGAGTGTGAGGAAGCGGTGCTTGCTTCCTGTCTTGCCCGCCCCAGGCTCACTCATCAGACACCTGATTCTTGCAGGCACTGCAGTGCCCGTGGGGGGAGCTCTGCTCCTCGGGGAGCTGGGCACGGCAGTGCACACATTGAAGCCGGCCGCACCATCGCTGATCCCACTCCAAATGGTGAGATGAGCCCTTTGTGTAAGTAGTAGAGGTGGGATCCAGAGTCTTCCTGTGTTTGAGTTTTGCAGTAAAGCCAACTTGGAGGAAAGAAAGAAAATGCCTACTGTTCCATGACTGTGTCCTAAGGGTTTAAAGCTCACTGTGGAGCACACGTGAGATCTCATTCAGTAAATACTCTGGGGTCTTGATTCTGACTTGTCTTGAATTTGGCATTCTCATGTTATTTCTCTTAAAATATGTCTAAGCAATCATTTTTGTTTGATGGTTATGTGTGCATAAGGGTCCTGAAGAAACTGTTGTGGATGGAAGTGTGGGTACTAGAAGGGCTGGTGGCCCTGGGGGCTGCCCGAGCTCCACACCATTTGTTACCAGCAGTCTTTCAGATTGCATCTTATTCCAGAGCTCATCAGGGCTCCCATCTCTCACTACGTGTCTTGAGAGAATATTGGTTCAGAGGGGAGGGGACGGGGTGCTTCCAAGTTTGGGTTCTGGGGTTCCCTGTCTAAAGGTGGCACTGGAACAAATCATTTATTCATGGAGTAATGAAGCCCCCCAGTCTCGTGGCTAATTGGGACTCCCTGTCCTTCTTCATTTTAGGAGCTGGAGGGCTTGGGTTAGGCCCCCAAACCTGTTTTTTGGTGAGCTTTCAGTCCTATAACTCCACCTGGGTTGTCCAGTTTCAGTCACATGACTTTGATTTTTGCAGGTAGGTGTGAATCCTGGATAGTGCCTGGGACTTCCTGGTTTCCCCTACAGTAGGGACACTGAAGAAAGTTCACCCCATAAGGTGTGTTTGGGGGCCTCGAGGACAAGTAGGGACCCACAGACAGATGTCTGGATGGGTGGCGATCAGGCCCAAGTCTTGGAAGAACAGAGATTCCATTACTGTTTTAACAGTGAAATTGAAGGAGTAATTCTGGAAGGTCTGATGCAACTGAGATTAAAATTATTATATGGTTTTTATTGTTAGCAGGAGTGGTTTTTAATCCTTAGACCCAGTCCCCCCTATTGACAATAAATATTTTGAAACCTTTCTTTTCTGGTGCCCGGAAGTGAACGTCATAGAAAATGTAACCTAACTATAAATATGATAAACAAATAGACAGGTAGATGGAAAGATGTTTTGCCTAAATTCTTATATTATGGGGTATTTTATATTCTATACTAATTAGTGACCACTCAGGACAAAAGGCACATACAAAGGGAGTCACTTCTAATAAACTATTTTTCCAACCCTTACCTAACTGGGAAACAAGTGGCTTCAGAATGTTAGAGCACCTCCCAAGTCCCTGGGGAAATCTCCTTGTCAGAGTTACACTTGCTTATGGTGTCCTGTGCCAAGTGCAAGCAGATGCGGTTCGGAAGCTGCCCGGAGGCTGACTCCGGGGATTCCTTCTCCGTCGCAGCTGTGAGGGAGCCTTGTCTTTCCTGACCACAACCAAAGAGGCGATTTTGAATCTCTTAAAACTGCCATACCAGTGTATATCACAACCCTCACAAGATACGTTGAATAAAGTAGAAAACTTTAAGTGTCTCCTTTAGGATAGAAATAGGGTATAAAAGAAATAAATTAAAAAATTCTAGTGCCCGAATAAGTGCTACATTACACTGGCTGCATTATAAGGTTAGAAAACTTCATTACCGCTTTACATACCACATCTTGTATTTAGATTTTATTAATCTTTTTTTCCCTAAAGAAAAAACAATCATTTGATGAGTTCTTGTGTCAGAGGTGATGAGCAGAGAGCAAGTGTAAAACCGGGAATCGTGGTGCTGGTTAGTCTAAGACCATCTCCGTCACTGCGCAGATCATCTTTACTCATTTTACTGCACTTTTTGGAATCACCTTCTCACTTGGAAAAACTCCCGTGTCAGTTGGATTTGCTAGTAAAACAATTATTTTTCTTACCTAGAACATCAGTGATGTTTTCAAGATGATAAAAAAAATTTGCCCATGGCATTTAAACAGTTGCTTGTTCTCGTAACTCATGGCTCACGGTCTCGTATTTGTCACAATTGGAACTGTGTTTTCTTTGTGCAAATTCTCATTGCTTTGGTGACGCAGGGACACTTGTCCTTACTGGATGGAGTATGATAGTAGTTTTTTGCATTCTCTCCCTAAATCTGGAGTCCTGTGTTATGTTTCCTGTTAACTTAAAAAATAGGAATATTGTTATTTACCTAAATATCTAACCTCATACCAGTGGTGCATATCAAATTGGTCCAAATAAGAATTCCAATATTAAATGAAACAGTAATTTCACAACCCACTTTTCCAAAAATTTAGATTGATGGTTCAATTATACCAGGGACATTAGCTGTTTTAATTGAATCAATCATTGCTTTCTTCAATAAAATTTTCCATTCCATCTGCTCTTTTGGTTTATTGTTCTTCAGTGTTTCATTTGCTTTCTTTCCCAAAAATATATGATTTTGGCTTTTGTCATTGAAAACCCTTACTGGTTTTGCTACCTCATGCTGGAGAGGAAAGCTTGTGACTGTTTTATAGTCACTGGTTTCATGGTTTTATGAGTGCTTAATGCCACGTTGCAGGGGTGTGGAGACCTTATGAATTGTGTACATAAAAGGCTTAGTCTACACTGAGTGCAGGGTTAGTGTTCACAGCCCATGTCATCAGTATCATAATTAATCCATTACAATCATCCTCTATTAATCAGTGTTTTCCTTCTAACGTCTCCAGGAGAGGAAATGTAGTAGTCTAAATGCAAATCTTTGCCAAACTTTCAGTCAATTCAAAACCTTTAAAGCTTTGCTGTCAATAGGACTGTGTGCCTTCTATCCCTAATTCTGCTCCTCCTGACCCAGGACGCGGTCTCCACAGCTGATGATCCATGAGACACTGGATTCTTGGTCCCATGGCTCTGTGTGTTCTGGGACTTCTGGGGACTTCAGCACTGTTTTAGGGGCTTTGGGTCCCACCTCTTCATAGCATTGCTGAGATGAGATCTGTGGGTTCACCCTCATTCTTGACTGTATGGTGCATTTTTTCTAGAACCAACACACGCCACCATGGCAGCACTACTTTGAACACGTGCTGGGGCAGCGTGTGCTTGTCAGTTCTTGGGTTTAAATTTTCTGTTCTAATTTCTATAATGGGGTATATTGACAGATACACTCCATGTAAACAGAAGCTCTGTGGGGTTTTCAGCAACTTCTAAGAACATAAATATTCCTGAAACAGCTAATCTTCCTCCCAACAAGTGAGGAGCAAGCCGGCAAGTCCTGGGGGCCTGTGGCGGCCAAGCTGTGCAGCCCAGGCTGCTCACCGAGGAACAAGGAGAAAATCTTAAAAACCTACTTCCATGCTGTCTTTCACAGAATCTCAGAAATGAACGTTTTAATATCTAAAGAGGGGTGTTTTTTTAAAATAAATTTTTTATTTTTTTCCTTTTTCAGTTTTATCAGGTAGAATTTTTACACTTCAACTTCACATACACATATTGCATGTAAATACATGTATAGAGCATACTGCATTTTTTAGTTTACATATATGTACTAATTATTGTTTCATAAGAACAGATTAGAGCTTTAGATTTTTAAAATTAGTTACCAGAGGAATAAGGACATCTACAATAGAATAAACAGAATATGGTAATCCAATCATAAAGGACGGTCAGATGTGCTTGCATATATTCAAGAAATCAAAACAATATTTAGTTCATTTGTGGTCTTATTATTATTGCTATTAATTTTAGATTCCCCATAAATGAAGTCATATGGCATTTTTCTTTCTCTTTCCACCCCACTTCACTTAGAATGACAGTCTTCAGGTCCATCCATGTTGCTGCAAATGGCATCTTTTATGGCTGAGTAGTATTCCATTGTATATATGTATCACCTCGTCTTTATCCAGTCATGTGCTGATGGACATTTGTGTTGTTTACATGTTCCTTGTTCTATGTCCCTTCTGGCAACAATTACGGATTTTAAATATTTTCCACCTTAAAATCCTTCCTGAAGGAGATGTGGTAACTGGAATCAAAAACAGTTACAGCACAGGGTTGTTTGTGATGGCCTTGGGGGCTTGGTAGAAAGGTTGGCAGAAAGGATTTCAGATTCTGATCAAATGAGTCCTCCTCTTGTAGCCCTGCTGACCGCCTCTCTCACGGCCTGCCCTACAAGTCTGACCAGTCCCTTTGGTTAATCCTACTGTATTGTGCACAAATTTTGTCCAATTGGTGTCATCCAGTAGGGACCTTAAGTGAGGCACCCAAGCTCCTGTGTTGGTTTCTTCCATCAGCCCTTACTTCCTTGGGAGCCAGGACTGTCTCATTGCCCCAAGGATCCCTAATGCCTAGTAAGATGCATGATAAAGCTGGTACTTAATGAGCACATAAGTCAAATGGAAAAACCTGATCAAAAAAAGGCCCTCATTTTTCAGACATGCCTACTTGAGCACATAGGGTAAAATGACATGTCTTCTTGGATTTGCTGTCAAATACTTCAACAAAGGACAAATAAAAGAACAAAGGTCTGAATAAAGAAATATGGAAAAGTTTGTGAATTCCTTAATCTGGGTGATTGGCTTATTGTACTATACTTACTCATGTATACTTAAGTTAGTTTATAATTTTACTGTCATTAGCTGAATAGCAAGTATTAATGCGTATTAATTGAAATCCTTAGAACTGAACAAACTTACCCCACACAAAATCTTTAATATCCTAGTAGTTTGTCTTTCAGAAATCTTTTCCCACAAAGACAGGAAAAAAGGGAAAGGCAGATCCGTGCAGTATTTCCACGTTGTCAAAAGACCAAAGGCCGATACAAAAGAAGAGATTGTAAAAAAGATAAAGAGGCTGAAATCAATGTCCGGGAAACCTAGCTAACAATCCTAAATGGCCCAACTTAACTAACCTCAGCACTGCTGCATCAAGAATGGGGCAAATAGCACCTAGTGGATTTTTTTTTAATAAATAAATAATAATCCAGTTCCTACCACAGGCAATTATGATAAGACTGAGTATAATTTCTAACACCAACTAGTGTACAAATCATAATTTCTACTTGATTCAAACTGCTTCTTCTATAAAATTTGAATCTTTTTATTCTTAAGACAGATTTGTGGCCTATGACCTAGTGATAAAATTTTCAGCTGGCTTGTATTAAAAAAGGTTCACCATAGTGAGAGTTTATTACATCAAGTATTCCTTTTTGGGAAACCCATGTGCCTTGTCACTCTCTTTCATAAGATTTCCTGTGGAAAATTCAATCCTTCATTCAGGAAAAGGCTGAGCAATACATCTCATGGGAAAACCTTCATAAACTGCAACACAAGAAAATGAAAAAGACAGTGAGCAGCCCGTGAAGCCGGCAGACACACAGCGCACGGCTGTGTTCCCGCCTCGAATTTCTTTAACCAGCAGGGAAAATGTGCATTTCAAGAAATAGACATAAACAATTTTCAGGACCTGAGCACACAATTTCCCTTTCAGGGTTTAGTGGGCTTCCATTTAATTCTATGAGAAATGTTTAAAACAACAGAACAACAGCTGAGATAGGGTTTAAAGTAACTTTTATGTCTTAGTGAAAATAAAGCCAACTGATAGTTATCATTTTTACTTTATTTGATCTCACTCTCTTACTTTACCTCCCCAACCTCCTCCACAAAATGATTGTGAACATCCCCTCCTGTGTCAGAAGGCTAAGTAGAAAGTACCAATCAAATGGAGGTGGGCTTTGTTGTTTTCTTTTTCAAAACAAACAAGTTTCATTCATGTGATTTAATAATTTACATCAGAAACAAAGTCTACTCAATAAATGGCAGCCAACACATGTCATCATAGTTGCTCATCAGGTTTGGCCCCACGTTACACACTTTTACATGGACATGTGCCATGTGCTGTCATGGGAAATGGTGAGTGGGGACAGGGCCTCTGCTCTCACAGGGCACACAGCCTGGTGGGGGAGGCGGTGTTCAATCATTGCCCTTTTTTTTAATATACTTACAAATTATGGGAAATGCTACTTAAAAAGAACAAAATGAGTCAATGAAAGTGAAAAATACAAGGACAGTATTTAGGCTGAGGGAAGACAGGGAACCTCTTTGAAGAGCTGACACTCCACTGAGACCCAAAGGACAACTCCGGTGCTGCAGGTGAAGGGCAGGGACACACTGATAAGGGGCTGATATCCAGAATATACCAAAATCTCTTTAAACTCAACAAGAAGGATGAACAACCTGATTAAAAAATGAGCAAAATTCCTGACACAGACCTCATCAAAGAAGAAATCTACATGCCAAAGAAGTCTATGGAAAGATGCTCCACAGCATCTGCCATCAAGGGGATGCAGACTGAAACAGCGAGGTACCACTGCACACCTGTCAGAACTGCCAAAACGCAGAACACTGAGAGCACCGAATGCTGGTGAGGATGTGGAGCATAAGGAATTCTCATGCATTGCTGGTGGGAATGTAAAATGGCCCAGATACTTTGGAAGACGGTCTGGCAATTTTTTACAAAACTAAACGTACTCCTAACACATGATCCGGCAACTGAGCTCCTTGGTGTTTACTCGATGAAATGGAAACTTATGTCCACACACAAAACTGCATACAGATGTTAATAGCAGCTTTATTCATAATCACCAGAACTCAGAAGCAACTAAGCTGTTCTTCAGTAGGTGAATGGATTAACTGTGGTCCAGACAGAAAATGGACTATTATTTGGTGCTAAAATGAAATGAGTTATCAAGGCATGGAAAGACATGGAGGAACCTTAAATGCATATTACTAAGTGAAAGAAGCCAATCTGGGAAGGTTCTGCAACTGTCTGATTCCAACTGTATGGTGTTCTGGGAAAGGGAAAACCACAGAGACTAAAAGATCAGTGGCTGTCAGAGGCTAGAGGGGAAGGAGCAATGAATGAGGTGCAGCACGGAGCATTTTAAGGTCACTAAGACAGACTACTCTGTATGATGCTGTGACGGTGGATACATGTAATTGCACATCTGTCCAAACCCACAGAGTGCACACCACCAAGTGTAAATCCTAGTGTCAAGTCTGGGCTCTGGGTGATGATGACGTGTCAGTGCAGGTTCACCCATTGTCGCAAATGCATGCTCTGGTGCAGGCGTCAATAGTGAGGAGGCTGTGGGGACAAACTGCAGTTCATACACTGAATCCAGCCCCAGACACCGCTGTTAATAAAGCTCTGTGGGTGTGTGGAATGTCCTGATGCTCTGGCGTCTGAACAGCAGAGCTGAGCAGCTGCACCAGAGATCGGGATGTTTGCAGACCCTGAAATATTTACTCCCAACCCCTTGACAGAAAAAGTCTGCTGAGCCCTATTCTAAACGAATCACAATTCACCCTGATGAGACAGGACAGCAGGGCCCAAACCAGGCATGGTTAATTGGACTGAAGCAATGTTTTAGTTCCAACACCTTTGCTGAAGTCCTGCAGGTCCAGCGACAGACTGTAGCCAGGAAGCATCTGCAGAAGGAGTCGGTAGCAGGCCTTCCCACCAGGCTCCGTAATGCCAGGGGCCGCGCGCTGCACGGGGGCCACCCGCTTGAAGAAGGCGGACTTGCGGTGGAAGCCGATCAACTCATAGAGCTCGGAGAGGGTGCTGCACTGCTGAATTCTCTTCTAGGAATGCTGAAGCACAGGGAGAAAAGCAACAAGCATCTGAACGAAACATGCAATGGAAAAAAGACCCGCAAAAAATTTTCCCTTAAAACAGAGACCGAACGACACAGGAAGGAAGAGGAAGGCTGACTTCATGCACTGATGGGACCGGATGCAGAAATGCAGGGAAGCAGCGCTGTGCGGATGCTCCAGACCCCCTCTGGGCCCCACCTTTCCGCGTTCCGCCTCTCCTTTTACTAGAAAGGTCCGTATTCCCTGAAACAGAGGAATCTGCTACCTAAACATGGGACACAGTGAAGGGAAAGAGGAAAAGGACGGGAAAGTAAAGGAACAACATTTCATCTACACCCTAGGGTTTGGGCAGGACTTTCACCAAACACACAACCTCTCAAAGCACAGAGCACACAGTGAGAGGCTGACAGAGTGACTGCGACTTCTGCTCCTTAAACACCAGCTACCTGCCAGCACACGCTGTGCCCGTTACTGAATCATTACAATCATTTCAGAAACTATTACTACCCCAGCTCACAGGCAAGGAAATCTGAATCTCGGGGAGGATTTATTATCATCCTGGACAAATTCCCATGGCCCAGAAGTGTCAGAGCCTCCGGCAGACCCTGGACTAAAATGCTCCTCATCACCACGGGCCCTGAGCCTCAGGCTGAGGCCACGTTAGGTCTGCACCGGCCCAGAGCACGAGTCTGTGGGACAGGGAGTGGTCCCATTTGAAGTGCCAGGCCAAGGCCCTCAGGAACATATGTAATGAAACCAAATACCCAAACTCATTTCCAACGCACTTCCCTGACCGTTAGGACTTCTCAGCACATCTGGCTTGTCACCTGTGCACAGGCTGTGCAAGGGGCCCAGACAGTGACGTGACGTCCCCATGGAAGTGGCTCAGAGACCGCTTCATCACAGGACAGACTCTCCCGGCTTCCAACGTTAACTCTCCATTCCATTTCCAACTGGAAAGTAAGTTTAGACTTGTTTTCCTCTCCAGAAACAAAGACAGTGGTAACATCAGCGGGAAACTCAAGACTGAGGAAGAGTCTCCTGGACATTTGGAAGGATAGGCTGGGGAGGGAACAGAGATAGGGATCAGAAAGACCCGTGTTCCAGTCCAAAGTCTGCACATCACTCGCTTTGACAGTTTCCTTATTAATACAGGTGATAAAATCTAATTATGATTGTTTTGAAAACTAAAAGAAATAACGTATGCCACTAGCATAGGTGTAAAATCCTCCATGAGTGTTCCAGAAATGGACGTGACCATGGTTAGATACTGTCTGCCAAGTCTTGTGTGCTAAGCTCACATCAGCCAGCCAGAGATGTGCCAGAGAATGCCTCAACAGCCAGCAGCCTTCTCCAACTTGGAAACTCACAGTGTCCGAAGAACAGGCAGTGGTGGATGCTTTGGGACACTGTGGAGGTAGCACTCCAGTGATGACTTTAAAAAGCTGGGGAGAATTTAGGGGACCATACAGTTCAAATACAGTAAACTCATTCCATGTCTACAAATATTCATCTGTAGCCATGATGATTCAGAGAGGAAATACATATTCAAACGTACATCATTTTCCCACATAAGTGCATCAAAACAATTTGGAAAGAATGTAACTTTCTTCTCTAGATCACACAGTGGGGATTACAAGGTTTGTATTGACAGCACTACGTGTAAATCATCTGCAAACGTAACTGGGTCCATTATCAGTCATCATCATTTGAAGGGAAGGATGGAAAAGAACAAAGCCAAGCTAATACTCTCCGGTAATTTGTTGGGTTACGATGTCACAGAGGAGACGGACAGCTCAACAAGGAACCACTCTGCCGTGATCACGGAGCCGGGGAACGGGATGGGCGGCAAGATGTATGGCGCAGCCGTAGCTGTGCCCGCCCTTCTAGGCAGGTACCCAGTCACTTTGACAAGGTGTCAAAAGTGTATGCCCAAGTCCTCATCACCTGTCATGCATTAAAGAGAAATGGAAACATATTAAAGGCCAATAACCTCGGTGGGTACACCGTCCAAAGAGCAACGTCACAGTTTGACAACTGGCCATCCCGGTTCCCTGGGCTTCATTCTTGGAGAACCTTAAAAACCACTCCTCTGTGCTCAAGAAGTGCTGCCTACTTGTCCTATATTTGGCTCAGGGATACAGCACGGTCACGTGGACTTTAATGTCTGCACAGATTTGACTGTCTTTCTCCAGGTTCACTTATCCATTCTGAAGAGGCCTGAGTTAAGTCCAAGCTCCATAAGATCAATTCCCTCCAGTGACAACTCAACGAGCCTGCAATTACAAACCAACTGAACAGGACTGTCCTCAGCTAAAAATGTCACCCGCCCTTCACTGCTTTCTTAATCTCCTGTCCTGGCTAATTGCAACAGTCTAACACCACCCTCCACCAAGTTCCCCAACTATGTCAAATAGAAAGTAAGGTCCATAAAAGAGGTGACAACTCCATAGTCACCTCTGAATTCCTAGCATATATTAATGTCAATAAATAGAACTATGATTATGGCTTCTTTCCTTTAAAACCTTTCTGGTTATTTAAATGAGACCATGGAAGGGTGGTGTTTGGGACCAGTATCTTGATCCAGAAGACTCTGGAGACCTTTTTCGGAATGGCTGCCCACTGATTCATTCAAAACACAACTTCTCTTTCCGGGAGGAGCTGTGATTTTCTGCCAGGAGTTTGTTGTCAGTCTCATGCCAGAACAGATTTAAACTAAATACTTACATTGGGTATGTTATTTTCCCCGCTTCCAAAAAAATTGACTTTCCTTACTTCCTTGCCTTGAAGAATGCTTTTTTAATTTTCTTTCTAATTCACCCTTTTATAAAGCAGGATTCTCAGGATGTGCTTGGCCTTACATAAGAACAGCCATCCAACTCCCAGTGTGAGAGGCCTGGGGCTCACCACCTGCCCTCCTGTCAAGGCAACTGAAACTCAGTTCAGGAGCCAACTGCCCCCAGGGTTTCTAAGGCTCGTGTATCTCCCAGAATCCCTGCTTTCTGGTTGACTTGGCTTCTGAGGATTTCCCCTCACTTTCTTGACAATTAGCTGTGCAGCTTGAAAGATGAGGAAGGAAGGTCTTATTTCTTAATCAGCATTTTAAGGAACTTATGTAATGAAGGTTTTCAAGAGTTTCTAGAACCCTCCATTGCCGAGACAGAAAACACACTAGATATATTCTAAATCTAGCTATCATGTGCATTTTTTATTTGCTTTTGTTTTCTTAACTGCTAACAGACATTTTTGAATTAAAAAATAAAATAAGGCCCCAAATAGGATAGAACATTGAAGAGGAAACATAATTAAAGGGGAAAGACAGAAAAATGATAAGTACTCTACAAAGTTAATAGAAAAAATACACTATGGATCAGATCAGCAGTTCTCAGTAACAGCTAATTGAAACCTGACCATGAGGTAAAATGTCTCTCCTGTCAGGAGACGGCCAACAGAAAACAGAATTAAATCAACAAACTAAAATTCTTAGTCTGGCGAAGTAGAGAAGTCTACCAGCTAAATGTGTTTTCTTCTGGAAAAGAGGGAGACTCACAAGATCTTTTCTGTGGAGCCTGAGCCCAAGTGAGGATGGTGAATTGAGCTCTGTAAGTACCCAATTAGCAAAGTGAGTGGTGAATAAAGAGACGTGAGCTTTGATGACAGAGATGATACTACTATTCACTTGTCCTGTAAGTATGTCTTCACCTTCAATGATCAATACCTTGGCGTCCTCAGGGATTGAGATTATAGGAAAATGCACAGCCCGGGCCTAGACCTCCTCTGTGATTGTGGCACTGCACTTAGATGTTTCAAGGGCACCACCAACTCCACCCTCTGCCTCTCCCAACTCAGTCCCATCACTCACCGATGTGACTGTACCCCTCCTTCAGGGCCCAATTTCCTCAGTCAACGAGTCACACCACCCACACCTCACCTACAAAGTTCTCACTGGCACTCCCTCAGCACTGACTGTGTGCTGGGGACCACGCTGCACATTGTGCACACGTTATCTCACTGGATCTCCACAGAAGTCCTGGGAAGTCGGTATATCACTGCTTCAAGTAATAAGATAAATTGTTTCACTTCCTTGAGTGCGTCATCCAAAGTGACACGGCTACTGAGCCACAAACCTGGGACTGAAAACCATTTGAAAATTGAACACTGCTACACCTCATAGCCACCCTACTCTGACTTATCACATCACCTCCTGCCGAGCCTTCTAAATTTTTCTAAGCATTCTACAAGACAAAAGTGATCTACGAGATCACCCCTCTCCCCTACTTAAATTCTGACAATGACGTTCCACTTCCCTTAGGAGAAAGCCCCACCGGGCCTGAGCACAGCCCAACGGCCCGGCATCCGCGTTCCCTGCCCGGCCGCGCCGCCTCACCCACCACGCAGTGCTACACGTGCCGTGTCCAGGACAGGGATGCTTACTCCGTACAACCCGGGGCTCGTCTTACTCAAACAATGATCAACCTCTTCAGTGCTGACTCTCAGAAAAATGTTTTCTCTGGATGAATCAGTATCTTTTTCCTTACAACTTCCCATCATTGATGATGAGCTCCCCCCAAAAGAGAGAAAACCTAATACTCAGACTCCTTATCTGTAAAGTGTGAATAACAAGGAAATATGAGAGGTTTTAAGCGGAATAATATTCATGTGAGGCTGAGGGACAATTCCCAACATACAGTGAGCACTCAATATGTGCTTACTTAATATTAATAAAATAGATTCCATTCCAGCAACCTTAAATCAATGCTTTATGGCTTTGTCCAAAAGACTACCGACAAACTATTGGACGAACCCTTTGAGCAGATCCACCCAAGCGTACTGGGATAGGTAAGACTTGACTCCAGTTACAGCTGCAGCCAACCAGCACTACGGGGCGGGGGCAGTTTGCTCAAACCCTTACATGTTGTTTGAGCATTTAGTTGTAGTTATTGAATAAAGACAGGTATTATATAGTCAAAGCTCCTGAAACATAAATCTTCAAAGATTGATGCAAATTAGTTTCAAGTACAATACTCTCACTAGAAATTATTTGAAAATTATAGTCTTAGCTCCTCCACATATCGAAAGGGCATTTTCTTAATGTATCTGACTATATACACTGAAAGGATTGTTTAAAAGAAATTAAGATGAAGCCATAATGAATAAGCTTTCAGTATAATCTGCACAAAGCCCCACGCAAGGGTCTCACTTCTCACTTCCACATAAGCGTTCAGGTAGCTTAACCTGGGTCTTGGTTTCTTATGACACGGTGGTGGGAAGAATTGTGGATAGATTTATGTAGCAAATATAAATCTAGGGTATTTGCTGTGTAGGAATCCTAGAAATAAATAAATTGATATATAGTCCCACCCTTAGGAAGCTCAGCCTTTCCAATTACAACAGCATTAAAAATAAAATGAGAGATACATTTAAGAAAATTTTACAAGATTTGCACATTGAACATTTTGAAGTATCACCAAAAAAAAATTAAAACATCTACATATATGGAAGGCATCCCATGTTCATGGAATGGTAGACAATATTGTTAAAAATGTTAAGACTCCCAAAAGTGATCTACAAATTTAATGGAATCCCTATCAAAATTCCAGCTGACTTCTTTGCAAAAATTGAAGAACTGATGCCAAAATTCATATGGAAGTGCAAGGGACCCAGGTCAGCCAAAACAATCTTGAAAAAGAAGAGCAAAGTTGGAGGACTCACTCAATGGTTACTACAAATCTATAGTACTCAAGTCATTATGGTACTGGCATAAGTTTGGATGCATAAATCTATGAGAAACAATAAAAAATCCAGGGGGGAAACTTATATTTACAGTCATTTTTCCAGAAATGTGCCAACAAAACTCCATTGAAAGAATAGTCTATTCAACAAATGGTGCAGAGACACCTGGCAAAAGAATGAATCTGGAATCTGGACCCCCGTATTTTATATAACAAATAAAATATTAATTCAAAATGGATCACAGACGGAAATGTAAAAACTAAATGTATAAACATTCTAAAAGAAGACATAGTTTAAATCTTTGTGGTTCAAGGATATGCTATGGCTTCCTAGATACAATACCAAGAGCACAAGTGAAAAAAAAGAAAGATAAAATGGACTTCATCAAAATTAAAACCATTTGTTACAAAGGACATCATCAAGAAAGTTAAATGAAGGGGAAGGGTGTAGCTCAAGTGATAGAGTGCGTGCTTAGCAAGAAAAATAAAATGAATAAATCTAATTACCTCCCCTAGAAAGAAATTGTTTTAATGTTTAAAAAAACTAAAGTGAAACGACAATCTGCAGAATAGGAGAAAAATTTTGCAAAGCATATATCTAATAAGAGACTAGTATCCAGGATATAAAACAAATGCTTACAACTGATCAATACAAAGAAAATCGACCCAATTTTTAAATATGCCAAGTATTTAAATAGATACACAATTGGCCAATAAGCATATGAAAAGATGCTCAGCATCACTAGCGAAATCAACATCAAAATGATATCTGATTTTACACTCACTAGGATGGTTATAATCAAAACATGGACAATAACAAGTGTCGGTCAGGAGGCAGAGAAATGGGAACCCTCAATACGCAGCCATTGGAAAGGGGCAATGGTGCAGCTTCTTTGGAAAAGCCTGGTGTTTCCTCAAAAGGTTAGAATTATATGGCACAGCAATTCCACTCCTACATATAGAGTCATCCCTCAGTATCCTCGGGGGGTTTGTTTCAGGAACCCCCAACCCTGGATACCATAATCCAAGGATGTTCGAGTCCCTTTACAATCAGCCATCTGGATCCATGAAGTGGAAACTACAGAAATGGCGGGCCAACTGTACAGCCAACAGAATGAAAATATATTCTCACAAAAACTTGCACATCAATATTCATGGCAGTATCATTCAGAGTAGCCAAAGGTTACAAACAATATCCATCCATCAATGAACGGATAAACAAAATTACCAAGAATAGTCCCACAAACTTTTGGTCATTAAATCTTTGACAAAGGAGGTGAGAACATACAATGGAGTAGACAGCCTCTTCAGAAAATGGTGTAGGGAAAAGTGGACAGCTGAATGTAAATCAATGAAGTTAGGCCACTCCCTCACAGCATACACAAAAATAAATTAAAATGGCTTAAAGACTTAAACATGTAGACAAGACACTATAAACCTCTTAGAAGAAAACATAGGCAAAACATCTGACATACATCTCAACAATGTTTTCCTAGAGCAGTCTACTCAAGCAATAGAAATTCAAGCAAAATAATACAAGTAGGATCTAATTAAACTTACAAGCTTTTGCACAGAAAAGGAAACAAAAAGCAAAACAAAAAGACAATCTATGGAATGAGAGAAAATAGTTGCAATAAATGAAACTGACAAGAGCTTAATTCCCAGAATATGTAAACAGCTTTTACACTTAATAAGAAATAAAAACAAACAATTCAATTCAAAAATGGGCAGAAGTCCTAAAGAAACTTTTCTCCAATGAAGACATAAAAATGGCCAATAGGCACATGAAAAAAATGCTCAATATCATTATCAGAGAAATGCAAATCAAAACTGCAATCAAGACTCAACTCTCACCAGTCCGAATAGCCATCATTCAGAAGTTCACAGACAGTAAATGCTGGAGAGGCTGCGGAGAATTGGGAACCCTCCTGCACTGTGGTGGGAATGCAGTTTGGTGGAGCCATTGTGGAAAACTGTATAGAGGTTCCTCAAAAGACAAAAAATTGACCTCCCATATGACCCAGCAATCCCACACCTGGACATATATCCAGAAGGAACCCTAACTCAAAAAGACACTTTTACCCCAATGTTCACAGCAGCACTATTTACAATAGCAAGACATGGAAACAACCTAAATGTCCACTGAAAAATGACTGGATAAAGAGACTGTAGTATATTTCTCCAATAGACTACTATTCAGCCATAAAATAATAATAAAGTAATGCCATTGCAGCAACATGAATGGACCTGGAGAATGTCATTCAAAGAAAAGTAAGCCAGAAAGAGAAAGAAAAATACCATATGAGATCGCTCACATGTGGAATCTTAAAAAAAAAAATCAAAAAACAAAGACACAAAAAGATAAACTTATCTACAAAACAGAAACAGACACAGAGACATAGAAACCAAACTATGGTTACCAGAGGGGAGATGGTGTGGGAAGGAATATATTGATAGTTCAAGATTTGCAGATACTGAGTATGTATAGAATAAACCGCAAGTTTATACTGTATAGCACAGGAGAATATATTTAATATCTTATAGTAACATGTTTAAAAGAATATGAAAATGAATACAGGTATGTTCCTATTTAACTGAATTGTTGTGCTGTACACAAGAAACTGACACAACATTATAAACTGACTAGACTTCAATGACAGTATTTTTAAATAGACCAAAAACGAAAAAAAGAAAAAGGATATTATGAAACCAAAAGAATAAAGTACTGACTCAGGCTACATTATGGATGAACCTTGAAATTTTATGCTAAAATAAGCCAGACACAAAAGGACAAATAGTGCCCTTTAAGGTGAACTGTATCTAAGCGTTTACTGTACTACTTCTGTAAATTTTCCGGAGGTTTGAAGTCTATCAATATCAAAATAAAATGTATTATTCATTAAAATCATAAAACGCTTCCTCACAGGAGGGCTTTAATTATTAAATGCAGAAATGCATGTAAAGCTCCTGGAAAAACACTATGCACGTCCACACACAGACACTGCTGTCACTGCCGCTCAGAGGGTGGTGCCAGCGCTGATGAGGGCTGCCTCCACTCGCTGCCCTGCAGACAGGAGTGAGGGCCTGGGCTGTGACAGGCAGGGTGAGCGTGACCCTGGGTCAGACACAGCCATGCCCCAGACTCTGCGTTACCCAACTTTCTTATACAAACTGCAACATGTAATGTAAGGCTACAGGGATGTATCTTACAACACAGGGAATACAGCCAATGTTTACAGTAACTATAAATGGAGCATCTATTGTACACCTGAAATATATCACATTTCAAATCATCTATATCTTTGTAAAAAATTAAAAAATAATTTAAAAATGTTATCACTTTAATATTCAATTCGGTATTTAAGTAACTACTAAACAGCTTAGAATGTATAAAAGCATTTAAGTGTGCTGTTTGTTTACATATTTATTTACTTTCAGCCTCCTGCTAAAAGAGAAATTAAACAATTTTTTTAAACACACCTTAACAACCATAACAACAAAAAGGCAAAACTGAAAGTGAAGAGAAATTGGAGATTCAATACTTAAATGAAACCAGGGGGAGGTAAAGTCATAAAAATGGATTCCCTGGAGTCAGGGCAAGTGTTAAAGGCCGACTAGAAATTCAGCTGTAAGATTCTTGGCAGCTAAAGCAAAAAGAAAAGATCATGGGGGGGGTGGTAGAGGGTGTGCTTAGCGTGCACGGGGTCCCGGGTTCAAGCCCCAGGGCCTCCACTAACAGATAAATACACCTAATTACCTACCCCCCCAAAAGAGTCCCAAAGAAAAGAAAAAGAGAAATTTCTTTCCAAAAAAACCTGATATTAAATTTGGATTAAATAGTTAAAAAAAAAAAAAAAGAAATATAGAAAAGATGAATGACACTCTGAAGGAAAAGCCCAGCTGGGCTAACGAGCTAAGTCACAAATGTAAGTGTGATAAGTGTCGGTTTACTGATCTAAGTATTGCTGGGCTAACTCGTAAATCTGAAGTTTAGTGTCAGTTGAATGGGCTAATAAGCTAACTCGTAAATCCAAGGTCAACAATTGTCAGTAAAGTGATCTGTTCCAAATTCATAAGCTTCAGTGTACTGATTCCTTGCTTTTTGTTGTTTGAGCCTTATTGGCTAATAGCCCCTTACTTGTAATTAACCCTATAAAACCTCATGTGCAGGTCTTGGAGGTGCTCAGAGCTTCGGAACAGAAGCCCCTCTGAGCCCGCCGGTGTAATAAATCTCAGTGCATGTTTCTTGGCTGGCCTGTTATTTCTGTAACAACACAAGCGATAATGTCCTTGAGATAAATCTGTGATGGCTGCTGGCAGGTCCCCATGTCTCACGTGGCAAAATCTGAAACATCTTTCTCACCACTCAGAGTCATCATAAGCCCACTCCACATTTCCTGCTGTTAAATGCAGGAGCACAGGCAGGGCCCGGCCTTTGCTCTCTCTGTGTCATCACAGTGAGACAGGATGGAAGGGGCAGAGCACAGCCATTCAAGGAAGGCCACAGCAATTAACAACAAAATGGTGAAGGATTCAACCCCCAGTAGGCCTTGAGACTCAGGATGAAGAGATTTAACTTCTAGCAGAGCTTGAGCTTCATTATACACCCATTGTAATAGTAACATGGTGAATAACATGCCCCAAGGCACCATGGCAGTCCCAAGGCTAGCCACAAAAGGTCAAAGGGTGGGAAATGGCCAACTCCCTGGGAATCCCAGCCCCTTGCCCTTAGGCTGGTCCTTCTATATATTAGCAAATGAAACCACCAAGCCCAAGAAAACGAGCAACACAGCGCCACCTCGCGGTCACCCCTCTCTCTCCCTCTTCGGAGAAAGCCCACACTCTGTGGAGTGTGTACCTACTTTTAATCTGAGCACCCAAACCCCACACCTCGTGGCCTTTCTCTTGCCTTTCAATGTGTCTCTGTGAATAAATCTACCTTTCCTCAACACTGGCTTGCTCTTGAATACTTTACTGCACAAAGCCAAGGAACAAAATCTGGTGGGACACATCCCAGGGGCTCAACCAAAGCCTGGGACACAGCACTTCTCATGCCTCACATTTTATTCCTTGTATCAACAGGACTGGGTTGTGAAGGGAGCTCTGAGGCCCCAGCTAAGGGACAGAAGCTGCCCCCAGGGCTCGAATTGGCGGGCAGCCTCTTCCCCAGCAGGGGCCTTGAGGTCTGCACGGTTCTGTGTTTCTCTGTTGTGCTGACTCCACAGCCACAGAGCGTTCTCCCTAGGCCTGTCCCCACAAAACCCTTCTCTCCAAAATACAAGCACATCATGTCACAGTCCTCTTGTTCAACCAGGAAATGCTTAACCCACTTTTTCCCTTCACTGTAAAGTACCTAACTGTCCTCCCTCCCATCCCAACACTTCTTTCTTTGTGAGAACTCTGCACTCCCCACACACCATCCTGAACGCAGGTGCCTTGCTGGCTGGGACCGAGATGTTTCAGTCTCACACAGCCTGCATCCTTTCACTTTCCCCTTGTTACCATAAAAAAGCCTTTCCTGAGTCACCCACAAACCTGATTCTGAACTTCATAAAATGCTGAGTTTGCAGTCACTGTGTGCATACCTCCCAGGTTTTGACTAAGTTTCCTTCACGAGATCTTCATTAAGGAGCTGCATCAAGAAGTTGAAAGAGAATAATCTTACATCTGAGCGGAGGAGCCTGCAAAAAATTTAAATGGCTTTGAAGAGAGAGTTAACCAGGGACAGAGAGGTCGCAGGTCCTAGTCAACAGTGTTATGAGGCAAAATGTTCTTCAAAGGCTCAGAGTGGCTTCTGAATGCGGAGACGGCAGGGAGGAGGTGACACGCAGTGAGTGGGGTGAGTGACACAGGGTACGCTCCCCCAGCTGGGGAAGAATTGGATTTTGTTCTAGTTTTCCAAACAAATTCTTACTACCTTTTTCTCCTATTGTCACATACCATTTCGTACGAATTAAGAATATCAATGTCAGTCATTTGGGACACTTGGGAGAAGCAACACGATGCCATTCACAGGGCTGGGACATGACAGCCACACCAGTCTAGGTTGAAAGACCAGTGGGGGTATTTCCATGGTGATCACGGGCATGCAGCAAACTGCTCAGCTTCAATGACCTCATCTCAAAGGTGGGGCAATAAAACTACCAAGAAAAGTGCGTGATGATTATGGAAGACATCTGTTTACTATGTAAGTGCCCGTGACAGCTGCAGCTTAATGGGGAATGAGTATGATTAACAAGGCTCTGTCTACCTGGCCACACGCTCCCTGCCTTCCTGCCTTGGTGCAGCAGCAGAGTTTGTTTAGCTGAGATGAAAGCCCCCAGAGCAGCCCCGACGGGAAAGCTCGCAGCTCTGCATTGCGAGGCGTGTTCCTTTCCTTCTCAGTGCTGGTCACAGTTTGCTGTCATCTGTTTTTATGATTATCCCTTTTGTAACTTCCTCTCCTCCGGAGTTTTTGCTCAAGCAGTGCAGAGCCAGGTGTGTCTTGCGGCCTGCCCGATATTCTGGGCTGGGAAACAGCCGACCCCACATCTGGTTCTGGTGCTGAATGGAGAGGGCAGAAGGCCCTGGGGCCCATGCTGAACAGAGGCCCATGCACCCAAAATTATGGTCTGACTTTGGGCAAATTACACAGTCTTCTTTACCCTGAGATTCCTCATCTGTCCATGAAAATAACTTCCCATGGCACACAGAGTTACCAAGATTAAAGGAAATCACCATATTCACAACCTATTCAAGGGGCTACCAGTGCATCCTCAACAGACACATGCTGCCTTTACGGCTCTGACACATGCCAAGCGTGGCGGCCGCACACAGTGAACACTGCTAAGTGCCAGTGTGTTAAGTGCTTCATGTGTGCTACAATACTCTTTAGAACTTACAACAATACCAGGAAGAAACGAATATTATAATGCCTATTTCACAGATTCACCAACAGGTTAAGAGAGGTTGCATTCTAGTCCAAGGCCGTATGGTGAGGAAATGCCGATTTAAACCGGAATCTGGACCCAGGCCTAGGCTCCATCTCTCTCCCATCCACCTGACCATTTGCCTATAAATTCCACCTGTCCAATACACAAGTTTGCAGCCGGCCAGCTCTTAAATGCAATGTGTGCCACCATTTGTCAATGTTGGTTAATTACCATAAACTGTTCTCAGAAACCAATACAGAAAAGAAAGGTGGACTTAAGGAATTCTGCATTGCCTTCTCCTGTATTGTGCAGAAACCCTTCCCTACACCACCAAATCCAAATGTATGCTTCCTCCATGTTTATGTTTGCACACGGCTTATTAAAGAAGAATGTACCTGCAGTAATTCCATCTCGGTTGCTTTCCAAGTTTGCAGATTATCCATAATCAGTCCGTGAATGAAAATACTACAATGTGAATAAAAATACTGCAACCATGTCAGTAAACAAAGATTGCTGAAACCAAGTCATTAGCGGCTGCCGCCAACTCCCAGCGAAGACAGGCCTGCAGCCCAGCAGCTGCAGCAACTCACAATGGTGCCCTCTGAGCAGACTCAGAATAAGAAAGGACAGGATACTGGCCCTAGGTAGCTAGGTGCTTGTTTAAAGAATGAATTCAGGGAGTCCAAAGTATTTGCTTCCTCCCATACATAGAAAAGCACTAAATTCTTGAACTTGAGATACCTGGCTTTCTTTAGATAACAAGCAATCTTTTATTGTTCCAACAACCTGGTCTTTGTTGTAAAGCTCCTATATATCCTAGCTCCTCCTCAACCTCTTGGGAGCAGTCCCTCAGAGAGATCTGAGAGGCTGTCATCACGGCTCGAGTCGTCCCGCCAAGTAAAACATAACTCTTAACCTTTAGGCTGCACATGTATTTCAGTCAACAGTTTTGGACACCATGAAGGGACCCAGAGCAGACTTTCTCCACCTGAACTCTCCGAGTATCTGGAGCCTTGGTACCATAAGTGGCCCTTTGTGCCCATCTGCCTCCTCGGGGAGTCCAGATGAATTTGGGTGAGTCTCTCTTGGTTCTCGGAAATCACATATTGTTTGATGATCCTGAGTTTTATTTGGCGGTGTTTCCAGGTAACTGGCCCTCCAGTTGAAAGATACTGGGGTGAATTACCCACCCAGTGGAGACATACTGGGTGGGGCATGGTTGAAATATAACGGGAAATACCCACCTTGCGGAGACGTCCGATGTGGGGCTGGTGGAAACATACCAGGAAAATACTCACCCAGTGGAGACGTCCCGAGTGTGTCCAAGTTGAATGACACTGGGTTCAGGGCTGAGTGGTTAGGTAAGAGGTTGGTCTAATGTTTTCCTCAATTTGGTTACCTCCATTGAATTTTTCAGGATAAAAGTAAAACTCTTATGAGTAATCTTTCAACTCCAAAAATGGGACCCTCCTCCTGGCTGGTAACAGCTTTCTCTGGTGACAGAGAATCTTGCAGGAGTGGTAGAGGCAAAGACTTCATGCCATAGAGTTGTCCCTGAGGGAAATCTTACTAGCAAATTTATTGTGAGAACCCGACCTTACAATGGGGAATCGAACTTTCAAAAAAAATAAAAAACAGAAAAGAAAAGAAAAAATGACAGATTGCCAGCCTCCAACTATTACCCCAGCCAGGTTTATGTACGTACAAAACTTACAGCATTAATTGGGAATTAGAAAAAAAAAAAAAAAAACTCACTATGAATGTAACTAACCAGGCCTGATAAAAACATTTTTTGGAATTCTGAACTTATACAAACAAAATTCCCGTTAGGGGGAACTTGGATTTCTCTTCCTGTGTCCTTGAAATGTAAACGTTTTATCTTTCTCTGGGTGTTTTAAGTGTGTGTATGTATGTATATATAAGTTTACTTTTTTTTTAAAGGAAACCTTGGACTCTGCCATACAAAAGGTTCAAGTATTGTGTACATATGGTGGCCACGCAAATAAATTGGGATTCTAAGCAATTCTTTGTACCAATTGTCAGATATTTTGCCATCTTAAACTTTGTTTCATCAGCCTGGACCACAAAGGCCTTTAGCTTTTGAAGAGTAAACCTTTGAATTTTATTTAGGCAACACCCCCACTCTCATGTGGAAGAGCCTCTTCATCTTATTGGTTTAAAATCACTATATATATATTATATAATAATAATATATATATTATTATATAATATATATATATAAATTGATGGCCATATGATGGATCCTTTAATTTGGAAAAACTTTTAAATTGGTGAAATTTGAAAGAGATCTCATTATAAACATCTGTTTTATTGGTATCTATTAAAATCAATTTTAAAGGTAGAAAAATATATCTAATGTTTAAGCTAAGAACTTAGTGAAAAAAATAAAACTGGTTTGAAAAGCTACATTTGTGTTTTTCCTTTCCGATAAATGGTTCTAGGGATGCTAATAAAAACTTAGAATAATTAATGTTAATTAGGTTGAATAACTGGAAAAAGGATTGTTAAAAGGTCGAAAAAAAAAAGATAAGGGGCTTAACCCAAGTGGATAAATATTTTTATATGGTTATTTTGAATGAGATAAATAAAATGGACATTTTTGGATTTAGGTACAAGGTTTTGATACTACACTACATAAAGTAAAAATAAAGGGCCAAAGAGATCACCTACTGCCCCCCAACATTAAAGTTCAAACAAGTCCGTTTTATTTGCCGCAGTTTAAAATATATGTATATATAGACTGAAATACTTGATCAATGATTGGGACAACAGACCAATTAATCAAATTAAAAATTGAAAATGGTCTAAGCTCTTTGGCTGAAACTTGGGAATCCCAGAGACTTTTCTATAAAATTAGATACAATGCACAAAAAAAAAAGTCTTCTGGCACTCCTTCTATAAATAAGAATTATTGATTAAAACATAAATATAAAAATTAAAGGTATAAGATTTAATAAAATTGAGATAAAAGTTTGTAAAATTGGTATATTTAAATGGTCTTTATATAAAAGTTTTGCTTAATTATGTTGTGGGATAGATCTGTTTCAATGGAAAAACGCGTCCCCTTCTTGGTATTACAAGGCTGGGCACATTTCTGTCCCTCAGAAAATATTAATTGAACAAAGTAAAAGAAACCAACAGAGTTACATGAGCCGTCCAGTATAACGTAAAACTAAAAACTAATATTCAGTGGCTAATAAAAAAATATAATAAGAGGTTTACCCTGGGTTTAACTTATAACTCAAGGAAAAGAGACCTTACTAAATGCCTTATGCAAGCTTTGGAAAACATGATAAATTAAACCTTAAGGTTTTAAAAGATGGAATTCTTTGTTTACAGCTCTTCTCACTGATAAAAAAAATGCCAATTAAGGAGAGAAAATTGGGTCTGGGTGACAGAGCAGTTCTCTGGGGAATTGGAAGATTGTGTCTTTGTCTTGCAGATCAGAAATGGAAATACAGCAAACAGTGACCTAGGACTGAGACTAATTAGTTCAACGAAATAAAACTTAAGGCCAAGAAATATTTGGCATTTTAGAACTCAGAACTCTGACGTGTCCTTCAGACTTTGTCAAGAAATCTTAAATATCTGTTTCATAAATAGCAAGCCTTAGTGATTTGAGCAAGCAAATTCACTTTACTCCAACTATTATTATACCTATCTTATAAGTAAGTTTTAAAGTGAAGCTATGAGACCTCTAGCTTTTGTCTGTTTATAAGACTGTGTACACATTATTGATGTGAGATATTTCTACAGCTAAAAAAAATCAAAGTCAAAGAGATCTGCTTAATTGACGTAAAACATAAGAGCTTGAAAATTAAGTATTTTTAAAATAAAAACTGAAAAAATTGACTTTCAGCGTCACGTGAACTAGAAAATATTCAATATTAAGATAATATTTGATATTGTTTAAATTAAGAATGTTCTAATTAATATAGACATCTTTAAAGTCATCAATATTAAGTATAATGCTTTTACTGTACCTAGGTTTAATGAAAGTCAAATAAGATCCTGTTATATCTGTTGCAGAATTGTCAAGAAAAAAAACAGTAATGTGGTGTGGTAAAATTTTAAGTAAATTAAATGCAAATGAGATGAGAGCTTTGGGTAAATTTTTAAAATATATTTTTAAAATGTATGCTTAAGATAATCTCTAAATGTTTGGTATCTTTAAATTCTAGAGTTCTGCTAAATTAAGTCAAATGATAGGATTTTATTAAATAGCTATGCCATTTTCAGATAAAATAAGATTGAAATATGAATTACTTAACATGTAACTTCCTCTTACAGAGAAAATTAAGGTGTTTAGAAATACTAATAAATGGATGATGCCACACTGAAATAGTCTCTATTATTAAGGGAATGATCTCAGTATCCTAGGAAAGTAAGATAAATGTGTAAAGGAAGTTATAAGAATGGAATTATATTTTGTTAATGAAAAATAGTGAATTTCTCCTGAAGCTGGTTACTTCTGAATGGAAGAGAAAATAAGGGACACACTAATATGAGTATAGAAAGCTATGGAAGGCTTGTGGAAGAGGAAAACTGAGGAAAGAGATTCATACGTGGTCGGAATTGGCTAAGTTTAGAATCAACTTGGGCAAAGTAAATGAATCTTAGAAGTAAGCAGGTACAAGACTAGATTTGGTTTTCTCGCTGTTAAGAGGAAAAAATTTTCTTAAAATGTTAATCCACCTTCAGTAACAGATTGTAAAACTTCTTATACCACTTAACTGATCTGTTCTGCCATTACCTTTGACGCATTTTCTTGTTAATGAATTAGTACTACGTTACAGTGATCTATATGTTTATCTGACCAAGTGTTCTGAAATCTTTTAACAAGCTCCCCAAATATCAATTTCTAATTAAAGTTCTTTTAATCTCCAGTTAAGTTTGGGATGCTACAGAGGGCCCCTGAAACATCCCAAAGAGAGATTTTAATCTAGTAAATTTCATTTGGCATGTTAAATAACACGGTATTGTCAAATGAATAATAAATCTCTAAGGTTATATTGTATGAGAAAATATTATTAATATAGATATTGTAGAAATTATATGGACTCCCTAAACTTCTGGTATATCTGAAATGTTACCAGTGATAATTCTGGGTATAGTGACCAGGTTTCTTTATCGATTATAGTGTAACGGTGTTTAACCATGATTTTAAATCTTTTGTCATTTATAGACAGTTAATGGTTGTCTTCTGATGGTTTTGCAGAATGCTTGCTCTTCAAGGAGATTTACTGATTTCTAATACATTTCAAACTATAGCAGTGAACTAAACTGGGTAAGAAATTTTAAATTTCCAATGAAAACTGTGATTAAAAGAATTAGTTACATGGGACTGAGTAAACTGGTGAATATGGTTATAATTTTTGATTTTGTTTAAAATACTACTGGCTTTTAACCTGTTTCCCAGACATAAAGTATCTCTTCTCTTTAAGCTAGCTATGATTCTAAGCAATTTGATAAATTATACCTATGTAATCAGACTTGGAACAGTTATCGTTTCTCTCTATCTGATCCCTCAATAGACTAAAAACTCTTAGGTCCCCAGTGGCTCTATCAGACAAATGAGGAAGATCATCTCCTAACAGATATAGGAATCTCAAGTATTTTAAGGATTTTAAAGAGAAAAGAATTTACCTAAATCTGTAAGGCAGAAATCCATGACAAGCCCTTGACGGGGCTTTCCTGGCCTTAGCAAACCTTATTAACATTATACACTGAGACTCCTAATTAAAAGTTCCAACACAGCCAATTTAAAAAAGCCTATATGATCAATTAATCAGACAACTTGTAAAGCAATTAATCTTGACATGGCTTTATTTGAGAAAAGTGAGGGTAACTTTAGAGAGAAAAAAGATTATATTTTAGTGGATATTAAATTCTAGCTTTGTTAATTGACGTCCGTATTTACTAACACACTTCCCAATCATTCCTTGCTGTTATGTCACATTGCTGTACAGTTTAACTGAATTATTAATAGGATACTCTAGCTTTGTTTCTGAAGCTCACTAATCTATCCTTGGGTAAAGTTCCAATGCCCCATGACCTGCAGCCAGGGGATTATACAAACTGGAACAGGCATGACTTAAAGAACTGTCTCCAACCTGAATGGAAGGACCCTTTATCAGGTACTCTTAAATAGACCGTACAAACCAAAGTTGAAGGAAACGGACTTTCGGGTTCATTTCCTATCAGAAATAGCCCCTGCAATGCACTGGCCTATAGAGCACTGCTCAACTTAACACAATGCCCAAATGGAGAAAAAGCTACCAGGCCAAGATGAGAAGAAGACGATATCTGAGGTAGACAGCTGACCCAAGACACCGTACCAGGCCTGCATAAAAATTACTGTGATAATTTCTCCTACATTTGATTATGAACTACTCCAATTGTTAAGTTTATGGTAAATTACCTATGTCTAGTTCTTCTGTGTTACCTTTGTGAGTTTCCCTACTCCAAGGCTCTAACTAGATAGCCCTCAGAAACGTTATTCTTAAAAGAAATTATAGTTCTGTTTAGGCCTCTGTTGATCTTACAAGGTGGGAGACCTCACCTGACCAATTAATACCTGCTCTGAGACTGACCATAAATATGAACTTTCTCATAAGATCACTCAAACTCAATCAGAAACACAAGCAAAATTTTAACCCCAAAATACAACTTCCCGACTATTAAATTCTTAATCGTGACTTTATTAACGTTACTAGCTGTATTACTTATATCCTATCTATTTTATAAAATTGTCTGTTACATTTCCCAAAGTGTAACTAGGCCTACAAAATTGATGATGGCTAAACATCTTGAAGAAATAGATAAAATTTATAACCCTGAATAAAGTAATTGTAATAGTGTGATTCTAGGTATGGGAATGAGCAATGAAGGGAAAACACTTCCTGGATCATAACAAACAAGTAAGACAGGTGATCCAGAGAATTTTTAGTATCAACAGGGCCTGATAAAAAACTAACACCTTGAATGGCAACTCAGAAGATTCTTCACCTGAACTAGGATTGAGCCATCCTAGCACCATGGGACAAAATTGGTCATGAAATGTCTCTCAAAACATTGGCAGAATTTAGGACCAAGGGGGAGCACTGTGAATGAAAATACTGCAACCATGTCAGTAAACAAAGAATGCTGAAACCAAGTCATCAGCGGCTGCTGCCACCCCCAACGAGTGCATGCCTGCAGCCCAGCCTCTCAGCCACTCACAGTGGTGCCCTCTGAGCGGACTCAGAGTAAGAAAGGACAGGATACTGGCCCTAGATAGCTAGGTACTTGCCAAAGGGATGAATTCAATGACACAAATGTTTGCTTCCTCCCATACATAGAAAAGCACTAAATACTTGATCTTGAGATATCTGGTTTTCTTTAGATAACAAGCAATATTTTATTGTTCCAACTACCTGGTCTTTCTTGTAAAACTTCTATATATCCTAGCTCCTCCCCTACCTCTTGGGAGCAGTCCCTCAGAGTGATCTGAGAGGTTGCCATAACGGCTCGAGTCCTCCAGCCAAATAAAACATAACTCTTATCATTTAGGCTGAAAGTTTATTTCAATGAAGTCCCAGAATAGACACAACTCATCAATTCTGTAATGGAACACACTGGATCAGGAACCAAAAGCTTGTTTTAGTCTGGAAAAACTACGGTTTCCTCTTTCTTCCTGTCATTATACAATCCCACCAGAACTCATTAATTTGCTGTCTGCTCATCTGGCAACCAAACTCAGAGGAGTCAACTCAGCAGAGTGCTCTACTCGGGAGAACACCCCGCAGCAGCACTGCAGGCTACCTGCCTTCCCGCACGCTCTGCTGACCATTGGTGTCCTCCGTGACAACCAGGAAAACAGAGCTGTTCCCAACAGCTGCGAAGTCCCACACGTTAAATAAATCATTTTATTTTATATGATATTTTACGTATATACCCATCTCTGAAAACAGATTTGCTAGAAGCCCAAATCTTCAGCATCAATCTGCAAAGGCAAATCCGGTCCGCAAGGGAAAACAAGACTTAAGACGAAGCTAAGGCGTCCAAAGTACTCTCCACGACCTAAGGCCTCCAAAGTCCCCTGCAGGACCTTCAACCAAACTGCCTGCAGGCCTGCAGGTGCAGGCGGCAACATGTCTGCTTTTAAAGCAACCCCTTCCTGCCCTCGGGCACTACAATGTCCCTCTACACCCTCCCTTCTCAGGGTAAGAGCAGCCGCTGCAGAACCTCACAGGGCAGCACTGACAGGACTGGACAAAGAGGATCAGAGCTAAACTAAGCCTTCTGATTACACGAGCTTGTCACTCTGTCACTTTACAGATGAAGATATATATAGAGAGAGGTGGGGTGATCTTGCTCAAAGTCACACAGCTAATAAGTGGCAAAGTCTATAACTCTGCTCCTCCCTCCGGCGTGACGCCCCAGCTGGGATGGCCACAGGGTTCTCTCGTGCCTGCCTGACCAGTCCTTTACTGGCACTCATAAAACACCACAGGGTCTGACCCTAGCCTACTTTTTCAGCATCTTTTCCCTGCAGTCTCGCAGGAACAAGGCGGTTCGGGCCATTGTATGACTTCTGGCTCCCAGAAGCCTCCGTGCTCAGGCTGGTCTTGCCTGTGCATTCAGCACCCTGCTCAGAGCCTCTTCCTCCCCTGCAGGAACACGTTCCCACTCTCCGCATGACACCCCCTCAGGGAAGCCCTCTTCTCACCCTCAGCTCAGCAGGTGTCCCAGGCCACATCCCGAGCTGCCCCATTAGGACTGCGGGTGCCTAGGTTTGCTAGTCAGACCAGCAGCCTCAGAGCCAGGGATTATGCCCGGGTCACCCTGTAAACCTACTGCCCGCCTCACAGCCCCCAGCCAGCAGGCCACCTGGAAGTCGCAGCAAGTGCCCCACCCAATCCCGAAGTCTCTTCATTTGCCAGCACCGCTGATGAATGGTCTCCAAATTTTGGTCAGTTTTGCACAAAACAGCAGCTTCCACTGTGAAGCAGGGGGTTTTCTCTTCTGCTCCCCATCCTTCCTGGAAACGTCTAGGGAAATGAAAAGGCCTTTTCTCAACACTTTTCTGATAATACCCTCCCACCCATAATACTCACATGCTCAAGAGCTTTGGGTCTACCTGATTTTGATTCCCTTACGCTAAGGGGCTCAAAACACTGCGGGATTCTTTCTCTTTTGAGGGTATTTTTACTCAGTTTATCGGCTTTAATCTGTTTTTGTCTCTCTCTTCAATATCCCTAGAACTTGCCACTTCTTATTCCCTTCAGCAGCCTCCGTCCCAACATCTAGTCTAGGAAATCAGCTGTGATGAGGGGCCCGGGGGAAGTCACAGATGATGCAACTAAGGCACAGAGATGAGACTTAATTTGCCCGAGAAGATCAGCTTCAAGCCCCAACACTGTGTGTCACGTCCCTCTGTTTAACTCTTATGCTAAGCAAGCGATCTATTTGTAGATTATGGTTATAAACAGATGAGGTATGAAAATACATACAAGGACACACATCAACTCTAAGATGTTCATTATCTCCACTATTTTGTTTCTATTTATTTTATTTCTATTAAAAAAAAATTAAGAACCTCTGCAGTCAATATAGCAAAATGTTACTGGGATTTAAATACAGAATATAGAGGTTTTAAGTGTGTCATTACTCATCCTTATTTGTATGTTCACAAGACAAACTGATTTGAAAGTCTCTCTCCCCTCCCCCTACTCACTACTGGCTCTCACCTGAGCTCCCAAACCACACATATAACAGCCTTTCACTTTACCCACAGCTGTACTCATCAGTTATCCCCCAGAATTCCCTCTACAGATTTCCCTCCTCAGAGCACAGCAGGACCAAAACTTACCTCATTAATCCACCCAGAAACCTGTTCCTTCCTCCATCCTACCTTCACAGACAGCATTCATCCTTTCCTTTTTACCATCTAAACATGCCTTCAATCTGTTCACTTTTACCCACTGACCGTCCCACTGGTCAAGTGGAAACCACCAACACTGCCCACCTGGACTCACGAGTCTCCCAAGTGTCTCCAAAGCCACTCTCCCCTACTTGAGACAAATGGGATTGTGTCACTCCCACGCTTTTAGGACTGATTTCAAACCCACTGTTCTTAGAAGAATTTCAAGTTCTTCACCTGACGAAGGTCTTGGCCATCAAATTGTCAGCTCAGGGAGGGGAGGACACGCCCTCTCCCCTAGGACCCGCCCTCTGGCAGAGCATCAGCTTGGGAGGAACTGCTGAGCTACACCAGCCTGTATTCTAACCCTGGTCTTGAGTTCTTAGCAAACTGCTTCACTTATCCATACAAATCCAAGGTAGATTAGAAAGATATTAGATGTTGAGCTAGACTATTGATTTGGGGATTTTGCACTAGCAACCTGCAAGTACATGTTCTAATGATTCTGTCTTCTTAAAACCAAACCCAGATTTAAGTAGTATTTGTGGAATGTCTTCGGAGTAAATGGGACTGTAGTTTTACAGACTTTATGTTTTATACCATGAACAACCCGGACAGGGTCACAAATGGAACCGCCCCAGAAGTGACAGAAGACAGGTGAGAGGCACAAAGCAACAGGTCACAAAGATGGTAAGAGCAAAGTTGTTTCTCCAACCCCCCCAAAAATTTTTGAAAGAACCGAAAACTCTGAATTTTGTAAGTAAAATACTATCATATAAAGAAATAAAATAATCCTCTTCATCAGGGTTTCAAGATCTGACTCCAGAATTTTTAGCATGCCATATTGAATCCAAGCACAGAAAAATCAGATGGACTAGTGGTGAGTAAGTTCCAGGAAAACTGCAGTAATTCCTCCACTTGTTAAAGGACATAAACTCACCTGTCGAAGATGAATGTAAACCGCATTCTGGAGAAATTCGGTAGCTCCCAGGCTCCGCTTCTGGATGGCAAGGACATGGACAGCTTCGAAGCATGCTTCTAACTCAGTCACCAGCATTCTTACACTGCAGGGGGAAACGGAGGCCCTCAGTCAAGAGCAGAGGTGTTCCTGTGGTGTCTCGCAGGCCGTGCCTCGGGGACTCAGTGCCCTGTAGCAGCCCGGCCCCAGGCGAGGACGCGCAGCATGGCCCCCCAAGCAGGAGGTACACTGTGCTTGAGAAAGCCCATCCCCGATGGGGGCAAGTGTGGCTGGTGTGTTTGAGTGAACATATAAATGCCCATAGAAATATGCCTGCATTCATTCAAGTGATACAAGCAACAGTAGCAGGCTATTTAACAAAATTTCAACTGTCAGTGGAAATTTACCATTCCTTTCCACTTGTCCCCTGCATTCTGAGACAGGCTTAGGCTCTCTCACACCGGCAGCTCTGATGCAATAGTTGTGAAGTCGTTTTACTTTGCTGCAAGTGTCCTCGCTCCCCGTGTGGCTGTGACTGTCGTCTCTTAACACAGTCAGATGTCTTCCTGAATCTCTCCCTGCATTCCTTGCTCCTGCTCCTCAGATCCTAAGATAAAGGGCAAGTGAACACACATGACCAGAAAAGGCACCGTGGACTTGAACGAAGTCCTCAGTGATACCCTAGGTGAATGCTGCCCACCCCTTACCTTCGATTCTCAAGGTTCTGCCCAGGGTGACATCCAGACAGGAAAGCGTCCTGGGCCAATTTAAATCTGTGTGACTTGGGCCCTGGGACAGGTGCAGGAGCTGGTTCCAGAGCCGTGCCCCTCCCCACCTCTGCTCCCCTCTCTCCCAAGGACCCACTGCCAAGCCCCCAGGTTCCCTGATATTCTGTCCTTCTCTTCTAATCTAATCCAAGCCCTTTTCCTCTTCCTTTATTCCCTAATTATCACCAGCTGAAGTGGTTTTTCAGTCACATTATCTGAAAAAATTTCCGGCAGCTGAAAAAGGTCTCCAGGGGTCAATGCCCATATGCTGGTTCCTGAAGAGAGCCCCTGGTTATGGGGTCCCTCACCAACACCCACGGGGCATCAGACATGTTGCAGAGTCGACCACCCCCAAGAAGAGTTTGCTGTGACCCCAATGCCCGCACAGCATCCCTGCTCTCATAAATGTATTTGGCCCACTTATCCGTTACTAAGAAGCAAAAGTAAAAAAATTGCTCATGTTTCTTACTAAAATTATTTATGTGGTGGAAAAAGAAATTGTAATAGAAAAGAATAAATTTGACTGCATGTTAGATCTGTTCCTTTGGCTTTAAACATTTGCTCTTTTCTAGGCTCAGACTTGGTAGCTCTGTAACTTTTGTAAAAGAAAGTTGCCTTTAGCCTGAAATATCCAGGAGAGCCTATTCTCCGGGCTCTGATCTTTCACGATGTTAACTCTTCTGCACTTATGTTGAGATGGCAAGTTGCAAAATAGAAAATCAACTTTGGTTTTTTTTGGAGGTTTTAGAGGGGCACCATGATTTGACCCACGTGGACAGCTGCAAGAACAAAGAATTCCAAGGAGAAACAATTCATACCGCAAGAAGTTTGCAACAACCAACCACATCCCCGCCCCTTTTTAGTATAAAAGCGGACTGATTTCTGACTTGGGGGAGACGGTTCTCCAGGATGTCATACAGCCATCTTCTGGGTCTGCCAGCTTTTCAAATAAAGTCACTATTCCTTGCTCCAACACCTCAATCTCCCGATTTATTGGCCTGTCATACAGCAAGCAGTACGAGTTTCGAATTGGTAACAAGATGACTGCATTGGAGGTAGTATGTCTCCACCCTTTCCTCGTTTCCAATATGTAACATGCACATCATTTATGATCTAGCTCAAATAATTCATCAAAGACAACCACAAAAGGAAACTACACTCACCTAGCTATCAACACTGAAGTCACAACCTATCAATTTTATATGCTGTTTAACAACACAACTAAAAAACCTAACATAGGGAATTGATTCCACAGAAATAAAATTATTCCTACTCCTTCAAAACCTTTTTGTCTTTTCTATTTTATTTTGTTTTGCATATTGAAAAGAAAATAAAAGACAACTCATTTTATTTCACGTATTTTGTTATAGCTACATAATTTAAATACTACAAAGATATTTAAATTGCAATAAAAATTGTTCATATATTGTACAAAGATAAATACACAATCAATGTGGATAAGGAAAGGAATGGACATTTACTAAAAATCCACTGCACATCCAGTCTTTTACAAGCATATCCTGGAATATAAGCTCTATGATCCAGGGGTCCCCCACCTGCATTCTCACTGCTGAGTCCCTTAGTAATCTTCTACCAAGGCACCAGCATAGAACCACGCGATCAGTATTTTAGGTATAAATGAGGAAATTAGCTCATTCAATTCTAAAACAAAAACCCTAAAATAAATACTGAACTTATTTACAGATAAAGAAAATTGGACACAAACAAATACAGTTTCTTCCCCAAGTTCACAAAGCTAATAACTGGTAAAGGCAAGATTTGAACTCATCTGTCTGATTCTAAAAACTAAGGTGGAAATCCCTTTCGACTGGGGAGGGTCCAGCAGCAAAGCCTGTCACCCTATCTTTGTTCAGATCTAGCCTTATACAGCCTGAGACAGCACCCCATTCCTATGGAACTTGAGGGCAAATGATAACAATAAGGATTTTTTATCCAGTAGTTTCTTAGGTATCATTTATATAAACTGTCAGCAGGACAGCAGAAAAACTCTGGGAAATATGAGTGGGTCCAGGGCTTTTTGCTGATTAGAAACTCAGTCTTTCAGGACAGGGTGACCTTCCCATGAGAGGCCACACGGACGTAAACTAAAGACAGCTGAGCAATGAAAACTAGCAAGACCCTGGAACTCAAGCAAGAAGGATCCCTGCAATCTCCCGCCCTGTTGCCTCTTCATCCACGTGGACACGAAGACAGAAGACCTGGGTTCTTGTCCAAGTTACACCATCATGGATTCTCACCCATAAAAAGTTACGACTCTATGCTGTCCTAAGTCCTTTCCAACTCAAATATTTTGACACCAATATCTCAGCAGAATGTCTATGTCTCCACATCCTCTCTTCTATAAGAATAGTTCTATGGCCACAAAGCAGAAATCCAATTAAAAACACCATGCACTAAGCAAGGTGAAATTCTGCGTAAGAGACTTTGCTCTCACGCTCAGTGAATGAAAACTCAGAAAAATTGGTCCTTCTCCCTCAGCAAGTGGTAGGTAGGCTGATTGTGTGTGTGGGTGGGTGTGCGTGTGTGTGTGTGTAAATCAAATACAATGACGTCTGGGATCTGTACAGATTTTTTTTAAGTTACTGTCATTTCATGAGGATGAGACACCCTTTAAACTAATTTGAATCTAGTGTTCTGAGAGAGTCTCAGGATCTTTTGGTGGAGGAGGGGAAAGGAAAGGAGGAAAGAAGTAAATGAAGCAAAGGAGTAAAAATACTGCAAGTGAAAGGCAAGACATTAATTTTGTTCCTACTTGCATCATAAACAAATTACGGACTGGCTTTGCCCCGATGTCCTGTCGAGCACTGAGTTGCAGATGAAGAGGTGACAGCCCATTTCTCACTGAGCTTGTGACTGTACGTGGCATCTTATAGAAACAAATCATTTATCCTGATCAAACACTCTAGCAGCAGGCCGTAATTCTCCTATTTTGAGAGATAAGAAAATAGGAGTTCAAAGAGGGTAGATAACTTGACAAAAGTCAGAGGACCAGTAAACAAGAGAGGATGAATTCAAACTCAGATCTGAATGCAGAGTCTGATCTTCCCACTCCCAGGACTGTAAAATCCTTAACACACAGACTCCCCAGCTCCCCTGCAGTGTTCCTGGCACCAAGAATTTCCCATGGCGATGGACTCCAGTTCTCACAGACACAGCGCTCTGTGCAGCCAATGACCTTGATCAGACCTTGATCATCTACCTGCCACGCCCACCAGGCTTCACCATACAGGTAGGAAAGCTGGCTTTCAAGTGCATACAAAGCCACCCCTGGTCTAACCTGGGCTCTTCTGGGGCTTCTCCAGCCTAAAGGCAGCCATGAAAGTGCTCACAGTTTGTACATGATCCACACTACCTCTCTCCATCAGTCTCCACACCTATACTTCTTAGCTATGACCATTTTGATAATATTGGAAACAAATTTTTAAAAACACAAAAGAAAGGATCCTGGAACAATTACTTAATACTTACAATTTTAAATGATTTGTTACAAAGTGAGTATTTACAAACCGAATCTGCCTTCCTAGGTGTCAGTTTAAACAGTTAAAAAATATAATAGCAAAAAATTCTCACTTACAAAATTAAGAAAAACATCAACAATAATCTGGAATTAACTCAAAATTAATGCGCATGTTGTACATGGAGAAAACTACAGGACTGTACTTAGGGGTAAATAAGAGGTGTGAATGTAGAGACATCAACATATTGCATGGAGTAAAACAGTTTTGTAAATATGGAAGTTCTCCTAAAAATAATTCAAAACTTAATAAAAATCCCATGAATACTCTTATCTGAGTTTTTTTTAACTTGAAGAAAATATTTTAGAATTCTTTAGGAATAATAAAGTAATAATAATAGCCAAGAAAGTTTGGGATGTAAGAAAAGTACAAAAAAATATCGCACTGTCAGATAATAATTAATTTTTACAATATGTAATATATGGCGCTGGAGTAAGGAAGTATGATTGACAGAAATAAAGCATGAGCTCAAAAAGAGACTCTAGTGTACATAAGTATTTTGTGCATGTGGGATTTCAAATCAAAGAGCAAAGTGTGAATTCAATAATTGTCCTGGGACATTCAGAGAATCACCTGGAAAGGACAAATTCTATTCCTGTCATAATGACCACAAAAAAAAATTACAGATAGTGGTTTAAATACTAAAATACTAATAACAGCAAATACAACTCTTTGCTCACATTAATTCAACTTCTCCTCACTATAACAAGTACTATTATAATCTCCATCTTAGACATTAAATAAACCTACATAAGAGATTTATACCATTATAAGAAAGTATTTCTAAGAATAATAACAAAGATAAAACCCAAAAGGAAGACATTTACTATCTTAAGAATATTTTGAGCCACAAAAATAAACCTACTGAACAAAATGAAACGAAAGAAATGACAAGGAAAAACTCTGTGATAGATGTTGATGAAGACAAGGGATTAATGTTCATAACATACAAAGAGCTGTCACAAAGCAAAAAGAAGCTTCCTCCCTTAAATTTGTGCAAAGGACAAAATGGATCATTCACTTTTCAAAAGTCAGATGGCTAATCAGTGAAAAATGCTCAATACCTCACTGGTCATCAAATGCAAACTAAAACAATGAAAAAGCACTTTTGCTCATCTTATTGGTAAATATTTTTAAAAGATATTGTAGCTAGTGTCCATCTGTGGGAGAAAAAACTGTGAGCGACCTTTTTGGAGGATGACATGTCAATGGATATGTAAACTCTGAAAAACGTGTGTACACACTGATTCAAACCCACTTCTAGGAATCGTTTCGTTTAGAAAAAAAATCAGTTCAAATAGATGTAGTGTTTACACTGGTGGGAAGAAAAGCTGAAGTGAAATCATATCCAGCAATAGAGAATTGTTTACATAAGTAATTCTACATTTTTCATTCCACACTGGAGAAGGAATTTCTAGTCACTTGAAAGTAGCCTGTGATGAACGTAAATGTCACATCCAGGGACTAAATTTCCAGAAGACTTAACTAAAGGCATGCTCATACAAGATCACAGGAATGTCTGTTAAAGAAAGATGCCAGTCAAACATCCTTTCTGACAGTGGAAAATGGAGAAAACTTAAGTGTCCACCATCAAGACAATGATGCGGTAAATCACGGTGAGTTGTGGGCACTGAGGGGGCCGGCGTTTCCCCGTGGCCCAGGGCCTTGTCCACAGCACTCTCCCACCAAAGGTGTCCTTACACAAGAGACCACACCTGCACATCAGGAGACCCCTCCTGTCTATCTGAAAGGACCGGATGAGTCTGGAGTGGGAGGACGTCTATGATATACCCCTGAGTGAATAAAGCGAGCTGCAGAAAACATATAGTATGGCCTTATTTTTCAAAAAAGCATATATACACACATATACATAGATTTCTCATATGTATGTATGTATGTATGTATGGGTATATATACATGTCATAGGCATAAAGGTCATGAAATATATACACCACATTGTCAACAGCTTTTACACTCAGGAAATAACGGGAAGGGAGTTAGGGGCCTTTCGGTACCACCACAGTTCCCTTTTCAGTATTTCAGTTAAGTATACTTGAATTTAAAAGTTTATTTAAGTCCGAAGTAAAATGGACGATGCCTCCACAAGACATAATGCTATACTGGTCATTAAAAATCATGCCAGCGGAGATAGAATATTGCAGAAAAACATGTAATAAGCCGAATGGAAAATGGAGGTCTCCACACAGTAAACAGGCACAGAGTGATCGCTGCTTTTTATGACAGAGGTGATACACACTGACGAAAAGGACAGAAAATAGATGTTAAAGTGTTAATTACTGTCTCTGAGTAGTGGGAGAAGGATACCCTCATTGGCCCATTTTTTCAGACTTATTATATTAAATACACATTACTTTTCATCTGAAAAAAGCATTTTTAGATGTGTAGTAACACACATTGGAGAATAATACACGAGTACTTACAGAAACAAATAACTAGGAGACACGGCAGCAGCGCCACACAATGTAGAACTGGCGATCCTGATTAACACCGCGCAGTTACATAAGGACCCACAAAGTGAGAGCACCTGCTGTAACAGGGCGCGGACCCCTTCTATTTGTCACTTGTGTCTTCAGGGCTGAGGTAGTTCTGAGCATGGCCAGTGTCAGTGTTGGTGTCTGGATGGATGCCACTGGATGTGAGGGCACCTGCAAGCCGAGAGGAATAACAGAAATCATCCTCTGCCTTTTCTGCCTTGTTTCTGTGTTACTTTAAAAGAGGCATAAATAAGATAAACTGTTTATCTTCCCTACTGAAATTTCTGTAATGAAACCGTTTTCAAAGTGTTCACAACTTATATTCTGCCTATAACAGACTTTTCATCAAAGCTTCATATTTATTAAATGTTAATTAACTCAGTTAATTATCTCCCTGTTGAAACCATCTACTATAGAACATGAAATGCACTATGTGAAAGGACCACGCCTGCAGTGACTAGATTGGCTGTCTTGACGGCAGTGTAGTCAGCCCCCAACATCCCGTGGCTCTGAGCTCCTGATGCTGCTAAGAGAGCACGCTGCCGCCTCAGATGGAGAGAAAGTGTGAAAGCATTTCCTGAAATCTACAGCACTGACAAAACATAACTGACAAAACCCAGGCTCCTTTGAAGCTGTCATTTTCGGTTTCTGGCCAACCCCCGTCAATGAGCAGAACCACCCCATTCCCGAGCAATGGCACTCACTTTGTAAGAAGTTCTGGAGAAATTTCCAGGTATAGAATGTAACCAACTATACGTAGAACTCTGACAAAAGAAGCAATGCAATACCCTGATTTTGGAAGACACTCAAAATATTCTCCTAAGCCTTTGTAGCTGGAAAGGTTGGGCTTCTCCTGAGACACTTATTTATTTCACAGCCAGTGAGCATCTCCCACAAACCCTGTTACCCTGTGTCTGCTGGGAGCATCAGGTAAACTCATGCTGTCGATCTTATAAGTCACAGGGCAGAGGCGTGTGTCTCATGGCTGCAACCATCACACAGGCTCGCCTCCTAGCCTCACAGTTTGAACTTGGCCCAATTTTCTAACCTGTTTATTTGGTATCTGTTCTTCGGTAAGCTGCCTGAAGTGCTTTTTGGAACAAGTCAGAAGAATGAGTGGGTAGATAAATGGACAGATGAACAGGTGAGAGATGGGCAGACCGAAAGAGAGACTCCAGGAAAAGGGAACAAATAAAATTTCCTGTGCAAAACCCTCTTCTAGTCAGGGAAGAAAACCACCACGGAGAAGAGTGAAGAGGCAGGTAGCTTAGGACTGTTTCCTGGATTCCATGAAAAGTCACACCAAGAGATGAGAGGGTAGAACTATAAATAATAAAAGAAATAAAGCACACATGCTTGAAAAATATATCTACAATATGTACTTTCTAAAGAATAGATTCAAATCAGCAGGGCCCAATACCACAATCCTTGGGTATTTACAGAAATGAGAATCCCATCTCCAAACCACAAGGCATCCCTTTGGAGCACTGAGAGTCTACACGGGGCGGTCATAAAGCCATCACCGCAAAATCTATGCTATCCTGCACTTACGAGGAACGAGCAGTTGTGCACGCGTGACAGTTACACCCCACAGCACCTCTATGGGGGAGGGAAGCCTAGCGAGCCCCATCTCTGCAGGACAGAAAACCAGTCCTGGAGAGCCTAAGCCGACCTACCAGTTCTCCATCTCACAGGACTGGTCACTCCAGAGCAGGACTCGATCTCAGACCCATGTTTGTAACCACAGTACTACCGTGCTTTATGTGCTTTTTGTGTGTATATTACATTTGTTTCTGGCATGAAAGGATATTTAATAAATTTTCGGTTGTCTTGTCTATCTCATTAGCTCACAATCAATCTTTATACTGTTGAATTGTACTCTTTTCCTCTGGAGAACGGAACGGAAAGAGCGGGGGTCAGAATGAGGTGGAGCTCCATTCTTTATCTGGTATCTCATCTCATCCAAGTCCCCAACCAGGGAGAAGGAGACAATGTTCTCTTCATCTTTTAAAGAGAGGGGTCCACTGATGATGACTTACTCAACCCAAAAACCAAGGCTGTGGGAAGGGCACATGTAGCAACCAGAGCAGTATCAGATGTAGGAAAGTGAAAAGAGCTCACGGGAGGGCTCAGGGGGTCAGCCTGATTTAATTTCATTCGATAAAAAATACCACACTGTAAAAATACTAGCATGCAATGGATTTGCTCTTTCTTGACATCTAGCAAGTTTCCACAGCCCACATGTAACATTATCGTGAACCAGTGAAAAGAAGTGTCTACAGACAGGGAAAATCAATGTCACAGGCAGGTTGAAAACCAGGCTGGAGTTTAGGAAGAGAAAGGGCATAGTTAAGAATTGGGGAAAGGCTGGAGGAAAAAATCATCACAAGGACTCTCAAGCATCATCCTTCAATCATATAATCATTCATTCAAGAGAGAGTTACTGAGGTCCTACTTTGTGCAAGATTGTACACAAGGCAAAGCAAGAGCGCAGCGACCATGTTGGCAGCAAGGGGCAGGGCTAAAATACACTTCTGATCCCGGTACCTTGCACACTTGTCCTCAGTATAAAGGCAAAGAAAAAAAGTAAAATAATATTCTGTAAACTCAAAGCATAGCTGAAAAAAAATTAAAGAAGTCCTAAATACCTGGACAGACATGCCACGTACATTCCTGGATCAGAAGACAGTGCTCTTAGAATGGCAGTGCTACCCAGAGTGATCCGTATATTCTACGTGGTCTCGATCACAATCCCAGTGGGCTCCTCTGCAAAAACTGATTAGCTGCTGTTATAATTCATATGGGAATTCGAGGGTCTCAGTAACCAAAACGATCTTGAAAAAGAAGAACAACATGAGAGGACTTGTAATTCTCAATTTGAAACTTTACAACTGTATTTCTAAGTGAGATTAGAGGCCATTTTTAAGCTATTACTGTGTTTATCGTTATTTTCTAAATTCTCTAGAATGAATATAATTGTTATAATAAGGAAAATAAAAAGTAAGCTATCTTTTAAAACATGCACACCGATTCATTCATTGGAAAAAATGTATTTTAACTATAAAGAGGTAAACAAATATCTAGTGAAAAAGGACTACCTAAAAACAAGAGTGCATTTACATTTTTAAGAAATTGAAAACTGAAAAGCACAAACACATCAAGTTTCTAGGGAGACAAATACAACATATTAACACTTATTTTCAAAAATTCTAATTGAACAATGAAAATTCAAGAAAGGGAAATTCGCGATTGACAGCCAAATGCAAACACATGGAGAGCAAAGGCCTAGAAATCACAGTTCCTTTAACTCTGCTACGACCTCAGTAGGGGAGGAAATTCCTCACTGAGGAGACAGTGGAATCCCATGCATAAGACAGGATACACAGTACAAACTGCGCTAGAATCAGGGGTGATTTTCTTAGAAGAATTCTAAAGTTAGAACATTGCTGAAAAACTATAAATACACTGACAGACAGATTAAAACACACAGTCATATATATTATATAGAAACATATGAAGTCTGCTCCCATGTTACATAGAAATACAAACATATTTGTTCATTTATGGGCACTGATTACTTTTTCCCAGGTAGAAAATTTCAACTAAAACAAATAATCAATAATACACCACTCTTGTCAAATCTAGTTGATAAGTTACTCTGCTATGTAATCATAATATGCCTAAGATAGACCTAAAATAAGTGAAAAAGATCTTTGTATGGTTTCTTGAACTCTTCTCAACATTCCAAACTTAATTTTAAAATAGATCTGAGCAGTATTTCTATATTATCTTTTCCCTCGTGAAATGACCAATACAGTCTGTTGTCAAAATTCTGTCCTTACAATGATTCACGAGCACCGTATCCTCACAAAACTGCTGGACAGCAAGTCACTATCCAGACACTGTGACCAAACAAATGAAACACAAGGAAGACAGTGACCCTATTCTGGAGGGCTTACCGACTGTGTCAACACCGGGGTTTTTATTTGATTGGTTTGATTGGGTAGCAAAATAAAATCAATCAATTATTTTCTTCTCTGAGCATTCTGTACGTCATGACTCTTTTCAGTGTCATGAGCAGGAAAGACTTAAGCATGACTTGATTAGGTCAAATAGCAACAATGATCACCGGAGAGTGAGTAATAAAAAAGTTAACTGATAACAATGCTTCTGCCTACATGAGACCTAAAATAAACCTACACTGATATCCGAAAGGAAAATGAGGAGATGAGGTTCCCAATGAGAAAACAAACAAACAAGAAACCAAAAAAGGAAAGACTTTTTCATTAACGAATCCAGGCAGTAGTGGAGCATGGTGGTGAGGAGCATAGATGCTGGGGACAATCATGAGGCTCTGAAATCCCACAGCACTGGGTAGCTTTGACACTCATAAGTCAGTGAAATTTTCTGCATCTCAGCCTCCTATCCATAGACTGGGGACAACAACAGCACCCGTCTTCTAGGACGGTCCTAAGAATTAAGATATTTTATATGTAAATTTTAAATCAAATACCTCAGATTTTAAATATTGCCCCAAAAGAACAAGGAAAAAAGAAAACAGAGATAAATTTGAGTTCATCAAAAGTGAAAACTTCGCTTCAAAGGACACCATCCAGAAAGTGAAAAAACAACACTCAGGAGAAAATATTTTCAAATAATTTATCTGATTAGGAATTTGTATCTCCAAATAAAACAGAGCTCCTACAATTCAACAAAAAAGACAACTAAATTAAAAAATGAATAAAGGATCCGAAACGGTATTTTTCAAGGAAAATTTACAAATGGCCAATAAGCACAATGAAACGATGTTCAAAATCATTAGCTGTAAGGGAAATCATGTCAAAACCACTAGGAGAAACCGCTTCACACTCACTACAAGGTTATATTTAAAAAAAGAATAACAAGAACTAATGAGGAAACACAGGATTCAGAGATAGCAGCCCTTGCTGGTGAGATGTAACACAGCATGGCTACTTTGGAAAACAGCCTGGCAGGACCTCAGAGAGTTGAACAGTTGGTTTCTGAATGACCCAGCAATTCTGCTCTGTGGGCACACACGTAAGAGAACTGAAAACAAATGTCCACATAAAAACTCCTACAGGAATGATCAAGGTGCCATTATTCATCACAGCCAAAAAGAAGAAACAACCAAAATGCCTATCACCTGATGAATGGGTAAACAGAGGGGCCCAGCCATACAGTGGAATATTATTCAGCAATAGCAAAGCATGGAGTTCTGACCCAGGCAACAACGTGGACAAACATTGAAAACGTTACTCAGTGTGAAAGGAGTCAGTCACAATAGACGGTTCCATTTACATGAATTGACTCGATTTAAATGAAATGTCCAGCACAGGCAAATCCACAGAGAGAGAAGAGTGGCTCCCTGGGGCTGGGGGAGGATGGGGAAGATGGGAATGAGTGCTTATACATACAGGGTTTCCTGTTAGGAGGATGAAAATATTCTAAGATTGACTGGGATGCACATTTCTTGGCATAGAGTAAAAACCGGTGTAAATTTTAATGGGTGAATTGTATTAAAACTGTTAAGAACAAAAGCACCTCGGGCCAGTACCTTCCCATAGTAGATGCAAATTGCTATCTTTTATTACAAGAAGAAGAAACTGCCCTCAGCATGAAAGCAGGAGATCAGCAAATGTGAGTTAACCGAAATTGGACAAGAGCAGTTCACTTGAAACAGTTGCTGAGTGTATACGAAATATTCAGAATGAAGAAAATCAGTTTGACATCAAGATGAAGCATTCTGCTTCAAATGCAGATCAAGGATTCGGCAAGCCCACCTGCTAGAAATAACCAGAGAAGAAACCTGATTCTTAAAACAAGCACCACATCCAACAAGGAAATGGTGGTGAGGAAAGCAGTTAGCCAAAAAACTGGAACAGTTTGCTACAAATAATTTCTCCACTGAAATTTCAAAAATAAAATGAAAGTGATGCAATGCTGCACTGCCCTCACGTGAATGGGCTTCCTCCGGTGCTCGACAGTTCTGTAACCCCGAATGAGAGACTCAGGAGAATCAGCATGGCTCCTGGGAGTCCCCAGGTGACTGCCCACCAGCACGCTGACCACCATCACATCTGCTAGGGTTGAATTGCAGAGAAGAGACCAACTTCTAAAAGGCACAGGAAATGTTGGCAAGGGAAAAAATGGCTGCAGTCAGTCCTGGGACAGAGGCCCTGACAGCAGAGGCCAGAAGGCTGCAGGTGGACTGGAGTGGCCCTGGGGCAGGAAGGGACCACGGGGGAGCAGATCTCAATTCTCTTCTCTCCCTCAGGTAGGAGAGATAAAGTCTGCATCCTTCTCACCTGGAACTGTGGGTTATGGCTGGCAGAAGTCGTACCGACACGGAATGATTATTCAAAACTCTGTGGGAAAAGTCCAGAAAAAGAGAAGGTGTAGGGAGCCAACTCCACGAGCCTCTCAAATGCTCCTATATTTACTGTGTATAACGAAAGGAAAAAGTCATTAACAGTTGTGTGATAGTAAGTAGGAACTTGAGGAAAAACGGGAGGAGACAGAGATTGTAGAATCCACAATGAGTACAAAGGCTTAGTGTATCTTTAGGGAAGTCATGGGGTGAGGGGAATAAGATACATTCTTTAGATATGTGAATTACAAAGCAGACCACGAGACCAGCCAGGTCCTTGTTTTGGGGATAATAGACTATCTAAAAGCACACAAGCCCAGCTTTTATAGCTGAGGGCCTGGGTCCTTGCTTTGAAATGAGCAGAGTGCTATCTAAAGCATCAACTATGCAAGCAAAGCATTGTCTCTGCTTTTTAAGGCAAGGAGACAAGAGTGAGGATGCACACGCTCCTGCTTGCAAAGCAGTTACTAAGCACACATTTTTCTTCTGAACATTGACAGTCGGCTGGGGTCTGTTACAATTTGTTAACCTAATCTTGGGCTCCCACATGTAACCATTATGGAACCATTATGGAGGACACCCTAGGATAACAAATCCTAGCTCTGGGTCTTTTCCTGTCAGCTTCAGACACTCTAGCAGGATCTAGACACATCCCTGAATAACGATCCCAGAGAACCACCCAGACTCTTAACTCCTGGCGCTTGAAACTTAATTTTAGCTCTACACAACTTAACAAAGAAAAGTTTCAGAAGTAGAAGATATTACATTCTTTTATATCTCATCCTATGAACTAATTTTTCTGATTGCTCTAAGCTGCTTCTAATTGGCAAAGTACCTAATTCTGCAGGTGAATTCAGTACTTTCCATTGGGCATAACTTGCCAGTTTGGGCTCGCTGAATTCTATTGGTCAAATACTGATACACTTAATTGATTTCATTGTTCATCAGTTTCAGCCGGGAGGAGAGGGAGTGTCACTCTGTTCCTCAGCCCACCCTCAACTCTTTTCTCATCAGCAACTCAGGCCTCCTGAAATTAAAAGAAAGAATTTGTTTCCCTTCTACGCTTTCCACAAACCCAACAGGAAACATCAGCCTGGAGAAAGAATTCAACAAAAATGTTAAAACAAAAATCTATATAACCTGAAGCAACTCCATCTCGGAATCATGATACACAATGACATGAAAGTAAGTGTGTCAAGCACAAAACATGCGTGAGCCTGACCACCTGATTTCTATTCTTCAAAGGAAGGAAGGTTTTCATATTTTTTATTATCACTCTTTCTCATTGCTTCTGATTAAGCCAAAAATTAGTTTATGAAATAATTAAGCACTGCAATAACAGATTTTGTTGTATCAATTATAGAAGGCATTCAGAGGGGATAGGAAAACCCACCTTTGTAAAAAATGTAAAATTTTTTCCCCTGTTAAGAACACGTATACAAAATGCAACAGAGAATTCAAATTCTTGCGGAGAGGAGCAAAAGCCACAGAATCAAAGCAAAGTCATTACTATGAGTCAATTCAAAATTCACTAGGCAATCATGCTCAAAGCATTCAAAGAATTTTAAAGGCACACTGCAAACCATTCACTTAATGATCTGCAGGCTAGAGGAAGAATTTCCCTCTTTAACAGACAACAGTAATCAAAAGGGTGCCCCTCCAAACAAAGACGAAAGATCAATCAGGTTTTTAACAGTTCTGATAAATCAGCATGTTCTAAAGAACAAAATTCAGAAATTTTAAACATTCATTCAAACCACAATGAAACAAGCACTTAAAAAAAAAGAAAAAACCCAAAGAAACTAAGCACATTGATCATGCACTTGGATCAATGAGAACGTCTTTTACCCTTCGAAGAAAGAACAGGCTATAGCCTTTTACTTGAAAATTAACACTACTTTAAAGATAACTCCTAAAACGGATTTCATCATTCATGCTGCCTTGAAAACTCTGAGGCAGTTGTATCTTATCAGAAAAGCAATTCTGAGTCATAGTATGTTACAATTCAGCGCCAGTTTGCTTTAGAATAAAAGAAAAAAGAAAGCTACTGTTCCTCAAATCCTGCACAAAGTGTGAAGGGCCACCCTGCCTCTTTCCCCTCCTGTTTTCAAACCTGATGCTCCCCAACCCTTCTGAAACAAGTGTGAGAACCTCATATTCCCAACAATATATCAAATGACTAAAGAATATCAATTTACTTGTGTAAATATATGCCTACATCTTGAACTGGAGGAGGAAGGTATCAGAGGGCTACATGGAACTTATTTCTACCTTCCTGAAATCACACACAAACACGTTCACACAGACACAAACACCTACACACTGAATTACTGAGCACTTCACAAACTTAGGAATTCCAACTTCTAGAAGATAACTTTGCAGTTAGTTTAAAATACAAAACTGTCAAGTTTGAAAGACTTGATCATCTGCTAAATCATCCAAATATCAATGAGACCCAATTTGCCTTCTCTGTAGAATGTAATTTCCCATGATGTCAAAGCAGATCCTAAGAAGTGCTGTATCCAAAACTCGTGTTTATCACTAGCTATGATCATTTTTAAACAAGTAAACAGATTGAGAAAGGTAAGTCCCAACATTTATTCTTATTGAAATTGCATATGTGTTCAATTGTCTTTACAGAAAATAGGTCCCATGATGGTGTTTAAGAGCTATTTTGTGTATTGCAATATTTATTTTTAAGTGCAGACAAGGAGGGTGGGTATTACTCAGTTGTAGAGCACCTGCTTAGCATGCACAATGTGCTGGCTTCAATCCCCAGTAATTCCCCCCCCCAAAAAAGTGCTTATTTAAAAATAAGAAAAAAGTTATAAAAAAATGCAGACTAAAAACCACTGCAATGTAGAAGCCAGAACTATAATAAAAAACATGTGTTTCTATCAAATACTGACTATATGTCAAACACAGGGACAACCACAAATCACCCCTGACAACCATCACGTGTGGTTCTCAGCAACCCTTCTAAGTAGACACGGATGAGAAGCCCAGCACTGGGGATGAGGTGACGGAGCTCGGAAGAGCCGGGGACGCTGACCGTCCTGCTCCCCGTGACAACACGTCAGCCCAGGACAAGTGCTGACAGAGCTGCAGCGAGGGGACATGCAGCTGCGTGGAAACTTCAGGACCTGGAAGACCTAGAAAACACGAAAAATTGTTCAGTGAAAAACCAGCTCAAATATATTACACTGTGCCACATTCTTTAAAAAGGGAACATGACTGAGACCTTTTTGATGCCTCCGTGTCCTTTATGCCATCATCAGTTATTTGCCCTCTCAGCGTTACCAGTGATGGCCTGGACCCCTTATGAAGTGCACTCAGATGGCAGAGCTTTTAAAGCTGTTTTATGAAGTTTGTAAGACTCTGTCTATGCCTCACACAGGCAGTCATCCATCACTTCTCACCGGTGTGGATGTACCACATGAAATCACACCTTTCTGCTTTTTAAAATCCCTTCATCTAATCCAGACTTTTCAACAGCAAAGAATCAGCTCAACCACAGACAGTGAACAGCTTTTCACCAAATGGACTCGAACAGCCCATCGGACTACCTGGAAGCCCTTTTCTTCTATTAAACCCACTTCTGGGTACTTCATCATTTTCTGATTGGTGGAATTGGCCGCTGACTGGCCTACTCAGAGAGCTCCCAGCGTCACATCCAGGGATGAGATAGGACCCTGCTCATGGGAGAAATCATTGAGGAAGGCGGACATCCTCCAGTCAGGACTGCACGTGTAGAAGTGCCACAACATGCTCAGAAATTATACCGACAGCACCCCTGGGCTCCCATGGACTGGTTTCACATTAACCAAACACACGAGACACTGATGCAAGAAAACCAGAAACTTAACTTATTAATGTAACAGAATATGTGAAACTATGAACCAGACTGAAATATCAGAGTTCAACCATGAGTACAGTTTCTCCTCCACGGCCTAATCACGGGCAGGCAGTAACATGGCAAACATGGACAGAAGCAGAGCAGTAAGGATTTCTAGATTAACACAATGGACTAAATTTCTGTTATGCCAACAGATCTACTGCCTGGAAAACAACGCTAATCACTGTGCACTCTTCATGGACAGTGGCCGAGACAGGACTGTGAGCAACTGTGTGAATCTCCTTTCTCTGTCCTTTCTGGGCTTACTGATGCACAGATGTACAGAGATCCAGGGATGCAGATACCTCTAAACACCCAAAGCCCATCCCTGGGAGCCTCAAAACCAGACAGCCAGAGTTTAAATACCAGCTCTGCCACTTACTAGCTCTGTGACCTTGGCCAACTTACCCTCTGTGTGCCTCAGTTTCCACACTGTAAACCTGGGATAAAAATCAAACATTCCTTACTCCATTGTTGAGAAGATTGAAGGATTCATTTCTGTAAAACTCTCAGAAAAGAATGTAGCACATTATTGGTGCTCAACAAATGTCAACTTAATATTAAAGTGATTTACAAGTCTCCTTTCTAATCATCTTCTGTGTTTCCTGGCTAGACTAAGTCCCAAAGAAAATCCTTATTTCTCCTTTTATAAACTCTTGGGGAGCACCCTTCTGTTCCATACCACCACCTGTTTAAACTGAGGGAGGGGATGCCTCCTCCCCACTCCTCTTGGCCACGGAGAGTGCTTCTCCACACCACAGACCCATGGCTCACAACTAGCCCTCGTCACACTAACAGGGTGAGGTGTGAGTCTGGAGAGACAAGCAGGGTATGTGAAACCGTTCCTTTCCTTCCAGTGCTGGCCACACTTGGGAAGCACTCGGGATGCTCAGCTCCATGGCAGGACAGCCCTGTGCATGATGGGGCAGGTCCTCTCAAGGGAAGGCTCGCTGTGGCCCAGAGTTACCTGGGACAGGGTGAGTCTCTACTTCTGGGACACAGTATAATGACACGCATTTTCCCACAGCCCTGAAGTTCATGGAGTACGTGGCTTCATCAGTAAAAAAGAAGACATATATCGCCTGCTTACCCTTTTCTGTCATCTCTCAGTTGGCTGCTGGAGACAACATGTGTATAAGTATTGGATCCCCTTAAGCCCCAACATATTTGAAGTAACAAAAAATTCTGTGGCTTAACGTTGGTTCAGGGCGACTGTGTAACAGTTCTGACTTTGCTGATGCTAAATTATGGGTATAGGAACTATGGAACCTCCTCAAATATCTTTCATCATAAAACCAGCTTTCCTTATTTTCCTGTTTCTTAGTAATTGCCAAAGACTATCAAATGATGGCTTCTCACAAAACAGTAGCTAAAGTTTACGAGCCCTCTTGACAAACCCACTGTGGTAAACAGTTTACATAATTACTAATTCTCACAATTCTACAAAGCAGATATGAGCATCCCCATCTCACAGACGAGGGAAATCTCAGAACGAACTGACTTAGGCTCACGTGGCTCAGTGGCAGCGCGTGCACGCAAAGCCAAGTCAAAAAACTACACCCCTTCGTATATGTACCAAATCTCCTACCACCAATTAACACACAGCGGCGGGGTCAATACTCAGGGAACCCAGTACACTTTTCAGCTTTAAGGTGCTCCAGAGGCCACTTCTAGCTGTTTTATAAATTCCCGGCTCTCTGGTTTCTAGCACTGGAAGAAAAGTCCGAATTTGCCATTGTTTGCACAGCAAGTCTGAGATGTTCACAGCGAGATGACAGAATAAAACTAAGATATAAAGAGAATAATTTTTCCAGGTAGACAGACATAATGGAGACTGTGCTATTCTGAAGCATTAAGCAAAGAAATCAAAACAAAATAACGTTCTTTAAGCCTTCTTTAACAAACAGGAATATTAAGACGGTAAGAAGGTGCAACACTGCCACCTATGGCTAAAAAGACCTTCCAGGTTACCAGGAAACATGCAACACAAAATTGCCTGTAGGATCAGAAACGAGAATCAGATAACTAAAAGCTTCTGTAGCACATACTGCACTTTGTTTTGGGGTAAGGGAAGGGTATTCAGTATTTAATCTGATATTGCTAATACTCCTGAATATAAACAAAAGACATAGGCTTATGGAAACTCATCTTAGAGGAGGAAAGAAACCAGTCCAGCCTCTTCAGTTTACAGAAGGGGAGACTGAGACCTGGGATCTGTCCTCCTGGCAATCGGCAGCAAAGCTCTCCTAGGCCTCATGTCTTGCACTGTAGCAAAAACGAACAGATCTTTACTAGGCCTATAATCATAAAATAACGTCTGTATTTTTCCAACAGTAGGTAATCTAAGTATCTTGCAAAATACTTCTCAAAGAGCCAGGAAATCGTAAAAGTTTGTTGAAATACAAAAACATTTGTTTACATATTAAAACAGCATGAGATTTATTCTATTAAAAAAGTTACATGTCAAATCAATGTTTGATATTTTAAACCTGTTAAAAGTGCAGGAAAAAAATCAAAATTTTCTTTAATCACAAAAGACAGAAGATTATTCCCTGAAAATGATAAATGTGGATTTTTCTAAACTTAATGGATCTGGTCAGAATCCACGAATTTAAATATCTGAGTGGATGTTACACGGCAACATGAATTCTGAGTTGTAACAATACACATTCTGTGTAAATAATCTTCAAGGTCGTCTGCTTAAGGCAATTTAACTAGTCCCTGTCTCAATAGAATGATAAAGATTTCATTAAAACTTCATAGTGCACTAAAAAAAATAAATGAATCCTTGTTACTTTAAGCCATATTCATATATATCATATATATACATATTGAATATGCATCAGAAATAAGCCACCCCCTTTAGTATTCAGAGTTGATCCTTCTAAAATACCTGTCATTGTGACAGCATATTTTTATTAAGCACCCCTTGGGTGCTTTGTGTACAAGGCGTCTAACTCTCACAGTTAGAAAAGGAAAACGATATTACTCAAATTTCACAAATGAGGAAATGTAATTAAGCCATAAAAACAACTTACCTATTCATCATCAGGAAAGAAAAGAGTAATGATTTTACTTACAATATTCACTGACAATCTTTTCTTCCATACTAAGACTACATAAAACCAATTCAGTCTTTCTAAGTATTTCTGTCAATAAGGGCCACTAGAGAAAAGCAAGTAACATCACTAGCAATGATTGGACTTTCAAAGCCCACTTCTATTTTGCACTATAATTATTTTTAATGTTTTGTTTTTAGTGCTCACAGAGCACTAAAATTAAAAAAAAATTAACTTTTAAGTCATTACCTGAGAATAAAACTTTTGTAAAAATGTACAATTTTAATTTATGACACTCTGTACAACATTCTCACTGGTGTCTCTCCTTTGAAGTCCTCATCAGGCTGAGATCACTAAAATTGGCCATTTATGGAGTCACAGGAGTTCGGGAAAACACTCAACGGGAGGCTGATTACAGGAGCAATTAAAAATGCATCCTGTGCAGCCAGGGTTCCAGCACTGAGCTAGCCACTGCCAGCTGTGTGTAATTTGGGACAAGCTGCTCCATCTCTCAATCCCTCAGCTGCAAAAAATGAGACACTGATACCTACCCTCAAACACCTGCTATGAAGTAAAACAGAGGAAAGCATTTTAGCCTTAGGCAGGTGTCCACTCAGAGCGAGTTTGGTCATTATGATGATAAGGATGGCTGTTAATAAATTAAGCTAGACCAGAAAGTAGAAATCACCATAAAGGAGAAACATTTAAATCAATGAGCATTTTCTTTTGGATGGATTGCAGAATATTTTATTGATTTTTTTAATAAACCAAGATTTGTCCATTAATAATAGATTTACAGGTTCATGGACAAGTCTCCAGAAAAAGAATTAGAGGCCTCTAATTTCTGAATACAAAGAAAGTAATGTTTAGAAAGAATTATGGGGGAGATTATACCTCATTTGGGAGAGTATGTGCTTAGCATGTATGCGGCCCTAAGTTCAGTCCCCAGTAACTCCATTTAAAAACTTTTTTTTAAGAAATGGAGAATTAAAGCAAAAAGATGGAGGAATACAGAATTTTTTTAGAGACTCAACTCAGACTTCTGATGGGGAATAAAACATCCATTTCTCAGAGGAAATCTTGAAAACTATGTAAACTGGATCTGAGCTGTCTAGTCTTTTAACATTATTCAAGAATTCATATTACCAAGTCTTAAAACTACCTGATAACCCACAGTGGTGATAGTGATCATAACATCTGCCAACACGGATCGAGCTCCGGCTAGGAATGCTCTGTTCTGACATCTCTGCTCCTGAGGCCTCACCAGGCTGAGAGCACTAACTTCGGACATTCATGAGCATCTCGTGTAAGTCCTCAATTTGTGCTTCTCACTCCCCCCTCCCCAGCCCCTCTGAGGGAAGCACTGTTATCATCTTCCCCACCCGCAGTTAAGGCCACTAAGGCACAGAGACTAAACCCGATCCAGGTCAGACTGGCATTAAAGGACGTGTGTATTTCTGCTGTTTTACTTTTTACAAAGGAATCTGAGATATCAATTCAAGGGAGACTGTTAAATAATAAAGTCTGTCTGGTCTCCACTTCAAAGAGCAGATACTATAAATTCCTGATGTAGGATGAGGCTGCCGCCACAAACTGACTCAGCTTGAAATTAATATCCAAGATGAAGCAGCGGATACAAGTAAATATTCACGATTGTCAACTCCGCTCTCGGGTCTGGGCCCTTCACTGCCTGAACGGCAGTGAAATCCCCACCCAGGTCAGGGAGGGAAGCGCGGCTCTTCCAGGTCACACCCAGGCTTCAAGGGCTGTTTCCCCTCACAGACTGTCGTCAACGATTAAAAAGCTCTCAAGGTTTTTACACCATGCAAAACTGAAAGATATTTCTGCAGATGGAGCACTTTCTCAGGCTTAAACCTTTTTTGCCTACACTCAGCAAGGGGGAGAAAAGAAACATGACTCTGCAAAGTGTCTGAGCCTCACCACTCACAGGAGTAGAACTGCCTCAGCACAAGATGACAGTTCACATTGCAGGGTGAGAACAAAATAAAGCCGCCCCAACCACAGGCACTCCCAGAGACAGTGCTCAGCAGTCTTCTGCACACTCACGGTTGTGCAGCCCTCACCACCATCTATTTCCAGAACACTCCATTATCCCAGAAGAAACCCCCTGTCACTATCAGTCATTCCCTAATCCCCCTCCACCCAGCCCCTTGCAACCATCACCTGCTCTCTGCCTCTGCATTTGCTTATTCTGCGCATTTCAGATCACTGAAGTCAACAAATATGTGGCCGTTTATGTCTGGTTCCTTTCACTTAACGTGCTATTATCAAGGCTTTTCCATGTTGAAGAGGTATCAGCATCTCTCTCTCTTTTTTTTTTTTGAAAACGTTAAAGTTTATTAGAAGGTGGTAAGTACTATCAAAAAGAGTAGAGTGGAGCATAAGGGGTGGGGATTCAAAGGGAAAAGGGTGGGTTGAGCAGTCAGGGTGGACTTCCCAGAACAGGTGGCCTTTTTCATCTTCCCCTTTATTTTTTTTTTCCTTTTTATTCACCCTTACGTATGAATAATGTTCCACTACATGGAGATACTACATTCAGTTCATTCATTCAGCAGCTATATATGGACGACATCCAGAAGAATGAGTGTAAGATGTGACTAGCAGGGATGGCATTTAAGCAAAGGGCAAGATGTGCTTTAAAAAAAAAGCCAACAAACAGAGGCACAAGGAAATTCAGTCCGTTTCTGAGCAAAGTGCATGCTTGCTTCGGCAGGACTACCGTGCAGGGCTGGGGAGGATATTGGCAGGAATCACGGGGAGGGAGTCACCTAAGAAGACTCCCCACCGATATCAGCTCAGCCAATTCTCCTCCCTCATGTTTCTAGGTTTCTCTTATTTCATGTAATAGCACTTTAACTACACATCTGATCATGTGCATCAGACCACCTTACCTCGAAGCCACAGAAAATCATTCACTGACCGGAGCAGCTCCAGGACAAAACTGTGATGGACCAGGGAGTCCTACAGCATACCAGCCTGCAGGCACAAACCCCACATGTGCCTTGGTGGTGTCCAGAAAATAAAATGCATGGAAATATCTCACTGCTGGTTCACAACATCTGCCCCCAAATTGCCCCAAAATCATGCTGGCAAAGAACTACTCAACCCTCTCACTACAAAAAAAAAAAAAAAAAAAAGCTAAGAAGGCAAATTTAGGCTCTGCCATTGAAAACCAGCAACCATCAATGCCAGTATCTGAGCTGGAATGCTCCTGACTTCAAAAACCACTGCGCACTTATTTTTCAAACGGGAAAGCATATATGTATTCCACGTAGATGTTATTACAGTAGGATTTTTATTTTCGAAATTTCCAGTTGAACATTAGCACAAGAAAGATTATGTTTCACCTTTTAAAAAACTCAATTATCTTCCACTTTCTTAATTTTGAACCTATTATTATTTTAAAAATGGAGCTATGCTTCATATTATAAACCAAGTGTTTGGCTTCTGCAAACAAAACTTTTATGACCTCACTATTTCATAGCAAACTTTAATGATGTTTTGAGAGGTGGGGCCTGGGGCGCTAAAAGCCCTTTAAATACTGACAAGGATGTGCTATTAAGTAATGCAAAGGCTCTAAGTCCACATTAACTAGGAAACCAAAGAAACTACACCAAAGCCTTACTTTATCATTTTTAAATATTCCTATTTTTTGAATATTAAATTTCTTAAAAGATATGATTTTTTTGAGAAAGACAACAGCTGTATTAAATTTCCTCTCACCAAGAAAGCAATCTTTCTCAAGAGTAAAAACCCCTATGGAAATTCAAAAGACAGGACGTTTCTAGCTAAGTGAACATGCAGATCTGAAGACAAACATAAATCCTATCAGATCTCACTCGGACGAGCTCAACAAAGTCCTGGGCTACCCTGGAACTTAGCTCTTCTCTTCCAAATGTTGGCTGAGCTAAGATCATCACACAAGGCAAGGAAGAAGAGAAGAGGAAAGTCCACCTGGCGGCCTCCATCTGTTTTCTTCAAGCCAAAAGGCGCCGCAAGGGCGGCCCAGCTAACAAGCCTTCCCCATAAGGAAATCCGGCATCCACACTGCCCCTGCCGTCCCCAAGCAGCCCCAACGACCCTCTCCCACTTGTGGCCTCCCAGCCAGTGAATGGTCTTCTAATGTCACTCCCCAGTTGGTGGCAACCCCCCCTTCCCCGCTACACACACACACACACACACACACACACACACACACACACAAACACACACACACACACACACACACGCGGAGCCAAGGCAGCCTTCCCAAAGCATAAATTTGATTACATCACCCCACTTCAAACCCTTCAGCGGCTCCCTGGTAGAGTTCTAGCCCCACCCCCGAACCTGCTCGCCCATCCTCACCTCAGTACCCAGGTCCCCAGTGACCTCAGGGGCCCCCTGATCTGCTCCTACTTCCCACTTGCCTCCAGGCTCATTTTGACTGTTTCTCAAGGAAGCCTTCCCTCCCTCCAAACTCCGCAATTTGTTCCTCTGTTCCTAGAACATTCTAGGCTAAGTCAACTTCTGACACTGCTAAGCTCCCAAGGAATATTTTGCTTACTAATGTGGGTCCAACCTCTCTCCCCTAGACACTCAGAAGTGTGCATGTTATGAATAAATGAATGATGGGGTGGGTCTCAAAGGGACAGCCAGACCTGCTCTCGTCCGCCCCGACCTTTCTTACTGTAGAATATCAGAAGTAAATCCAGAAGTACCTTTCCTGAGGGTCACTTCCACCTGACACCCTTCACTGCCTCCTCTGTCAGTTCTAGTAAAACCCAAGCTCTTCGAAAGCCCTCCACCCCAGGCCCTCTCCAGTGTCCTCCCCAGCAGGGGGACCCACAACCCTGGACCACACATGGCACTCTCCCCGAGTCCCCACGGCACAAGCCTCCAGGCCTCTACCCGGGCTGCTCTGCCACATGAGCCACAGTCTTCATGCTTTCTACTGGCTGACCCTTACTCTGTTTTCACAACTGAATGTAGAGCCCATTTCTTCCAGGAAGCCCTCTCTGATAATATCCTTTAGGTCTTGGCAGGGCTCCCTCTATAGCAGCACTGCATGGGGACCAACTGGGTGTTTGCTTTCTCCTTTGGGACCACGACCTATTGGGGGCCACTTGGGAAGGAGTGAGATATTACAAGAGGGGTGGGAGAAGCAAAAAGCAAAAATAACAGCTGAAGTCCCAAATTCAAGTATTCTTTCTCAGAAAAAGAATAAAATATTTCACACTTGTGCAATTTGGCTACTATTTTTGTGGCTTGCAAAAGCAAGGGCTTGGTGTTCTAGTCCAAAACCCAGGTTACATGCAAAGAAATGTATATATTCATATCCAAAAGAAACCAGAGCTGCTCAACAACAGTTTGCAGTCAGAATTGAAAGGAATTTTGATAAAGGCAATCTCTCTCTCTCTCTCTTCTTTCTCTTCTGGCATCATATAATTTTAGAAGTATTTGCGTGACTAAGAGATGGCTACAGCCCGTGATTCTGCACTGGAGAGTTTGGGCTGAGGAAGCCCAGATTACATTCACTGTGTAAATGCAATCACACCAACAAACTGACAAGCGCCCTTGTGGAGGAGCTGATGTTCCAAAGCAGGCAAACTTATGCAGTAAGAAAACTCTAAATAAAAAGTAAGAAATTCAATGTTCTGTACTCAATTTCATTAGCTATATGGGCCATTACCTGATAGTATATCTTGTCTAATGAAACCCAAAAATAAATTGTGAACGTTGATTTTCTTCATCTGACTGTTTTATGCTAAATTTTGATATCAAACCCACAATCCATACGGACAGCTCAGGCCTATGCTGCAGCACAGCTACATCCCGTAGAAGAAAGTCTATCAAGGGAGAATTGGAAAGTTTCCCTTCAGAAGCTGCTAAGTCTGGTTTTGCACCTGTACATCATTTGCAACCACTTCATCGTCAAAGGAGTAAGACATTACCTCTGTGGGGCGTAAAGCACTGCGGTGCTTCAGAACAATCAAAGAACACAGAGCTTTGTGAATCAGTCCTGAGGTATTTAAATCGTACTTTTTCTGAAATGCCCCAAAACTGACCCACTTCACCATTTCACGTACAAAAGTGAGGTACCGGAATTAGTAGAGAAAACACGCCCTTGAAGTCTGACAAGACCCTGCTTGAATCCTGTTACAGCATTTACTACCCTCTAAACGGACCAATAACTTCACCCCTCTGAGAAGGCTTGCCAATCCGCAAAAGGGGGCTGCCACCGCCCACCTGGGAAGCATGGATGTGAATGCAACACGCAAGTAGGGCGGCCGACTGGTACCTGACACGGGGCCTGGCTAGTTTCCCTCCGCTGCCCTTGTCCCCCTTTAAACTTGTGCTGTTTACCCGGTACCAAATGCCCGGAATAGACTGCCCGAATATTCTGTGTATCCCTGGATACATGCCTTACCCTTAGGAGGCCAGAAAAACAACTGCCTCCGCCCCAGTCACTATCAATGTTCTTAAGAGTCTGGATTTTTTTAACCTCTATTTTGCAGGGAGACTATTCCAGAATTTTTCAAGCACCATTCTCCAGGTTGGCTCCTCTCCCAGCGCCCATCCCTTCTCACCTCAGATCCTCTGTCTGCCTTCTGTTCATTGGAAAGCGAGTCAGGAAGAGCGGGGACTCCCTAGGCCTTCTTCCCTCCCTGATATGTTAGTGTGACTACCTTAAACCCACGCCCCAATCCAACTCCAGCTTCTGAGGAGTCTACCCTCCCGGACCCTGCAGACTCTGCAACTTCCCAAGACACACACGTGGCCACGACCCTCCCTTCAGATTTCTTCCTGGCTGGCCCTGCCCACCCCCCGGCCCCTTAAGGATAAATGACATTGCCCCGAAAATCCCAAACGCCGCTGACTGACACACCAAAGCTGCATGGTCTGGGCTTTCCTCCAACCCAGGCACAGCCCTGCCCCCCCTCAGCCTCAGTCTGCAGCTCTCAAGATGATCTAATTCACATGCGCGGCTGTGAACACCAGCTAAGAATGATGACTCCCAACGTGTATCTCTAGTCCGGCTCCTTCAAATCAGCCCCAGGCTCATAGACCCGAGTGCCTCTATGAAGTCCAAACTTGGACGAAAAATGGCATCTTAAAAATGCCTCATGTCCACCATTTACTCTGGAATTCAATTTCTGGAAGGTACCTCCCATGCTCCCCATTTTAGTAACAGACCCAGCACTCACCTAGGTGTTTGAGGTCACATTAAATTTCCCCTGTTCCCTCCCTCCAGCCCTGGCCTGGAATATTAGTCCTGTCATTTCCGTCGCTAAGCCCATCTCAAGTCTGGTTCTGCAGGGACGACGGCCGGATCCCCACAAGCTCACAGCAAGGTGCACTGAGTCACAGTCCTCCGAAGGGTGCTTCCTGGAGGGGGAGGCATCTCCTGCAGCCGGTCACCCCAGAAGGCACTGGATTCTCACAAAGGAGGCCCTGGAGAAGGGACTCAAATTTCTCCCGTGATCTGAGCTTTGAAGGTCCCGAGGTCTGTTGGAGCTCCTATTAGCAGACACACTTGCCACTGAGCAGATGAGGATGGAGGAGCCCAAGCAAGGCTGTCTTCACTCCGACCCCTGGGCGCTCGTGAGCCACGGGAAAGGCCTGTGTCCAGGGCACAGCCCACCAATCACAGATCCCAGCCTGCATTTGCCAACCCGGACACCGTAGACTCCTTCTACTTGCGAGACTTTCTTCTGTTCTGTTCCCCCCCGAGAATGTGATGGACTCTTTCAGAATGTCTGGCCTGTATCAAGCGAGACCAAGTCAGTGAAGGATGAAGTGTCCACATTTGGACTAGAGCATGAAAGGAGAAACAAGGCCTCATGATCAGCATGATGGTGGTGGCCAAACCCTTCCCCTGGGTGAGATGAACAAGGGTAGGGGTGAGAATCCAAGGTCTTAGATTGGCCAAAGCATCTTCCTTCATGGCTGACTTGGGGTTGGAGACTCACTACCGCAAACTAACGACACGGCCGTCAGTGGGGGATGTCAGCTGCAACAAACATGGAGTCACCTCTTTAATGCCAACATGGGTTAAAAGTAAAGGCAGGTGCAGGGAGGCCTGCACGGCTGCTGAGGCAAACCACAGACCCGGCTCTGAATGCCCACTGGCTGGAGCAGAGAGGAAGCTACGGTCCCTTTAATAGTCCCTGTGTCCACCAGATCCATGTGAGCCAGCTACTTAGAAGAAGGCCATGTTTTCCTGATACTCAGAAAAACCAGCCTCGTAAAGGTAACAAAAGAGTGGCATGGATTTTAGACCCACTTCTGCCCCTTTATGAAGGAAAAATAAAGTAAATGGCACTGGGAAGTTGAATGCAAAAAAAAAAAAAATAACCAAACGGTGACTGATTCCTCCAGCAATGTCCCCTGCAGCTGCTCACCCCCGAGCCTGCCGCTTCCTCACCAGTGACCGCCGGTCAGGAAGCGCCGTCACGCACGTCACACAGAGACAGCCAGGAACCGCGTGCTGAGCACTTTTGTGTAAAAGCAGGAATCGAGCAAGATGCTGCAGACTTTGACTTGACAAGATTAAATACTCCATGAAAAGAATCCCTCAAGAGCCGCCTAAATCAATACGCATCTCACTTCTTCAAAACAATCAAACTAACTGAATAAGGGTGCATTTGTCACCAAATATAAGGAGGACCAAACAGGTTCCTCAAAGCAAAGATTTTAACAGGTATCAAACACCAGTGGGTGATGTGCTAACAAAGCAATATTCCAAAAAATTAGAAAATAACAAGATGACTAAGATAATGCATGGATTAAGGCAGCTGAAATGTTTCTGCTCCTTAAAGCAATGGAGACAGCACGGAGGGCGATCTAGCTATTTCCAATGCAGGATATGCACAGCCACCTTTTCAGACGCAACTGCACGGTACAAGAGAAAAAGGAATAAAGAAAAAGGAAAAGAGGAACAAGCGAAAATTAGAAACACACAAGAACAAGAATGACTTTGACAGCAAGTACAAGAATTTATGTGAGTGTGTGAGGCCAGGAACGCGGGGATGGTGAGACCCACCCTCACCTCCTGCTCCAGGGAAGGCAGGGGCCTGAGGGGAGCGACGCTGCTTGGGGACCCCAACGTCGTCAGTGCCCCTAACCAAAACTCCACATACATGCATCTAGGCAGCTTTTAAGCCACAAAATGTGGTCGCATTACAGGCTGGACAGTTTTACTCACTCCCAACGAGAGTAGCAGGAGAGAATTAGTCTCTGCTCCTGCACCAAAGCAGTGTTTTAAAAATTAATGACTGTGGAAGAGTAAAAGCAACAATGGAGTAAAAGTGACTGGAGGAGAACGTGCTTGACCCGAGCTCACTGGCTGCGTTATCTCACTGACGTTCAGATGCTGGCTAAGCCCTTATGGTACCAAAACAGACAGATCCACCAGGAGGGAGTTTAATTGGCTGCTGTATTTTGATGCCGAGAGCCATGCCTGGTACACGAGGTTCTGGGTAAACAATGGTGACAGTGTCAACACTATGGGCTAAGCACACATCCAGCTACTCCGCCAAATCCCAAGGGCAGACTTCAAAAGGCAAAAACAAGCTGGCATTCTCTGGTGGGTCTGCAGACTCAGAACCAAACAGTTGCTGAGCAAAAATGTCACCAGTGCCTCCTATGACAAAGAGGAGGCACTAGCCATGGGGCTTGGGCAGGACTCCAGGCTTCCACTGCTCACCCACCAGTCTGTCCAGGGGGAGAACATGGTCCCTGCTTACGTCGCACTGATGCAGCTACCTTGACTAACGCCTGGGGGCTCAGCAGGAGGTGACATTTGAGGTGAACGGAGCCAGCCTCGGTGTAGCCCTATGCTGGCAGCTGTGCCCATAACAGTGCCCAAGCACCTAAACCTGCCACCTCATCCCCAAGGAGCAGAAGGGGGTGCGGGCGTGTAGATCACAGGGCCCTGCGAGGACAAATACAGATCATGGCCACTACATGTCTCACCCCTTACTAAAGTCATAGAGGTATGTCCGGGAGGAATAGAAAATTCATCCAGAGCCCGCCAGGCACCACAAGCAAGTGGGACTCGGGCCCCGTGTGCCTCTCACTCACAGGGCTGGTCTGGACTTTCTTTTTATCAATTCTCTGGCATTTTCTCCTCCAACTTACCAACAACCAGAAAGTAGGATTTGATCTTAGGTAAGTTCAAGAATCACAGAGCACTGCCTCCACAGAGGGCCCGGGAGCACGTGCCAGGTCCTCCGACCGTCACCTGTGGTACCGCCATGAGTGCCCTCCAGACTCAAGGCCCGAGGCCGTAGGCCGTGGGGTCACAGCTTCCCTCAATCTCCCCAGCAAAGGGGGACGACTTCTGGGCAAAGGCATCTCACCTCTTCTGACCGAGGGAAAGAATGATAGATACACGGGGAAACAGAGCAGAAGGTGGGGGGTAGTAAGCCCAGGAAAGCTCGTCTGCACTTCCAAGGCAAAAGTGGGGCCGTTGACTTAATCACAGGGACAAAGTGAGGATGAATCTTTCCCTGCTTTGTCTCATACTCCGTGATACGCCTTTTCCTGCATAAGGAGTTCATCCGGAATTCCCTGGAGGTGTTTCTGATGTCCTAACTTGGCATGCTGGCTGTCGGGGAGGAAGAGAGGGCCTGAACCCAGCAGGTGCTGGGCCTGGGAGGCAGGAGACACCGGCTCCAGACCCAGCACAACCAGCGACTCGTTCGGCCTCTCGGGATTCAGCATCTCATCTATAAACAAAGGGATGAGAATGTCCCAGGACAGGCTGCCTAACAAAATTGAAATGAGAGCCATGTAAAGAAAGCTTCAGTTTCCACATTTAAAACGGTAAACAAAGAACCAATCAAACAAACAAAAAACAGATACTAGAAACTGATTTTAAGAACAGATCTTACTTAATCTGCTGTATGTAAAATACTATCATTTTGACATGTAATCAATATATGAAAGTAACAAGATAGTTTACATACATTTTACTAGACAAGTCTCAGCGTCTGATGTGCATTTGACCTACAGCACATCTCAGCTCAGACCAGCCTCTTCCCCAGTGCTCATAGCATCAGTGGCTGTGGCTACTCTATTGGACAGCAACTCCAGGGGTCCCACCAGGGGTCCTGGCTGAAAAGCTGGAGGAAGTCTCCACACTGACCCTAAAAGGATCTCTCTGAAACAAAGGCAGATTCACTTTTAAATATCTGTAAACCGTCGGGCTGCACCTCCCTCCGCCCTTGGCTACAAGACAGCCCTCTTCCTTGCTGATCCCTTCCTGGATGTAGGGAAGGAACCCGGCACACAGCCAGGGTGGCCGGGCCTCCAGGTAGACTTACCTGCTGTCTGTGTCCAGTCCCATGAAGTCCTCCTTCTCAAACAAGGTGCAGAGGAGGGGGATCCTTTCCCCAGACTTGTTGGGGTCCCATCCAGCCACTTGGACTTGAGCAAGATGAAGAGTGACTCAGTGAAGTCCACGATCCTCTTCTCCACCACCCTGCAGTCCTCGTAGTTTGAAGGCCACGTTGGTGCGCGGCTGCTCGGCTACCTCCCCATGCAGCACAAAGACAAAGAGCTGAGAGTCATTAAGCGTGGTGCCATACAGCTCCTCTGCACTTGGAGCTTCTCGAAGGCCTTGGCCGAGAGGCAGTCGGTAATGGTGACAAGGCCCACGACCGTGCGGTGGGTCTGGAAGACACTCCACGCATTCTCGAACGCATAGTGGTGCCTGTAGTGGATACAGAGTGCCCACTGGGAGCCGCACGGGCTGATCTGGCTCACCAAGGAGATTCGTTTATAGATGCAAAAGAAATTGTCCTCTGAAATGATCCCCACGGGTTGGAAGACCACGGGGAGAGTCTCGTATTCCTCAGCACACTGCACGTAGTCAGGGATGCTCATGTTGCAGGCCCTGCAGAGAGGGGAGAGGAGATCGAGGTAAATACTGTGCTGTGGGCTGCGGGCGCCTCTGGGTTGCGGTGACCTGGTGTGTACCAGCCAGAAGGAAAGGGAAGCACAAGCAAAGCCGGGGGTACAGTTTGTCCTCAGAGTCTGTACATGGATACCGTAGCTCGAATCACATTACCCAGCTTTTGTTATAGGCTTCCTGCCCCTGCACAGAAGGGTCATCTCTTGTTTACTGTTTCCAAGCACCCAGCAAGACCCTGATGCAAAGTCAGTGCTCAACACTGCTGAATAAAGAAATGAACAAAGGAACTGCTTTCCCCACCCCCCTTCAGCAGATTATAAAGAAAAGAACCGCAGTAGGATCAAAAGATCTGGTTTTCAACACCAATTTATTTGAACTCCTAAACTGCAGAATAATGGATAAGAAAACTTGCCTTGGAGAAGAGGGTACAGTTCAGTGGTAGAGCACATACATAGCATGTACGAGGTCCTGGGTTCAATCCCCTGTACCTCATTTTAAAAAATGAAACAAATGAATAAACCTAATTACCCTTCTCAAAAAAAATTTTTTAATTCAAAATTCAAAAAACACCTTGCAATTGACACAACATTGTAAACGACTATACTTCAATTAAAAAAATATCCCTGCCTTACAAGAATATATCTGGATTATGGAAGTTTGCAAATGTAAAATGCCTAGGGTACCACCTGCATAAAGAGGGGGGACTGTACAAATTTACTATCCCTCCTTTATGAGCTATATTTCCTTTGAGGGGTGTTATAAACTCTCAGAGCTAATTTTCTCAGATTAAAAAAAACAAAGCAATACTTGATTCTCAGTACTGCTGAAGAATCAGATAAGCCTGTGAAAGCATCTGACCCACAGAGGTTACTCAATAAAAGTTTGTTCAATGAATGAATAAACAAGCAAAGTGAATGCTGCTCCCTGCCACAGACCATCATAATGGTACTTCCTGGAAATCCCAAGCCCACTTTACACCCGACTACACACTAAATATGTGGGTGACCTGGGCAGGACTGTGTGCTTCTCTAAGCCCCAATTTAATCATAGATAGAAATGAGGGCAATAACACAAACCTGAAAGGGTTAGTAAATCAGTAATGAATTGTACCCCAACTTTGCAAGATGGAACCATTAAGGAAAATTGGGCAAAGTGTCCATAGGGCCTCCGCATATTATCTCCTACAAGTACAGGGGAACCTACATTACATCTCAAAATAAAAAGTCTAATATTTTAAAGAGGCTATTGAGGTTAAATGAGCTCATTGTCTCAAATAAGGAACACACAGTACAAGTACGACAATGCCTAGCCCATGAGATACACTCAGTTAAAATTCCCACTGAACCCACTAATCCCTCCAACTTCAGAGCACGAGGATGGGTCCTCGTGGCCAAAGGCCACTGCAGCTGAAGCTAACAAAGCTAATGGTCCCCACTTCCAAGAGCCCCTGTCACCACCCTTGTTCTAATTTTCTATTTGTAATATTTTTTTATTTAATAGAAACCCCCAATTGCATAGCCTTCAGGTCACCAAAACCTGACCACAGAGATCATGATGGCAGCCCTCCTTCGTGAAACAATAAAATGAAAAGCTATTTCCACAAGACCTCTGTGTAAATCTACTAGGGAACTTCATCCTGGACTGAGGAAGAGGACTGGGGAGGAGGGGGCAATCTGGGGCACAGAGAACTATCGGCCACCTGCCCCACGATGGACTTTAGACTCAACCCTCGCCCTCCAGGTAATTCAAAATACACACCGACAGAGTGCTATGGACAAGATTTTTCCTTAAAGAAATCCCTGACTCCCTAGCAGGTCTTGTTTCTACCGAGACACAGATGGCTTATGTGTATAATGTTTCACAAAAGCCTTAAAATATTATCACCCCAACTTGACACATTAAGAAACTGAGGTAGAGAAGTTTATCATATTGTACAAGATTAGAGGCCACGTCAGACACCGTATTTAAACCCAAGCCCCTGTTCCAGTGCTCACACTAGAAAGTGTGACACGCTGCCCCTTTCCTGCCCTCTCCCTGCAATAAATTTCTGAAGAGTCTTTTCTGTGCCACCTGGAATCCCAATAACTTCAATTTTCCACAAAGAGCTATGTCACTCCCTGGAAGATATATCAAAATCTAAAGGGTTGGGATGGGAGGAGAGATTTGCATTTTCTGTTTCTCAAAGGAAACATGGCTTTAAAAGAAACTGAAAAGCACTTATCTAGTCTAAGCCCTCATTGTGCAGAGAAAGAAACGGAAGTTCAGAAGAGATGAGGAAATGTCCTTATTAACAATTATTGCTTCAGCGCAGCATCAAGCCAGCCCTGGGCACTGCTGGGGGAGGATCTGGGAGACCCAGGAGAATGAGTGTTAGAAAAAGGAAAGAGAAGAAGCATACAAGGCCCTGTCTCTACACCACCATAACATGAAGTTCCACCAAATTACCCAGTATGGGTGCAGCCAATATTAATGTGGGCTAAACAGGTTATAGAAACCTGGAAGTCTCAACCATTGTGCAAATTCCAGCACTTACTCTGCTTTTTTCCCAGTTCAAGCATCAACTCAGTGGGCACTCTGTTCCAGGAACTACACGAGGGCTGGAGTTCTCCCAAGTACAAATCTCTATTATCATGTGTGCAAACCACATAAAGCCCCACCAGAAGAAAAGTGCCCACAGATAAGATGGAATTACTGAAGCTGAAAGCAGTCAACCAGCGTATGTTACTAGGAAAAACGATGCTGCTAGAAATGGACTCATGGACATAGAAAGCAAACTGGTTAGCAGGCAGGAAAGGGGGGATTAACAGATACACATTAATAAATATAAAATAAATGACAAGGACCTACTATATAGCACAGGGAACTATATTCAATTTCTTGTAATGAGTTGTGCTAAAAGCAATCTAAAACATATGTATATATATATGCATATGTTTATAACTGAATCTCTGCTGTACACCTGAAACTAACATTGTAAATTGACTACACTTCAATAAAAATAATTTTAAAAAATAAGTATAAATAAAATCAACGCCATTAAGATAAAATAAAAGAACACTCTTATCCCCTTAACTGTAGGTGGTGGAGAATTCTGGTTACAAGCACCAAGTCCACTGGATCACTCCAGCACTGACTGTCACTCTTTCTGACCATCAGACAGTCACTTGGCTTCACTGAGGTTACTTTTCTCTTCTGTGAAAGGCTACAGTGGCAACTAATGATGTATAGAATCTCATCATTCACAAGCCCAAAAATTAGTGAGGACTTCCCATGGGCCAGGCTCTGGAGAGATGAAAAGATAGGGTCCCAGATATATTCATAGGTAGAAGAAGTTTATGCCATAAAGACATTTATTCTTCCTGTTTTGATAGACAGATTCAATGCAATTCTGATTAGAATTCCTACCAGACTTTTCATGGAATGTAACAAGTTAATTTATGGTCAGGAACAGCCAAGAAACTTCTTTAGAACCACCACTGGGGAGGGGTGGATAGGTCATTCATTTCCACTGTTCTTTCTGAAGTGATGAAAACGTTCTGGAATAATAATGGTTGCAGCACTGTGAATATGCTAAAAGCTGCTGAATTGTACCATTTAAATGGGTGGACTTCATGGTGTGTGAACAATATCACAATAAAGCTGTTATATGAAAAAATATTCCTTGACAATTATTTTTCCCTCTATACAACTAGTCTACCCCAGAATTTAATAAAAACAAAAAAACCAAACAAACTAAACTGTGCCAGGAGGTTTTTAGGACTGCAATGTCCCTGGGTCTCCAACGCCTCTGGTGGTGCTGTTCCTGTTAACACACAAGAGCTGGGCTGGGCTAGTTAGGGACTGTAACTATGTTTTTAAAATCGACTGTCACACGTTTCACCCTGGGAAAGGGAAGGAAGGAGCATGACACAGCCTCATGCCTTCAGCTCATTTTTAACTGAACCAAGCCCTGCTTTCAACACTGTAATTCCTGTCACTATAAAAACACGTGACATCAACAAGCACCGCCATCATAACACCTGAAATTTTTCAAGGTACTTACCTGGGGCAGAAACACTGAGGGGGGAGACGGAAACTCCCTCAGCACTGGCGCTCCCTTTTCCAGACTCCACCAGGAGAAACTGGGCTTTACAGCCGGAGGCTCTAAGCCCGGGGAGCAGCGCGCATGCCGCTGAGCTTGTCCTCAGGGAGCTGGAAAGGGAGAGGAGGGCAGCCCCGTGGTCACAGGGCAGGGAAAGCGTGGGGGGACGCGGGCTGCAGCCCTGCTCGGAGGCCAGCCCGAGCCCCAGCCGCCCGCCCCCCCCCCCCCCCCCCCCCCCGGTCGGGTCCGCAGAACCCGCCCACCCGGGACACAGCCCTCACAGGGGCAGGGACGAGCCGGTGGCCAAGTAGAGGAAGCCCGGGAGGATAGGACTCGTGGGCGGGAGAGGGGAAGGGGTCGACAGCAGCGGATTGAGGGGAGCCTGGCTGGGGCGAGAAGCGGCAGGTGCACACCTGGCCCTGGACAGCTGTGGCCGGGGCGCCGGGGTAGGTGGCGCGGGCAGAGGGGTCTGGCCAGAGCAATTCAGCTGAACACACGCAGACTCGCTCCCTCGTGGGCTTTGACACGAGGACCGCCCTCCCGCAGCCGCCTGAGCCGTTTCCCGGGAGCCCCCCACCTTGCATTTCCACAGCCAGAGGCCCCGGCCTCTGGCAGGAGCCAAAGGCCTACCGAGCGACAGATCTGAGAAGACTTTGTGGCCGATTCCCAGCTCGGAGCTGGAGCTTTCAACCCGCGGTCCAGCTGGCACCGACTGCGCATGCGCAGGAGGGCCAGAGATCCTCTAGGTTCTGTGATAGAGGCTGGGGCATCGAGGGAGGGTTAAGATGGGGGAGAAGGAGAGGAGGGGAAAAGTGGAGGGAGACAGATGGACAGGAGGAGCAGAGAGTAGGTAGGGATCTGGAGAGGGGAGGGGAGTAGCGGAGATGTAAAGAAAAAGCTTTACTTCTGGGGCACCCCGAAGGAGGCGGCAGTCCTGCCTTTGTACCATTCTGTAACCCTTCGAGGCCCGCAGCTCAAGTTTTACCTCCCTGGTCCAGCCCTCCAGGCGATGCCTCTACAGAACCCCTACGGGGATCACACCCGTTGTTCCCACGCAGAGCTGGGTTTCCTTTTGCTCTGGGAACAAAGCACCCGCAGGTGTTGTCTCTCAGAACTACCTTGGGAAGTGTACATATTCCCCTTTTACAGGCTGGGAAAAAGGCAGGCATGATCTCTGCCTTAGCTCCACTGTCCCAGGTGTTGGCCTTGCGGGGAGTGGGAGGTACAAGATCAGAGCCCCAGACAGAGCAGACTGCCTGATTTTTGGTGCATAGTCCCATCCCTCCTGGGTAAAACACACCTAACCCCAGTGGAACCATCAAGGGCTCACAGTAGGTTCCTGGGTGTGGGAGAGCTCTCCTCAGTTCCAGTGCCCAGCTTGCTAGGTAGATAGGAGTGTTACCGAGTCCAAATTCATTCTCCTCAGTGAAGGACAGGCCAATAAGTTGGGAGACCCGCTGCTGGGGCATGGAAAAGCAAGTTTCTGTAGAGCTAGATGGCAAACTAATGTCCTGGAAAACCATCTCCCCAAGTCAGAATTCAGGCTCGTTTCCTATGTGCTTGGTTGTTGCAAACTTCTTGGTGTAGGAATTCCTTGTTGTTAGAATCCTTTGTTCTTGCAGCTATCTGCCTGGGTCAAATCTCTGTAAACCTCCAACAAAACAAAAGTTTTTTTCTATTCTGTAACTTGTTATCATTTTATGAATGGAAAAGTGTTAAATATCCTTAAAGGTCAGAGCCTTCAGAATAGACACTTCTGTATATTTCAGGCTCTAGGCAACACTGTTTTACAAGCAAGATGAAGCCTAGGAGAAAGAGCATACGGTTAAAGTCAAATGAAAAAATCTAATATGCAGTCAGATTTGTTCTGTTCCATTACCCGGGCAGAAGCCACTTGAGGATTTAAATCCCTTTAAGTTAAAAATAACTAAAACTTTAAAGGAATTTCCATGCATAGGTGGGAATGTGCATAGCATATCTGGAAAAGCACCCAAAGGATAGTAAACCGTGGCATCTCCAGGGACGGCTGGAAGAACAGAGGATGAGGGAAAACTTTCACTTGTGTATTTTTGTGCTGTTTGAATTGTTTTTAACCATATGCATGTGTTTCTTTTTCAGTTTAAAAAAAGTGTAATGGAGCAAAGGAATAACAAGTTCAGCAAATACAGCAGCCATGGAATCACTGAACCATCACTTTTGATTTCAGCCAGGAAGCATTTATTGACTCTCTCCTATGTGCCCAGTGCTGTTTTAAAATTTCTTTTATTATTATTAATTTTATTATTATTATTATTATTATTGTTGTTGTTATTTTTTATTATTATTATTATTATTATTATTATTATTATTATTATTATTATTATTATTATTATTATTATTATTATTATTATTATTATTATTATTATTTTATAAAATAGTAACATGCTATCCCTCATCCCTGCCCATGGCTGGTGGAAAACCAACTGAGTTTTTATTGAGTTGTTTTCCAAGGAGTAGAGATGAGTTATAAACTGAACACATCTTCAGGGCAAAACAGGTGGAGTGGTTTTACAGCATGCCAGACAGCTATGAAGGGTTTTCAATAGAGGCACCCAGACGCTGAGAGAGAAATCCTCCAGGACCCTACAAAAAGCTGCCCAAACTTCCTTCTCCATGGCACTACTGAAATAGGAAAAACAAATCTGACTCCATATTAGATCTGTTCTTTTGACTTTAAGAAAGTCAAGTTAATACGCTCCGGTCTTTTCATGGGTTATGATGTCACAGAGGAGATGGACAGGTTAACAAGGGACGACTCTGCAGTGATCACGGAGCCGGGGAGCGGGATGGGCGGCAAGATGTATGACGCAGCCGCAGCTGTGCCCATGCTTCTAGGCAGGAACCCAAAGTCACCTCGACAAGGTGTCAAACACGTGTGTCCACGTCCTCATCACCTGACATGTATTAACGAGAAATGGAAACCCATAAAATGCCAATAACCTTTGTGGATACACCGTCCAAATTGCAAAGTCACAGTTTGACAACTGGCCATCTCGGTTCCCTGGGATTCATTCTTGGAGAACCTTAAAAACCACTCCTCTGTCCTCAAGAAGTGCTTTCTACTTGTCCGATATTTGGCTCAGGGATACAGCACGTTCAAGTGAACTTCAATGTCTGCACAGATTTGACTGTCTTTCTCCAGGTTCACTTGTCCATTCTAAAGAGGCCTGAGCTAAGTCCATCCTCCGTAAGATCTATTCCCTCCAGTGACTACTCATTGAGCCTGCAATTAAAAGCCAACTGAACAAGACTGTCTGTTCTCAGCTAAAAAGTTCACCCACCCTTCACTGCTTTCTTAATCTCCTCTCCTGGCTAATTGCAACAGACTAACACCTCCCTCTACCAAGCTCCCCGACTATGTCAGTTTGTCACCCCAAAGAGAAAGTAAGGTCCATAAAATAGGAGACAACTCCATAGTTGTTGCCGACGAAATGAATCAGAGAGCTGCTGTGGTGCAAAATGTCTCCCGAGATTCGGGTTCCTTTATTTTTTATACCATCTACACAAAGGAGTAACTCTTGCCAAGCACAGAGAGTAAACATTTTTTAGGTTGACACATGTGCACTACATCTAAGGCTTCCTTATCTTAATTACACTCAGACTCTCCTGTTCCCAGGCCTGTTCATTTTGAGGAACTACTAAACATTCTTGTCTGCAAGCAATGTTTCCCCTGGGAACGGGCAGAGTCCCTTGGCAGGAATTTCTGTTTGCAGACAAGTCCGGCCACTTCTGTGAAATGTCCTGCGTGCAGGCACATCCACAGCTTCTATGCTAAGTTTCCTTCACATAGTTACCTCTGAATTCATAGTATATAGTAATGTCAATAAATAGAAATATGATTGTGGCTTCTTTCCTTTAAAAAATTTCTGGTTATTTAAATGACCTTTGGAAGAGATGTGTTTGTGGTCCAGTATCTTGATCCACAATACTCGGGAGGCCTTTTTCGGAATGGCTGTTCACTGATCCATTCAAAACACAACTTCTCATTCCAGGAATAGCTGTGCTTTTCTGCCAGGAGTTTGTGGTCACTCTCATGCCAGAACAGCTTTAAACTATATCCTTACTTTGGATTTGTTATTTTTCCACTCTTCCAAAAATATTGACATTCCTTACTTTCTTGCCTTGAGGATTTTTTTCCCTAGTTCAACCTTTAGTAAACCAGGCTTCTCGGGATGGGCTTGGCCTTACATATGATCAGCCATCCAACTCCCAGTGTGAGAGGACTTGGGCTCACCACCTGCCCTCCTGTCAGGGCAACTAAAACTCAGTTCAGGAGCCAACAGTCACCCCAGGGCTTCTAAGGCTCGCTTATCTCCCAGAATCTCTGCTTTCTGGTTTGTCTTGGCTTCTGAGGATTTCCCCTCACTTTCTTGACAATTAGCTGTGTAGCTTGAAAGATGAGGAAGGAAGGTTTTATTTCTTAATCAGCATTTCAAGGAACTTGTGTAATGAAGGTTTTCACGAGATTCTAGAACCCTCCATTGCCGAGACAGAAAACACACTATATATTTTCTAAATTTAGGTATCATGTGCATTTTTCTTTGTTTTTGTTTTCTTAACTGCTAACAGACTTTTTTTAATTAAAAAAAATAACGCCCCAAATAGGATAGAACATTGAAGGGGCATACAAAATTAAAGGACAAAGACAGAAAAATGATAAATACTGTATAAAATTAATATAATACATACACTATGGATCAGATCAGCAATTCTCAGTAACAGCTAATTGAAACATGATCATGAGGTAAAACGTCTCTCCTGTCAGGAGATGGCCAACAGAAAATTGAATTAATACAACAAACTAAAATTCTAAGTCTGGCGAGGTACAGAAGGCTACCAGCTAAATGTGTCTTCTTCTGGAAAAGAGGGAGTCTCACCAGCTCTTTACTGTGGAGCCTGAACCCAAGTGAGGGTGGTAAAGTGAGCTCTGTAAGTACCCAATTAACAAAGTGAGTGATGAATAAAGAGACGTGAGCTTTGATGACAGAGATGATACTACTATTCACTTGTCCTGTAAAGTATGCCTTCACGTTCAGTGATAAAACCTCGGCATCCTCAGGGATTGAGATTATAGGAAAATGCACAGCCCGGGCCCAGACCTCCACTTTGAGCTCGTGACATTGCACTTAGATGTCTCAAGGGCACCTCAAACTCCACCGGCAAAGAGCTGACTTCACGGTTCTCCTCCAATAGCAGTCCTGCCCAGGGCCCCTGGTCGGGGGACAAGGTCTCCCTCCCTACCCCAGCTCAGGCCCATCACTCACAGATGTGACTGGACCCCTCGTTCAGGGCCCAGATTTCCTCAGTCATGGAGTCCCACCACCCACACCTATCCTACCAGGTACTCAATGGCACTCACTCAGCACTGTCTCTGTGCTGGGGACCATGCTGCACACTGTGCACACGTAATCTCACTGGATTGCCACAGCAGTCTTGAGAAGTCGGTACATCACTGCTTTAATTGATTAGATAAATTGTTTCACTTCCTTGAGTGCATCATCCAAAGTGACACGGCTACTGAGCCACAAACCTGGGACTGAAAACCACTTGAAAACTGAACACTGCTACACCTCGCAGCCACCCTACTCTGATTCATCACATCACTTTCTGCCGAGCCTACTGAATGTTTGCAAGCATTCTACAAACACAAATGTGATCTACGAGAGCACCCCACTCCCCTACTTAAAATCTGTCAATGACGGTCCACTGCTCTTCAGAGAAAGCCTCACCAGGCCTGAGCACAGCCCAACGGCCCGGCATCCTCGTTCCCTGCGCGGCCACGCCACCTCACCCACCATGCAGCACAGTGCCGTGTCCAGGACTGGGATGCTGACTCCGTACCACACGGGGCTCGTCTCACTCGAACAATGATCACCCTCTTCAGTGGTCACCTTCTTCAATACTGACTCTCAGAAAAATGTTTTCTCAGGATGAATCAATATCTTTTTTCTTACAACTTCCAGTCATTGATAAAGAGCTCCCCCAAAAAGAGAGGACTTAATCCTCAGTCTCCTTATCTGTAAAGTGGGAATAACAAGGAAATATGTACAGTTTTCAGAGAAATAAAATTCATGTGAGTCTGAGGGACAATTCCCAACATACAGTAAGCACTCAATATGGGCTTACTTAGTATTAATAAGAATATGTTGCATTCCAGCCACCTTAAATCAACGTTTTAAGGCTTTGTCCAACAGACTAATGACAAATAGTTGGACAAACCCCTTTGAGCAGATCAGCACATGTGTATTGGGAGAGGTAAGCACTGCCTCCAGTTACAGCTCAAACTCTTACATGTTGTTTGAGCATTTAGTTGTTGTTATTGAATAAAGACAGGTGTTCTTTAGTCAAAGCTCCTAAAACATAAATCTTCAAAGATAGATACAAATTAGGTTTCAAGTACAACATTCTCACTAGAAATTACTTGAAAATGATAGTCTTAGCTCCTCTGTACATCAAAAGGGCATGTTCTTAATGTATCTGACTATATACACTGAAAGGATTGTTTAAAAGAAATTAAGATGAAGCCATCCTACATAAGCTCTCAGTATCATCTGCACAGAGCCCCACCCAAGGGTCTCATTTCTCACTTCCACATAGGTGTTCAGGTAGCTTAACCTGGGTCTTGGTTTCTTATAACACAGGGGAGGGAAGAGTTGTGGATAGATTTATGTAGCAAATATAAACCTAGTGTATTTGATGTGTAGGAATCCTAGAAATAAACAAATTGATATATAGACCCACCCTTAAGAAGCTCAGCCTTTCCATTTACAACAGTATTAAAAATAAAATGGGAGATACATTTAACAAAAATTTACAAGATTTGTACATTAAACAATTTGAAGTATCACTGAAAAAGTTTTAGAAGATCAACATATACGGAAGACATGCCATGTTCATGGAATAGTAGACAATATTGTTAAAAATGTTAAGACTCCCCAAAGTGATCTACAAATTCAGTGGAATCACTATCAAAATTCCAGCTGACTTCTTTCAAAAATTGAAAAACTGATCCCAAAATTCATATGGAAGTGCAAGGGACCCAGGTCAGCCAAAACAATCTTGAAAAAGAAGAGCAAAGTTGGAGGGCTCACTTTAATGGTTACTACAAATCTATAGTACTCAAGTCATTATGGTACTGTCATAAGTTTGGATACATAAATCTATGAGACACAGTAAAAATTCCAGGGGGGAATCTTACATTTACAGTCAGTTTTCAACAAGGGTGCCAACAACACTCCATTGAAAGAATAGTCTATTCAACAAATGGTGCAGGGAAAGCTGGGTATCTGCAGGCAAAAGAATGAATTTAGAATCTGAAACCCCCTATTGTATATAACAATTAAAAATTAATTGAAAATGGATCACAGACAGAAACGTAAAATCTAAACCTATAAACTTTCTAAAAGAAGACATACTATAAATCTTTGTGGTCCTAGCATAGGTTATGGTTTCCTAGATACAATACCAAGAGCAGAAGTGATTAAAAAAAAAAAAACAGATAAACTGGACTTCATCAAAATTAAAACCAATTGTTACAAAAGAAATCATCAAGAACGTGAAATGAAATGGGAAGGATGTAGCTCAAGTGATAGAGTGCATGCCTGGCAATAAATAAATAAATTAAGAAAATATATGAATAAATCTAATTACCTCCCCTATAAAGAAATTGTCTTAATGTTTAAAAAAAGTAAAGTGGAAAGACAATCTGCAGAATAGTAGAAAAAACTTGCAAAGCATATATCTAATAAGAGACTAATATCCAGGATATAAATCAAATGCTTACAACTGACCAATACAAAGAAAATCGACCCAATTTTTAAATTTACCAAGGAATTAAATAGATACACAAATGGCCAATAAGCATATAAAAAGATGCTCAGCATCACTAGTCAAATCAAAATTAAAATGAGATCTCATTTTACACCCACTAGGATGGTTATAATGAAAACACGGACAATATCAAGTGTCGGTCAGGAGGCAAAAGAATGGGAACCCTCAATATGCAGCCATTGGAAAGGGGCAATTGTGCAGCTTCTTTGGAAAAGCCTGGTGTTTCCTCAAAAGTTTAGTGTTATCATATGGCTCAGCAATTCTACTCCTACATATAGGGTCATCCCTCAGTATCCTCGGGGGATAGGTTTCAGGAACCCACCACCCTGGATTCCATATTCCAAGGATGTTCGAGTCCCTTTACAATCAGCCATCTGGATCCATGAAGTGGAAACTACAGATATGGCGGGCCAACTGTACAGCCAACAGAATGAAAACATATTCTCACAAAAATTTGCACATCAATATTCATAGCAGTATCACTCAGAGTAGCCAAAAGTTACAAACAATATCCATCCATCAATGAATCGGTAAAAAAATTATCAAGAATAGTCCCAAAAACTTTTGGTCATTGAATCTTTGACAAAGGAGGTGAGAACATACAATGGAGTAATGACAGCCTCTTCAGAAAATGGTGTAGGGAAAACTGGACAGCTGCATGTAAATCAATGAAGTTAGACTACTCCCTCACAGCACACACAAAAATAAATTCAAAATGGCTTAAACACTTAAACATGTAGACAAGACACTACAAACCTCTTAGAAGAAAACGTAGGCAAAACATCTGACATGCATCTCAGCAATGTTCTCCTAGAGCAGTCTACTCAAGCAATAGAAATACAAGCAAAAATATACAAGTGGGGTTAAATTAAACTTACAAGCTTTTGCACAGCAAAGGAAACAGTAAGCAAAACAAAAAGACAACCTATGGAATGGGAGAAAATATTTACAATAAATGAGACTGTCAAGGGGTTAATTCCCAGAATATATAAACAGCTTTTACACTTCATAAGAAAGAAAAACAAACAACTCAATCCAAAAATGGGCAGAAGTGCTAAAGAAACTTTTCTCCAATGAAGACATACAAATGGCCAATAGGCACATGAAAAAATGCTCAATATCATTATCAGAGAAATGTAAATCAAAACTACAATCAAGTATCACCTCACAGCAGTCAGAATAGCCATCATTCAGAAGTTCACAAACCATAAATGCTGGAGAGGCTGTGGAGAAACTGGAACACTCCTACACTGTGCTGGGAATGCAGTTTGGTGGAGCCATTGTGGAAAACAATATGGAGATTCACCAAAAGACAAAAAATTGACTTCCCCTATGACCCAGCAATCCCACTCCTGGGCATATATCCAGAAGTAACCCTAATTCTAAAAGACACCTTCCCCCAAATATTCACAGCAGCACTATTTACAATAGCCAATATATGGAAACAACCTAAATGTCCACTGACAGATGACTGGATAAGGAGGTTGCAGTATATTTATACCATAAACTACTACTCAGGCATAAAAAATAATAAAATAATGCCATTTGCAGTAACATGAATGGACCTGGAGAATGTCATTCTAAGAGAAGTAAGCCAGAAAGAGAAAGAAATATACCATATGAGATCGCTCACATGTGGGATCTAAAAAAAAATAAAACAACCAACAAACAAAAAGATAAACTTATCTACAGAACAGAACCACAGAGACATAGAAACCAAACTATGGTTAACAGAGAGGAGATGGTGTGGGAAGGGATAACTTGCGAGTTCAGGGTTTGCAGATACTGATTATGTATAGAATAAACAGCAAGTTTATACTGTATAGTACAGGGAAATATGTTTAATATCTTATAGTAACTTATGTTGAAAAAGAATATGAAAATGAATACATGTATATTCCTATATAACTGAAGTGTTGTGCTGTAAACAAGAAACTGATGCAACATTGTAAACTGACTAGACTTCAATGAAACTATTTTTAAATAGACCAAAACCAAAAAAAAAAAAGAAAAAAGATATTATTAAACCAAAAGAATAAATTACTGTTTCAGGCTACAACATGGATGAACCTTAAAAATGTATGCTGAAATAAGCCAGACAGAAAAGGACAAATACTGCCCTTTTATGTGAAGTGTATCTAAGTGTTCATTGTACTACTCCTGTAAATTTTCCGGAAGTTTGAAGTCTATCAAATCAAAAATAAAGTGTATTATTCATTAAAAACATAAAACGATTCCTCACAGGAGGGCTTTAAATAATAAATGAAGAAATGCATGTAAATCTCCTGGAACAAAACTTTGCACGTCCACAGTCACTGCTGTCACTGACACTCAGAGGTTTGTACCAGCGCTGATGAGAGCTGCCTCCACTCGCTGCCCTGCAGACAGGTGTGAGGGCCTGAGGTCTGACAGGCAAGGTGACCTGGAACCTGAGTCAGACACAGCCACGCCACAGACTCTGTGTTACCCAACTTTCTTATACAAACTGCTACATGTAACGTAAACACGCTAGAGGGATGTATCTTACAACATAGGTAATACAGTCAATGTTTTACAATAAGTATAAATGGAGCAACTGTTGTACACCTGAAACATATCATATTGTAAATCAGCTATACATTTAGAAAAAATTAAAAAATAATGTAAAAATGTTATAACTTTAATATAAGTCCAGTTTTTAAGTAACTACTAAACAGCTTAGAATGTATAAAAGCATTTAAGTGTGATGTTTATTTACATATTTATTTACTTTCAGCCTCCTGCTAAAAGAGAATTTAAACAATTTTTTAAACACAGCTTAACAACCATAACAACAAAAAGACAAAACTGAGAGTGAAGAGAAATTGGAGATTCAATACTTAAATGAAACCAGGGGGAGGTAAAGTCATAAAAATGGATGCCATGAAGTCAGGGTAAGTGTTAAAGGCCGACTAGAAATTCAGCTGTAAGATTTTTGGCAGCTAAAGCAAAAGAAAAGATGAAGGGGCGAGTGGTAGAGCTCAGTGTTAGAGCGTGTGTATAGCATACGCGGGGTCTGGGTTCAAGCCCCAGGGACTCCACTAACAGATAAATACACCTAATTACCTACCCCCCCAAAAGAAAAGAGCCCCAAAGAAAAGAAAAAGAGAAATTTGTTTCCTAAAAAAACCTGATATTAAATTTAGGTTAAATACTTAAAAAAAAAAAAAAAAGAAAAATAGAAACAAATGAGTGACACAAGCGATAATGCCCATGAGATAATTCTGCGGTGGCAGCTGGCAGGTCCTCATGTCCCACGTGGGAAAATCTGAAACATCCTTCACACCACCCAGAGTCATCTTCAGCCCACCCCTCCCCTCCCCCTGTTAAATGCAGGAGCACAGCCAGGGCCTGGCCTTTGTTCTCTCTGTGTCATCACAGTGAGACAGGATGGAAGGGGGCAGGGCACAGCCATTCAAGGAAGGCCACAGCAATTAACATCAAAATGGTGAAGGATTCAACCCCCAATAGGCCTTGAGGCTCAGGATGAAGAGATTTAAGTTCTAGCAGATCTTGAGCTTCATTATACACCCATTGTAATAGTAACATGGTGAATAACACGCCCCCAGGCACCATGGCAGTCCCAAGGCTAGCCAAAAAAGTCAAATGGTGGGAAATGGCCAACTCCCTGTGAATTCCAGCCCCTTGCCCTTAGGCTGGTCCTTCTACTTATTAGCATATGAAACCACCAAGCCCATAAATACAAGCAACACAGCACCACCTAGAGGTCACACCTCTCTCTCCCGCTTCAGAGAAGGCCCACACTCTGTGGAGTGTGTACCTACTTTTAATCTGAGCATCAAACCCCCACACATCGTGGAATTTCTCTTGCCTTTCAATGAATCTCTCTGAATAAGTCTACCTTTACTCAACAGTGGCTTGCGCTTGAATACTTTCCTGCATGAAGCCAAGTACCCACATCTGGCAGGGCACATCCAAGGGGCTCAACCAAAGCCTGGCACACAGCCCTTCTCATGCCCCACTTATTTTTTCTTGTATCAACAGGACTGGGTTGTGAAGGGAGTTCTAAGGCCCCGGCTAAGGGACAGAAGCAGCCCCAAGGGCTCGAATTGGCGGGCAGCCTCTCCCCCAGCAGGGGCCCTGGGGTCTGCCCGGTTCTCTGTGTTTCTTTGTTGTGCTGAATCCCCAGCCACAGAGCGTTCTCCCTAGGCCTGTCCCCACAAAACCCTTCTCTCCAAAATACAAGCACATCATGTCACAGTCCTCTTGTTCAACCAGGAAATGTTCAGCCCACTATTTCCCTCCCCAGTAAAGTACCTAACTGTCCTCCCTCCCATCCCACCACTTCTTTCTTTGTGACAACTCTGCACTCCCCACCCACCATCCTGAACGCAGGTGCCTTGCTGGCTGGGACCGAGATGTTTCAGTCTTACACAGCCTACGTCCTTTCACTTTCCCCTTTCTACCTTAAAAAGCCTTTCCTGAGTCTCCCACCCATCTGATTCTGAACTTCACAAAGTGCTGAGTTTACGGTCACTATGTGCATACATCCCAGGTTTTGACTAAGTTTCCTTCACAAGATCCTCATTAAGGAGCTGCATCAAGAAGTTTAAAGAGGCTATTCTTACATCTGAGCGGAGGAGCCAGCATAAAATTTAAATGGCTTTGAATAGACTGTTAACCAGGGACAGAGAGGTCGCAGGTCCTAGTCAACAGTGTCATGAGGCAAAATGTTCTTCAAAGGCTCAGAGTGGCTTCTGAACACGGAATCAGCAGGGAGGAGGTGACAGGCAGTGAGTGGAGTGTGTGACAGAGCTTACGCTCCCCCAGCTTGGGAAGAATTGAATTTTTTTCTAGTTTTCCAAACAATTTCTTACAACCTTTTTCACCTATTGTCACATACCATTTCCTACGAATTAAGAAAATCAATATCAGTCATTTGGGCCACTTGGGAGAAGCTACACGATGCCATTCACAGGGCTGGGGCATGATAGCCACGCCAGTCTAGGTTGAAAGACCAGTAGGGGTATTTCCATGGTGATCACGGGCATGCAGCAAACTCCCCAGCTTCAATTACCTCATCTGAAAGGTGGGGCCAATAAAACTACCAAGCAAAGTGCGTGATGATTATGGCCAACATCTGTTTACTAGGTAAGTGCCCATGACAGCTGCCGCTTAATGGGGAATGAGTATGACCAACGAGGCCCAGTCTACCTGGTCACACGCGCCCTGCCTTCCTGCCTTTGTGCAGCAGCAGAGCTTGTTTAGCTGAGATGAACGCCCCCAGAGCAGCCCTGACGGGAAAGGTCCAAGCGCTGCACGGCGAGGCCTGTTCCTTTCCTTCTCAGAGCTGATCACAGTTTGCAGTCATCTGTTTTTATGATTATCCTTTTTGTAACTGCCTCCACCCTGGAGTTTTGCTCAAGCAGCACAGGGCCAGGTATGTCTTGCTCCCTGCTAGATATTCTGGGCTGGGATACAGCCGAGCACACATCTGTCTCAGGTGCTGAAAGGAGAGGGCAGAAGACCCAGGGACCCATGCTGAACTGAGGCCCCTGCACCCAAAATTATGGTCTGACTTTGGGCAAATTACACAGTCTTCTTTACCCTGAGATTCCTCATCTGTCCATGAAAATAACTGCCCAAGGCACACAGATTTACCAAGATAAAAGGAAATCACCAAATTCACAACGTATTCAAGGGGCTACCAGTGCATCCTCAACAGACAAATGCTGCCTTTACGGCTCTGACACACGCGAAGCGGGACGTCCACACACAGTGAACACTGCTAAGTGCCAGTGTGTTAAGTGCTTCATGTGTGCTATAATAGTCTTTACAACTTACAACAATCCCAGGAACAAACGAATATTATCATGCCCATTTCATAGATTCACCAACAGGTTAGGAGTGGTTACATTGTAGTCCAAGGCCCCATGGTGAGGAAATGGCGATTTAAACCTGAATCTGGGCCCAGGCCTGGGCTTCATCTCTCTCCCATCCACCTGACCACTTGCCTATGAAATCCACCTGTCCAATACACAAGTTTGCAGCCGGCCAGCTCTTGAATGCAATGTTTGCCACCGTTTCTCAATGTTCATTAATTACCATAAAGTGTTCTCAGAAGCCACTACAGAAAAGAAAGGTGGGCTTACGTCCCTGCCCACAAAGAAAAGGAATTCTGCCTTCTCCTGTAATGTGCAGAACACCTTCCCTACACCACCAAATTCTTTTGTAAGCTTCCTCCATGTTTATGTATGCACACGGCTTATTAAATTAGAAGGTACCTGAAGTAATTCCATCTCGGTTGCTTTCCAAGTTTGCAGATTATCCATAATCATTCTGTGACCGAAAATACTACAGTGTGAATGAAAATACTGCAACCATGTCAGTAAACAAAGAATGCTGAAACCAAATCATCAGTGGCTGCCAACACACCCCAGCGAGGACAGGCCTGCAGCCCAGCCTCTACAGCCACTCACAACGGTGCCCTCTGAGCAGACTCAGAATAAGAAAGGACAGGATACTTGCCCTAGATAGCCAGGTGCTTGTCTAAAGAATGAATTCAGTGAGTCAAAATGTTTGCTTCCTCCCATACATGGAAAAACACTAAATTCTTGAACTTGAGATACCTGGCTTTCTTTAGATAACAAGCAATCTTTTATTCTTCCAACAACCTTGTCTTTGTTGTAAAGCTCCTATATATCCTAGCTCCTCCTCAACCACTTTGGAACAGTCCCTCCGAGCGATCTGAATGGCTGTCATCCCGGCTCGAGTCCTCCCGCCAAATAAAACATAACTCTTAACTTTTAGGCTGCACACGTATTTCAGTCAAAAGTTTTGGACACCAGGAAGGGACCCAGAGCAGACTTCTCTCCAGCTGAACTCTCCGAATTACCGGAGCCTTGGTACCAGCATTCGCACTTTGTGCCCATCTGCCTCCTTGTGGAATCCAGATGAATTTGGGCGAGTCTCTCCTGGTTCTCGGATCTCCCATATTGGTTGATGATCCTGAGTTTTATTTTGCAGTGTATCCAGGTACCTGGCCCTCCATTTGAAAGAGACTGGGCGGAATTACCCACCAAGTGGAGACATACTGGGTGGGGCCTGGTTGAAAGATAACAGGAAACACCCACCTTGAGCAGACGTTGAAGTGGGGCTGGTGGAAACATACCAGGAAAATACTCACCCAGTGAAAACGTCCTGAGTGGGTCCAAGTTGAAAGACACTGGGTTCAGGACTGAGTGGTTATGTAAGAGGCTGGTCTAATGTTGTCCTCGATTTGGTTACCTCCACTGAATTTTTTGGAATAAAAGTAAAACTCCTATGAGGAACCTTTCAACTCCAAAAATGGGGCCCTCCTCCTGGCTGGTAACAGCTTTCTTGGGTGATGGAGAAACTTACAGGAATGGTAGATGCAAAGACTTCATGCCATAGTGTTGTCCCTGCGGGAAATCTTACCAGCAATTTTATTCTGAAAACCCGACCTTACAATGGGGAATAGAACTTTCAAAAAAAAAATTAAAAAAAAAAAAAAACACAGAACAGAAAAGAAAAAGAAATGACAGATTGCCAGCCTCCAACTAATACACTAGCCTGGTTTATATACGTACAAAACTTACAACATTAATTAGGAATTAGAAAAAAAAAAAACTCACCCTGAAAGTAACTAACCAGGCCTGATAAAATATTTTTTGGAATTCTGAACTTATAGGAACAAAATCCCATTTAGTGGGAACTTGGATTTCTCTTCCTGTGTCCTTGATATGTAAACGTTTTATCCTTCTCTGGGTGTTTTATGTGTGTGTATGTATGTATATATGTGTTTCTTTTATTTTAAACGAAACCTTGGACTCTGTCATACAAAAGGTACAAGTATTGTGTACATATTGTGGCCAAGCAAATAAATTGGGATTCTCAAAAATCCTTTGTACCAATTTTCAGATATTTTGCCATCTTAACCGTTGTTGCATCAGCCTGGACCAGAAAGGCTTTTAGCTTTTGGAAAGTAAATTTTGAATTTTATTTAAGCAACACCCCCACTCTCATGTGGAAAAGCCTCTTCATCTTATTGGTTTAAAATCACTTTATATATATATATATAAATTGATGGCCATATGATGGATCCTTTAATTTGGGAAAACTTTTAAATTGGTGAAAGTTGAAAGAGCTCTCATTATAAACAGCCGTTTTTTTGGTACCTATTAAAATCAAGTTTAAAGGTAGGAAAATATATCTAATGTTTAACCTAAGAAATTAGTTAAAAAATAAAAACTGGTTTGAAAAGCTACATTTGTGTTTTTCCTTTCTGATCAATGGTTTTAGAGATGCTAATAAATACTTAGAATAATTAATGTTAATTAGGCTGAATAACTGGAAAAAGGATTGTAAAAATGTCGGAAAAAAAAAGATAAGGGGCTTATCCCAAATGGATAAATATTTTTATATGGTTATTTTGAATGAGATAAATAAAATGGACATTTTTGGATTTAGGTACAAGGTTTTGATACTACACTATGTAAAGTAAAAAAAAAGGGCCAAAGAGATCACCTACTGCCCCCTAACATTAAAGTTCAAACAAGTCCACTTTAGCACAGTTTAAAATATATGTATTTATAGAGCTAAAAAAAATACATAATTATAGACTGAAATACTTGATCAATAATTGGGACAACAGACCTATTAATCAAATTGAAAATTGAGAAGGGCCTAAGCTCTTTGGCTGAAACTTGGGAATCCCAGAGACTTTTCTATATAATTAGATACAATGCACAAAAAAAAAAAAAAAAAAAGCTTCTGACACTCCTTCTAGAAATAGGAATTACTGATTAAACCTAATATATATAAAAATTAAGGGTAAAAGATTTAATAAAATTGAGATAAAATTTGTAAAATTGGTATATTAAATGGACTTTATATAAAACTTTTACTTAATTATATTGTGGGATAGATATATTTCAATGGAAAAATGCTTCCCCTTCTTGGTATTATAAGGCTGGGCACATATCTGTCCCTTAGAAAATATTAATTGAACAAAGTAAAGGAAACCAATAGAGTTTCGTGAGCCTTCCAATATAACGTAAAATTAAAAACTAATATTCAGTGGCTAATAGACAATAAAGTAAGAGGTTTACCCTGGGTTTAACTTATAACTCAAGGAAAAGAGACCTCACTAAATACCTTATGCAAGCTTTGGAAGACATGCTAAAGTAAATCTTAAAGTTTTAAAACATGGTATTCTTTGTTTACAGCTCTTCTCACTGATACAAAAAAGCCAAATAAGGAGATACAATTGGGCCTAGATGACAGAGCAGTTCTCTGGGGAACTGGAAGCGTCTGTCTTTGTCTTGCGGATCAGAAATATAAATACAGCAAACAGTGACCTAGGACTGAGCCTAATTAGCTCAATGAGATAATACTTAAGGCCAAGAAATTTTTGGCATTTTAGAACTCAGAATTCTGACGCGTCCTTCAGCATTTGTCAAGAAATCTTAAATGTCGGTTTCATAAATAGTAAGCCTTAGTGATTTGAGCAAGCAAATTCAGCTTACTCCAACTATTATTATACCTATCTTATAAGTAAGTTTTAAAGTGAACCTATGAGATCTCTAGCTTTTGTCTGTTTATAAGCCTGCGTACACATTATAGATGTGAGATATTTCTACAGCTGAAAAAAAAAAATCAAACTCAAATATCTCTGCTTAATTGACGTAAAAAAAAATAAGAGCTTACAAATTAAGTATTTTTAAAATAAAAACTGACCAAGTTGACTTTCAGCGTCACGTGAACTGGAAAATATTCAATATTAAGATAATATTTGATATTGTTTAGTTTAAGTATGTTCTAATTAATATAGACATCTTTAAAGTCATCAATATTAAGTACAATACCTTTACTGTACCTAGTTTTAATGAAAGTCAAATAAGATCCTGTTATATCTGTTGCAGAATTGTCAAGAAAAAAAAATAGTAATGTGGTGTAGTAAAATTTTAAGTAAATTAAATGCAAATGAGATGAGAGCTTTGGGTAAATTTTTAAAATATATTTTTAAAATGTATGGTTAAGATAATCTCTAAATGTTTGGTATCTTTAAATTCTAGAGTTGTGCTAAATTAAGTTAAATGATAGGATTTTATTAAATAGCTATGACACTTTCAGATAAAATAAGATTGAAATATGAATTATTTAACATTTAACTTACCCTTACAAAGAAAGTAAAGGTGTTTAGAAATATTAATAAATGGTTGGTGCTACCCTGAAATAATCTCTAATATTAAGGGTATAATCTCAGTATCCTAGGAAAGTAAGATAAATGTGTAAAGGAAGATATATGAATGTAATTATATTTTGTTAATAAAAAATAGTGACTTTCTTCTGAAGCTGGTTACTTCTGAATGGAAGAGAAAATAAAGGACACACTAATGTGAGTATAGAAAGCTGTGGAACGCTTGTGGAATAGGAACCCTGAGGAAAGAGTTTTGTACGTTGTGGGAATTGTCTAAGTTTAGAATCAACTTGGGCAAAGTAAATGAATCTTAGAAGTAATCTGGTAGAAGACTAGATTTGGTTTTCTCTCTGTTAAGATGACAAAATTTTCTAAAAATGTTAATCCACTTTCAGTAACAAATTGTAAAGCTTCTTATACCACATAACTGACCTGTTCTGCTTTTACTTTAACGTATTTTCTTGTTAATGAAAAAGAACTACTTTACAGTGTTCTATATGTTTATCTGACCAAGTGTTCTGAAAACCTTTAACAAGCTCCCCAAATATCAATTTCTAATTAAAGTTCTTTTAATCTCCAGTTAAGTTTGGGATGCTACAGAGGGCCCCTGAAACATCCCAAAGAGAGATTTTAAAGTAGTAAGTTTCATTTGGCATGCTAAATAACATGGTATTGTCAAATGAATAATAGATCTTCCTAGGTTATATTGTATGAGAAAATATTATTAATATAGATATTCTAGAAATTATATGGACTCCCTAAAATTCTGGTATATCTGAAATGTTACCAGTCATAATTCTAGTTATAGTGACCAGATTTCTTTATCGATTATAGTGTGACGTTGTTTAACCATGCTTTTAAATCACTTGTCATTTATATAGAGTTAATTGTTTCCTTCTGATGATTTTGCAAATTGCTTTCTCTTCAAGGAGATTTATTGATTTCAAATAAATTTCGAACTATAGCACTGAACTAAACTGGGTAAGAAATTTTAAAGGTCTAATGAAAACTCTGAGTAAAAGAATTAGTTACATGGGACTGAGTAAACTGGTGAATATGGTTATAATTTTTGATTTTGTCTGACATACTAATGGCTTTTAACCTGTTTCCCAGACATAAAGAAACTCTTCTCCTTAAGCTAGTTATGATTCACAGAAATTTGATAAGTTATACCTATGTAAGCAGACTTGGAACAGTTATCTTTTCTCTCTATCTGATCCCTCAAGAGACTAAAAACTCTAAGGTCCCCAGTGGGTCTATCAGACAAATGAGGAAGATCATCTCCTAACAGATATAGCAATCTCAAAGTATTTTAAGGATTTTAAAGAGAAAAGAATTTACCTAAATCTGTAAGGCAGAAATCCATGACAAGCCCTTGACGAGGCATTCCGGGCCTAAGAAAACCTTATTAACATTCTACCCTGAGACTCCTAATTAAAAGTTTCAACACAGCCAATTTAAAAAAAGCCTATATAATCAAATAATCAGACTTAGCTTGTAAATAAATTAATCTTGATTTGACTATATTTGAGAAAACTGAGGGTAACTTTAGAGAGAAAAAAGATTATATTTTAGTGGATATTAATTTCTAGTTTTGTTGATTGAGGTCTATATTTACTTAGACATTTCCCAGATCATTCCTTGCTGTTATGTCACATTGCTGTAAAGGTTAATTGAATTATGAAAAGAATACTCTAGGTTTGTTTCTGAGGCTCAGTAATCTATCCTTGGTAAAGTTCCAATGCCCCATGACCAGCAGCCAGGGTATTATAAATACTGGAACAGGCATGACTTAAAGAACTGTCTCCAACCTGAATGGAAGGACCCTTTATCAGGTACTCTTAACAAGACCATACACACCAAAGCTGAAAGAAACGGACTTTCAGATTCATTTCCTATCAGAAACAGCCCCTGCAGTGCACTGGCCTATAGAGCACTGCTCACCTTAAAACAATGCCCAAATGGAGAAAAATCTACCAGGTCAGGATGAGAAGAAGACAACATCTGAAGAAGACTGCAGACCCAAGACACCGAACCAGGCCTGTATGCCAATTACTTTGATAATTTCTCCTACCTTTGATTATGAACTACTCCAACTGTTAAGTTTATGGTAAATTACCTATGTCTAGTACTTCTGTGTTACCTTGGTGGGTTTCCCTACTCCAAGGCTCTAACTAGATAGCCCTCAGAAACGTTACTCTAAAAAGAAATAATAGTTCTGTTTAGGCCACTGTTGATCTTACAAGGTGGGAGACCTCACCAGGCTAATTAATACCTGCTCTGACCCTGACCATAAATATGAAATTTCTCATAAGATCACTCAAACTCAATCAGGAACACAAGGAAAATTTTAACCCAAAAATATAACTTCTCGACTATTAAATACTTACTCATGACTTTATAAACGTTACTATCTGAATTACTTATATCCTGTCTATATAATAAAATTGTTGTCTGTTACATTTCCCAATGTGTAACTAGGCCTACAAGATTGATGATGGCTAAACATCTTGAAGGAATAGATAAAATTTTATAACCCTGTATAAAATAATTGCAATAGTGCGATTCTAGTTATGGTAATGAGCAACGAAGGGTAAACAATTCCTGGATCATAATAGACTAGTAAGACAGGCGATCCAGAGAACTTTTAGTATCAATAGGGTCTGATAAAAAACTAACACCTTGAATGGCAGCTCAGAAGATACTTCACCAGAAGTAGGAATGAGCCATCCTAGCACCGTGGGACAAAATTGGTCATGAAACCTCTCTCAAAATATTGGTCGAATTTAGGACCAAGGGGGAGCACTGTGAATGAAAGTACTACAATGTGAAAGAAAATACTGCAACCACGTCAGTAAACAAAGAATCCTGAAGCCAAGCCATCAGCAGACGCTGCCAAACCCCAGCGAGTACATGCCTGAAACCCAGCCTCTCAGCCACTCATAATGGTGCCCTCTGAGCAGACTCAGAATAAGAAAGGACAGGATACTTGCCCTAGATAGCTAGGTGCTTGTTAAAGTATGAATTCAGTGAGTCCAAATGTTTGCTTCCCCCCATACATAGAAAACCACTAAATTCTTGAACATGAGATACCTGGCTTTCTTTAGATAACAAGCAATCTTTTATTGTTCCAACTACCTGGTCTTTGTTGTAAAGCTCCTGTATATCCTAGCTCTTCCCATACCTCTTGGGAGCAGTTCCTCAGAGTGATCTGAGAGGCTGTCATCCCGGCTCGATTCCTCCCGCCAAATGAAACACAACTCTTAATTTTAGGCTGAACGTTTATTTCAATCAAGTCCCAGAATAGACACAACTCATCACTTCTGTAATGGAATACACTGGATCAGGAACCAAAAGCGTGTTCTAGTCCTGAAAAACTACTGGTTCCTCTTTCTTCCTGTCATTATACAGTCCCACCAGAACTCATTACTTTGCTGTCTGCTCATCTGGTAACCAAACTCAGAGAAGAGTCAACTCAGCAGACTGCCCTACTGGGGAGAACAGCCGGCAAAAGCACTGTGGTTTGCCTGCCCTCCCGCACGCTCTGCTGACACCTAGTGTCCTCTGTGGAGACCAGGGCAACAGAGATGTTCCCAACAGCTGCAAAGTCCCACACGTTAAGAAAATCATTTTATTTTATATGATATGTTACGTATATACCCATCTCTGAAAACAGCTTTGCCAGAAGCCCAAATATTCAACATTAATCTGCAAAGGCATATCTGGTCCTTAGTAAAAACAAGTCTTAAGACGATGCTAAGGACTACAAAGTTCTCTCCACGACCATCAACCAAGCTCCCTGCAGGTCTGCAGCTGCAGGCAGCAACATGTCTGCTTTTAAAGCAAACCCATCCTGCCCTCGGGTGCTACAATGTCCCTCTACGCCCTCCCATCTCAGGGTAAGAGCAGCCGCTACAGAACCTCACAGGGCAGCACTGACAGGACTGGACACAGAGGATCAGAGCTAAACTAAGCCTTCTGATGACACGAGCTTGTCACTGTGTCACTTTACAGTTGAAGATATATATAGGGAGAACTGGGGTGATCTTGCTCAAAGTCACACAGCTAATAAGTGGCAAAGTCTATAACTCTGCTCCTCCCTCCAGCGTGACGCCCCAGCTGGGATGCCCACAGGGTTCTCTCATGCCTGCCTGACCAGTCCTTTCCTGTCACTAATAAAACACCACAGGGTCTGAACCTAGCCTGCCTTTTCAGCATCTTTTACCTCCAGTCTCTCAGGAACAAGGCTGCTTGGGCCACTGTATGACTTCTGGCTTCCCAAACACACCGTGCTCAGGCTGGTCTTGCCTGTGCATCCTTCCCCCTGCTCAGAGGCTCTTCCTCACCTACAGGAGGACGTTTCCACTCTCTGCAGGGACACCCCCTCAGGGAAGCCCTCTTTTCGCCCTCAGCATTGCAGGTGTCCCAGGCCACATCCCGGGCTGCCCCATTAGGATTGCATGTGCCCAGGGGACTAATCAGACTAGCAGCCTCAGAGGCAGGGATTATGACCGGGTCTCCCTGCAAACCTACTGCCCTCCTCACAGCCCCCAGCCAGCAGGTCACCTGGAAGTCACAGCAAGTGCCCCACCCAATCCAGAAGTCTCTTCATTTGCCAGCACCGCTGAAGAGTGGTTTCCAACCTTTGGTCAGTTTTGCACAAAAAGGACCTTCCACTGTGAACCGGGAGGGGTTTTGCTTATGCTACTCACCCTTACTGGAAACGTCAAGGGAAACCAAAAGGCCTTTTCTTGACACTTTTTTGATGACACCCTCCCACCCACAATACTCAAATCTTCAAGAGAATTGGGTCCACGTGATTTTGTTTTCCTTACGCTAAGTGGCTCAAAACACTGCAAGGTTCTTTCTCTTTTGAGGGTATTTGTACTAAGTTTATAGGCTTTAATCTGCTTTTGTCTCACTCTTCAGTATCCCTAGCAGTTGCCACTTCTTAATCCCTTCAGCAGCCTCCCTCCCAACATCAAGTCTAGGAAATCAGCTGTGATGAGGGGCCCAGGGGCAGTCACAGAAGATGCAACTAAGGCACAGAGAGGCGACATAATTTGCCCAAGGTGATCAGCTTCCACCCCTAACAGTGTGTGTCATGTCCCTCTGTTTAATTCTTATGCTAAGCAAGTTAACTTTTTGTAGATTATAGTTATAAACAGATGAGGTATCAAAATATACACAAGGACACACATCAAATCTAAGATGTTGACTAACTCCACTATTTTGTTTCTATTTATTTTATTTCTCTTAAAAAAATTAAGAACCTCTGCAGTCAATAATGCAAAATGTTACTGGGTTTTAAATCCAGAATATAGAGGTGTTAAGTGTGTCATTGCTCATCCTTATTTGTATGTTCACAAGACAAAATGATTTGAAAGACTCTCTCCCCTCCCCCTTCTCACTACTGGCTCTCACCAGAGCTCCATGTCCACACATCTAACAGCCTTTCATTTACCCACAGCTGAACTCATCAGATTTTCCCCAGAACTCCCTCTGCAGGTTTCCCTCATCACAGCACAGCAGGACTATCATTTACCTGATTAATCCACCCAGAAAGCTGGGCCTTACTCCATCCTACCTTCACAGACAACATTCATCCTTTCTTTTTACCATCTAATCATGTCTTCAATCTGTTCGCTTTTACCCACTGACCATCTCACCGCTCAAGTGGAAGCCACCAACACTGCACTCCTGGACTCACGAGTCTCCCAAGTGGCCCCACAACCGCTCTCCCCTACTTGAGTCAAATGGGATTCTGTCAGTCCCGCGCTTATAGGACTCTTTTCAATCCCACTGTTCTTAGAAGAAACTCCCAGTTCTTCACCTGATGAAGGTCTTTGCCATGAAACTGTCAGCTCAGGGAGGGCAGGACACGCCCTCTCCCCTTGGCCCCACCCTCTGGCAGAGCATCAGCATGGGAGGACCTGCTGAGCTACACCAGCCTGTATTCTAAACCTGGTCTTGATTTCTTAGCAAACTTCTTCACTTATCCATACAAATCCAAGGTAGATTAGAAAGATTTTAGATGTTGATCTAGACTATTGATTTGGGGATTTTGCACTAGCAACCTGCAAGTACATGTTCTAATGATTCTGTCTTCTAAAAACCACACCCAGATTTAAGTAGTACTTGTGGAATGTCTTCGGAATAAAAGGGACTGTAGTTTTACAGAATTTATATTTTATAACATGAACAACCCGCACAGGGTCACAAATGGAACTGCCTCACAAGTGACAGAAGACAGGTGAGAGGCATATAGCAACAGGTCACAAAGATGGTAAGAGAAACGTTGATTCTCCAACCCCCGAAAAAATTCCTCAATGAACTGAAAACTCTGAATTTTGAAAGTAAAATACTATCATATAAAGAAATAAAATAAATAATCCTCTTCATCAGGGTTTCAAGATCTGACTCCAGAATTTTTAGCAGGCTATACTGAATCCTAGCAAAGGAAAATCATATACACTAGTGGTGAGTAAGTTCCAGGGAAACGGCAGCAATTCCTCCACTTGTAAAAGGACATAACTCACTTGTCAAGGTGAATGTAAACTGCATTCTGGAGAAATTCGGTAGCTCCCAGGCTCTGCTTCTGGGTGGCAAGTACACGGACAGCTTCGAAGCATGCTTCTAACTGAGTCACCGGCATTCTTACACTGCAGGGGGAAACGGAGGCCCTCAGTCATGAGCTGAGATGTTCCTGTCTTGTCTCACTGCCCGTGCCTCGGGGACTCAGTGCCCTGCAGCAACTCGGCCCCAGGCCAGGACCCGTAGCGTGGCCCAATCAAGCATGAGGTGCACTCTGCTTGAGAAAGCCCATCCCCGATGGGGGCAAGAGGTGCTGGTGGGGTTGTGTGAACTTATAAATGCTCACAGAAATACACCTACATAAAATGAAGTGATACAATTAAGAGTAGCAGGCTATTTAACAAAATTTCAATTGTCAGTGGAAATTTTACCATTCCTTTCCACTTGTCCCCTGCACTCTGAGACAGGCTTAGGCTCTTTCACACCTGCAGCTCTGATGCAATCGTTGTGAATTCATTTTGCTTTGCTGCAAGTGTCTTCGCTCCCTGTGTCGCTGTGAATGTCGTCTCTTAACAGAGTCAGATGTCTTCCTGGATCTCTCCCTGAATTCCTTGCTCCTGCTTCTCAGATCCTAAGATAAATGGCAAATGAAGACACATGAGTATAAAAGGCACTGTGGACTTGACTAAAGCCTTCAGTGTCCCCTAGGTGAGTGCTGCCACCCCTTACCTTCGATTCTCAAGGTTCTGCCCAGGGTGACATCCAGACAGGATAGCGTCCTGGGCCAATTAAATGCTGTGTGGCTTGGGCGCACGGACAGGTGCAGGAGCTGGTTCCGGAGCCGGGCACCTCCCCACCTCTGCTCGTCTCTCTCCCGAAGCCCCGCTTCCAAGCCCCCAGGCTCCCTAATCTTCTGTCCTTCTCTTCTACTTTACTCCAAGCCCTTTTCCTCTTCCTTTATTCCCTACTTATCCCCAGCTGGAGTGATTTTTCAATCACAGTATCTGAAAAAATTTTCTGCAGCTGAAAAAGAGGTCTCCAGAGGTCAATGCCCATATGCTGGTTCTTGAAGAGAGCCCCAGGTTAGGGAGACCCTCACCAACACTCACAGGGCATCAGACATGTTGCAGGGTCGACCACCCCCAACAAGAGTTTGCTGTGACCCCAAGGCACGCACAGCATCGCTGCTCACAAAAATGTAGTTGGCTCATTTATCCATTATTGAGAAAAAAATTAAAAATTGTTCATGTTCCTTACTAAAATTATTTATGAGGTGGAAAAAGGAATTGTAATAGAAAAGAAAAAGTTTGACTTAATGTTAGATGTTTTCCTTTGGCTTTAAACCTGTGCCCTGTTTTCTAGGCTTAGACATGCTAGCTCTGCACCTTTTGTAAAAGAAAGTTGCCTTTAGCCTGAAATATCCAGGAGGGCCTATTCTGCGGGCTCTGATCTTTAAGGATGTTAGCTCTTCTACACTTATGTAGAGATGGCAATTTGCAAAATAGAGAATAACCTGTTTTTTTTTTTTTTGGAGATTTTAAAGGGTCACCGTGATTTGACCCACATGGACAGCTGCAAGAACAAAGGATTCCAAGGAAATCAATTCGTACAGCAAGAAGTTTGCAACAACCAACCACATCCCCACCCCTGTTTAGTAAAAAAGGAGACTGAATTCTGACTTGGGGAAGAGGGTTCTCCAGGATATCAGCATGCCATCTTCTGGGTCTGCCAGCTTTTCAAATAAAGTCACTATTCCTTGCTCTAACACCTCATCTCCCGATTTACTGGCCTGTCATTCAGGAGGCAGAACTAGCTTTGACGTGGTAACTAAATGACTTCATTGGAGGTAGTATGTCTCCACTGTTTCCCCATTTCCAATATGTCACAACCTATAAATTTTATATGCTGTTTAGCAACACAACCAAAAAACCTAACATAGGGAATTGATTCCATGGAAATAAAATTATTTCTACTCCTTCAAAACTTTTTTCTTTTCTATTTTATTTTGTTTTGCTTATTGAAAAGAAAATAAAAGTCAAATCTATTTATTTCATGTATTTTTGTTATAGCTGCATATTTTAAATACTAAAAAGATATTTAAATTGCAATAAAAATTGTTCATATATTAGTGTAAAGATATATTAACAATCAATGTGGATTAGGAAAGTTATGGATATTTACTAAAAATCCACTGCACATCCAGTCTTTTACAATCATATCCTGGAATATAAGCTCTATGATCCAGGTGTCCACCACCCACATTCTCACTGCCGAGTTCCTTAGTAATCAACTACCAAAGCACCAACATAGAACCACGTGATCAGTACTTTAGGTATAAATGAGGGAATTAGCTCATTCAATTCTATAAAAAAAAACCTTAAAATATTTACTGAACTTACTTACACACAAAGAAAATTGGACACAAAGAAGTACAGTTTCTTCCCCAAGGTCACAAAGCTAATAACTGGTAAACGCAAGATTTGAACTCATCTGCCTGATTCTAAAAACCAGGTGGAAATCCCATTTGACTGTGGAGGGTCCAGCAGCACAGCCTATCACCATATCTTTGTTCAGATCTAGCCTTAGACAGCCTGAGACAGCACCCCATTCCTTTGGAACTCGAGGGCAAGTGATATCAATAAGGATTTTGTATTCAGTAGTTTCTTAGGCCTCATTTATATAAAGTGTCAGCAGGTCAGCAGAAAAACTCTGGGAAATATGAGTGGATCCAGAGCTTTTTGCTGATTAGAAACTCAGTCTACCGGACATAGTGGCCTTCCCATGAGAGGCCACATGGACATAAACTAAAGGCAGGTGAGCAATGAAAACTAGCAAGACCCTGGAACTCAAGCAAGAAGGACCCCTGCCATCCCCTGCCCAGTTGCCTCTTCGCCCGCATGGACACGATGGCAGAAGACCCAGGTTCTTGTCCAAGTTACAACATCATGGATTCTCAACCATAAAAATTTACGGCTCTATGATCTTAAGTACTTTCCAACTCAAATATGATTAAACCAATATCTCAGCAGAATGTCTATATCTCCACTTCCTCTCTTCTATTAGGAGAATATTTCTATGGCAACAAAGCAGAAATCCAATTAAAAACACCATGCAAGAAGCCGGGAGAAATTCTGCATAAGAGACTTTGTTCTCACGCTCAGTGAATGGAAACACAGAAAAAGTGCTCCTTCTCCCTCAGCAAGTGGGAGGTAGCCTGATTGTGTGTGTGTGTGTGCGTGTGTGTGTGCGTGTGTGTGTAAATGAAATACAATGAATTCTGGGATATTTACAGATTTTTTTATCTTACAGTCATTTCATGAGGATGAGACAACCTTTAAAGTAATTTGAATCTAGTGTTCTGAGAGAGTCTCAGGCTCTTATGGTGAAAGAGGGGAAAGGGGAAAGGAAAGGAGGAAAGAAGTAAATGAAGCAAAGGAGTAAGAATACTGCTAGGGAAAGGCAAGACATTAATTTTGTTCCTAATTACATCACACACAAATTATGGACTGGCTTTCCCCCAAGTCTTGTCAAGCACTGAGTTGCAGAAGAAAGGTGACAGCCCATTTCTTACTGAGCTTGTGATTGTACGTGGCATCTCATAGACACAAATCATTTACCCTGATCAAACACTCTAGCAGCAGACCGTAATTCTCCTGTTTTGAGAGACAAGAAAACAGAAGTTCAAAGCGGATATATAACTTGACAAAAGTCAGAGGACCAGTAAACAAGAGAGGATGAATTCAAGCTCAGATCTGAATGCAGAGTCTGCTTTTCCCACTCCCAGGACTGGAAAATCCTTAACACACAGGCTCCCCAGCTCCCCTGCAGTGTTCCTGTCCCCAAGCATTTCCCATGTTAATGGTCGCCAGTTCTCACAGTCACAGCGCTCTGTGCAGCCAATGGCCTCCATCGGACCTTGATCATCTACCTGTCACGCCCAACAGGCTTCTCCACAAAGGCAGGAAAGCTGGCTTTCCAGTGCATACAAAGCCATCCCTGGTCTGACCTGGGCTCTTCTGCGGCTTCTCCAGCCTAAAGGCAGCCATGAAACTGCTCAGAGTTTGTACATAAGCCACACTACCTCTCTCCATCTGTCTCCCCAAATATACTACTTAGCTATGACCATTTTGATAATCTTGGAAACAAATTTTTAAAAACAGAAAAGAAAGGATTCTGGAACAAGTACTTAATACTTACAATTTTAAATGACAATTTACAAAGTGAGTATTTACAAACCGATTCTGCCTTCCTAGGTGTCAGTTTTAACAGTTACAAAATATAATAGCAAAAAATTCTCACTTACAGAATTAACAAAGACATCAACAATAATCTGGAATAAACTCAAAATTAAAGCCCATGTTCTACATGGAGAAAACTACTGGACTCTACTGAGGAGTAAAGTAAGAGGTGTGAATGTAGAGACATCAACATATTGCATGGAGGAAAGCAGTTTTGTAAAGATGTACGTTCTCCTAAAGATAATTCAAAACTTACTAAAAAATCCCATGAAAACCCTTATCTGTCTTTTTTAACTTGAACAATGTATTTTAGAATTCTTCAGGAATAATAAATTCATACTAGCCAAGAAAATTTGTGATGGAAGAAAAGAATCAAAAAAAATCACACTTTCAGTTATTAAATAAATTTTTACAATATGTAAGATATAGCGCTGGAGTAAGAAAGTAAAATTGACAGAAATAAACCATGAGCTCAAAAAGAGACTCTAGTGTACATAAGTATGTTGTACAGTTGGGATTTCAAATCAAAGAGCAAAGTATGAATTCAACAATTTTCCTGGGACAATCAGAGAATCACCTGGAAAGAACAAATTCTATTCCTGTGCTAATGACCACAAGAAAAATTACAGATAGTGATGTAAATATTAAAATACTAATAACAACAAATGCAACTCTTTGCTCATATTAATTCAACTTCTCCTCACTATAACAAGTACTATTATCATCTCCATCTTAGAGATTAAAAAACCTTACAGAAGAGATTTATATCATTATAAGAAAGTGTTTCTAAGAATAATACCAAAGATAAAACCCAAAAGGAAGACATTTACAATCTTAAAAATATTTTGGGCCACAAAGAAAATAAAAAAAACTACTGAACAAAATGAAAGGCAAGAAATGACAAGAAAAAGCTCTGTGATACATGTTGATGAAGACAAGGGGTTAATGTTCATAACATACAAAGAGCTGTCACAAAGCAACAAGAAGCTCCCTCACTTAAATGTGTGCAAAGGACAAAGGGGATCATTCACTTTTAAAAAGTCAGATGGCTAATGAGTGAAAAATGCTCAATACCTCACTGGTCATCAAATACAAACTAAAACAATGAAAAAGCACTTTTGTTCATCATATTGGCAAATATTTATAAACGATATTCTAGCTAGTGTCCATCTGTGAGAGAAAAAACTGTGAGTGACATTTTGGAGGACGACATGTCAATGGATATGTAAACTCTGAAAAACGTGTGTACACACAGACTCAACTCAACTTCTAGGAATCATTTCATTTAGAAAAAAAATCAGTTCAAAAGATGTACTCATCAGAGCATTTACACAGCACTGTTTACAATGGTGGGATGAAAAGCTGAAGTGAAATCATATCCAGTGATTGAGAATTGGTTACATAAGTTATTCTACAGCTTTTCATTCCCCACTGGAGGAGCAATTTCTAGAGTCACTTGAAAGGAGCTTGTGATGAATGTAAATGTCACATCCAGGGACTAAATTTCCAGAAGCCTTAACTAAAGGAATACTCATACAAGATCACAGGTATGTTTGTACAAGAGGGATGCCAGTCAAACATCCTTTCTGAAAGTGGAAAATGGAGAAAACTTAAGGGTCCAACATCAAGAAAATGATGCGGTAAATCACGGCAAGATGTGGGCTCTGAAGGGGCCTGCGATTCGGCATTGTCCAGGGCCTTGTCCACATCACTCTCCCACCAAAGGTGTCCTTCCACAAGAGACCACACCTGCACATCAGGAGACCCCTCCTCTCTATCTGAAAGGACCGGGTGAGTCTGGAGTGGGAGGACGTCTATGATATACCCGTGAGTGAATAAAGCGAGCTGCAGAACACATATAGTATGGTCTTATTTTTCAATAAAGCATATATACACACACATATACATAGATTTCTCATATAAGTGTATGTATGTAGGTATGTATGTATTTATGGGTATATATATATGTCATAGGCATAAAGGTCATGAAATATATACACCACATTGTCAACAGCTTTTACACTCAGGAAATAAGGGGAAGGGATTTAGGGGCCTTTCGGTACCACCACAGTTCCCTTTTCAGTATTTCAGTTAAGGATACTTGAATTTAAAAGTTTATTTAAGTCCGAAGTAAAATGGACGATGCCTCCACAAGACATAATGCTATACTGGTCATTAAAAATCATGCCAGCGGAGATAGAATATTGCAGAAAAACATGTAATAAGCCGAATGGAAAATGGAGGTCTCCACACAGTAAACAGGCACAGAGTGATCGCTGCTTTTTATGACAGAGGTGATACACACTGATGAAAAGGACAGAAAATAGATGTTAAAGTGTTAATTACTGTCTCTGAGTAGTGGGAGAAGGATACCCTCATTAGCCCATTTTTTCAGACTTATTATATTAAATACACATTACTTTTCATCTGAAAAAAGCATTTTTAGATGTCTAGTACCATGCATTGGAGAAAATACATGAGTACTTACAGAAACAAATAACTAGGAGACACCGCAGCAGCTTCAAACAATGTAGAATGGGCGATCCTGAATAACAATGCGCAGTTACATAAGGACCCACAAAGTGAGAGCACCTGCTGTAACAGGGCATGACCCCCTTCTATTTGTCAGTTGTGTCTTCAGGGCTGAGGCAGATCTGAGCACGGCCAGTGTCAGTGCTGGTGTCTGGATGGATGCCACTGGAGGTGAGGGCACCTGCAAGCTGAGAGGAAGAACAGAAATCATCCTCTGCTTTTTCTGTCTTGTTTCTTTGTTACTGTAAAAGAGAGGCATAAATAAGATAAACTAAATCTTCCCTGCTGAAATTTAAGTAATGAAACCGTTTTTAAAGTCTTCACAGCTTATATTCTGCCCATAACTGTCTTTACAACAAAGCATCATATTTATTAAATGTTAATTAACTCAATTAACTCCCTGTTGAAACCTATTAAAGAACATGAAATGCACTACGTGAAAGCACCACGCCTGCAGTGACTACCTCAGCTGTCTTGACGGCAGTGATGTCAGCCCCCACCATCCCGTGGCCCTGAGCTCCTGATGCTGCAAAGAGAGCACACTGCCTCCTCAGATGGAGAGGAACTGTGAAAGCATTTTCTGAAGTCAACAGAACTGACAAAACATAACTGACAAATCCCAGGCTTCTTGGAGGATGTCATTTTCTGTTTCTGGCCAACACCCGTCAATGAGCAGAACCACCCCATTCCGAGCCATGAGACTCACGTGGGAAGCAGTTTTGGAGAAATTTCCAGGTATAGAATGTAACCAACTATACATAGAACTCTGACAAAGGAAAAGATGAAATACTGTGATTTTGGAAGACACTCAAAATATTCTCCTAAGCCTTAGTAGCTGGAAAGGCTGGGCTTCTCCTCATCCACTTATTTATTTCACATCCAGTGAGAATCTCCCACAAACCCTGTTTCCCTGTGTCTGCTGGGAGCCTCAGGCACACTGTTGCTGTCGATCTTATAAGTCACAGCAATCTTATAAGTCTTATATTTCTCACGCCTGCAACCCTCACACAAGCTCGCCTCCTAGCCTCACTGTCTGAACTTGGCCCCATTTTCTCACCTGTTTTTTGGTATCTGTTCTTCTGTAAGCTGCCTGAAATGCTTTTTGGAACAAGTCAGAAGAATGAGTGGGTAGAGAACTGGACAGATGGACAGGTAAGAGGTGGGCAGACAGACAGAGAGACTCCAAGAAAAGGGGAACAAAGAAAATTTCCTATGCAGAACCCTCTTCTAGTCAGGGAAGAAAACCGCCACGGAGACGTGTGAAGAGGCAGGTGGCTTAGGGCTGTTTCCCTGGATTCCATGAAAAGCCACAACAAGAGATGAGAGGGTAGAACTATAAATAATAAAAGAAAAAAAGCATGCATGCTTGAAAAATATATCTACAATATGTACTTTCTAAAGAATAGATTCAAATCAGCAAGGCCCAATAACACAATTTTTGGGTATTTAGAGAAGTGAGAATCCCACATCCAAACCAGAAGACATCCCTTTGGCACACTGAGAGTCTACACGGGGTGGTCATAAAGCTGTCTCCGCAAATCCATTCTATCCTGCACTTACGAGGAATGAACAGCTGTGCTCGGGCTGCCCACGTGCGTCATTTACACCCCACAGCACCTCTAAGGGGGAGGGACGCCTAGCGAGACCCGTCTCTGCAGGACAGGAAACAAGTATGGGAGAGGCTAAGCCCACCTACCAGTTCTCCATCTCACAGGACTGGTCACTCCAGAGCAGGACTCGATCTCAGACCCATGTTTGTAACCACAGTACTACCGTGCTTTATGTGCTTTTTGTGTGTATAACACATTTGTTTCTGGCATGAAAGGATATTTAATAAATTTTCGGTTGTCTTGTCTATCTCATTAGCTCACAATCAATCTTTACACAGTTGAACTGTACTATTTCAAAAAGAGTACAACGGAAAGAGCAGGGGTCAGAATAAGAGGGGTTGCATTCTTTATCTGGTACCTCATCTCATCCAAGTCCCCAACCAGGGAGAAGGAGCAAATGTTTTCATCTTTTAAAGAGAGGGCTCCAGTGATGGTGACTTACTCAACTCCAAAACCAAGGCTGGGGGTAGGGCACAGGCAGCAACCAGAGCAGTATCACCTGTAGGAAGGAGAAAAGAGCTCACGGGAGGGCTCAGGGGCTCAGCCTGATTTAATTTCAATTGATAAAAGAATACCACAGTTTGAAAATACTACCATGCCATGGATTTGCGCTTTCTTGACATCTAGCAAGTTTCCACAGCCCACATGTAACATTATCATGTACCAGTGAAAGGAAGAGTGTACAGAGAGGGAAAATCAATGCCACAGGCAGGCTGAAAACCAGACTAGATGAAAGGAAGACAAAGGGCATAGTTAAGAGGAGGAGAAAGGCTGGGAAAAAGACATCATCAGAAGGACTCTCAAGCATCATCCAACAATCATATAATCATTCATTCAAGAGAGGGTTACTGAGGTCCTATTTTGTGCAAGATTTTTCACAGAGCAAAGAAAGAGCGCAGCCTACATGGTGGCAGCAATTGGCAGGGCTCAAATACACTTCTGATCCCGGTAACTTGCACACTTTTACTCAGTATAAAGGCAAAGAAAGAAAGTAAAATAATACTCTATAAACAAAATGCATTGCTGAAAAAAATTAAAGAAGTCCTAAATACCTGGACAGACACACCACGCACATTCCTGGATCAGAAGACAGTGTTCTTGGAGTGGCAGTGCTCCCCAGAGCGATCCATACATACAACGTGGTTTCGATTACAATCCCAGCAGGCTCCTCTGCAAAAACTGACTAGCTGCTACTACAATTCATATGGGAATTCGAGGGTCTCAGTAACCAAAACGTACTTGTAAAAGAAAAACAACATGAGAGGACTTGTAATTCTCAATTTCAAACCTTACAACTGTATCTCCAAGTGATATTTGAGGCCATTTTTAAGTTATTATTGTGTTTATCCTTATTTTCCAAATTCTCTAAAATGAATATATCTTTACAATAAGAAAAATAAAAAGTAAGGTATCTTTTAAAACATGCACACCGATTCATTCATTGGGAAAAAAAATATTTTAATTATAAAGAGGTAAACAAATATCTAGTGAAAAAGGACTACTTAAAAACAAGAGTGCATTTTCATTTTTCATAAATTGAAATCTGAAAGCACAAACACATCAAGATTCTAAGGAGACCGATGCAACATATTAATATTTATTTCCAAAATTCTAATTTAACAATGAAAACTCAAGAAAGGTAAAATCATGTTTGACAGCCAACTGCAAACACATGGAGAGCAAAGTCCTAGAAATCACAGTTCCTTTAACTCTGCTACTACCTCAGTAGGAGAGGAAATTCCTCACTGAGAGGACAGTGGAATCCCATGCATAAGACAGGATACGCAGTACAAACTGCACTAGAATCAGGGGTGATTTTCTTAGACGAACTCTAAGGCTACAACATTGCTGAAAAACTATAAAAACATTGACAGGCATATTAAAATACAGTCATATATATTATACAGAAACATATGAAGTCTGCTCCCATGTTGCATAGAAATACAAACATATTTGTTCATTTATGGGCACTGATTACTTTTTCCCAGGTAGAATATTTCAACTAAAACAAATAATCAATAATACAATCCTCTTGTCAAATCTAGTTGATAAGTTACTCTGCTATGTAACCATAATGTGTCTAAGATAGTTCTAAAATTAGTGAAAAAATCTTTTTATGGTTCCCTGAACTCTTCTCAAAATTCCAAGCTAAATTTTAAAATAGATCAGAGCAGTATTTCTATATGATCTTTTCCCTCGTGAAATGAACACAGTCTGTTGTCAAAATTCTGTCCTTAAAATGGTTCACGAGCACTGTATCCTAAAAAAAACTGCTGGACAGCAAGGCACTATCCAGACAATGTGACCAAACCAATGAAACACAAGGAAGACAGTGACCCTATTCTGGAGGGCTTATATATGTGTCAACACAGGGGTTTTTATTTGATTGGTTTGATTTGTTAGAAAAATAAAATCACTCAAGTACTTTCTTCTTTGAGCATTCTGTAAGTCATGACTGTGTTTTTAGTGTCATGAGCAGGAAAGACTTAAGCATGACTTGATTAGGTCAACTAGCAACAATCATCACTGGAGAGTGAGTAATAAAGAAGTTAACTGATAGCAATGCTTCTGCCTACATGAGACCTAAAATAAACCTACACTGACCTCTGCAAGAAAAATGAGGAGATGAGATCCCCAAAGAGAAAACAAACAAGAAATCAAAAACGGAAACACTTTTTCATTAACGATTCCAGGAAGGAATGGAGCATGTTGATGAAAAGCACAGATGTTGGGTACAAACATGAGGGTCTGAACTCCCACAGCACTGGGTAGCTGTGACACTGATATGACAGTGAAATTTTCTGCATCTCAGTCTCCTGTCCATAGACTGGGGACAACAACAGCACCCGTCTCCTAGAACAGTCCTAAATTAAGTTATTTTATATATAAAAGTTTAAATAAAATACCTCAGATTTTAAATATTACCCCAAAAAGCACAAGGAACAAAGAAAACAGAGATAAATTGGAGTTCATCAAAAGTGAAAACTTTGCTTCAAATGACACAATCCAGAAAGTGATAAAACAACACACAGGAGAAAATTTTTTCAAATCATTTATCTGATTAGGAATTTGTATCTCCAAAAAAAAAAAAAAATCTCCTACAACTAAACAATACAAAGGCAACTCAATTAAAAATTGAATAATGGATCTGAAAAGGTATTTTTCAAGGAAAATATACAAATGGCGAATAAGCACAAAGAAACGATGTTCAATATCATTAGCTATAATTGAAAGCAAGTCAAAACCACTAGGAGAAACTGCTTCACACTCACTACAGTAGTATATAGTCAAAAAGAGAATAACAAACAGTAATGAGGCCACAGAGGAAGCGGAGATCCCAGCCCTTGCTGGTGAGGACTTAACACAGCGAGGCCACTTTGGAAAACAGCCTGGAAGGTCCTCAGAGAGTTAAACATTTGGTTTATGAATGACCCAGCCTTTCTGCTCTCTGGGCATACACGTAAGAGAACTGAAAACAAGTGTCCACATAAAAACTCCTACAGGAATGTTCACGGCGCCATTATTCATCACAGACAAAAAGCAGAAACAAACAAAATGCCTATCACCTGATGAATGGGTAAACAGTGGGGCCCAGTCATACAGTGGAATATTATTCAGCAATTGCAAAGCATAGAGTACTGACCCAGGCCACAAGTTTGACAAACATTGAAAACATTACTCAGTGTGAAAGAAGTCAGTCATAATAGACGGTTTCATTTACTTGAAATGACTCGATTTACATGAAAATGTCCAGCACAGGCAAATCCTCATAAAGAGAACAGTGGCTCCTTGGGGCTGGGGGAGGATGGGGAAGATGTGAATATCTGCTTATGTATACGGGGCTTCCTGTTGGGGGATGAAAATGTTCTAAGATTGACTGGAATGCACAATTCTGGGCATAGAGTAAAAACCGCTGTACATTTTAATGAGTGAATTGTATTAAAACTGTTAAGAACAAAAGCACCTAGGGCCAGTACCTTCCCATAGTAAACGCAAATTGCTAATTTTATTACAGGAAGAAGAAACTGCCCTCAGCATGAAAGCAGGAGATCTTCAAATGTGGGTAAACAGAAATTGGACAAGAGCATTTCACTTGAAACACTTGCTGAGTTTACACGAAATATTCAGAAATAGGAAAATCAGTTTGACATCACGAGGAAGCATTCTGCTTCAAATGAAGATCAAGGATTCGGCAAGCCCAGCTGCTAAAAATGACCAGAGAAGAAACCTGGTTCTTAAAACAAGCACCAGAGCCAACAAGGAAATGGTGGTGAGGAAAGCAGGAGGCCGAAAATCTGGAACAGTTAGCTACAAATAATTTCTCCACTGAAAATTCAAATATAAAATGAAAGCGACGCAATGCTGTGTTGACCTCACGTGAATGGGCTTCCTACGGTGCTCGACAGTTCTGTAACCCCGAATGAGAGACTCAGGAGAATCAGCATGGTTCCTGGGAGCCCCAAGTGACTGCCCACCAGCACGCAGACCACCATCACATCTGGCAGGTTTCAATTGCAGACAAGAGACCAAGTACTGAAAGGCACAGGAAATGTTGACCGGGGAAGAAAAGGCTGCAGTCAGTCCTGGGACAGAGGCCCTGTGAGCAGAGGCCAGAAGGCTGCAGGTGAACTGGAGTTGCCCTGGGGCAGGAAGGGACCACAAGGAAGCAGATCTCAATTCTCTACTCTCTCTCCCTCGGGTAGGAGAGATAAACCTGCATCTTTCTCACCTGGAACTGTGGGTTCTGGCTGGCAGAAATCTTACAGACACGGAATGATTATTCAAGACTGGAAAAAGTCCAGCAATCGATAGGGAGTAGGGAGCCAACTCCACGAGCCTATCAAATGCTCCCATATTTATTGTGTATAATCAAAGGAAATAGTCATTAACAGTTGTGTGATAGTAAGCAGAAACTTGGGAAAAGTGGATGAGACAGAGATTACAGAATCCACCATGAGTACAAAGTCTTAGTGTATCTTTAGGGAAGTCATGGGGTGAGGGGAACAAAATACATTCTTTAGATATGTGAATTTCAAAACAGACCACCAAACCTGCCAGTTCCTTGTTTTGCGGATAACAGACTATCTAACAGCACACAAGCCCAGCTTTTATAGCTGAGGTCCTGGGTCCTTGCTTTGCAATGAGCAGAGTGCTATCTAAAACCTCAACTACGCAAGCAAAGCATTGTCTCTGCTTTTTAAGGCAAGGAGACAGGAGTGAGGATGCACAGGCGCTTGCTTGCAAAGCAGTTACTAAGCATAGTTTTTCTTCTTAAAGTTGACAGGCGGCCTGGGTCTGCTACAATTTGTTAACCCAATCAAGGGCTCCCACATTGAACCATTATGGAGAATATCCTGGGATGACAAATCCTGGTTTTGGGTCTTTTCCTGCCAGCTTCAGCCACTCTAGAAGGGTCTATGCACATCCCTGAATAACGATCCCACAGGACCACCCACACTCATAACTCCTGGTGCTTGAAACTTAATTTTAGCTCTACACAACTTAACTTAGAAAAGTTTCAAAAATAAAAGATATTATATACTTTTTATAGCTCATCATAGGATTGATTTTTCTGATTGCTCTAAGCTGCTTCTACTTGGTAAAGCACCTAAATCTGCCGGTGAATTCAATACTTTCCATTGGGCATAACTAGCCAGTTTGAGCTCGTTAACTTCAATTGGTCAAATATCGATACACTTAATTGATTTTTTTGTTCATCAATTTCAGCCAGGAGGAGAGGGAGTGTCACTCTGTTCCTCAGCCCACCCTCAACTGTTTTCTCATCAGCAACTCAGGCCTCCTGAAAACAAACAAAAAAAAAGCATTTGTTTCCGTTCTTCTACACATTCCACAAACCAAACAGGAAACATCAGCCTGAAGAAAGAATTCAACACAAATGTTAAAACAAAAATCTATAAACCTGAAGTATCTCCATCTCCGAATCATGATACACAATGACATGAGAGTAAGTATGTCAGGCACAAAGCATGCGTCAGCCTAACCACCTGATTTATATTCTTCAAAGGAAGGAAGGTTTTCGTATTTTTTATTATCACTCTTTCTCATTGCTTCTGATTAATCCAAAAAATAGTTTATGAAATTATTTAGCACTGCAATAACAGATTTTTGTTGTATCAATTACAGAAGGCATTCAGAGGGGATAGGAAAACCCACCTCTTAAAAAATTCAAAATATCTCCCCCTGTTAAGAACACGTATACAAAATGCAACAGGGAATTCAAATTCTTGTGGAGAGGAGAAAAGCCACAGAAAAAAAAACAAAGTAATACTATGAGTCAATTCAAAATTCACTGGACAAACATGCTCAATGCATTCAATGAATTTTAAAGGCACAAGGCAAGCCATTCACTTAATGATATGCAGGCTAGAGGAAGAATTTCCCTCTTTAACACACAGCAGAAATCAATAGGGTGCTCCACCAAACAACGACCAAAGAACAATCAAGTTTTTAACAGTTCTGATACATCAGCATGTTCTAAAGATGAAAATCCAAAAATTTTAAACATTCATTCACACCACAATGAAACAAGCACTTAAAAAAACCAAAAAACCCCAAAGAAACTATGCACATAGATCATGTACATAGATCAATGAGAATTTCTTTTGCCGCTGGAAGAAAGAACAGGCTATAGCCTTTTCCTTGAAAAATAAAACTACTTTTAAAGATAAATGTTAAAACACATTTCATCATTCATGTTGCCTTGAAAAATCTGAGGAACTTATATCTGATTAGAAAAGCAATTCTGAGTAATAGTAAGTTACAATTCAGTGCCAGTTTGCTTTAGAATAAAACAGAAAATAAAAGCTACTGTTCCTCAAATCCTGCACAAAGTGTGAAGTGCCTCCCTGCCTCTTTCTCCTCCCGTTTTCTAAGCTCATGCTCCCCAACCCTTCTGAAACAAGTATGAGAACCTCTTATTCCCAATATGCCAAATGACAAAAGAACATCAATTTATTTGTGTAAATATATGCCTACACCTTGAACTGGAGGAGAAAGGTATCAGAAGTCTATATGGAACTTATTTCTACCTTCCTGAAATCACACACACAATCGTTCACAGAGACACAAACATATTCCCCCTGGATTACTGGGCACTTCATAAGCTTAGGACTTCCAACTTCTAGAAGATAAATTTGTAGTTAGTTTAAAATACAAAACTGTCAGCTTTTGAAAGCCTTGATCATCTGCTAAACCATCCAATTATCAAAGAGACCCAATTAGCCTTCTCTGTAGAATGTAATTTCCCATGATGACAAAACAGACCCTAAGAAGTACTGGATCCAAGTCTCGTGTTTATCACTAGCTATGATCGTTTTTAAGCACATTAACAGATTCAGAAAGGATTGTCCCAACAACATTTATTCTTCTTGATATAGTATACGTGTTCAAATGCCTATACAGAGACTATGTCCCATGATGGTGTTTAAGAGCTCTTTTGTGTATTACAATATTTATTTTTAAGTGCAGACAAGGAGGGTGGGTGTTACTCAGTTGTAGGCCACCTGCTTAGCATGCAAAATATCCTGGCTTCAGTCCCCAGTACCTCCAAAAAAATAAATAAAAATAAGTGCATATTTAAAAATGAGTAAAGATATAAAAAAATGCAGACTAAAAACCACTGCAATCTAGGAGCCACAATTGGAATAAAAAAAAAGTGTTTCTATCAAATATTGACTATATGACAATCACAGAGACAACCACAAATCACACCTGATAACCATCACGTGTGATTCTCAGCAACACTACTAAGTAGACATGGATGAGAAACCCGGCACTGCGGATGAGGAGACGGGGCTCGGAGGAGCCGGGGACGCTGACCGTCCTGCTCCCCGTGACACCGCGTCTGCCCAGGGCAACCGCTGACGGAGCTGCACTGAGGGGACACCCAGCTGTATGGAACGTTGGGGCACTGGGGAGTCCCAGAAAACACAAAAATTGTTCAGTGAAAAACCAGCTCAAATATATTACACTGTGCCACATCCTTTAAACAGGGAACATGACAGAATTTTTGATGCCTCTGTGTCCTTTCTGCCATCATTAATATTTGCCCTCTCAGCGCGACCAGTGATGAACTGGACCCCATATGAAGTGCACTCAGATGGAAGATCATTTGAAGCTGTTTTATGAAGTTTGTAGGACTCTGTCTATGCCTCACACAGGCGGTCATCCATCACTTCTCCCCGGTGTGGATGTACCACCTGAAATCGCTCCTTTCTGCTTTTTAAAGTCCCTTCATCTACTCCAGACTTTTCAACAGCAAAGAATCAGCTCAACCACAGACAGTGGACAGCTTCTCACCAAAGGGATTTGAACAGCCCATCGGGTTACCTGGAAGCCCTTTTCTTCTATTAAACCCACTTTGAGGTAGTTCATCATTTTCTGATTGGTGGACTTGGCCTCTGACTGGCCTTCTCAGAAAGCTTCCAGCCTCACATCCGGGGATGGGATAGGACCCTGATATTGGGTAAAAAAGTGCTGAAGGCGGACATCATCCAGTCAGGTCTGCACGGGTAGAAGTGCCACAACGTGCTCAAAAATTATGCAGTCAGCACCCCTGGGCTCCCATGGACTGATTTCACATTAACCAAACTCATGAGACACTGATGCAAGAAAACCAGAAACTTAACTTATTAATGTAACAGAAGACGTGAAACTATGAACCAGACTGAAATATCAGATTTCAACCATGAGTACATTTTCTCCTCAATGTACCAATAACGGGCAGGCAGTCACATGGCAAGCATGGACAGAAGTAGAGCAGGAATGGTTTTTAAATTAACTCAATGGACTAAATTTCTGTTATACCAACAGATCTACTGCCTGGAAAATAACGCTAATCACGGTGCACTCTTCATGGACAGTGGCCGAGACACGACTGTGAGCAACTGTGTGACTCTCCTTTCCCTGTCCTTTCTGGGCTAACGGATGCACAGACGTACAGTGATCAAGGCATGCAGATAGATCTGAACACCCAAAGCCCGTCTCTGTGAGCCTCAAAACCAGACAGCCAGGGTTTAAATACAAGCTCTGCCACTTACTAGCTCTGTGACCTTGGTCAACATACCCTCTGTGTGCCTCAATTTCCACACTGTAAATCTGGGATAAAAATCAAACCTTCCTTACTCGCTTGTTGAGAAGATTGAAGGATACACTTCTGTAAAACGCTCAGAAAAGAATGTAGCACTTTTATGGTGCTCAACAAATGTCAACTTAATATTACAGTGGTTTACAAGTCTCCCTTCTAATCATCTTCTGTGTTTCCTGGCACGTCAAATTTCCAAAGAAAATCCTTATTTCTCCTTTTATAAACTCTTTGGGTGCACCCTTCTGTTCATCCCACCACGTCTTTAAACTGAGGGAGGGGATGCCTCCTCCCCACTCCTCTGGGCCATGAAGAGAGCTTCCCCCTTCACACCCCTGACACCTTGCCCACAGCTAGCCCTACTCACACTAACAGAGTGAGGTGTGATTCCAGGGAGACAAGCAGGGCATGTGAAACCCTTCCTTTCCCTCCAGGGTTGGCCACCCTTGGGAAGCACCCGGGATGCTCAGCTCCATGGCAGGACATCCCTGTGCATGATGGGGCAGATCCTCTCAAGGGAAGGCTCGCTGTGGCACAGAGATACCTGGGACAGGGTAAGTCTCTACTTCTGGGACACAGTATCACGACACTCATTTACCCACAGCCCTGAAGTTCATGGAGAACGTGGCTTCATCAGTAACAAAGAAGACATTTAACGCCTGCCTACTCTTTTGTGTCATCTCTCAGTTGGCTGCTGGAGACAACATGTGTATAAATATTGGATCCCCTTAAGCCCCAACATATATGAAGTAACAAAAAATTCTGTGGCTTAACATTGTTTCAGGGCCACTGTGTAACAGTTCTGACTCTGCTGATGCTAAATTATGGGTATAGGATCTATGGAACCTCCTCAAATATCTTTCATCATAAAACCAGCTTTTCTTATTTTCGTGCTTCTTAGTAGTTGCCAAAGACTGTCAAATGATGGCTTCACACAAAACAGCAGCAAAAGTTTAAGAGCCCTCTTGACATACCCACTGTGGTAAACATTTTACATAACTTCTAATTCTCAGAATTCTACAAAGCAGATACGAGGGTCCCCATCTCACAGACGAGGGGAAGACTCAGAACGAACTGACTCAGGCTCAAGTGGCTCAGTGGCAGCACGTGCAGACAAACCCAAGTCAAAACACTACACCCCTTCTTATATGTACCAAATCATCTCCCACCAATAAGCACACAGCAGTGGGGTCAATACTCAGGGAAATCAATACACTTTTCACCTTTAAGGTGTTCCAGAGGCGGCTTAAAGCTGTTTTATAAAATTCACGCTCACTGGTTTCTAACACTGGAAGAAAAGTCCGATTTTGCCATTGTTTGCACAGCAAGTCTGAAATGTTCACAGCGAGATGACAGAATAAAACTAAGATATAAGCAGAATAATTTTTCCAGGCAGACAGACACAATGGACATTGTGGTATTCTGAAGCATTAAGCAAAGTAATCAAAATAAAATCACGTTGTTTAAGCCTTCTTTTAAAAACAGGAAAATTAAGACTGTAAGAAGGTGCAACAGTGCCACCTATGGCTAAAAAGACCTTCCAGGTTGCCGGGAAACATGCAACACAAAAATTGCCTGTAGGATGAGAAACGAGAATCAGGTAACTAAAAGCTTGTGTACCACATACTGCACTTTGCTTCAGGGGAAGGGAGGGGTAGTCAGTATTTAATCTGATATTGCTAATACTCCTGAATATAAACAAAAGACACAGGCTCATGGAAACTCATCTTAGAAGAGGAAAGAATCCAGTCCAGCCACTTCATTTTACAGGAGGGGAGACTGAGACCTGGGATCTGTCCTCCTGTCAATCCGGAGCAATGTTCCCCTAGGCCTCATGTCTTGAACTGTAGCAAAAACCAACAGATCTGTACTAGGCCTATATTCATAAAAGTCACGTCTTTATTTATCCAAAAGCAGATAATCTAAGTATCTTGCAAAATACTTCTCAAAGAGCCAGAAATCATATAAGTTTGTTGAAATACAAAAACATTTATTTACATAGTAAAACAGCATGAGCTTTATTCTCTCTATTAAAAAGTGACACGTCAAATCAATGTTTTGATATTTTAAACCTGTTAAGAATGCAGGAAAAAAAATCAAAATTTTCTTTAATCACAAAATTGAGAAGCTTACTCCCTGAAAATGATCAATGTGGATTTTTCTAAATTTAATGGATCTGTTCAGAATCAGACGAATTTAAATGTCTGAGGGGGTGGTTACACGGCAACATGAATTCTGAGATGTAACAATACATATTCTGAGTAAATAATCTTCAAGGTCGCTTAAGGCAATTTAACTAGTCCCTGTCTCATTAGAATGATACAGATTTCATTAAAACTTCATACTGCACACAAAAATAAAAAGAATCCTTGTTACCTTAAACCATATTCATATATATCATATATAAACTTATTGAATATGCATCAGAAATAAGCCACATTCTTTAGTATTCAGAGTTGATCCTTCTAAACTATCTGGCGTTGTGCCAGCATATTTTTATTAAGCACACCTTGGGTGCTTTGTATACAAGGCGTCTAACTCTCACAGTCAGACAACTTAAACCATATTACTCAAATTTCACAAATGAGGAAATGTACTTAAGTCATGAAAACAAATTACATATTCATCATCAGGAAAGAAAAGAGTAAAGATTTTAGTTACAATATTCACTGACAATCTTTTCTTCAATACTAAGACTACATAAAACCAATTCAGTCTTTGTAAGTATATCTGTCAATAAGGGCCACTAGAGAAAAACATGTAACATCATAAGCAATGGTTGGACTTTCAAAGCCCACTTCTCTTTTGCACAATAATTATTTTAAATGTTTTGTTTTAATGCTTACAGGGCACTAAAATAAAAAAATACTAAATTTTTAAGTCATTACCTGAGAATAAATCATTTCTGAAAATGTGCAATTTTAATTTATGCCACTCTGTCTCACATTCTCACTGGTGTCTCTCCTTTCAAGGCCTCATCAGGCTGAGATCACTAAAATCGGCCATTTATGGACTTAGAGGTGTTCAGGAATGCACTCAATGGGAGGCTGATTAGAGGAGCAAATAAAAATGCATCCTGTGCAGCCAGGGTTCCAAAACAGAGGTAGCCACCAACTGCTGCGTATGATTTGGGACAAGATGCTCCATCTGAAAATCCTCAGCTGCAAAAAAGGAGACAATGATAATTACGCTCAAACACCTGCTATGAAATAAAACATGAGGAAAGCACTTTAGCCTTAGGCAGGTGTCCACTCACAGCGAGTTTGGTCATTATGATGATGAGGATGGCTGTTAATAAATTAAGCTAGACCAAAAAGTAGAAATCACCATAAAGGAGAAATATTTTAAGTAAATGAACATTTCCTTTTGGATGGATTGCAGAATAATCTATTGATTTTTTTAATACACCAAGTAGTGTCCATTAATTATAGATTTACAGATTCACAGATAAGTCTCCAGAAAAAGAATTAGAGGCCTCTAAACTCTGAATATTAAGAAACTAATGTTTAAAAAAAACAGGGGGGAGATTATACCTCATTTGGGAGAGTATGTGCTTAGCATGCATGAGGCCCTCAGTTCAGTCCCCAGTAACTCCATTTAAAAAATTTTTTTAAGAAATGGAGAATTAAAGCAAAATGATGGAGGAATACAGAATTTTTTTAGAGACTCAACTCAGATTTAAGATGGGGAAAAAAACATCCATTTCTCAGAGGAATTCTTGAGAACTATGTAAACTGGGTCTGAGATGTCTAGTCTTTTAACATTATTCAAGAATTCATATTACCAAGTCTTAAAACTACCTGATAACCCACAGTGGTGATACTGATCGTAACAGCTGCCAACACGGATCGAGTTCCGGCTAGGACTGCTCTGTTCTGACATCTCAGCCCCTGAGGCCTCACCAGGCTGAGAGCACTAAATTCGGTCATTCATCAGCATCACGTGTAAGTCCTACATTTGTGCTTCTCACTCCCCCCTCCCCAGCCCCTCTGAGGGAAGCATTGTTATCATGTTCTCCACCCGCAGACAAGGCTACTGAGGCACTGAGACTAAACCCGTTCCAGGTCACATCGGCATTAAAGGACGTCTGTATTTCTGCTGTTTTGCTTTTGACAAAGGAATCTGAGATATCAATTCAAGAGAGACTGTTAAATAATCAAGTCTGTCTGGTCTTCACCTCAAAGAGCAGATACTATAAATTCCTGATGTAGGATGAGGCTGCCGCCACAAACTGACTCAGCTTGAAATTAATATCCAAGATGAAGCAGCGGATACACGTAAATATTCACGAGTGTCAACTCCGCTCACGGGTCTGGGCCCTTCACTGCCTGAACGGGGGTGAAGTCCCCACCCGTGTCTGGGAGGGAATCGTGGCTCTTCCAGGTCGCACCTAGGCTTCACGGGCTCTTTCCCCCCACAGACTGTCCTCAATGATTTAAAAGCTCTCAATATTTTTACACCATGCAAAACTGAAAGACATTTCTGCAGATGGAGTAATTTCTCAGGCTTAAACCTTTTTTGCCTACACTTAGCAAAGGGGAAAAATGAAACATGACTCTGCAAAGTGTCTGAGCCTCACCACTCAGAGGAGTAGAAAGGCCACAGCAGAATATGACTCTTCACATTGCAGGATGAGGCCAAAATAAAGCAGCCCCAACAACAGGCACTCCCAGAGACAGCGCTCAGCAGTCTTCTGCACACTCACGGTTGTGCAGCCCTCACCACCATCTATCTCCAGAACACTCCATCATCCAAAAAGAAACCCCCTGTCCACTAGTAGTCACACCCCATCCCCCCTCCACCCAGCCCCTTGCAACCATCACCTGCTCTCTGCCTCTGCATGTGCCTATTCTGGGCATTTCAGATCACTGAAATCAACAATATGTGGCCGTTTGTGTCTGGTTCCTTTCACTTAACATGCTGTTATCAAGGCTCGTAGATGTTGAAGTGGTATCAGCATCTCGCTCTGTTTTTTTTTTTTTTTTTGAAAACGTTAAAGTTTATTAGAAGGTGGTAAGTACTATCAAAAAGAGTAGATTGGAGCATAAGGTATTGTGTTTCAAAGGGAAAAAGTCGGGTTGAGCAGTCAGGGTGGACTTCCCAGAACAGGTGGACTTTTTCATCTTCCCCTTTATTTTTTTTTCTTTTTTATTCACTCTTACGTCTGAATAATATTCCACTACATGGAGATACTACATTCTGTTCATCCATTCAGCAGCTATGTATGGACAAGTTCCAGAAGAATGAGTTTAAGTGGTGACTAGCAGGGATGACATTAAACAAAGGGCAAGATGTGCTTTAAAAAAAAAGCCAACCAATGGAGGCACAAGGAAATTCACTGCGTTTCTGAGCAAAGTGCATGCTTGCTTTGGCAGCATTACCGTGCAGGGCTGGGGAGGATATTGGCAGGAATCACGGGGAGGGAATCACCTGAGAAGATGCCCCACTGCAAGTAGCTCAGCCAGTTCTCCTCCCTCATCCTGTATTGTTAGAGCCATGTTTCTTGGTTTCTCTTATTTCAAGTAATAGCACTTTAACTACACATCTGATCATCTGCATCAGACCACCTTACCTCCAAGCCACAGAAAATCATTCACTGACCGGAGCAGCTCCAGGACATAACGGTGATATATCAGGGAGTACTGCAGCATCCCTGCCTGCAAGCACAAACCACACATGTGCCCTGGTGATGTCCGGAAACTAAAATGCATGGAAATATCTCACTGCTGTTACACGACATCTAACCCTAAATTTCCCCAAAATCATGCTGTCAAAGTATTACTCAACCCTCTTACTACAAACAACAACAACAACAACAACAAAAACAGCTAAGAAGGCAAATTTAGGCTCTTCCATTGAAAACCAGCAACCATCAATGCCAGTATCTGAGCTGGAATGCTCCTGACTTCAAAAACCACTGCGCAGTTACTTTTGAATCGTGAAAGGCCCATATGTATTCCGTGGATTATATTACAGTAGGATTTTTCATTTCAAAATTTCCAGTTGCAACTTTAGCACAAAAAAGTTTATGTATCAGATTTCAAATAAATCAATTATCTTCCACATTCTTAATGTTGATCCTATTATTATTTTATAAAGGGAGCTATGCTGCATATTATAAACCAACTGTTTGGTTTCTGCAAACAAGACCTTTATGACCTCACTATTTCAGAGCAAACTTTAATGATGCTTTGAGAGGTGGGGCCTGGGGCGCTCCCTAACAGCTCTTTAAATACTGACAAGGATGTGCTATTAAGTAATGCAAAGGCTCTAAGTCCACATTAACTAGGAAACCAAAGAAACTACACCAAAGCCTTATCATTTTTAAACATTCCTATTTTTTGAATATTAATGTTCTTAAAAGATATGATTTTTTTTGAGAAAGATAACAGCTGTATTAAATTTCCTCTCACCAAGAACGCAATTTTTATCAAGAATAAAACACCTATGGAAATCCAAAAGACGGATATTTCTACCAGAGTGTATATGCAGATCTGAACACAAACCTAAATCCTATCAGATCTCAAGCGAACGAGCTCAACAAAGTCCTGGGCTACCCTGGAACTTAGCTCTTCTGTTCCAAATGTTGGCTGAGCTAAGATCATCACACAAGGCAGGGAAGGAGAGAAGAGGAAAGTCCACCTGGTGGCCTCCATCTGTTTTCTTCCAGCCAAAAGGCCCCGCAAGGGCGGCCCCGCTAACAAGCACTCCCCATAAGAAAATCCGTCATCCACACTGCCCCTGCCGTCCCCAAGCAGCCCCGACGCCCCTCTCCCACGGGTCACCTCCCAGCCTGTGAATGGTTTTCTAATGACCCCCCCCAGTTGGTGGCACCCTCCCGCTCTTCCCCGCTACACACACACACACACATACACACAGAGCAACGGCAGCCTTCCCAAAGCACAAATTTGATTACATCACCCCCACTTCAAACCCTTCAGAGGCTCCCTGGTGGAGTTCTAGCCCCACCCCCGACACTGCTCACCCAGCCTCACCACAGTTCCCAGGTCCCCAGTAACCTCAGGGGCCCCCTGACCTGCTCCTACTTCCCACTTGCCTCCAGGCTCATTTTGACTGTTTCTCAAGGAAGCCTTCCCTCCCCCCAACCTCCACACTTTGTTCCTCTGTTCCTAGAACATTCTAGGCTGTCAACTTCTGACACTGCTAAGCTCCCAAGAAGCAAATACATTTTGCTTACTAATGTGGGTCCACTCTCTCTCCCCTGGCCACTCAGAAGTGCTCGTGTAATGAATAAATGAATGACGGGGTGGGACTCCAAGTTACAGACATACCTGCTCTCACCCATCCCGACCCTTCTTTCTGTAGAATATCAGAAGCAAAACCAGAAGTACCTTTTCTGAGGGTCACTACCTGCTGACACCCTTCACTGCCTCCTGTGTCAGTTCTAGTAAAACCCAAACTCATCCAAAGCCATCCACCCAAGGTCATCTCCAGTGTCCTCCCCAGCAGGGCACCCTCCACCCTGGACCACACAAGGCACACTCCCCGAGTTTTCACCCCACAAGCCTCCAGGCCTCTGCCCGGGCTGCTCCTGCCACGTGAGCCATCCTCTTGATGCCTTCTCCTGGCTGACACTTACTATGTCCTCACAACTGAATATAGAGCCCATTTCTTCCAGGAAGTCCTCTCTGATAATGTCCTTTAGGTCTTGACTGGGCTCCCTCTACATCAGCACTGCATGGAGACCAACTGGGTGTTTGCCTGCTCCTTTGAGACCACGACCTCTTGGGGGCCACGTGTGAAGGAGTGAGAGATTACAAGAGGGGTGGGAGAAGCAAAAAGCAAAAATCACAGCTGAAGTCCCAAATTCAAGGATTCTTTCTCAGAAAAAAAGAATAAAATATTTCACACGTATGCAATATGGTTACTATTTTTGTGGCTTGTGGACAGCAAGAGCTTGGTGTTCTAGTCCACAATCCAGGTTACATGCAAAGAAATGTATATATTCATATCCAAAGGAAACCAGAGCTGCTCAACAACAGTTTGCAGTTAGAATTGAAAGGAATTTTGATAAGGGCAGTCTCTCTCTCTCTCTTTTTTCTTTTCTAGCATCATATAATTTTAGAAGTATTTGCGTGACTAAGAGATGGCTACAGCCCGTAATTCTGCACTGGAGTGTTTGGGGCTGAGGAAGCCCAGATTACATGCACTGTGTAAATGCAATCACACCAACACAAAGACAGCGCCCTGGTGGTGGAGCTGATGTTCCAAAGCAGGCAGCCTTATGCAGTAAGAGAACTCTAAATAGAAAGGAAGAAATGCAATGTTCTGTACTCAATTTCATTCGCTATAAGGGCCATGAACTGATAGTATATCTTGTCTAGTGAAACCCAAAAATAAATTGTCAACGTCGATTTTCTTCATCTGACCGTTTTATGCTAACTTTATATATGAAACCCTCACTCCATACGGAAAGCTCAGGCCTACGCTGCAGCACATTTACATCCCGCGGAAGAAAGTCTATCAAGGGAGAACTAGAGAGTTTCCCTTCAGAAGCTGCTAAGTCTGGTTTTGCACCTGTACGTCATTTGCAACCACGTCATCGTCAAAAGAGTAAGACCTTACCTCTGTGGGGCGAAAAGCACTGCGGTGCCGAACCATCAAAGAACACTGAGATTTGTGAAACAGTCCTGAGGCACATAAGTTGCACTTTCTCTGAAAGGCTCCAAAACTGACCCACTTCACCATTCCACGTACAACAGGGAGGTACCGGAATTAGTAGAGAAAACATGCTCTTGAAATCTGACAAGGCCCTGCTTGAATCTTGCTACAGCATTTACTAGCCGCAAAACAGACCAATTCCTTAACCCCTCTGAGAAGGCTTCCCAATCTGCAAAAGGGGGCTGCCACCACCCACCTGGGAGGCATGGATGTGAATGCAACACGCAAGTAGGACGGCCAACTGGTACCTGACACGGGGCCTGGCCCGTTTCCCTCCGCTGCCCTCCTCCCCCTTCAAACTTGCTCTATTCCCCCCAGTAAGGGTCAAGCCCCCGGAACAGACTGCCTGATTCTTCTGTGTGTCCCCGGATACATGACTTACCCTTAGGAGGCCAGAAAAACAACTGTCTCCTCCCCAGTCACCATCAATGTTCTTAAGAGTCTGAGAATTTTTAACTCTATTTTGCAGGGAGATTATTCCAAAACTGTCCAAGCACCATTCTCCAGGTTGACTCCCCTCCCAGCCCCCATCCCTTCTCACCTCAGATCCTCTGTCTGATTGCCTTCTGTTCATGGGAAAGCGAGTCCAGTAGGGTGGGGACTTCCTAGGCCTCCCTCTCTCCCTCACAGATGGGTGTGACTACCTTCTCCCCACTCCAACTCTAGCTTCTGAGGAGACTCCCCTCCCGGACCCTGGACCCTGCAGCCACTGCATCGTCCCAAGACGCGCACACGTGGCCACAACCTTCCCTTCAGATTTCTTCCTGGGTGGCCCTCCCCACCCCCCGCCCCTTAAGGTTAAATGGTATTGCTCTGAAAATCGCAAACGCTGCCGCTGACTGACACAACAAACCTGCATTGTCTGGGCTTTCCTCTAACCGAGGCACAGCCCTGCCCCCCCTCAGCCTCAGTCTGCACCTCTCGAGATGAGCTCATCCACCTACACGGCTGTGAACACCAGCTAAGAATGACGACTCACAACGTGTATCTCTAGACCGGCACCTTCACCTGGGCCCCAGGCTCATAGACCAGAGTGCGTCTTTGAAGTCCTAACTTGGATGACAAATGGCATCTTAAAAATGCCTCATGTCCACCATTTACTCTGGAATTCGATTCCTGGCAGGTACCTCCCAGACTCCCCATTTTAGTAACAGCCCCAGCACCCACCTATGTGTTTGAGGTCACATTAAATTTCCCCTGTTCCCTCCACCTAGCCCTGCACTGGAATCTGTCTTGTCATTTCCATCGCTAAGCCCATCTCAAGTCTGGTTCTGCAGGGACCACGGCCGGAACCCCACAAGCTCATAGCATGGTGCAGTGAGTCACAATCTTCTGAAGGGTGCTCTCTGGATGGGGAGGCATTTCCTGGCACGGGTCACCTCAGTAGGCACTGGATTCTCACAAAGGAGGCCCTGGAGAAGGGACTCATGGTTCTCCCGTGGTCTGAACTTTGAAGGGCCCGAGGTCTGTGGAAGCTCCTAATTAGCAGACACACTTGCCAGTGAGCAGATGAGGATGGAGGAACCCAGGCAAGGCTGTTCTCACTCTGAACCCTGGGCTCTCAGGAGCCAAGGGAAAGGCCTGTGTCCAGGGCACAGCCCAGCCATCACAGATCCAAGCCTGCATTTGCCAACCCGGACAGCCTAGACTCCTTCTACTTGTGACACTTACATCTGTTCTCTTCCCCCCGAGAATGTGATGGACTCTTTCAGAAAGCCAGGCCAGGTCTCAAGCGAGACCAAGTCAGTGAAGGGTGAAGTGTCGACATTTGGACCAGAGCATGAAAGGAGAACAAGGCCTCATGGCCAGCATGACTGTGGTGGCCAAACACTTCCCCCAGGTGAGATGAACCAGAGTGGGGGTAAAAATCCAAGGTCCTAGGTCGGTCAAAGCTTCTTCCTACACGGCTGATTTAGGTGTTGGAGACTCACTCGGCAAACTAACGACACGGCCGTCAGTGGTGGACGTCAGCTGCAACAGACACAGAGTCAGCTACTTACTGAAAACTTGTGTTAAAAGTAAAGTCCTGTGTAGGGAGGACTGCATGGCTGCTGAGCCAAACCACAGACCTGGCTCTGCATGCCAACTGGCTGAAGCAGAGAGGAAGCCACGGTCCCCTTTAGCGGACCCTGTGTCCACCAGATTCAGGTGAGCCAGCTACTTAGGAGAAGGCAATGTTTTCCTGATACTCAGAAAAAACAGCTTCGTAAAGGGAACAAAAGAGTGGCATGGATTTTAGACCCGCTTCTGCCCCTTTATGAAGGCAAAGTAAAGTAAATGGCACTGGGAAGTTGAATGCAAAAAAAAAAAAAAAACGGTGACTGCTTCCTCCAACAGCTGCTCACCCATGAGCTGGCCACTTCCTCACCAGTGACCGCCGGCCAGGCAGCACCATCACGCACGTCACAGAGCGACAGCCAGGAACCGCGTGCCGAGCACGTTTGTGGAAAAGCAGGAATTGAGCAAGATGCTGCAGACTTTGACATGACAAGATTAAATACTCCATGAAAAGAATCCTTCAGCAGCCGCCTAAATCAATTCGTATCTCACTTCTTGAAAACAATCAAACAAATTTAATAAGGGCGCATTTGTCACCAAATATAAGGAGGACCAAACAGGTTCCTCAAAGCAAGGATTTTAACAGGTATCAAACACCAGTGGGTGATGTGATAACAAAGCAAACATTCCAAAAATAAGAAAATAAAAAGATGACTAGGATAATACATGGATCAAGGCAGCTGTTAAGTTTTTGTCTTTTAAAGTGATGGAGACTGCACGGAGGGCGATCCAGCTATTTCCAATGCAGGGTGTGCACAGCCCACCTTTTCAGACGCAACAACATACTCAAAGGCCAGTACAAGAGAAAAAGGGAAAAAGAAAAAGGAAAAGAGGAACAAGCGAAAATTAGAAACACACAAGAACAAAAAAGAATTTGACTGCCTGTACAAGAATTTACGTGAGTGTGTGAGGCCAGGGACGCAGGGACAGTGAGACCCATTCTCACCTCCTGCTCCAGGGAAGGCAGGGGCCTGTGTGGAGCAGTGCTGCCGGGGGACACCAACGTGGTCAGAGCCCCAAACCAAAACTCCACCTACATGCGTCTAGATAGATTTTGAGCTACAAATTATGGTCACATTTCAGGCTGGACAGTTTTACTCACTCCCACCAAGAGTAGCAGGAGAGGATTAGGCTCTGCTCCTGCGCCAAAGCATTGTTTTATAAATTAATGACTGTAGAATAGTAAAAGGAACAATGGAGTAAAAGTGACTGGAGAAGAACTTGCTTGACCCGAGCTCACAGGCCGCGTTATCTCACTGACGTTCTGATGCTGGCTGGGTGCTTTTTGTACCACAACAGACAGACCCACCAGGAGGGAGGTTTAATGCGCTGCTGTATTTTGATGCTGAGAACCATGCCTGGTACACGAGGTTCTGGGTAAACAATGGTGACAGTGTCAAACACTATGGGCTAAGCACACATCCAACTACTCTGCGAAATCCCAAGGAAAGACTTGAAAAGGCAAAAACAAGCTGGCATTCTCTGGTGGGTCTACAGACTCAGAGCCAAGCAGTTGCTGAGCAAAAATGTCACCAGTGCCTCCTATGACAATAGAGGAGGCAATGGCCACGGGGCTGGGGCATGGCTCCAGGCTTCCACTGCTCACGCAGCAGTCTGTCCAGGGGGAGAAGTTGGTCCCTTCTTACGTTGCACTGATGCACCTACCTGGACTAATGCCTGGGGGCTCAGCAGGAGGTGACAGGTGAGGTGAACGGAGCCAGTCTGGGAGAAGCCCGGTGCTGGCAGCTGTGCCTTCAGCAGTGCCCAGGCTCCTAAACCTGCCACCTCATCTCCAAGGAGCAGAAGGGGAGTGCGGACATGTAGATCACAGGACCCTGTGAGGACAAGTACAGATCATGGCCACGACATTACTTGCCCCTTCCTTAAGCCATAGAAGAATCTCCGGGGAGGAACTGAAAATTCATCCAGAGTTCGCCAGGCAACACACGCAGGTGGGACTCGGGTCCCCTGTGCCTCTCACTCACAGGGCTGTTCTGGACTTTCTTTTTATCAATTCTCTGGCACCTTCTCCTCCAACTGACCAACAACCAGAAATTAGGATCTGATCTTAAGTAAGTTCAAGAATCACAGATCACCGCCTCCACAGCGGACCCAGCTGCACATTCTAGGAGCTCCGACCGTCACCTGTGAGACCGCCATGAGCGCTCTCCAGACTCAAGGCCCAAGGCCGTAGGCCGGGGAGACACAGATTCCCTCACTCTCCGCAGCAAAGGAGGACGACCTCTCTGCAAATGCATCTCAACCTCTCCTGCCCGAGGGACAGCATGTTGGACACACGGGGAAACAGAGCAGAAGGTGGGGAGTAGGCAGCCCAGAAGAGCTCGTCTGCACTTTCGAGGCAAAGTGAGGCCTTTGGCATAATCACAGGGAAAAAGTGAATATGAACCTTTCCCTGCTCTGTCCCAAACTCCGTGACAAGCCTTTTCCTGCATAAGGAGTTCTTTCGGAAGTCCCTGGCGGTGTTTCTGATGTCTTAACCTGGCATGGTGACTGTCAGGCATGAAGAGAGGGCCTGAGCCGTGCAGGTGCTGAGCCTAGGAGTCAGGAGACACAGGCTCCACCCCCACCTCAACCGGAGCCTCATTCTGCATCTTGGGATTCAGCATCTCATCTATAAGCAAAGGGATGAGACTATCCCAGGACACGCTGCCCATCATTAATGAAATGAGATCCATGTAAAGAAAGTTTCCCAGTTGCCACATTTAAAAAGTAAACAAAGAACTAAACAAACAAACAAAAACAAATACTAGAAACTGATTTTAAGAACAGATCTTACTTATTCTACTGTATGTAAAATACTATAATTTTGACATGTAATCAATATAGAAATTAACAAGATAGTTTACATTCTTTTTCTTAGACAAGTCTCAGCATCTGATGTGCATTTGTCCTACAGCACCTCTCAGCTCAGACCAGCCTCCTCCCCAGAGCTCCTAGCATCAGTGGCTGTGGCTAATCTATTGGACAGCAACTCCAAGTGTCCCACCAGGGTTCCTGTCTGAAAAGTGGGAGGCAGTGTCCACACTAACCCTAAAAGGATCTCTCTGAAACAAAGGCGGATTCACTTTTAAATGTCTGTAAACCGGCGGGCTGCACCTCCCTCCACCCTTGGCTACTAGACAGCCCTCTTCCTTGTTGATCCCTTTCTGGATGTAGGGAAGCAACCTGGCATAGAACCAGGGCGGGCGGGCCGCCAGGTAAATTACCTTCAGTCTGTGTCCAGTCCCATGAAGTCCTCCTTCTCAAAGAGGATGCAGAGGAGCGGGATCTTGTCCCCAGAGTTGTTGGGGGCCCCATCCAGCCACTTAGACTTGAGCGAGATGAAGAGTGACTCAGTGAAGCCCTCGATCCTCTTCACCACACTGCAGTCCTTGTAGATTGAACGCCACGTCCGTACGTGTCTGCTCGGCTACCTCCCCATGCAGCACAAAGACAAAGAGCTGAGAGTCATTAAGCTTGGTGCCATACAGCTCCTCTGCATGTGGAGCTTATCGAAGGCCTTGGCCAAGAGGCAGTCCGCAATGGTGACAAGGCCCACGACCTTGCGGTTGGTCTGGAGTTCGCTCCACCCATTCTCGGGCGCATAGTGGTGCCTATAGTAGATACAGAGTGCCCACTGGGAGCCTCAGGGGATGATCCGGCTCACCAAGGAGATTTGCTTATAAATGCAAAATAAATTCTCCTCTGAGATGATCCCAACGGCTTGGACCACCACGGGGAGAGTCTTGTAGTCCTCAGCACTCTGAACGTAGTCAGGGATGCTCGTGTTGCAGGCCCTGCAGAGAGGGGAGAGGAGATCGAAGTACATACAGTGCTGCGGGCTGCGGGCCCCTCTGGGTTGCGGTGACCTGGTGTGTACCAGCCAGAAGGCAAGGGAAGTCCAAGCAAAGCTGGGGGTACAGTTTGTCCTCAGAGTCTGCACATGGCTACCGTAGCTCGGATCACATTACCCAGCTTTTGGTCTAGGCTTCCGGGCCCTGCAGAGAAGGATCATTTATTGTTTACTGTTCCAAGCACCTAGCCAGACCCTTAAGCATAGTCAGTCCTCAAAACTGCTGAATAAAGAAATGAACAAAGGAACTGCTTTCCCGAACCCGCTTCAGCAGAATATAAACAAAGGAACCACAGTGGGATTAAAACATCTGGATTTCAACTCCAATTTATTTGAACTCCTAAGTTGCAGAATAATGGATAAGAAAACTTGCCTTGGGGAGGAGGGTACAGTTCAGTGGTGAGCACGTGCTTAGCAAGTACAAGGTCCTGGGTTCAATCATCAGTACCTCATTTTAAAAAATGAAACAAATAAATAAATCTAATTACTCTCCTCAAAAAATATTTTTTAATTCAAAATTCAAAAAACACCTTGCAATTGACACAACATTGTAAACTTGAGTATACTTCAATTAAAAAAAAATCCTTGCCTTACAAGAATATATCTGGATTATGGATATGTAAAATGTAAAATGCCTAGGGTACCACCTGCATAAAAAATGGGAACTGTACAAATTTACTATCCCTCCTTTATGAACTATATTTCCTTTGGGGGGTTTATAACTTCGCAGAGCTAATTTTCTCAGATTAAAAAAGAAAATATTACCTGATTATCAGTACTGCTGAAGAATCAGATAACCCTATGAAAGCATCTGACCCACTGAGGTTAGTCAATAAAAGTTTGTTGAATGAATGAATAAACAAGCAAAGTGAATGCTGCTGCCTGCCACAGACCATCATAATGGTACTGCCTGGAAATTCCAAGCCCACATTCCACCTGACTCTACATTAACCATGTGGGTGACCTGGGCATGCCTGTGTGCTTCTCTAAGACCCAGGTTAATCATGAATAGAAATGAGGGCAATAACACAAACCTCAAAGGGTTAGTGAGTCAGTACTGAATTGTATCCCAACTTTGCAAGGTGGAACCATTAAGGAAAATTGGGCAAAAGACCATAGGCCCTCTCCATATAATCTCTTACGACTACATGGGAATCTACATTACATCTTAAAATAAAAAGTCTAATTTTTTAAAGAGGCTATTGAGGTTAAATGAGCTCACAGTCTCAAATAAGGAACACACAGTACAAATAGAACAATGCCCAGCCCATGAGATACACTCAGTTAAATTTCAAACTGAACCCACTTGTCCCTCCATCTTAAGAGCATGAGGATGTGTCCTCGTGGCCAGAGGACATTGCACCTGAAACTAACAAAGCTAATGTTCCCCACTTCCAACAGCCCCTGTTACCACCCTAGGTCTTATTTTGTATTCATAATTTTTTTTTCTTTTTATTAAATAGAAAACCCCAGTTGCATAGCCTTCAGGTCTCCAAAAACTGACCACAGAGATCATGATGGCAGCCTTTCTTGGTGAAACAATAAAATGAAAAGCCATTTCCACAAGGCCTTTGTGTAAATATACTAGGGAACTTCATCCTGGACTGAGAGGAAGAGGACTGGGGGGGGGCAATCTGAGGCACACAGACCCATGGGCCACCTGTCCCATGATGGACTTTAGACTCAACCCTCACTCCCCAGAAACTTCAAAATACACACAGACAGATTGCTATGGACAAGATTTTTTTTTTTTTTCGAAGAAATCCCTGACTCCTTAGCAGGTCTTGTTTCTACCGAGACACAAATGGTTTATGTGTATAATGTTTCACAAAAGCCTTAAAATATTATCACCCCAACTTGACACATTAGGAAACTGAGGGAGAGAGGTTTATCACATTGTGCAAGATTAGAGAGAGGCCATGTCAGTCACCGTATTTAAACCCAAGCCCCTACTCCAGTGCTCACACTAGAAAGTGTGACATACTGACCCTTTCCTGCTTTCTCCTTGCAATAAATCACTGAAGAGTCTTTTCTATGACACCTGGAATCACAATCACATCAATTTTCCACAAAGAGCTATGTCACTCCTTGGAGGACTTATCAAAATCTAAAGTGTTGGGATGGGAGGAGAGATTTGCATTTTTTGTTTCTCAAAGGAAACATGGCTTAAAAAGAAACTGAAAAGGACTTATCTAGTCTAAACCCTCATTGTGCAGAGAAGGAAATGGAGGCTCAGAAGAGATGAGGAAAGGGCCTTATTAACAGATATTGCCTCAGCATAGCACCAAACCTTCCCTCGGCACTTCTGGGGGAGGATCTGGGAGGCCCAGGAGAACATGTGTTAGAAAAAGGAAAGAGAAGAAGCATACAAAGCCCTGTCTCTACATCACCATACCATGGAGTACCACCAAATTACCCAGTATGGGTGCAGCCAATATTAAGGTGGGCTAAACAGATTATAGAAACCTGGAATTCTCAACCATAGTGGAAATTCCAACAATTAATATGCTTTTTTCCCAGTTCAAGCATCAGCTCAGTGGGCGCTCCATACCAGGGACGACACTAGGCCTGGAGTTCTCCCAAATACAGATCTCTATTACCACGTGTGCAAAACACATAGAGGCCCACCAGAAGAAAAACGCCCACAGATAAGATGGAATTACTGAAACTGAAAGCAGCCAACCAGCATATATTACTAGGAAAAACGGTGCTGCCAGAAATGGATTCATGTACATAGAAAGCAAACTGTGTTTAGCAGGCAGGAAAGGGGGGATTAACAGATACACATTAATAAATATAAAATAAATGACAAGGACCTACTATATAGCACAGAGAACTATATTCAATTTCTTGTAATGAGTTGTACTAAGAACAATCTAAAACATGTATATACATATGAATATGTTTATAACTGAATCTCTGTTGTACACCTGAAACTAACATTGAAAATTGACTACACTTCAATGAAAATAATTTAAAAAATAAGTAAAAATAAAAGAAACGCCATTAAGAAAAAAATAGAAGAAAACTCTAATCCCCTTAGCAGTAGGTGGTGGAGAATTCTGGTTGCAAGCACCAAGTCCACTGGATCACTCCAGCACTGACTGAAATCTTTCTCACCATCAGAGAGTTACTTGGCTTCACTGAGGTTACTTTTCTCTCCTGTGAAAGACAACAGTTGCAACTAACGATGTATAGAATCTCATCATACACAAGCCCCAAAATTAGTGAGGACTTCCCATGGGCCAGGCTCTGGACAGATGAAAAGATAGGATCCCAGATTTATTCATGCGTAGAAGAAGTTTAAGCCATAAAGACATTAATTCTTCCTGTCTTGATAGACAGTTTCAATGCAATTCTGATTAGAATACCAACCAGATATTTCATGGAATGTAACAAGTTAATTTAGGGTCAGGAACAGCCAAGAAACTTCTTTAGAACCACCACTGGGGAAGGGTAGTTAGGTCATTCATTTCCACTGTTCTTTCTGAGGTGATGAAAACGTTCTAGAATAATAATGGTTGCACCACTGTGAATAAGCTAAACGCTGCTGAATTGTACCATTTAAATGGATGGACTTCACAGTGTGTGAAGAATATCACAATAAAGCTGTTATATGAAAAAATATTTCTTGACAATTATTTTTCACTCTATACAACTAGTCTGCCCCACAATTTAAGAAAAAGAAAAAACCAAAACAAACCAAACTGTGCCAGGAGCTCTTTAGGACTGCAATGTCCCTAGGTCTTCAACGCCTCTGGTGGTGCTGTTCCTGTTAAAACATACTAGGTGGGCTGGACTACTTAGGGACTGTAACTGTATTCCTAAAATCAGCGGTCACATGTTTCACTCTGGGAGAGGGAAGGAAGGAGGATGTCGCAGCCTCATGCCTTCAGTTCATTTCTAACTGAACAAAGCCCTGCTTTCAACACTGTAAACCCTCTCACTACAAAAACACGTGTCATCAACAAGCACCGCCATCATAAAAACTGAAAGTGTTCAAGGTACTTACCTGGGGCAGAAACACTGAGGGAGGAGAAGGAAGCTCGCTCAGCACTGGCGCTCCCTTTTACTGACTCCACCAGGAGAAGCTGGGCTTTACAGCTGGAGACTCTCAGCCCGGGGAGCAGCACCCACGCTGCTGATCTTGTCCTCAGGGAGCGGGAAAGGGAGAGGAGGGGAGCCCCGGGGTCGCGGGGCAGGGAAAGTGGCGGTGTGTGGACGCGGGCTGCAGCCCCGCTCGGAGGCCAGCTCCAGCCCCAGCCGCCTGTCCCCGTTTGGGTCCACAGACCCCGCCTGCCCGGGACACAGCCCTCCCAGGGGCAGGGACGGGCCGGCAGCCGAGGAGAGGAAGCCCGGGAGGAGAGGACTCACGAGCGGGAGAGGGGAAGGGGACGCCAGCCGCGGACTGAGGGGAGCCCGGCTGGGGCGAGAGGCGGCAAGTGCACACCTGGCTCTGGGCAGCTGTGGCCGGGGCGCCGGGGCAGGTGGTGCGGTCAGAGGTGCCTGGTCCAAGGAATTCAGCTGAACACACGCTGACTCACGCCCTCGCGTGCTGTGACACGCAGACCGCCCTCCCGCAGCCGCCTAACCCCTTTCCCGGGAGACCCCAACTTGCACTTCCACAGCAAGAGGCCCAGGCTTCTGGAAGGAGCCAAAGCCTACAGGGAGACAGAGTTGAGAAGCCTTTGGGGCCGATCCCCGGCTTGGAGCTGGGGCTTCCTACCCGGCGGTCCAGCGTGCACCGACTTCGCATGCGCAGGAGGACCAGGGATCCTCTTGGTTCTGCGAGAAAAGCTGGGGCAGCAATGGAGGGATAAGATGGGAGAAGGAGGAGAGGAGGGGAAAGTGGAGTGAAACAGATGGACAGGAGGTGCAGAGAGAAGGGAGGGATCTGGAGAGGGGAGGGGAGTAGCGGAGATGGGGAGAAAAATCTTTACCTCTGGGGACACCACAAAGGAGGAGGCAGTATTGCCTCTGTACCCTTCTCTAACACTTCAAGGCCCGCAGCTCAAGTTTTACCTCCCTGGTCCAGCCCTCCAGCCAAGGCCTCTGCAGAACCCCTACAGGGATCACACCCGTTGCCCCCACGCAGAGCTGGGTTTTCTGTTGCTCTGGGAACCAAGCGCCCGAAAGTGTTGTCGCTCAGAACTACCTTGGGAAGAGTACATATTCAGCTTTTACACGCTGGGAAACAGGCAGGCACGATCTCTGCGTTGGCTCCACTGTCCCAGTTGTTGGGCTGGTGGGGAGCGGGAGGTAGATCAGAGCCCCAGACAGAGCAGACTGCCTCAGTGTTGGTGCATAGTCCCTATCCCTCCTGGGTAAACCACACCCCACCCCAGTGGAACCATCAAGGGCTCACAGCAGTTCCCTGGGTGTGGGAAAGATGTCCTCAGTTCCAGTGCCCAGCTTGCTAGGTAGATAGGAGTGTTACCGAGTCCAAATTCATTCTCCTCAGTCTAGGACAGGCCAATAAGTTCGGAGACCAGGTGTTGGGGCATGGAATAGCAAGTTTCTGTAGACCTAGATGGCAAACTGATGTCCTGGAAAACCATCTCCCCAAGTCAGAATTCAGGCTCCTTTCCTACGTGCTTAGTTGTAGCAAACTTCTTGGTGTAGGAATTCTTTGTTTTTAGAATCCTTTGTTCTTGCAGCTATCTGCCTGGGTCAAATATCTGTAAACCTCCAGCAAAACAAACGTTATTTTCTATTCTGCAACTTGTAATCTTTTTATGAATGAAAAAGTGTTAAATATCCTTAAAGGGCAGAGCCTTCAGAATAGGCTCTCCTGTATATTTCAGGCTCTAGGCAACATTTTTATACAAGCAAGATGAAGCCTAGGAGGCAGAGCACAGTGTTAAAATCAAAGGAATAGATCTAATATGGAGACAGATTTGTTCTTTTCTGTTACCGGGGAAGAAGCCACTTCAGTATTTACATCACTTTAAGTTAAATATAACTAAAACTTTAAAGGAATTTACATACATAGGTGGGAATGTGCATAGCATATCTGGAAAATCACACAAAGATTGGTAAACAGTGGCATCTCCAGGGACGGCTGAAAGAACAGAGGATGAGGGAAAACTTCTTTCACTTGTGTATTTTTGTGCTCTGTTTGAATTTTTTTAACCACATGCATGTATTTCTTTTTCAGTAAAAAAATTGTAATGGAGCAAAGGAGTAACTAGCACAGCAAATACAGCAGCCATGGAATCACTGAACCATCACTTTTGATTTAAGCCAGGAACCATTTATTGACTCTCTCCTATGTGCCCAGTGCTGTTTTAAGTATTCCATTATTATTATTATTATTATTATTATTATTATTATTATTATTATTATTATTATTATTATTATTATTATTATTATTAATTTTATAAAATTGTAATATGCTATCCCTCACCCCTGCCCTTGGTTTGTGTAAAACCCACTGAGTTTTTATTGAGTTTTTCCAAGGTGTAGGGATAAGTTATAAACAGAACACATTTTCAGGGCAAAAGAGTCGGAGTGATTTCCAGCAAGCCAGATATCTATGAAGAGTTTGTTATAGAGGCGCCCAGAGGCTGAGAGAGAAAGCCTCCAGGACCCTATAAAAGCTGCCCAAAGTGCCTTCTCCATGGTACTACTGAAGTAGGAAAGAACAAATCTGACTCCATATTAGATCTGTTCCTTTGACTTTAACAAAGCCAAGTTAATATGCTCCAGTCTTTTCATGGGTTATGATGTCACAGAGGAGACGGACAGGTCAACAAGGAACCACTCTGCCGTGATCACGGAGCCAGGGAACGGGAAGGGCGGCAAGACGTATGATGCATCCTCAGCTGTGCCTGCGCTTCTAGGAAGGTACCCAAAGTCACCTCGACAAGGTGTCAAATGCTTGTGACCACGTCCTCATCACCTGACATGAATTAAAGAGAAATGGAAACCTATAAAATTCCAATACACTTGGTGGGTACACCGTCCAAAGAACAAAGTCACAGTTTGACAACTGGCCATCAGAGTTCCCTGGGATTCATTCTTGGAGAACCTTAAAAACCACTCCTCTGTCCTCAAGGAGTGCTGAATATTTGTCCTATTTTTGGCTCAGGGATGGAGCTCATTCAAGTGAACTTCAATGTCTGCACAGATTTGACTGTCTGTCCAGGTTCACTTGTCCATTCTAAAGAGGCTTGAGCTAAGTCCATCCTCCATAAGATCTGTTCCCTCCAGTGAAAACTCATTGAGCCTGCAATTAAAAGCCAACTGAACAAGACTCTCCTCAGCTAAAAAGTTCACCCACTCTTCACTGATTTCTTAATCTCCTTTCCTAGCTAATTGCAACAGACTAACAACTCCCTCCACCAAGCTCCCCAACTATGTCAGTTTGTCTCCCCAAACAGAAAGTGAGGTCCATAAAAGAGGTGACTCCATAGTCACATCTGAATTCCTAGCATACAGTAATGTCAATAAATAGAACTATGATTATGGCTTCTTTCCTTTAAAACCTTTCTGGTTATTTGAATGAGACCTTGGAAGAGAGGTGTTTGCGTTCCAGTATCTTTATCCACAAGGCTCTGGAGGCCTTTTTCGGAATGGCGGTTCACTGATCCATTCAAAACACAATTTCTCATTCCAGGAGTAGCTGTGTTTTTCTGCCAGGAGTTTGTGGTCACTCTCATGCCAGAACAGCTTTAAATTATATCCCTAATTTGGATTTGTTATTTTCCCCTCTCCCAACAAAATTGACTTTCCTTACTTTCTTGCCTTGAAAAATTTTTTTTTCTTAGTTCACCCTTTAGTAAACCAGGCTTCTCAGGATCTGCTTGGCCTTACATAAGATCAGCCACTCAACTCCCATTGTGAGAGGCTTGGGGCTCAACTCCTGCCCTCCTGTCAGGGCATTTGAAACCCAGCTCAGGAGCCAAACGGCCCCCCAAGCGCTTCTAATGCTCGCTTACTTCCCAGAATCCCTTTCTTGTTTGTCTTGGATTCTGAGTATTTCCCCTCACTTTCTTGGCAATTAGCTGTGCAGCTGGAAAGATGAGGAAGGAAGGTTTTATTTCTTAATCAGCATTTTAAGGAACTTATGTAATGAAGGTTTTAACGAGTTTCTATATCACTCCATTGCCGAGACAGGAAACACACTAGATATTTTCTAAATTTAGGTATCATGTGCATTTTTTCTTTGCTTTTCTTTTCTTAACTAACAGATACTGTTTAATTAAAAAAAATAAGGCCCCAAATAGGATAGAACCTTGAAATGGCATACAAAATTAAAGGGCAAAGACAGAAAAATGAGAAATACTCTACAAATTTAATAAAATACATACATAATGGATCAGAGCAGCAATTCTCAGTAACAGCTAATTGAAACATGACCATGAGGTAGAACTTCTCTCCTGTCAGGAGATGGCCAACAGAAAATAGAATTAAAACAACAAACTGAAATTCTACGTCTGGCAAGGTACAGAAGGCTACCAGCTAAATGTGTCTTCTTCTGGAAAAGAGGGAGGCCCACCAGCTCTTTAATGTGGAGCCAGAGCCCAGGGGAGGGCGGTGAAGAACCGCCCTGTAAGTACCCAATTAGGAAAGTGGGTGATGAATAAAGAGACGTGAGCTTTCATGACAGAGATGATACTACTAATCATTTGTCCTGTAAAGTATGTCTTCACGTTCAGTGATCAATACCTCGGCGTCCTCAGGGATTGAGATTATAGGAAAATGCACAGCCTGAGCCCAGACCTCCTCTTTGAGCTCGTGACATTGCACTTAGATGTCTCAAGGGCACCTCCAACTCCACCTGCAAAGAGCTGACTTCACGGATCTCCTCCCATAGCCGTCCTGCCCAGGGCCACTGGTTGGAGGGCAAGGTCTCTCTGCCTCTCGAAGCTCAGGCCCATCACTCACAGATGTGACTGGACCCATCCTTCAGGGCCCAGATTTCCTCAGTCACTTAGCCCCACCACCCACACCTGACCTACCAGGTACTCACTGGAACTCACTCAGCACTGACATTGTGCTGGGGTCCATGCTGCACACTGTGAACACGTTATCTCACTGGATCTCCACAGTAGTCCTGGGAAGTCGGTACGTCACTGCTTCAATTGATTAGATAAATTGTTTCACTTCCTTGAGTGCGTCATCCAAAGTGAAACGGCTACTAAGCCACAAACATGGGACTGAAAACCACTTGAAAATTGAACACTGCTACACCTCGCAGCCACCCTACTCTGACTCATCACATCACCTCCTGCCGAGCCTTCTAAATGTTTCCCAGCATTCTACAATACAAAAGTGATCTATGAGAGCACCCTACTCCCCTATTTAAAATCTGTCAATGACGGTCCACTGCCCTTAAGAGAAAGCCCCACTGGGCCTGAGAACAGCCCAATGGCCCGGCATCCTCATTCCCTGCACGGCCACGCCACCTCACCCACAACGCAGCTCTACACTGGCCATGACCAAGACAAGGATGCTGACTCGGTACAACCTGGGGCTCATCTCACTCGAACAATGATCACCTTCTTCAGTGGTCACCCTCTTCAGTGCTGACTCTCAAAAAAAATGTTTTTTCAGGATGAATCAACATCTTTTTCCTCACAACTTCCAGTCATTGATAATGAGCTCCCCCCAAAAGAGAGAAGACCTAATTCTCAGTCTCCTTATCTGTAAAGTGAGAATAACAAGGAAATATGTGAGGTTTTAAGAGAAATAATATTCATGTGAGGCTGAGGGACAATTCCACCATACAGTAAGCGCTCAATATGTGCTTACTTAATATTAATAAGAATATATTCCATTCCAGCAAACTTAAATCAACGTTTTATGGCTTTGTCCAACAGACTACAGACAAACTGTTGGATGAAACCCTTTGAGCAGATCAGCACAAGCGTACAGGGAGAGGTAAGCGCTGACTCCATTTACAGCTGCAGCCAACCAGCACTATGGGGCGGGGGCAGTTTGCTCAAACTCTTACATGTTGCTTGAGCATTTAGTTGTCATTATTGAATAAACATGTGTAGTTTAGTCAAAGCTCCTGAAACATAAATCTTCAAAGATTGATGCAAATTGGGTTTCAAGTACAACACTCTCACTAGAAATTATTTGAAAATGATAATCTTAGCTCCTCTGCACATCAAAAGGGCATGTTCTTAATGTATCTGACTAAATACACCGGAAGAGTTGTTTAAAATAAATTAAGATAAAGCCATCCTGAATAAGCTGTCAGTATCATCTACACAAAGCCCCACCCAAGGGTCTCATTTCTCATTTCTCACTTCCACATAGGTGTTCATGTAGCCTAACTTGGGTCTTGGTTTCTTATAACACAGGGTTGGGAAGAGATGTGGATAGATTTATGTAGCAAATTTAAACCTAAGGTATTTGTTGTGTAGGAATCCTAGAAATAAACAAATTGATATATAGTCCGCCTGAAGAAGCATAGCCTTTCCATTTACAACAGCATTAAAAATAAAATGAGAGATACATTTAAGAAAAATTTACAAGATTTGTACATTGAACATTTTGAAGTATCACCGAAGAAAACTTTAAAAGATTTACATATATGGAAGGCATCCCATGTTCATGGAATAGTAGACAATATTGTTAAAAATGTTAAGACTCCCCAAAGTGATCTACAAATTCAGTGGAATCGCTATCAAAATTCCAGCTGAATTCTTTTCAAAAATTGAAAAACTGATACCAAAATTCATATGGAAGTGCAAGGGGACCAGGACAGACAAAACAATCTTGAAAAAGAAGAACAAAGTTGGAGGACTCACTTTAAAGTTTACTAAAAAGCTATAGTACTCAAGTCAGTATAGTGCTGGCATAAGTTTGGATAAATAAGTCAATGAGACACAATAAAACCCAGAGGGGAAAAACTTACATTTACAGTCAGTTTTCCACAAGAGTGCCAACAACACTCCATTGAAAGAATAGTCTATTCAACAAATGGTGCAAGGACAGCTGGGTATCTGCAGGCAAAAGAATGAATATGGAATCTGGACCCCCCATAATGTATATAACAAATAAAAATTAATTCAAAATTGATCACAGACAGAAACATAATAACTAAACCTATAAACTTTCTAAAAGAAGACACAGTATAAATCTTTGTGGTCCTAGGATAGGTTTTGGTTTCCTAGATACAATACCAAGAGCAGAAGTGACAGAAGATAAAGGCAGATAAACTGGACTTCATCAAAGTTAAAACCTTTTTCTTACAAAGGACATCATCAAGAAAGTGAAATTACAGGGGAAGTTTGTTTCTAAGGGATAGAGTGCGTGCTTAGCAAGAAAAATAAAATAAATCAATACATCTAATTACCTCCCCTATAAAGAAATTGTTTTAATGTTTAAGAAAACTAAAGTGAAATGAGAATCTGCAGAATAGGAGAAAAATTTTGCAAAGCATATATCTAATAAGAGACTAGTATCCAGGATATATAACAAATGCTTACAACTGAACAAGACAAAGAAAATCGACCCAATTTTTAAATTTGCCAAGGATTTAAATAGATACACAAATGTCCAATAAGCATATGAAAAGATGCTCAGCATCACTAGCCAAATCAGTATCAAAATGCGATCTCATTTTACACCCAATAGGATGGTTATAATCAAACATGGACAATAACAAGTGTCGTTCAGGAGGAAGAGATACCTTATATGTGGCCATTGGAAAGGGACAATGGTGCAGCTTCTTTGCAGAAGTCTGGTGTTTCCTCAAAAGTTTAGAGTTATATGGCTCAGCAATTCCCCTCCTACATATTGAGCCATCCCTCAGTATCCTCGGGGGGTTGATTACTGGAACCCCCACCCTGGATACCACAATCCAAGGATGTTCGAGTCTCTTTACAATCAGCCATCTGGATCCATGAAGTGGAAACTACACATAAGGTGGGCCAACTCTACAGCCAAAAGAATGAAAACATATTCTCACAAAAAACTGGTACATCAATATTCATAGTAGCCAAAAGTTACAAACAATATCCATCCATCAATGAATGTATAAACAAAATTACCAAGCATAGTCCCACAAAGTTTTGGTCTTTGAATCTTTGACAAAGGAGGTGAGAACATACAATAGAATAAAGATAGCCTCTTCAGCAAATGGTGTAGGGAAAACTGGACAGCTGCATGTAAATCAATGAAGTTAGACTACTCCTTCACAGCATACACAAAAATAAATTCAAAATGGCTTAAAGACTTAAATATGTAGACAAGACGCTATAAACCTCTTAGACGAAAAGATAGGCAAATCATCTGACATACATCTCAGCAATGTTCTCCTAGAGCATTCTACTCAAGCAATAGAAATACAAGCAAATATATATAAGTGGGATCTAATTAAACTTACAAGCTTTTGAACAGCAAAGGAAACAGTAAGCAAAACAAAAAAACAACCTATGGAATGGAAGAAAATATTTGCAATGAATTAAACTGACAAGGGCCTAATTCCCAGAATATGTAAACACCTTTTACACTTGATAAGAAAGAAAAACAAACAATTCAATCCAGAAATGGGCAGAAGACCTAAACAAACATTTCTCCAATGAAAACATACAAATGGCCAATAGGCACATGAAAAAATGCTCAATATCATTATCAGAGAAATGCAAATGAAAACTGCAATCAAGTATCACCTCTCACCAGTCAGAATAGCCATCATTCAGAAGTTCACAAACAATAAATGCTGGAGAGGCTGTGGAGAATAGGGAACGCTCCTACAGTGTGGTGAGAATGCAGTTTGGTGGAGCCATTGTGGAAAACACTATAGATGTTCCTCAAAAGACAAAAAATTGACCTCTCATATGACCCAGAAATCCCACTCCTGGGCTTATATCCAGAAGTAACCCTAATTCAAAAAGACACCTACACCCTAATGTTCAGAGCAGCACTATTTACAATAGCAAGACATGGAAATAACCTAAATGTCCACTGGCAGATGACTGGATAAAGAGGTTGTAGTATATTTGTACATTAGACTACTATTCATCCATAAAAACATAATAAATTAATGCCATTTTCAGCAGCATGAATGGACTTGGAGAATGACATTCTAAGTGAAGTAAGCCAGAAAGAGAAAGAAAAATACCATATGAGATCGCTCACATGTGGAATCTAAAAAAAAATAAAACAACCAACAAACAAAAAGATAAAGTTATCTACAGAACAGAAACAGACACAGAGACATAGAAACCAAACTATGGTTACCAGAGGGGAAAGGGTATGGGAAGGAATAAATTGGGAGTTCAAGATTTGCAGATACCTACTATGTATAGAATAAACGGCAAATTTATACTGTATAGCACAGGAAAATATATTTAGTATCTTATAGTAAATTATGTTTAAAAAGAATGTGGAAATGAATACAGGTATGTTCCTATATAACTGAAGTGTTGTGTTGTACACAAGAAACTGATGCAGCATTATAAACTGACTAGACTTCAATTAAAATATGTTTAAATAGACCAAAAACGAACAAAAAGAAAAAGGATATTATCAAACCAAAGAATAAAGTACTGATTCAGGCTACAACATGGATGAACCTTCAAACTTTATGCTAAAAAAAGCCAGACACAAAAGGGCTAATTGTGCCCTTTTAGGTGAACTGTATCTAAGCGTTTATTGTACTATTCCTATAAATTTTCCGGAGGTTTGAATTCTATCAAAATCAAAATAAAATTTATTATTCATTAAAAACATAAAACGATTCCTCACAGGAGGGCTTTAATTATTAAATGCAGAAATGCATGTAAAGCTCCTGGAACAACAATTTGCATGTCCACAGACAGTCACTGCTGTTACTGCCACTCAGGGGGTGGTGCCAGCGCTGATGAGACCTGCCTCCACTTGCGGCCTTGCAGGCAGGAGTGAGGGCCTGGGCTCTGACAGGCAGGGTGAGCGTGAACCTGGGTCAGACACAGCCACGCCCCAGACACTGCGATAACCAGCTTTCTTATACAAACTTCTCCATGTAACATAAACACACTACAGGGATGTATCTTACAACACAGGGAATATAGCCAATGTTTTACAAAAACTATAAAAGGAGCATAACATTAAAAATTGTGCATCTATTTAACACCCTGATACTTATATCATATTGTAAATCAGCTATACCTTTATAAAAAATTAAAAAAGTGATTTTAAAATGTTTTCCCTTTAATATTCCATTCGGTTTTTAAGTAACTACCTAACAGCTTAGAATGTATAAAAGCATTTAAGTGTGATAAATTTGTTTACATATATATTTACTTTCAACTTCCTGCTAAAAGAGAATTTAAACAATTTTTTAAACACAGCTTAACAACCATAACAACAAAAAGACAAATGTGACAGTGAAGAGAAAAAGGAGATTCAATACTTAAATGAAACCAGGGGGAGGTAAAGTCATAAAAATGGATGCCATGAAGTCAGGGTAAGTGTTAAAGGCCGACTAGAAATTCAGCTGTAAGATTCTTGGCAGCTAAAGCAAAAAGAAAAAGATGATGAGGTGGTGGTAGAGCTCAGTGGTAGAGCGAGTGCTTAGCATGCACGGGGTTCTGGGGTCAAGCCCCAGGGCCTCCACTAACAGATAAATACACCTAATTGCCTAACACCCAAAAAGAGCCCCAAAGAAAAGGAAAAGAGAAATTTCTTTATAAAAGATATCTGATATTAAATTTCGATTAAATATTAAAAAAAAAATAGAAAAAGATGAGTGACACAAGCGATAATGCCCGTGAGATAAATCTGCGGTGGCTGCTGGCAAGTTCCCATGTCCCACGTGGGAAAATCTGAAACATCCTTCTCACCACTCAGAGTCATCCTCAGCCCAAACCACCCCTCCCCCTGTTAAATGCAGGAGCACAAGCAGGGCCTGGCCTTTGCTCTCTCTGTGTCACCACAGTGAGACAGGATGGAAGGGGCCAGAGCACAGCCATTCAAGGAAGGCCACAGCAATTAACATCAAAATGGTGAAGGATTCAACCCCCAATAGGCCTTGAGGCTCAGGATGAAGAGATTTAACTTCTAGCAGAACTTGAGCATCATTTTACACCCACTGTAATAGTAACATGGTGAATAACACAACCCCAGGCATCATGGCAGTCCCAAGGCTAGCCAAAAAAGGTCAAATGGTGGGAAATGGCCAACTCCCTGGGAATTCCAACCCCTTGCCCCTAGGCAGGTCCTTCTACTTATTAGCATATTAAACCACCAAGCCCATGAAAACCAGCAACACAGCACCAACTCGCGGGCACCCCTCCCTCTCCCTCTTTGGAGAAGGCCCACACTCTGTCTGTGGAGTGTGTACCTACTTTTTTTTTTAGTTAGCATTAAAGATTTTTATTTCAAAATACAGACGTTTTCTAAGCATTACAGCCAACAGATGACACTTAAAATTCAGCAACGCTTTGTTTACACTTTAGCCATAGTTCTAACAGATTTCATGCTCAAAAAAAACAAAAAAAAGAGAAAGAAGAAATTGAAAAAAATAAAAAACCCTGCCATATTTGAAAGAATTAAGATCAACTATAGTCAAATTTCAAGTAAAAATGCATTTCACACAAAATAGAGAAAATGCTCAGAAAGGGATTTATATCTGGAACAATTCCTTGAAAACTTCCTCACATTCTTTTTTTTTTTTTTACATTTTTTATTGATTTATAATCATTTCACAATGTTGTATCAAATTCCAGTATTCAGCAAAATTTTTCAGTCATACATGCACATATTAACACTCATTGTCACACTTTTTTCTCTGTTAGTTACCATAACACTTTGTGTAAATTTCCCTGTGCTGTACAGTATAATCTTGTTTATCTATTCTACAATTTTGATATCCCAGTACCTACTTTTAATCTGAGCATCAAACCCCAAAACCTCGTGGTGTTTCTCTTGCCTTTCAATATATCTATCTGAATAAATCTACCTTTACTCAACAGTGGCTTGGTTTTGAATTCTTTCCTGCATGAAACCAAGGACCCACATCGGACGGGGCACATTCCAGGGGCTCAACCAAAGCCTGGGGCACAGCCCTTCTCATGCCCCATGTTTTTTTTGTATCAACAGGACTGGATTTTGAAGGGAGCTCTGAGGACCCAGCTAAGGGACAGAAGCAGCCCCCAGGGCTCGAATTGGCGGGCAGCCCCTCCCCCAGCAGGGGCCTGGGGTCTGCTCAGTTCTCTGTGGTTCTCTGTTGTGCTGACTCCCCAGCCAGAGAGAGTTCTCCCTAGGCCTATCCCCACAAAACCCTTCTCTCCAAAATACAAGCACATCATGTCACAGTCCTCTTGTTCAACCAGGAAATGTTCAGCCCACATTTTCCTTCCCCAGTAAAAACCTAACTGTCCTCCCTCCGATCCCACCACTTCTTTCTTTGTGAGAACTCTGCACTCCCCACACACCATCGTGAACGCAGGTGCCTTGCTGGTTGGGACCGAGATGTTTCAGTCTCACACAGCCTGCGTCCTTTCACTTTACCCTTGCTACCTTAAAAAAGTCTTTCCTGAGTCTCCCACCCAACTGATTCTGAACTTCACAAAGTGCTGAGTTTACGGTCACTATGTGCATACTTCCCTGCTTTTGGCTAGGTTTCCTTCTCAAGATCTTCATTAAGGAGCTGCATCAAGACGTTTTAAAGAGGCTATTCTTACATCTGAGCAGATGAGCCTGCATAAAATTTAAATGGCTTTGAAGAGAGAGTTAACCAGGAACAGAGAGGTCGCAGGTCCTAGTCAAGAGTGTCATGAGGCAAAATGTTCTTCAAAGGCTCAGAGTGGCTTCTGAACACGGAGTCAGAAGGGAGGAGGTGCCAGGCAGTGAGTGGGGTGAGTGACACAGGGTACGCTTCCCCAGCTGGGGAAGAAATGGTTTTTTTTCTATTTTTCCAAAAAAATTTCTTACTATCTTTTTCTCCTATTGTCACATACCATTTCCTATGAATTAAGAAAATCAATGTCAGTCATTTGGGCCACTTGGGAGAAGCTACATGATGCCATTCACAGGGCTGGGGCATGAGAGCCACACCAGTCTAAGTTGAAAGACAAGCGGGGTTATTTCCATGGTGATCACGGGCATGCAGCAAATTTCCCAGCTTCAATGACCTCATCTCAAAGGTGGGGCCAATAAAATTACCTAGCAAAATGCATGATGATTATGGCCAACATCTGTTTACTAGGTAAGTGACCGTGACAGCTGCCACTTAATGGGGAATGAGAATGATCAACGAGGCCCAGTCTACCTGGTCACAAGCACCCTGCCTTCCTGCCTTGGTGCAGCAGCAGAGCTTGTTTAGCTGAGATGAACGCCCCCAGAGCAGCCCCGACGAGAAAGATCCCAGTGCTGCACTGCGAGGCCTGTTCCTTTCCTTCTCAGAGCTGATCACAGTTTGCAGTCATCTGTTTTTATGTTTATCACTTTTGTAACTGCCTCCCCTCCGGAGTTTTGCTCAAGGAGCACAGGGCCAGGTGTGTCTTGATACCTGCTGGATATTCTGTGCTGGGTGACAGTCGACCCCACATCTGGCTCTGGTGCTTAACGAAGAGGGTAGAAGGCCCAGGGGCCCATGCCAAATCGAGGCACCTGCACCCAAAATTATGGTCTGACTTTGGGCAAATTACACAGTCTTCTTTACCCTGAGATTCCTCATCTGTCCATGAAAATAAATGCCCATGGCACACAGAGTTACAAGGATTAATAGAAATCACCAAATTCACAACGTATTCAAGGGGCCACCAGTGCGCCCTCAACAGACACATGCTGTCTTTACGGCTCTGACACACGCGAAGCGGGGCGGCCGCACACAGTGAACACTGCTAAGTGCCAGTGTGTTAAGTGCTTCATGTGTGCTCTAATACTCTTTACAACTTACAACAATCCCAGGAACAAAAGAGTATTATCATGCGCATTTCACAGAATCACCAACAGGTTAAGAGAGGTTACATTCTATTCCAAGGCCCTATGGTGAAGAAATGGCGATTTAAACCTGAATCTGGGCCCAGACGTGGGCTCCATCTCTCTCCCATCCACCTGACCACTTGCCTATGAAATCCACCTGTCCAATACACAATTTCCAGCAGGCCAGCTCTTAAATGCATTGTGTTCCAACTTTTGTCAATGTTGGTTAATTACCATAAATTGTTCTCAGAAACCACTACAGAAAAGAAAGGTGGAATCACGTCCCTGCCCACAAAGGAGAGGAAATCTGCCTTGCCTTCTCCTGTAATGTGCAGAAAGCCTTCCCTACACCACCAAATCATTTTGTATCCTTCCTCCATGTTTATGTTTGCACGCAGCTTATTAAAGTAGAAGGTACCTGCAGTAATTCCATCTCGGTTGCTTTCCAAGGTTGCAGATTATCCATAGTCAGTCTGTGAAAGAAATTATTACCATGTGAATGAAAATACTGCAACCATGTCAGTAAACAAAGAATGCTGAAACCAAGTCATCAGCGGCTGCCAACACACCCCAGCAAGGACAGGCCTGCAGCCCAGCCTCTGCAGCCACTCACAACGGTGCCTTCTGAGCAGACTCAGAATAAGAAAGGACAGGATATTAGCCCTAGATAGCTAGGTGTTTGTCTAAAGAAGGAATTCAGTGAGTCCAAATGTTTGCTTCCTCCCATACATAGAAAAGCACTAAATTCTTGAACTTGACATACCTGGCTTTCTTTAGATAACAAGCAATCTTTTATTGTTCCAACTTCCCGGTCTTTGTTGTAAAGCTCCTATATATCCTAGTTCCTCCCCAACCTCTTCTGAGCAGTCCCTCAGAGAGATCTGAGAGGCTGTCATCCCAGGTCAAGTCCTCCTGCCAAATAAATCATAACTCTTAACTTTTAGGCTGCACATGTATTTCAGTCAAAAGTTTTGGAAACCATGAAAGGACCCAGAGCAGACTTCTCTCCAGCTGAACTCTCCGAGGAACTGGAGCCTTGGTACCAGCAGTGGCCCTTTGTGCCCGTCTGCCTCCTCGGGGAGTCCAGATGAATTTGAGTGAGTCTCTTCTGGTTCTAGGATCTCCCATATTGGTTGATGATCCTGAGTTTTATTTGGCAGTGTATCCAGGTACCTGGCCCTCCAGTTGAAAGATACTGGGGGGAGAATTACCCACCCAGTGGAGACATGCTGGGTGGGGCCTGGTTGAAAGATAACAGGAAACACCCAACTTGAGGAGACGTCCAAAGTGGGGCTGGTGGAAACATACCAGGAAAGTACTCACCCAGTGGAGACGTCCCGAGTTGGTCCAAGTTGAAAGACACTGGGTTCAGTACTGAGTGGTTAGGTAAGAGGCTGGTCTAATGTTTTCCTCAATTTGGTTACCTCTACTGAATTTTTCAGGATAAAAGTAAAACTCTTATGAGGAACATTTCAACTCCAAAATTGGGACCCTCCTCCTGGCTGGTAACAGCTTTCTCCAGTGACAGAGAAACTTGCAGGATTGGTAGAGGCAAATACTTCATGCCATATAGTTGTCCCTGTGGGAAAACTTACTAGCAATTTTATTTTGAGAACCCGACCTTAGAATGGGGAATAGAACTTTCAAAAAAAGAAAAAAAAAAAAGAAAAGAAAAGAAAAGAAAAAGAAATGACAGATTGCCAGCCTCCATCTTATACCACAGCCAGGTTTATATACGTACAAATCTTACAACATTAATTGCAAAAAAAACAAAACAAAAAAAAAAAAAAAACCTCACCCTGAAAGTAACTAACCAGGACTGTTAAAAACATTTTTAGGAATTCTGAACTTATAAAACAAAATCCCCTTTAGGGGTATCTTGGATGTTTTTTCCTATGTCCTTGAAATGAAAACTTTTTATCTTTCTCTGGGTATTTTATTTTTGTGTACGTATATATATATGTGTTTCATTTTTTTTTAAAGGAAACCTTGGAATCTGCCATACAAAAGGTAGAAATATTGTGTACATATGGTGGCCACGCAAATAAATTGGGATTCTCAACAATCCTTTGATTGTACCAATTTTCAGATATTTTGCCATCTTAACCTTTGTTTCATCAGCATGTACCACAAAGGCCTTTAGCTTTTGGAGAGTAAACTTTTGAATTTTATTTAGGCAACACACCCACTCTCATGTGGAAAATCCTCTTCATCTTATTGGTTTAAAATATATATATATATTTTATTTTATATAAATGAATATATATAAATTGATGGCCATATGTTGGATCCTTTAATTTGGAAAAACTTTTAAATTGGTGAAAGTTGAAAGAGCTCTCTGTATAAACATCTGTTTTATTGGTAACTAATAAAATCAAGTTTAAAGGTCGAAAAATATATCTAATGTTTAACTTAATAACTCAGATAAAAAAAAAAAACTGGTTTCAAAAGCTACATTTGTGTTTTACTGTCCAATCAATGGTTTTAGACATGCTAATAAAAACTTAGAATAATTAATGTTAATTAGGTTGAATAACTGGAAAAAGAATTGTAAAGATGTAGGAAAAAAAAGATAAGGGGCTTATCCCAAATGGATAAATATTTTTATATGGTTATTTTGAATGAGATAAATAAAATGGACATTTTTGCATTTACATGCAAGGTTTTGATACTACACTACGTAAAGTTAAAAAAAAAAAGAGCCAAAGATATCACCTACTACCTCCAACATTAAAGTTCAAACAAGTCCGTTTTATTTACCACAGTTTTAAATATATGTATTTATAGGGCTAAAATATATATATATATAGACTGAAATACTTGATCAATGATTGGGACAACAGACCAATTAATGAAATTAAAATTGAGAAGGGCCTAAGCTCTTTGGCTCAAACTTTGGGATCCCAGAGACTTTTCTATAAAATTAGATGCAATGCACGGAAAAAAAAAAAAAAAAGGCTTTTGGCACTCCTTCTAGAAATAAGAATTATTGATTAAACATAATAAATATAAAAATTAAAGGTATAAGATTTAATAAAATTGAGATAAAACTTTGTAAAATTGGTATATTAAATGGGCTTTGTATAAACATCTTCCTTAATTATCTTTTGGGATAGATATATTTCAAAGGAAAAACGCTTCCTTTTCTTGGTATTACAAGGCTGGGCACGTATCTATCCCTCAGAAAATATTAATTGAACACAGTAAAGGAAACCAATAGAGTTATATGAGCTGTCCAATGTAACGTAAAACTAAAAACTAATATTCAGTAGCTAATAAAAAATATAATAAGAGGTTTACCCTGGGTTTAACTTATAACTCAAGGAAAAGAGACCTTACTAAATGCCTTATGCAAGCTTTCAAAGGCAAGATAAAGTAAACCTTAAAATTTTAAACATGGAATTCTTTGTTTACAGCTCTTCTCACTGATACAAAGAAGCAAATTAAGGAGATACAATTGGGCCTGCATGACAGAGAAATTCTCTGGGGAACTGGAAGCGTGTGTCTTTGTCTTGCAGATCAGAAATGTAAATACAGCAAACAGTGACATAGGACTGAGCCTAATTAGCTCAACGAGATAAAACTCAGGGCGAAAGAAATTTGTGGCATTTTACAAATCAGAACCCTGATGGGTCCTTAAGTCTTTGTCAAGAAATCTTAAATGTCTGTTTCATAAATGTTAAGACTTAGTGATTTGAGCAAGCAAATTCAGTTCACTACAACTATTATTATACTTATCTCATAAGTAAGTTTTGAAGTGAAGCTATGAAATCTCTAACTTTTGTCTGTTTAGAAGCCTGCGTACACATTGTAGATGTGAGATAATTCTACAGCTGAAAAAATAAAAATCAATGTCAAAGAGCTCTGCTTAATTGGCGTAAAAAATAAGAGCTTACAAATTAAGTAGTTTTAAAATAAAAACTGACCAAATTGACCTTCAGCTTCATGTGAACTGGAAAATATTCAATATTAAGGTAATATTTGATATTGTTTAGTTTAAGTATGTTCTAATTAATATAGACATCTTTAAAGTCACCAATATTAAGTATAGTACTTTTACTGAACCTAGGTTTAATGAAAGTCAAATAAGATCCTGTTATATCTGGTGCAGATTTGTTAAAAAATATAATAGTAATGTGGTGTGGTAAAATTTAAATAAATTAAATGCAAATGAGATGAGAGCTTTGGGTAAATTTTTAAAATATATTTTTAAAATGTATATTTAAGATAATCTCTAAATGTTTGATATCTTTAAATTCTAGAGTTGTGCTACATTAAGTTAAATGATAGGATTTTATTAAATAGCTATGCCATTTTCAGATAAAATAAGATTGAAATATGAATTATTTAACATTTAACTTCCTCTTACAGAGAAAATAAAGGTGTTTAGAAGTATTAATAAATGGTTGGTGCCACCTTGAAATAGTCTTTATTATTAAGGGAATGATCTCAGTATCCTAGGAAAGTAAGATAAATGTGTAAAGGAAGATATAAGAATGGAATTATATTTTGTTAATGAAAAATAGTGACTTTGTCCTGAAGCTGGTTACTTCTGAATGGAATAGAAAATAAGGAACAAACTAATATGAGTATAGAAAGCTGTGGAAGGCTTGTGGAAGAGGAACCCTGAAGAAAGGGATTTGTACGTGGTCGGAATTGGCTAAATTTAGAATCAACTTGGGCAAAGTAAATGAATCTTAGACATAAACTGGTACAAGAGTAGATTTGGTTTACTCTCTGTTAAGAGGACAAAATTGTCTTGAAATGTTAATCCACCTTCAGTAACAAATTGTAAAGCTTCTTATACCAATTACCTGATCTGTTCTGCCTTTACCTTTGACGTATTTTCTTAATGAATAAGTACTACTTCACAGTGATCTATATGTTTACGTGACCAAGTGTTTTGAAACCTTTTAACAAACTCCCCAAATATCAATTTCTAATTAAAGTTCTTTTAATCTCCAGTTAAGTTTGGGATGCTACAGAGGGCCCCTGAAACATCCCAAAGAGAGATTTTAAACTAGTAAATTTATTTGGCATGTTAAATACATGGTATTGTCAAATGAATAATAAATCTTCTAAGGTTATATTGTATGAGAAAATATTATTAATATAGATACTCTAGAAATTATATGGACTCACTAAAATCTGGCATATCTAAAATGTTACCAGTCATATTTCTGGTTATAGTGACCAGGTTTCTTCATCGATTATAGTGTAACGGTGTCTAAACATGCTTTTAAATTTTTGTCATTTATAGACAGTTAATTGCTTTCTTCTGATGATTTTGCAAAATGCTTTCTCTTCAAGGAGATTTACTGGTTTCTAATAAATTTCAAACTATAACACTGAACTAAACTCGGTAAGAAATTTTAAATGTCTAATGAAAACTGATTAAAAAATTAGTTACATGGGACTGAGTAAACTGGTGAATATGGTTATAATTTTTGATTTTGTCTGACATACTACTGGCTTTTAACCTGTTTCCCTGACATAAAGGAACTCTTCTCCTTAACTAGTTATGATTCACAGAAATTTGATAAATTATACCTATGTAAGCAGACTTGGAACAGTTATCTTTTCTCTCTATCTGATCCCTCAAGAGACTAAAATCTCTTAGGTCCCCAGTGGCTCTATCAGACAAATGAGGAAGATCATCTCCTAACAGATATAGGAATCTCAAGGTATTTTAAGGATTTTAAAGAGAAAAGAATTTACCTAAATCTGTAAGGCAGAAAACCATGACAAGACCTTGATATGGCTTTCCTGGCCTTAGAAAACCTTATTAACATTCTACCCTGAGATTCCTAATTAAAAGTTCCAACACAGCCAATTTAAAAAAGCCTATATGATCAAATAATCAGACTTAACTTGTAAACAAATTACTCTTGATTTGACTATATTTGAGAAAAATGAGGGTAACTTTAGAGAGAAAAAAGATTATATTTTAGTGGATATTAAATTCTAGTTTTGTTAATTGAGGTCTATATTTACTAAGACATTTCCCAGATCATTCCTTGCTGTTATGTCACATTGCTGTAAAAGTTAATTGAATTATGAAAAGAATACTCTAGGTTTGTTTCTGAAGTTCAGTAATCTATCCTTGGGTAAAGTTCCAATGCCCCATGACCTGCAGCCAGGGGATTATACATACTGGAACAGGCATGACTTAAAGAACTGTCTACTACCTGAATGGAAGGATCCTTTATCAGGTACTCTTAACTAGACCGTACATACCAAAGCTGAAGGAAATGGACTTTTGGATTCATTTCCTATCAGAAACAGCCCCTGCAGTGCACTGGCCTATAGAGCACTGCTCACCTTAAAACAATGCCCAAATGAAGAAAAATCTACCCAGGCCAGGATGAGAAGACGACATCTGAGGAAAGACAGCTGACCCAAAACACCGAACCAGGCCTGTATGCCAATTACTTTGATAATTTCTCCTACCTTTGATTATGAACTACTCCAACTGTTAAGTTTATGGTAAATTACCTATGTCTAGTACTTCTGTGTTACCTTGGTGGGTTTCCCTACTCCAAGGCTCTAACTAGATAGCCCTCAGAAACGTTACTCTAAAAAGAAATAATAGTTCTGTTTAGGCCACTGTTGATCTTACAAGGTGGGAGACCTCACCAGGCTAATTAATACCTGCTCTGACCCTGACCATAAGTATGAAATTTCTCATAAGATGACTCAAACTCAATCAGGAACACAAGCAAAATTTTAACCCAAAAATATAACTTCTCGACTATTAAATTCTCATTCGTGACTTTATTAACTTTACTAGCTTTATTATTTATATCCTGTCTATATAATAAAATTGTTGTCTGTTACATTTCCCAATGTGTAACTAGGCCTACAAGATTGATGATGGCTAAACATCTTGAAGAAATAGATAAAATTTATAACCCTGTATAAAATAATTGTAATAGTGTGATTCTAGGTATGGGAATGAGCAACGAAGGGCAAACATTTCCTCGATCATAATAGACTGGTAAGACAGGCGATCCAGAGAAATTTTAGTATCAACAGGTCCTGATAAAAAATCTAACACCTTGAATGGCAGCTCAGGATATTCTTCAACTTAACTAGGAATGAGCCATCCTAGCACCATGGGACAAAATTGGTCATGAAATGTCTCTCAAAATATTGGTCGAATTTAGGACCAAGGGGGAGCACTGTGAATGAAAATACTACAATGTGAATGAAAATACTGCATCCATGTCAGTAAACAAAGAATGCTGAAACCAAGTCATCAGCAGCTGCTGCCACTCCTCAGCGAGTACAAGCCTGCAGCCTAGCCTCTCAGCCACTCACAGTGGTGCCCTCTGAGCGGACTCACAGTAAGAAACAACAGGATACTGGCCCTAGATAGCCAGGTGCTCGTTAAAGAATTGAATTCAATGACCAAAATGTTGGCATCCTCCCATACATAGAAAAACACTAAATTCTTGAACTTGAGATACCTGGCTTTCTTAGATAACAATCTTTTATTGTTCCAACTACCTGGTCTTTGTTGTAAAGCTCCTATATATCCCAGCTCCTTCCCTACCTCTTGGGAGCAGTCCCTCAGAGTGATCTGAATGGCTGTCATCCCGGCTCGAGTCCTCCCTTCAAATAATACATAACTCTAAACTTTAAAGCTGAATGTTTCTTTCAATCAAGTCCCAGAATAGACACAACTCATCAATTATGTAATGGAACACACTGGATCAGGAACCAAAAGCGTGTTCTAGTCCCGAAAACCACGGGTTCCTCTTTCTTCCTGTCATTATACAATCCCACCAGAACTCATTACTTTGCTGTCTGCTCAGACCAAACTTAGAGAAGAGTCAACTCAACAGAGTGTCTTGCTATGGAGAACCCCCTGCAGAAGCAAGGCGGTCAGCCTGCCCTCCCGCACGCTCTGCTGACCCCTACTGTCATCCGTGGAGACCAGGCCAACTTAGCTGTTCCCAAGACCTGCAAAGTCCCACACATTAAATAAAAGCATTTTATTTTATACCATATGTTATGTATATACCCATCTCTGAAAACAGATTTGCCAGAAGCTCAAATCTTCAACATGGATCTGCAAAGTTAAATCCAGTCCCCAAGGGAAAACAAGTTTATGAGGATACTAAGGCCTCCAAAGTTCTCTCCACTAACTTCAACCAAACTGCCTGAAGGTCTGCAAATGCAGGCGGCTACAAGTCTGCTTTTAAAGCAACCTCTTCCTGCCCTCAGGCTCTACAATGTCCCTCTGCGCCCTCCCATCTCAGGGTAAGAGCAGCCGCTGCAGAAACTTGCAGGGTAGCACTGACAGGACAGGACACAGAGGATCAGAGCTAAACTAAGCCTTCTGATGACACGAGCCTGTCACTCTGTCACTTTACACATCAAGATATATGTAGAGAGAGGTGGAGTGATATTGCTCAAAGTCACACAGCTAATAAGTGGCAAAGTCTATAACTGCTCCTCCCTCCGGCGTGATGCCCCAGCTGGGATGGCCACAGGGTTCTCTCGTGCCTGCCTGACCAGTCCTTTCTTGTCACTCATAACCCACCACAGGGTCGGACCATTGCCTGAGTTTTCAGCATCTTTTCCCTCCAGTCTCTCAGGAACAAGGCTGCTCAGGCCACTGTATGACTTCTGGATTCCCAAACCCTCCGTGCTCAGGCTGGTCTTGCCTGTGTTTCCGGCCCCGTGCTCAGAGGCACTTTCTCCCCTGCAGGAGGAAGTTTCCACTCTCCACAGGGACACCCCCTCAGAGGAGCCCTCTTCTCGCCCTCAGAATGGCAGGTGTCCCAGGCTACATCATGAGCTGCCCCATTAGGACTGCGGGTGCCCAGGTCTGCTAATCAGACCAGCAGCCTCAGAGCCAGGGATTATGCCCGGGTCACCCTGCAAACCTACTGCCCTCCTCACAGCCCCCAGTCAGCAGGTCACCTGGAAGTCACAGCAAGTGCCCCACCCAATCCTGAAGTCTCTTCATTTGCCAGCACCGCTGATGACTGGTCTCCAACCTTTGGTCAGTTTCGCACAAAACAGCAGCTTCCACTGTGAAGAGGGGGTTTTCGCTCCTCTGCCCCATCCTTACTGGAAATGTCAAGGGAAACCAAAAGGCCTCTTCTCAACACTTTTCTGATGACATCCTCCCACCCACAATACTCACATGCTCAAGAGAATTGGGTCCACGTGATTTTGTTTCCCTTACGCTAAGTGGCTCAAAACACTGCGGGATTCTTTCACTTTTGAGGGTATTTGTACAAAGTTTATAGGCTTTAATCTGTTTTTTTGTCTCTCTTCAGTATCTCTAGCATTTGCCACTTCTTAATCCCTTCAGCAGCCTCCCTCCCAAAATCTAGTTTAGGAAATCAGCTGTGATGAGGGGCCCGGGGGCAGTCACAGAAGATGCTACTAAGGCACAGAGAGACTACAACATTTGCCCAAGGTGATCAGCCTCAACCCACAACATTGTGTGCCCCGTCCCTTTTTTTAAATCTTATGCTAAACAAGCTTTTGTAGATTATGCTTATAAAGAGATGAGGTATCAAAATACATACAAGGACACACATCAACTCTAAGATGTTGATTAACTCCACTATTTTGTTTCTATTTGTTTAATTTCTATTAAAAATTTAAGAACCTCTGCACTCAATATAACAAAATGTTATTGGGTTTTAAATCCAGAATATAGAGGTGTTAAGTGTGTCATTGCTCATCCTTATTTGTATGTTCACAAGACAAAATGATTTGAAAGACTCTCTCCCCTCCCCCTTCTCACTACTGGCTCTCACCAGAGCTCCATGTCCACACATCTAACAGCCTTTCATTTACCCACAGCTGAACTCATCAGATTTTCCCCAGAACTCCCTCTGCAGGTTTCCCTCATCACAGCACAGCAGGACTATCATTTACCTGATTAATCCACCCAGAAAGCTGGGCCTTACTCCATCCTACCTTCACAGACAACATTCATCCTTTCTTTTTACCATCTAATCATGTCTTCAATCTGTTCGCTTTTACCCACTGACCATCTCACCGCTCAAGTGGAAGCCACCAACACTGCACTCCTGGACTCACGAGTCTCCCAAGTGGCCCCACAACCGCTCTCCCCTACTTGAGTCAAATGGGATTCTGTCAGTCCCGCGCTTATAGGACTCTTTTCAATCCCACTGTTCTTAGAAGAAACTCCCAGTTCTTCACCTGATGAAGGTCTTTGCCATGAAACTGTCAGCTCAGGGAGGGCAGGACACGCCCTCTCTCCTCGGCCCCGCCCTCTGGCAGAGCATCAGCATGGAAGGACCTGCTGAGCTACACCAGCCTGTATTCTAAACCTGGTCTTGTGTTCTTAGCAAACTGCTTCACTTATCCATATAAATCCAAGGTAGATTAGAAAGATCTTAGATGTTGAGCTAGAGTATTGATTTGGGGATTTTGCACTAGCAACCTGCAAGTACATGTTCTAATGATTCTCTCTTCTAAAAACCACACTCAGATTTAAGTAGTACTTGTGGAATGTCTTCAGAGTAAAAGGGACTGTACTTTTACAGACTTTATGTTTTATAACATGAACAAACCAGACAGGGTCACAAATGGAACTGCCTCACAAGTGACAGAAGACAGGTGAGAGGCATATAGCAACAGGTCACATAGATGGTAAGAGAAAAGTTGATTCTCCAACCCCCCCCAAATTTCCTCAAAAAACCAAAAACTCTGAATTTTGAAAGTAAAATACTATCATATAAAGAAATAAGATAAATAGTCCTCTTCATCAGGGTTTCAAGATCTGACTCCAGAATTTTTAGCAGGCTATACTGAATCCTAGCACAGAAAAATCAGATGGAATAGTGGTAAGTTTCAGAAAAACTGCAGTAATTCCTCCAATTGTAAGTGGACATGCACTCACCTATCGAAGGTGAATGTAAACCGCATTCTGGAGAAATTCGGAAGCTCCCAGGCTCTGCTTCTGGATGGCAAAGACACGGACAGCTTTGAAGCATGCTTCTAACTGAGTCACCGGCATTCTTACACTGCAGGGGGAAATGGATGCTCTCAGTTATGAGCAGAGATTTTCCTGTCGTGTCTCACAGCCCGTGCCTGGGGACTCAGTGCCCTGCAGCAGCCCGGCCCAAGGTGAGGACATGCAGCATGGCCCACCCAAGCAGGAGGTGCACTGTGCTTGAGAAAGCCCATCCCTGATGGGGTCAAGAGGGGCTGGTGGCGTTGTGTGAACCTATAAATGCTCACAGACATACACCTGCCTACATTCAAGTGATACAATTAAGAGTAGCAGGCTGTTTAACAAAATTTCAATTGTCAGTGGAAATTTTACCATTCCTTTCCACTTGTCCCCTGCACTCTGAAACAGGCTTAGGCTCTCTCATACCTGCAGCTCTGATGCAATAGTTGTAAAGTCATTTTATTTTGCTGCAGGTGTCCTCGCTCCCCGTTTCGCTGTGAATGTCCTCCCTAACATACTCAGATGTCTTCCTGGATCTCTCCCTGAGTTCCTTGCTCCTGTTCCTCAGATCCTAAGATAAAGGACAACTGAAGACACATGACCAGAAAAGGCACTGTGGACTTGAACAAAGTCCTCTGTGACCCCCTATGTGAGTACTGCCCACCCCTTAATTTTGTTCTCAAGGTTCTGCCTAGGGTGACGCCCAGACAGCAGAGAGTCCTGGGTCATTAAAGGCTGTGTGTCTTGGGCGCGGGGACAGGTGCAGGAGCTGGTTCTGGAACCGGGCCCATCCCCACCCCTGCTTCTCTCTCACCGGAGGCCTCGCTGCCAAGCCCCCAGGCTCCATGATCTTCTGTCCTTCTCTTCTACTCTACTCCAAGCCCCTTTCCTCTTCCTTTATTCCCTAATTTTCCCCAGCTGGAGTGATTTTTCAATCACAGAATCTGAAAAATTTCCTGCACCTGAAAAAGAGGTCTCCAGAGGTCAATGCCCTTATGCTGGTTCCTGAAGATAGCCCCTGGTTAGGGGGACTCTCACCAAGGGTCACGGGGCAGCAGGCATGTTGCAGGGTCGACCACCCCCAACAAGAATTTGCTGTGACCCCAAGGCACGCACAGAATCCCTGTTCACAAAAATGTATTTGGACAACTTATCCGTTATTAAGAAGCAAAAATAAAAAAAAAATTGCCCATGTTTCTTAATTAAATTATTTATGAGGTGGAAAAAGAAATTGTAATAGAAAAGAACAAATTTGACTCCATATTAGATGTGTTCCTTTGGCTTTAAACCTCTGCCCTGTTTTCTAGGTTCAGACTTGTTAGCTCTGGAGCTTTTGTAAAAGAAAGTTGCCTTTAGCCTGAAATATCCAGGAGAGACTATTCTCCGGGCTCTGATCTTTAAGGATGGTAGCTCTTCTGCACTTATATATAGATGGCAAGTAGTAAAACAGAATAAACTTTGTTTATTTTTGGAGGTTTTACAGGGGCACCATGATTTGACCCACATGGACAGCTGCAAGAACAAAGGATTCCAAGGAAATCAATTCGTACAGCAAGAAGTTTGCAACAACCAACAACACCCCCGACCCTTTTTAGTAAAAAAGGAGACTGAATTCTGACTTGGGGAAGAGGGTTCTCCAGGATATCAGTATGCCATTTTCTGGGTCTGCCAGCTTTTCAAATAAAGTCAGTATTCCTTGCTCTAACACCTCATCTCCCGATTTACTGGCCTGTCATTCAGGAAGCAGAACTAGTTTTGACGTGGTAACTAAATGACTTCATTGGAGGTAGTATGTCTCCACTGTTTCCTCATTTCCAATATGTCACAACCTATCAATTTTATATGCTGTTTAACAACACAACCAAAAAACCTTTGTTAGGGAATTGATTCTACGGAAAGAAAGTTATTTCTACTCCTTCAAACCTTTTTTTAACTTTTCTATTTTATTTTGTTTTGCTTATTGAAAAGAAAATAAAAGTGAAATCATTTTTTTTCACGTATTTTTGTTACAACTACATATTTTAAATTCTGCAGAAAGATTTAAATTGCATTATAAATTTGTTCATATATTAATATAAAGATATATACACAATCAATGCGGATTAGGAAAGGAATGGATATTTACTAAAAATCCACTGCACATCCAGTCTTTTACAAGCATATCCTGGAATATAATAAGCTCTAGAATCCAGGGGTCCCCCACCCCCTTTCTCCCTGCCGAGTGCCTTAGTAATCAACAACCAAGGCACCATCATAGAGCCACGCGATATATATTTTAGGTATAAATGAGGAAATTAATTCATTCAACTCTAAATCAAAAACCTTAAAATAAATACTGAACTTATTTACAAACAAAGAAAATTGAACACAATTAAGTACAGTTTCTTCCCCAAGGTCATTAAGCTAATAACTGGTAAAGGCAAGATTTGAGCTCATCTGCCTGATTCTAAACACTAAGGTGGAAAACACATTTGATTGTGGAGGGTCCAGCAGCAAAGCCTATCACCCTATCTTTATTCAGATCTAGCCTTAGACAGCCTGAGACAGCACCCCATTCCTATGGAACTCGAGGATAACACAAAGGATTTTATATCCAGTAGTTTCTTAGGTCTCATTTATATAAAGTGTCAGCAGGTCAGCAGAAAAATCTCTGGGAAATATGAGTGGGTCCAGAGCTTTTTGCTGATTAGTAACTTTATTTATCAGAACAGCATGACCTTCCCATGAGAGGCCTCATGGACCTTAACTAAAGACAGGTGAGCAATGAAAACTAGCAAGACCCTGGAACTCAAGCAAGAAGGATCACTGCCATCCCCCACCAAGTTGCCTCTTCACCCTCGTGGGCACGATGGCAGAAGATCCAGGTTCTTGTCCAAGTTACATTATCATGGATTCTCACCCATAAACAGATACGACTCTATGCTGTCTTAAGTCCTTCCCAACTCAAATATGATGACACCAATATCTGAGCAGAATATCTATGTCTCCACTTCCTCTCTTCTGTTAGGAGAATAATTCTATTGCCACAAAGCAGAAATCCAACTAAAAACACCATGCATGAAGCCAGGTGAAAGTCTGCGTAAGACACTTTGCTCTCACGGACAGTGAATGAAAACTCAGAATAAGTGGTTCTTCTTCCTCTGTAAGTGGGAGGTAGCCTGATTGTGTGTGTGTGTGTGTGTGTGTGTGTGTGTGTGTGTGCGCGCGCGTGTGTGCGTAAATCAAATACAATGAATTCTGGGATGTGTACAGATTTTTTTATGTTACTGTCATTTCATGAGGATGAGACAACCTTTAAAGTAATTTGAATCTAGTGTTCTGAGACATTCTCAGGTTCTTTTGGTGGAGGAGGGGAAAGGGGAAATGAAAGGAGGAAAGAAGTAAATGAAGCAAAGGAGTAAGAATCCTGCTAGCGAAAGGCAAGACATTAATTTTGTTCCTACTTGCATCACACACAAATTAGGGACTGGCTTTCCCCAGGTGTCTTGTCGAACACTGAGTTGCAGAAGAGGCAACAGCCCATTTCTCACTGAACTTGTGACAGTACGTGGCATCTTATAGACACAAATCATTTACCCTGATCAAACACTCTAGCAGCAGACCGTAATTCTCCTATTTTGAGACACAAGAAAACAGGAGTTCAAAGCGGATATATAACTTGACAAAAGTCAGAGGACCATTAAACAAGAGAGGATGAATTCAAACTCAGATCTGAATGCAGAGTCTGCTCTTCTCACTCCCAGGACTGGAAAATCCTTAACACACAGGCTCCCCAGCTCCCCTGCAGTGTTCCTGGCGCCAAGCATTTCCCATGTTAATGGTCGCCAGTTCTCACAGTCACAGCGCTCTGTGCAGCCAATGGCCTCCATCGAACCTTGATCATCTACCTGTCACGCCCAACAGGCTTCTCCACAAAGGCAGGAATGCTGGCTTTCAAGTGCATAAAAAGCCATCCCTGGTCTAACCTGCGTTCTTCGGAGGCCTCTCCAGCCTAAAGGCAGCCATGAAAATGCTCACAGTTTGTACATGAGCCACACTACCTCTCTCCATCAGTCTCCCCAAATATACTACTTAGCTACGACCACTTTGATAATCTTGGAAACAAATTTTGAAAAACAGAAAAGAAAGGATTCTGGAACAAGTATTTAACACTTACAATTTTAAATGACAAGTTACAAAGTGAGTATTGACAATCCGAATCTGCCTTCCTAGGTGTCAGTTTGAAGAGTTAAAAAATATAATTGCAAAAAATTCTCACTTACAAAATTAAGTAAAACATAAACAATAATCTGGGCTAAACTCAAAAATAATGCCCATGTTGTACATGGAGAAAAATACAGGACTATACTGAGGGGTAAATTAAGAGATGTGAATGTAGAGACATCAACATATTGCATGGAGGAAAGCAGCTTTGTAAAATGAATGCTCTGTTAAAGATAATTCAAAACTTACTAAAAAATCCTATGAAAACCCTTATCTGTTTTTATTCTTTAACTTGAACAAAGTATTTTAGAATTCTTCAGGAATAATAAAGTCATAATACTAGCCAAGAAAAATTGGGATGGAAGAAAAGAATCAAAAAAAAAATCACACTGTCAGATATTAAATAAATTTTTACAATATGTAAGTTACGGTGCTGGAGTAATAAAGTAAGATTGACAGAAATAAACCATGAGCTCAAAAAGAGACTTTAGTGTACATAAGTATTTTGTGCATGTGGGATTTCAAATCAATGAGCAAAGTATGAATTCAATTATTGTCCTGGGAAAATCAGAGAATCACCTGGAAAGAACAAATTCTATTCCTGTCATAATGACCACAAGAAAAATTACAGATAGTGATGTAAATATTAAAAAGTACTAATAACAGCAAATACAACTCTTTGCTCATATTAATTCAACTTCTCCTCACTATAACAAGTACTATTATCATCTCCATCTTAGAGATTAAAAAACCTACAGAAGAGATTTGTACCATTATAAGAAAGTATTTCTAAAATAATACCAAAAATAAAACCCAAAAAGAAGACATTTACTATCTTAAGTATATTTTGGGCCACAACAAAAGTAAACCTACTGAATAAAATGAAAGGCAAGAAATGAGAAGTAAAAACTGCGTGATACATATTGATGAAGTCAAGGGGTTAATGTTCATAACATACAAAGAGTTGTCACAAAGCAACAAGAAGCTCCCTCACTTAACTGTGTGCGAAGGACAAAAGGGATCATTCACTTTTTAAAAGTCAGATGGCTAATAAGTGAAAAATACTGAATACCTCATTGGTCATCAAATGCAAACTAAAACAATGAAAAAGCACTTTTGCTCATCATATTGGCAAATATTTTTAAAAGTTGTTCTAGCTAGTGTCCATCTGTGAGAGAACAAACTGTGAGCAACGTGTTTGGAGGACGACATGTCAATGGATATGTAAACTCTGAAAAACGTGTGTACACACAGACTGAACTCCCCTTCTAGGAATCGTTTAGTTTAGAAAAAAATCAGTTCAAAAAGATGTACTCATCAGGATATTTTCACAGCACTGTTTACAATGGTGGGATGAAAAGCTGAAGTGAAATCAAATCCTGCTATAGAGAAATGGTTACATAAGTAATTCTACATCTTTTCATTCCCCACTGGAGATGGAATTTCTAGAGTCACTTGAAAAGAGCCTGTGATGAATGTAAATGTCACATCCAGGGACTAAATTTCCAGAAGCCTTAACTAAAGGAATACTCATACGAGATCACAGGAATATTTACAGAAGAAGGATGCCAGTCAAACATCTTTTCTGACAGTGGAAAATGGAGAAAACTTAAGTGTCCACCATCAATACAATGAAGCGGTAAATCACGGCGAGCTGTGGGCTCTGATGGGGCCGGCGTTTCGGCATGGTTCAGGGCCTTGTCCACAGCACTCTCCCACCAAAGGTGTCCTTGCACAAGAGAACACACCTGCACATCAGGGGACCCCTCCACTCTATCTGAAAGGACCGGGTGAGTATGGAGTGGGAGGACGTCTATGTTATACCCCTGAGTGAATAAAGCGAGCTGCATAAAACATGTATTATGGCCTTATTTTTCAATAAAGCATATATACACACACATATACATAGATTTCTCAGATTTGTGTATGTATCTATGTATGTATGTGTATATACATAGGCATAAATGTCATGAAATATATACACCACATTGTCAACAGTTTTGCCCTCAGGAAAAAAGGGGAAGGGATATAGGGGCCTTTCAGTACCACCACAGTTCTCTTTTCAGTATTTCAGTTAAATATACTTGGAATTTAAAAGTTTATTTAATTCCGAAGTAAAATGGACAATGCCTCCACAAGACAGAATGCTATACTGGTCATTAAAAATCATGCCAGGGGAATTAGAATATTGTAGAAAAACATATAAAAAGCCAAATGGAAAATGGAGGTCTCCACACAGTAAACAGGCACAGAGTGCTCACTGGTTTTTATGAGAGAGTTGATACACACTGATGAAAAGAACAGAAAATAGATGTTAAAGTGTTAATTATTATCTCTGAGTAGTGGGATAAGGATAGCCTCTTTTGCCCCTTTTTTCAGACTTATTATATTAAATACACATTATTTTTCATCTGAAAAAAGCATTTTAAGATGTGTAGTACCACACATTGGAGAAAATACACGAGTACATACAGAAACAAGTAACTAGGAGACACCGCAGCAGAGTCATGTAATGTAGAACGGGCGATCCTGATTAACACCGCACAGTTACATAAGGACCCACTAAGTGAGAGCACCTGCTGTAACAGGGCGTGGCCCCCTTCTATTTGTCAGTTGTGTCTTCAGGGCTGAGGCAGTTCTGAGCACGGCCAGTGTCAGTGCTGGTGTCTGGATGGATGTCACTGGAGGTGAGGGCACCTGCAAGCCAAGAGGAAGAACAGAAATCATCCTCTGCTTTTTCTGTCTTGTTTCTTTGTTACTTTAAAAGAGAGGCATAAATAAGGTAAACTGAAACTTCCCTACTGAAATTTCAGTAATGAAACCGTTCTTAAAATCTTCACAGCTTATATTCTGCTTATAACTGTCTTTTCAAAAAATTATCATATTTATTAAATGTTAATTAACTCAATTAACTCCCTGTTGAAACCTTCTATTAAAGAACATGAAATGCCGTATGTAAAAGCACCACGCCTGCAGTGACTACCTTAGATGCCTTGACGGCAGTGCAGTCAGCACTCACCATCCCGTGGCCCTGAGCTCCTGATGCTGCTAAGAGAGCACACTGCCGCCTCAGATGGAGAGAAACTGTGAAAACATTCTCTGAAATCTACAGCACTGACAAAACATAACTGACAAATCCCAGGCTCCTTTGAGGCTGTCATTTTCTGTTTCTGTCCAAACACCGTCAATGAGCAAGACCACCCCATTCCTGAGCCATGGGACTCATGTAGGAAGGAGTTTTGGAGAAATTTCCAGGTATAGAATGTAACCAACAATATGTAGAACTCTGACAAAATAAAAGATGAAATACTCTGATTTTGGAAGACACTCAAAATATCCTCCTAAGCCTTAGTAGCTGGAAAGGCTGGGCTTCTTCACATCCACTTATTTATTTCACAGCCAGTGAGCATCTCCCACAAACCCTATTTCCCTGTGTCTGCTGGGAGCCTCAGGCACACTCTTGTTGTCGATCTGATAAGTCACAGGGCAGAGGCGTGTGTCTCACGCCTGCAAACATCACACAAGCTCGCTTCCTAGCCTCACTGTCTGAACTTGGCCCCATTTTCTCACCTGTTTATTTGGTATCTGTTCTTCTGTAAGCTGCCTGAAGTGCTTCTTGGAACATGTCAGAAGAATGAGTGAGTAGATAAATGGACAGATGGACAGGTGAGAGATGGGCAGACAGAGAGAGAGACTGCAAGAAAAGGGGAACAAAGAAAATTTCCTATGCAAAACCCTCTTCTAGTCAGGGAAGAAAACCACCACGGAGAAGTGTGAAGAGGCATGTGGCTTAGGGCTGTTTCCTGGATTCCATGAAAAGTCACACCAAGAGATGAGAGAGTAGAACTGTAAATAATAAAAGAAAAAAAGCACGCATGCTTGAAAAAATATATCTACAATATGTACTTTCCAAAGAATAGATTCAAATCAGAAGAGCCCAATAACACAATCATTGGGTATTTACCGAAGTGAGAATCCCATCTCCAAACCAAAAGTCTTCCCTTTGGAGCACTGAGAGTCTACACGGTGCGGCCATAACGCCGTCTCCGCAAATCCATTCTATCCTGCACTTACGAGGAACGAGAAGCTGTGCTTGGTCTGCCCATGCACGTCATTTACACCCCACAGCACCTCTATGGGTGTGGGACGCCTAGCGAGCCCGTCTTTGCAGGACAGGAAACAAGTCCGGGAGAGACTAAGCTGACCTAACATTTCTCCATCTCACAGGACTGGTCACTCCAGAGCAGGACTCGAACTCGGACCCACATTTGTAAGCACGGTACTAACGTGCTCTGTGTGCTTTTTGTGTGTATAATACATTTTTTTCTGGCATGAAAGTATATTTAATAAATGTTCGGTTGTCTTGTCTATCTCATTAGCTCACAATCAATCTTTATACTGTTGAATTGTACTCTTTTCCCCTGGAGAAAGGAACGGAAAGAGCAGGGGTCAGAATGAGGTGGGGCTCCATTCTTTATCTGGTACCTCATCTCATCCAATTCCCCAACAAGGGAGAAGGAGCAAATGTTGTCTTCAAATTTTAAAGAGAGTACTCCACTGATGGTGACTTACTCAACTCCAAAACCAAGGCTGGGGGCAGGGACATGCAGCAACCAGAGCAGTATCACCTGTAGGAAGGCAGAAAAAGCTCATGGGAGGGCTCAGGGGGTAAGCCTGATTTAATTTCAATCGATAAAAGAATAACACACTCTAAAAATACTAGCATGCAATGGATTTGCTCTTTCTTGTCATTTAGCAAGTTTCCAAAGGGCACATGTAAGATTATCGTGAACCAGTGAAAAGAAGAGTCTACAGAGAGGGAAAATCAATGCCACAGGCAGGCTGAAAACCAGGCTGGAGGAAAGGAAGGGAAAGGGCCTCATTATGAATACGGGAAAGGCTGGGAAAAATACATCATTACAAGGACTCTCAAGCATCATTCAACAATCCTATTATCATTCATTCAAAAGAGAGTTACTGAGGTCCTATTTTGTGCAAGATTTTACACAGGGCAAAGCAAGAGTGCAGCGTCCATGGTGGCAGCAAGTGGCGGGGCTCAAATACACTTCTGATCCCGGAACTGGCACACTTGTCCTCAGTATAAAGGCAAAGAAAAAAAAGTAAAATAATTCTCTGTAAACTCAAAGCATTTTTGAAAAAAATTAAAGAAGACCTAAATACCTGGACAGACACAGCACGCACATTCCTGGATGAGAAGACAGCGCTCTTGGAATGGCAGTGCTCCCCAGAGCGATCCATACATGCAACGTGGTTTTGATCACAATCCCAGCGGGTTCCACTGCAGAAACTGACTAGCTGCTGCTACAATTCATATGGGAATTCGAGGGTCTCAGTTACCAAAATGTGCTTGAAACAGAACAACGTGAGAGGACTTGTAATTCTCAATTTCAAACCTTACAACTGTATCTCTAGGTGAGGCTAGAGGCCATTTTTAAGTTATTATTGTGTTTATCCTTATTTTCTAAATTCTCTACAATGAATATAACTGTTACAATAAGAAAAATAAAAAGTAAGGTAACTTTTAAAACATGCACACAGATTCATTCATTGGGAAAGTAATATTTTAACTATAAAGAGGTATACAAATATCTAGTGAAAAAAGACTACTTAAAACAAGAGTGCATTTATATTTTTCATAAATTGAAACCTGAAAAGTACAAACACATCAAGTTTCTAGGGAGACTGATGCAACATATTAATAGTTATTTTCAAAAATTCTAATTGAAGAATGAAAACTCAAGAAAGGGAAAATCGTGATTGACAGCCAACTGCAAACACATGGAGAGCAAAGTCCTAGAAATCACAGTTCCTTTAACTCTGCTACTACCTCAGTAGGAGAGGAAATTCCTCACTGAGGGAAGAGTGAAATCCCATGCATAAGACAGGATACACAGTACAAACTGCACTAGAATAGGGGGTGATTTTCTTAGAAGAATTCTAAGGCTACAACATTGCTGAAAAACTATAAAAACACTGACAGACAGATTAAAACACACAGTCATATATATTATACAGAAACATATGAAGTCTGCTCCCATGTTGCATAGAAATACTTATATATATGTTCATTTATGGGCACTGATTACTTTATCCCAGGTAGAATATTTCAACTAAAACAAATAATCAATAATACACTACTCTTGTCAAATCTTGTTGATAAGTTACTCTGCTATGTAAACATAATGTGTCTAAGATAGATCTAAAATTAGTGAAAAAGATCTATATATGCTTTCTTGAACTCTTCTCAAAATTCCAAGCTTAATTTTAAAATAGATCTGAGCAGTATTTCTATATGATCTTTTCCCTCGTGAAATGAACAACACAGTCTGTTGTCAAAATTCTGTCCTTACAATGATTCACGAGCACCGTATCCTAACAAAACTGCTGGAAAACAAGGCACTATCCAGACACTGTGACTAAACAAATGAAACACAAGGATGACAGTGACCCTATTCTGGAGGGCTTATAATCTATTCCAACACAGGGGTTTTTATTTGATTGGTTTGATTTGTTAGAAAAATAAATTCACTCAAGTACTTTCTTCTTTGAGCATTCTGTAAGTAATGACTCTCTTTTTAGTGTCATGAGCAGGAAAGAGTTAAGCATGACTTGATTAGTTCAACTAGCAACAATCATCACTGGAAAGTGAGTAATAAAGAAGTAAACTGATAGCAATGCTTCTGCCTACATGAGACCTAAAATAAACCTACACTTATCTCTGCAAGGAAAATGAGGAGTTGAGGTCCCCAATGAGAAAACAAACTAACAAGAAATCAAAAAAGGAAAGACTTTTTCCATAACGATTCCAGGAAGGAGTGGAGCATGGTGGGGAAGAGCACAGATGCTTGGGACAAACATGAGTGTCTGAAATCCCTCAGCAATTGGTAGCTTTGACACTGATATGTCAGTGAAATTTTCTGCATCTCAGTCTCCTATCCATAGATGGGGACAACAACAGAACCCGTCTCCTAGAACGGTCCTAAGAATTAAGTTATTTTATATATAAATCTTTAAATAAAATACCTCAGATTATAAATATTACCCCAAAACACAAGGAACAAAGGAAACAATGATAAATTTGAATTCATCAAAATGTAAACCTTTTCTTCAAAGGACACCATCCAGAAAGTGAAAAAGCAACAGGAGAAAATTTTTTCAAATCATTTATCTGATTAGGAATTTTTATCTTCAAATTAAAAAAAAAAAAACTCCTATAACTCAACAATAAAAAGGGAACTCAGTTAAAAAGTGAATAAAGGATCTGGAAATGTATTTTTCAAAGAAAATATACAAATGGACAATAAGCACAATCAAACGATGTTCAATATTATTAGCTGTAATGGAAATCAAGTCAAAACCACTAGGAGAAACGGCTTCACACTCACTACAATAGGTTATAATAAAAAAAAGTGTAACAAGCTCTAATGAGGACACAGAGGAAGCAGAACTCGCAGCCCTTGCTGGTGAGGATGTAACGCTGTGTGGCCACTTTGGAAAACAGCCTGGCAGGTCCTCAGAGATTTGAACATTTGGTTTATGAATGACCCAGCCTTTCTGCTCTCTGGGCACACACGTAAGAGAACTGAAAACCAATGTCCACATAAAAACTCCTACAGGAATATTCACGGCGCCATTACTCATCACAGCCAAAAAGCAGAAACAACACAAATGACTATCACCTAATGAATGGGTAAACAGTGGGGCCCAGCCATGCAGTGGAATATTATTCAGCAATAGCAAAGCATAGAGTACTGACCCAAGCAACAACATGGACAAACATTTAAAAGATTACTCAGTGTGAAAGAAGTCAGTCATAATAGACGGTTCCTTTTACATGAAATGACTCGTTTTACATGAAATGTCCAACACAGGCAAATCCACAGAGAGAGAACAATGGCTGCCTGGGGCTGGGGGAGGATGGGGAAGATGGGAATGACTGCTTGTGCGTACGGGGCTTCCTGTTGTGGGATGAAAATATTCTAAGATTGACTGCAATGCACAATTATGGCATAGAGTAAAAACCGCTGTACATTTTAATGGGTGAATTGTATTAAAACTGTTAAGGACAAAAGCACCTAGGGCCAGTACTTTCAAATAGTAGATGCAAATTGCTAACTTTTATCACAGGAAGAAGAAACTGCCCTCAGCATGAAAGCAGGAGATCTTCAAATGTGGGTAAACTGAAATTGGACAAGAGCATTTCATTTGAAACACTTGCTGAGTGTACACGAAATATTCAGAAATAGGAAAATCAGTCTGACATCACGAAGAAGCTTTCTGCTTCAAATGAAGATCAAGGATTCGGCAAGCCCAGCTGCTAAAAATGACCAGAGAAGAAACCTGGTTCTTAAAACAAGCAACAGAGCCAACAAGGAAATGGTGGTGAGGAAAGCAGGTGGCCGAAATTCTGGAACAGTTAGCTACAAATAATTTCTCCACTGAAAATTCAAAAATAAAATGAAAGTGACGCAATGCTGTGCTGGCCTCACGTGAATGGGCTTTCTCTGGTGCTCGACAGTTCTGTAACCCCGAATGAGAGACTCAGGAGAATCAGCATGTTTCCTGGCAGTCCCCAAGTGACTGCCCACCAGCACACTGACCACCATCACATCTGCCAGGGTTGTATTGCAGAGAAGAGACCAACTTCTAAAAGGCACAGGAAATGTTGACCAGGGAAGAAAAGACTGCAGTCAGTCCTGGGACAGAGGCCCTGTGAGCAGAGGCCAGAAGGCTGCAGGTGAACTGGAGTTGCCCTGGGGCAGGAAGGGACCATGAAGGAGCAGATCTCAATTCTCTACTCTCTCTCCCTCGGGTAGGAGAGATAAATCTGCATCCTTCTCACCTGGAACTGTGGTTTCTTGCTTGCAGAAGTCTTAGCTACAGTAAATGATTACTCAAGACTCTGTGGAAAAAACCCAGAAATCGATAGGGAGTAGGGAGCCAACTCCACGAGCCTCTCAAATGCTCCCATATTTATTGTGTATAATCAAAGGAAAAAGTCATTAACAGTTGTGTGATACTAAGCAGGAACTTGGGGAAAGAAGGGATGAGAAAGAGATTATAGAATCCACCATGAGTACAATGTCTTACTGTATCTTTAGGGAAGTCATGGGTTGAGGGGAATAAGATACATTCTTTGATATGTGAATTACAAAGCAGACCACCAGAACAGCTAAGTCCTTGTTTTGGGGATAATAGACTATCTAACTGCACACAAGCCCAGCGTTTATAGCTGAGGGCCTGGGTCCTTGGTTTGCAATGAGCAGAGTGCTATCTAAAATCTCAACTATGCAAGCAAAACATTGTCTCTGCATTTTAAGGCAAGAAGACAGGAGTGAGGATGCACAGGCGCTTGCTTGCAAAGCAGTTACTAAGCTTTTTTTTTTCTCCTTAAAGTTGACAGGCGGCTGGGGTCTGTTTCAATTTGTTAATCCAATCATGGGCTCCCACATGGAACCATTATGGAGGACACCCTTGGGTGACAAATCCTGGCTCTGGGCCTTTTCCTGCCAGCTTCAGCCTCTCTAGCAGGGTCTAGGCAGATCCCTGAATAACGATCCTACAGAACCACCCACACTCTTAACTCCTGGTGCTTGAAACTTAATTTTAGCTCTACACAACTTAACGTAGAAAAGTTTCAGAAATAAAAGGTATTATATTCATTTTATATCTCATCATAGGACTGATTTTTCTGATTGCTCTAAGCTGCTTCTTCTTGGAAAAGCAACTAATTCTGCAGGTGAATTCAGTACTGTCTTTGGGCATAACTAGCCAGTTTGGTCTCGCTGAATTCTATTGGTCAAATACCGATACACTTAATTGATTTCATTGTTCATCAGTTTCAGCTGGGAGTATAGGGAGTGTTAATTTTTTCCTCAGCTCACCCTCAACTCTTTATCATCAGCAACTCAGGCCTCCGGAAACCAAAAAAAAAAAAAGCATTTGTTTCCCTTCTACACTTTCAACATACCCAACAGGATACATCAGCCTGGAGAAAGAATTCAACACAAATGTTTAAACAAAAATCTATAAACCTGAAGTAACTCCATCTCCGAATCATGATACACAATGACATGAGAGTAAAGCATGGGTGGGCTTGACCACCTGATTTCTATTCTTCAAAGGAAGGAAGGTTTTCCTATTTTTATTATCACTCTGTCATTGTTTCTGATTAAGCCAAAAACTAGTGTATGAAATAATGAAGCAGTGCAATAACAGATTTTTGTTGTATCAATTACAGAAGGCATTCAGAGGGGTTAGGAAAACCCACCTCTGTAAAATATTCAAAATTTCTTCCACTGTTAAGAACACGTATACAAAATGCAACAGAGAATTCAAACTCTTGTGGAGAGGAGCAAAAGCCACAGAAACAAAGCAAAGTCATTATTATGAGTCAATTCAAAATTCACTGGACAATCATGTTCAATGCATTCAAGGAAATTTAAAGGCAAACTGAAAACCATTCACTTAATGATCTGCAGGCTAGAGGAAGAATTTTTCTCTTTATCAGACAACAGTAATCAATAGGGTGCCCCACCAAACAAGGACCAAAGAACAATCAGTTTTTTAACAGTTCTGATAAATCAGCATGTTGTAAAGATTAAAATCCAGAAATTTTAAACATTCATTCACACCACAATGAAACAAGCACTTAAAAAAAAAAAAACAAAAAACCCAAAGAAACTAAGCACATAGATCATGTACCTGGATCAATGAGAACTTCATGTACCGCTGGAAGAAAGAACAAACTATACCCTTTTCCTTGAAAAATAAAACTACTTTTAAAGATAAATGCTAAAACACATTTCATCATTCATGTTGCCTTGAAAAATCTGAGGCACTTGTATCTGATTAGAAAAGAAATTCTGAGTAATAGTTTGTTACGATTCAGTGCCAGTTTGTTTAGAATAAAAGAGAAAACAAAAGCTACTGTTTCTCACATCCTGCAGTGTGTGAAGTGCCTCCCTGCCTCTTTCTCCTCCCGTTTTCTAAGCTCATGCTCCCCAACCCTTCTGAAACAAGTATGAGAACAACTTATTCCCACCAATATGCCAAATGACAAAAGAATATCAATTTATTTGTGTAAATACATGCCTACAGCTTAAACTAGAGGAGTAATATATCAGAAGTCTATATGGAACTTCTTTCTACATTCCTGAAATAACACACACAATCGTTCACAGAGACACAGACATATTCCCCCTGGATTACTGGGCACTTCACAAGCTTAGGACTTCCAACTTCTAGAAGATAAATTTGTAGTTAGTTTAAAATACAAAACTGTCAGCTTTTGAAAGCCTTGATCATCTGCTAAACCATCCAATTATCAAAGAGACCCAATTAGCCTTCTCTGTAGAATGTAATTTCCCATGATGGCAAAACAGACCCTAAGAAGTACTGGATCCAAGTCTCGTGTTTATCACTAGCTATGATCGTTTTTAAGCACATTAACAGATTCAGAAAAGTTTGTCCCAACATTTATTCTTCTTGATATAGTATACATGTTCAAATGCCTATACAGAGACTATGTCCCATGATGGTGTTAAGAGTTCTTTTGTGTATTGCAATATTTATTTTTAAGTGCAGACAAGGAGGGTGGGTGTTACTCAGTTGTAGGCCACCTGCTTAGCATGCAAAATATCCTGGCTTCAGTCACCAGTACATCCAAAAAAATAAATAAAAATAAGTGCTTATTTAAAAATGAGTAAAGTTATAAAAAATTCAAATAAAAACCACTTCAATCTAGGAGCCACAATTGGAATAAAAAAAACAAGTGTTTCTATCAAATATTGACTTTATGCCAATCACAGAGACAACCACAAATCACCCTTGACAACCATCACGTGTGATTCTCAGCAACCCTACTAAGTAGACACAGATGAGAAACCCGGCACTGAGGATGAGGAGACGAAGCTCGGAGGAGCCGGGGACGCTGACCGTCCTGCTCCCCGTGACAACACGTCAGCCCAGGGCAAGAGCTGACAGAGCTGCACTGAGGGGACACCCAGCTGCATGGAAACTTGGGGAACTGGGGAGTCCCAGAAAACACTAAAAATTTTTCAGTGGAATACCAGCTCAAATATATTACACTGTGCCACATTCTTTAAAAAGGGAACGTGACTGAGACCTTTTAGATGCCTCCGTGTCCTTTCTGCCATCATCAGTTACTTGCCCTCTCAGCAAGACCAGTGATGATCTGGACCCCTTATGAAGTGCACTCAGATGGCAGAGCTTTTAAAGCTGTTTTATGAAGTTTGTAAGACTCTGTCTATGCCTCACACAGGCGGTCATCCATCAATTCTCCCCGGTGTGGATATACCACCTGAAATCATTCCTTTCTGCTTTTTAAAATCCCTTCATCTAATCCAGACTTTTCAACAGCAAAGAAGCAGCTCAACCACAGACAGTGGACAGCTTTTCACTAAAATACTCGAACAGCCCTTCGGACTACCTGGAAGCCCTTTTCTTCTATTAAACCCACTTCCAGGTACTTCATAATTTTCTGATTGGTGGACATGGCCGCTGACTGGCCTACTCAGAGAGCTCCCAGCGTCACATCCAGGGATGGGAGAGGACCCTGCAGTTGGGAGAAAACATTGAGGAACACGAACACCCTCCAGTCAGGTGTGCACTGCTAGAAGTGCCACAACGTGCTAAGAAATTATACTGTCTTTACCCCTGGGCTCCCATGGACTGGTTTCACATTAACGAAACTCATGAGACACTGATGCAAGAAAACCAGAAATTTAACTTATTAATGTAACAGAAGACGTGAAAATATGAACCAGACTGCAATATCAGAGTTCAACCATGAGTACATGTTCTCCTCCATGGCCCAATCACGGGCAGGCAGTCACATGGCAAGCGTGGACAGAAGCAGAGCAGTAAGGATTTCTAGATTAATTCAATGGACTGAATTTCTGTTATACCAACAGATCTACTGCCTCGAAAACAACGCTAATCACAGTGCACTCTTCGTGGACAGTGGCCGAGACACGACTGTGAGCAAATGTGTGACTCTCCTTTCTCTGTCCTTTCTGGGCTAACAGATGCACAGATGTACAGAAATCCAGGGATGCAGATACATCTAAACACCCAAAGCCCGTCTCTGTGAGCCTCAAAACCAGACAGCCAGGGTTTAAATACCAGCTCTACCACTTACTAGCTCTGTGACCTTGGCCAACTTACCCTCTGTGTGCCTCAATTTCCACACTGTAAAGCTGGGATAAAAATCAAACTTTTCTTACTCGCTTGTTGAGAAGATTGAAGGATACATTTCTGTAAAACGCTCAGAAAAGAATGTAGCACTTTTGGTGCTCAACAAATGTCAACTTAATATTACAGTGGTTTACAAGTCTCCCTTCTAATCATCTTCTGTGTTTCCTGGCTAGTCAAAGTCCCAAAGAAAACCCTTATTTCTCCTTTTATAAAATCTTGGGGTGCACCTTTCTGTTCCATCCCACCACGTCTTTAAACTGAGGGAGGTGATGCCTCCTCCCCACTCCTCTGGGCGATGGAGAGTGCATCTCCCTTCACACCCCTGACCCCTTGCACACAGCTAGCCCTCCTCACACTAACAGAGTGAGGTGTGATTCCACGGAGACAAGCAGGGCATGTGAAACCCTTCCTTTCCCTCCAGGGTTGGCCACCCTTGGGAAGCACCTGGGATGCTCCGCTCCATGGCAGGACATCCCTGTGCATGATGGGGCAGATCCTCTCAAGGGAAGGCTCGCTGTGGCCCAGAGATACCTGGGACAGGGTAAGTCTCTACTTCTGGGACACAGTATCATGACACTCATTTACCCACAGCCCTGAAGTTCATGGAGAACTTGGCTTCATCAGTAAAAAATAAGACATTTATCGCCTGTCTACTCTTTTGTGTCATCTCTCAGTTGGTGCTGGAGACAACATATGTATATTATTGGATCCCCTTAGGCCCCAACATATATGAAGTAACAAAAAATTCTGAGGCTTAACATTGTTTCAGGGCGACTGTGTAACACTTCTGACTCTGCTGATGCTAAATTATGGGTATAGGAACTATGGAACCTCCTCAAATATCTTTTGTCATAAAACCAGCTTTTCTTATTTTCCTGTTTCTTAGTAATTGCCAAAGACCATCAAATGAATGCTTCACACAAAACAGCAGCTAAAGTTTATGAGCCCTCCTGATATACCCACTGTGGTAAACACTTCACATAACTTCTAATTCACACAATTCTACAAAGCAGATATGAGCGTCCCCATCTCACAGACGAGGGAAAAACTCAGAACGAACTGACTCAGGCTCACGTGGTTCAGTGGCAGCATGTACACACAAATCCAAGTCAAAAAACTACACCCCTTTGTATATGTACCAAGTCATCTCCCACCAATTAACACACATCGGCGGGGTCAATTCTCAGGGAACTCAACACACTTTTTAGCTTTAAGTTGCTCCAGAGGCCGCTTCTTGCTCTTTTATAAAATCCCGGCCCACTGATTACTAACACTGGAAGAAAAGTCCGATTTTGCCATTGTTTGCACAGCAAGTCTGAAATGTTCACAGCGAGATGACTGAATAAAACTAAGATATAAGCAGAATAATTTTTCCAGGTAGACAGACACAATGGACATTGTGCTATTCTGAAGCATTAAGTGAAGAAATCAAAATACAATCATGTTTTTTAAACCTTCTTTTATAAACAGGAAAATTAAGACTCTAAGAAGGTGCAACAGCGCCACCTACGGCTAAAAATACCTTCCAGGTTCCTGGGAAACATGCAACACAAAAATTGCCTGTAAGATCAGAAAAGAGAATCAGGTAACTAAAAGCTTGTGTACCACATACTGCACTTTGCTTTGGGGGAAGGGAGGGGTAGTCAGTATTTAATCTGATATTGCTAATACTCCTGAATATAAACAAAAGACACAGGCTCATGGAAACTCATCTTAGAAGAGGAAAGAATCCAGTCCAGCCACTTCATTTTACAGGAGGGGAGACTGATACATTGGATATATCCTCCTGGCAATCCGCAGCAAATCTCTCCTAGGCCTCATGTCTTGCACTGTAGCAAAAACCAACAGATCTGTACTAGGCCTATATTCATAAAAGTCACGTCTGTAATTTTCCAACAGCAGGTAATCAAAGTATCTTGCAAAATACTTCTCAAAGGGCCAGGAAGTCATACAAGTTTGTTGAAATAAAAAAACATTTATTTACATATTAAAACAGCCTGAGCTTTATTCTCTCTACTAAAAATGTGACATGTCTAATCAAAATGTTGATATTTTAAAACCTGTTAAGACTGCAGAAAAAATATCAAAAGTTTCTTTAATCACAAATGAGAGAAGCTTATTCCCTGAAAGTGATCAATGCGGATTTTTCTAAACTTAACGTTTCTGGTCAGAATCCCACGAATTTAAAAGTCTGAGTGGATGTTTACACGGCAACATTAATTTTGAGCTTTAACACTACACATTCTGTGTAAATAATCTTCTAGGTCGTCTGCTTAAGGCAATTTAAGTATTCCCTGTCTCACAGGAATGATACAGATTTCATTAAATCCTCATACTGCACTAAGAAAAAAAAAACTGAATACTCGTTATTTTAAGCCATATTCATATATATCATATATATACATACTGAATATGCATCGGAAATAAGCTACACTTTTTAGTATTCAGAGTTGATACTTCTAAAGTATCAGTCATTGTGACAGCACGTTTTTATTAAGCACCTCTACGGTGCTTTGTATACAAGGAGTCTAACTCTCACAGTCAGACAAGGTAAACGATATTACTCAAATTTCACAAATAACGAAATGTATTTCAGCCATGAAAACAACTAACATATTCATCATCAGGAAAGAAAAGAGTAAGGATTTTACTTACAATACTCACTGACAATCTTTTCTTCCATACTAAGGCTACATAAAAACAATTCAGTCTGTGTAAAGTTTTCAGTCAATAAGCTCCCCTAGAGAAAAACTGTAACATCATTAGCACCGGTTGGATTTTCAAAGCCCACTTCTCTTTTGCACAATAATTATTTTAAATGTTTTGTTTTTAGTGCTTACAAAGCACTAAAATAAAAAATAATTACCTTTTTAAGTCATTACCTGAGAATAAAACATTTGTGAAAATGTACAATTTTAATTTATGCCAGTCTGTCTCACATTCTCACTGGTGTCTCTCCTTTGAAGACCTCATCAGGCTGAGATCGCTAAAATCGGTCATTTATGGACTCAGAGGACTTCGGGAAACCACTCAATGGGAGGCTGATTAGAGGAGCAATTGAGATTGCATCCTGTGCAGCCTGGATTCCAGCACCGAGCTAGACACCACCAGCTGCGTGTGATTTGGGACAAGCTGGCCCATCTCTCAATCACTCAGCTGCAAAAAAGGAGACACTGATACATACCCTCAAACACCTGCTATGAAGTAAAACATGAGGAAAGCATTTTAGCCTTAGGTAAGTGTCCAATCACAGAGAGTTTGGTCATTATGATGATGAGGATGGCTGTTAATAAATTAAGCTAGACCAAAAAGGAGAAATCACCATAAAGGAGAAACATTTTATGTCAATGAGCATTTCCTTTTGGATGGATTGCAGAATATTCTATTGATTTTTTTAATAAAACAAGTTTTGTCCATTAATTATAGATTTACAGGTTCATGGACAAGTCTCCAGAAAAAGAATCAGAGGCCTCTAACCACTGAATATTAAGAAACTAAAGTTTAAAAAAAAAAGGGGGGAGATTATACCTCATTTGGGAGAGTATGTGCTTAGCATGCACGAGGCCCTCAGTTCAGTCCCCAGTAACTTCATTTAAAAAAATTTTTTAAGAAATGGAGAATTAAAGCAAAATGATGGAGGAATACAGAATTTTTTTAGAGACTCAACTCAGATTTAAGATGGGGAAAAAAACATCCATTTCTCAGAGGAATTCTTGAGAACTATGTAAACTGGGTCTGAGATGTCTAGTCTTTTAACATTATTCAAGAATTCATATTACCAAGTCTTAAAACTACCTGATAACCCACAGTGGTGATAGTGATCGTAACAGCTGCCAACACGGATGAGTTCCGGCTAGGACTGCTCTGTTCTGACATCTCTGCCCCTGAGGCCTCACCAGGCTGAGAGCACTAAATTCGGTCATTCATCAGCATCACGTGTAAGTCCTACATTTGTGCTTCTCACTCCCCCCTCCTCAGCCCCTCTGAGGGAAGCATTGTTATCATGTTCTCCACCCGCAGACAAGGCCACTGAGGCACTGAGACTAAACCCGTTCCAGGTCACATCGGCATTAAAGGACGTCTGTATTTCTGCTGTTTTGCTTTTGACAAAGGAATCTGAGATATCAATTCAAGAGAGACTGTTAAATAATCAAGTCTGTCTGGTCTTCACCTCAAAGAGCAGATACTATAAATTCCTGATGTAGGATGAGGCTGCCGCCACAAACTGACTCAGCTTGAAATTAATATCCAAGATGAAGCAGCGGATACACGTAAATATTCACGAGTGTCAACTCCGCTCACGGGTCTGGGCCCTTCACTGCCTGAACGGGGGTGAAGTCCCCACACGTGTCTGGAAGGGAAGCACGGCTCTTCCAGGTCTCACCCAGGCTTCACGGGCTCTTTCCCCCCACAGACTGTCCTCAACGATTAAATGCTCTCAAGATTTTTACACCATGCAAAACTGAAAGATATTTCTGCAGATGGAGCACTTTCTCAGGCTTAAACCTTTTTTGCCTACACTTAGCAAGGGTGAAAAAAGAAACATGACTCTGCAAAGTGTCTGACCCTCACCACTCACAGGAGTAGAAAGGCCACAGCAGAAGATGACTCTTCACATTGTAGGATGAGGTCAAAATAAAGCCGCCCCAACAACAGGCACTCCCAGAAACAGCGCTCAGCAGTCTTCTGCACACTCACGGTTGTGCAGCCCTCACCACCATCTATCTCCAGAACACTTCATCACCCGAGAAGAGCACCCCTGTCACTAACAGTCACTCCCTAACACCCCTCCACCCAGCCCCTTTCAACCATCACCTGCTCTCTGCATCTGCATGTGCCTTTTCTGGGCATTTCAGATCACTGAAATCAACAATATGTGGCCGTTTGTGTCTGGTTCCTTTCACTTAACATGCTGTTATCAAGGCTCGTAGATGTTGAAGTGGTATCAGCATCTCCCTCTTTTTTTTTTTTTTGAAAATGTTAAAGTTTATTAGAAGGTGGTAATACTGTCAAAAAGAGTATAGTGGAATATAATGGATTCGGTTTCAATGATAAAAGGTCGGGTTGAGCAGACAGGGTGGACTTCCCAGAACAGGAGCCCTTTTTCATCTGCCCTTTTATTTTTATTTTTTCTTTTTTTGTCACTCTTACATCTGAATAATATTCCACTACATGGAGATACTACATTCTTTTCATCCATTCAGCAGCTATGTATGGACGAGGTCCAGAACAATGAGTGAAAAATGTGAATAACAGGGATGGCATTTAAACAAAGGGCAAGATGTACCTTAAAAAAAAAAAGCCAACCAATGGAGGCACAAGGAAATTCACTGCGTTTCTGAGCAAAGTGCATGCTTGCTTTGGCAGCATTACCGTGCATGGCTGGGGCTGATATTGGCAGGAATCACGGTGAGGGTTTCATCTGAGAAGACTCTCTACTGCAAGCAGCTCAGGTAATTCTCATCCCTCATCCTGTATTTTTAGAGCCATGTTTCTTGGTTTCTCTTATTTCAAGTAATAGCACTTTAACTACACATCTGATCATCTGCATCAGACCACCTTACATCCAAGCCACAGAAAATCATTCACTGACCGGAGCAGCTCCAGGACATAACGGTGATGGATCAGGGAGTACTTCAGCATCCCAGCCTGCAGGTATAAACCCAACATGTACCCTGTTGATGTCAAGAAAGTAAAATGCATGGAAATATCTCACTGCTGGTGCATGACATCTGCCCCCAAACTGCCCCAAAATCATGCTGGCAAAGAACTACTCAACCCGCTCACTACAAAAAAAAAAAAAAGAAAAAAAGCTAAGAAGGCAAATTTGGGCTCTTCCATTGAAAACCAGCAACCATCACTGCCAGTATCTGATGTGGAATTCTCCTGACTTCAAAAACCACTGCGCAGTTACTTTTCAAATGTGAATGGTATATATGTATTCCAAGTAGATGATATTACAGAAGGATTTTTCTTTTCAAAATTTCCAGTTGCAACATTAGAACAAGAAAGTTTTTGTTTCAGCTTTAAAAAAAATCAATTATCTTCCACTTTCTTAATGTTGATCCTATGTTTATTTTATAAAGGGAGCTCTGCTGCATATTATAAACCAACTGTTTGGCTTCTGCAAAGAAGAACTGTATGACTTCACTATTTCAGAGCAAACTTTAACGATGCTTTGAGAGGTGGGGCCTGTGGCGCTCACTAACTGCTCTTTAAATACTGACAAGGATGTGCTATTAATAATGCAAAGGCTCTAACTCCACATTAACTCAGAAACCAAAGAAACTACACCAAAACCTTACTTTATCATTTTTAAATATTCTGATTCTTTTGAATGCTAAATTTCTTAAAAGATATGATTTCTTTTTGAGAAAAACAACAGCTGTATTAAATTTCCTCTCACCAAGAAAGCAATCTTTATCAAGAATAAAAACCCCTATGGAAATCCAAAAGACGGGACGTTTCTAGCTAAGTGAACATGCAGATCTGAACACAAACTTATGTCCTATCAGATCTCACTCGAACAAGCGGAACAAAGTACTGGGCTACCCTAGAACTTACCTCTTATGTTCCAAATGTTGGCTGAGCTAAGATCATCAGGCAAGGCAGGGAAGGAGAGAAGTGGAAAGTCCACCTGGCGACCTCCATCTGTTTTCTTCCAGCCACAAGGTGCCGCTAGGGCGGCCCCGCTAACAAGCCCTCCCCAAAAGGAAATCCGGCATCCATACTGCCCCTGACTTCCCCAAGCAACCCCGACGTCCCTCTCCCACTGGTGGCCTCCCAGCCTGAGAATGGTCTTCTAATGCCCCACCAGTTGGTTTCACCCTCCCCCTCTTCCCAGATACACACACACACACACACACATAGCAAGTGCAGCCTTCGCAAAGCACAAATTTGATTACATCAACCCCCACTTCACACACTTCAGAGGCTCCCTGGTAGAGTTCTAGCCCCACCCCTGACCCTGACCCTGACCCTGCTCGCCAAGCCTCACCTCAGCACCATGGTCCCCAGTGACCTCAGGGGACCCCTGAATTGCTCCTACTTCCCACTTGCCTCCAGGCTCATCTTGACTATTTCTCAAGGAAGCCTTCCCTCCCTCTAACCTCGGCACTTTGTTCCTCTGTTCCTAGAACATTCTAGGCTAAGTCAACTTCTGACACTTCTAAGCTCCCAAGAAGCTAATAAATTTTGCTTATTAATGTGGGCTCACTCTCCCCTAGACACTCAGAACTGGGCATGTTATGAATAAATGAATGACGGGATGGGTCTCAAAGGGAGAGACTTACCTGCTCTCGCCCATCCCTGCCCTTCTTTCTGTAGAATATCAGAAGCAAAACCAGAAGTACCTTTCCTGAGAGTCACTTCCTGCTGACACCCTTCACTGCCTCCTGGGTCAGTTTTAGTAAAACCCAAGCTCCTCCAAAGCCCTCCTCCCAGGTCCTCTCCAGTGTCCTCCCCAGTAAGGGCACCATTCACCCTGGACCACAGAGGGCACTTTCCCCGGGTCCCCACCCCACAAGCCTCCATGTCTCTGCCCGGGCTTCACCTGCCACCTGAGCCACCTTCTTGACTCCTTCTCCTGGCTGACTCTTACTCTGTCCTCAGAACTGTATGTAGAGCCCATTTCTTCCAGGAAGTCCTCTCTGATAATGTCCTTTAGATCTTGGCTGGGCTTCATCTAGAGCAGCAGTGCATGGCGACCAAATGGTGTTTGTCCACCCACTCCTTTGAGACCATGACATCTTGGAGGCCACGTGGGAAATAGGAGTGAGATGACAAGAGGGTAGGGAAGAGCTAAAACCAAAATCAGAGACTAAGTTCAAAATTTAAGTATCCTTTCTCAGAAAAAAAGAATAAAATGTTTCATACGTGTGTCATTTGGCTACGATTTTTGTGGCTCATGGAAAACAAGAGCTTGGTGTTCTAGTCCAAAAACCAAGTTACATGCAAAGAAATGTATATATTCATATATAAAGCAAGCCAGAACTGCTCAACAACAGTTTGCAGTTTAATTCCAAAGGAAGTATGATAAAGGCAATCTCTCTCTCCTTTTTTTTTTTTTTTTTTTTTTGGAATCATAGTTTCAGAAGTATTTGTATAACTAAGTGATTGCTACAGCCCATGATTCTGCACTGGAGTGTTTGGGGTTGAGGAAGCCCAGATTACATGCACTGTGTAAATGCAATCACACCAACACACTGACAGGCGCCCTAGTGGCTGAGCTGAATTTTCAAAGCAGACAACCTTACAATGGAACACAGTTCTAAGTAGAAAGTAAGAAATGCAATGTTCTGTACTCAATTTCATACGTTATATGGGCCATTAACCGATAGTGCATCTTGTCTAATGATACCCAAAAATAAATTGCCAACGTCGATTTTCTCCATCTGATCGTTTTATGTTAACATTGGTTATCAAACCCTCAATCCATACGGAAAACTCAGGCTTACGCTGCAGCAGAGTTACGTCCCGCAGAAGACAGCGGATCAAGGAAGAACTGGAGAGTTTCCCTTCAGAAGCTGCTAAGTCTGGTTTTGCACCTGTATGTCATTTGCAACCACGTCATCGTCAAAGGAGTAAGACCTTACATCGGTGGGGCGTAAAGCACTGCTTTGTTTCCGAACAATCAAAGAACACTGAGCTTTGTGAAACAGTCCTTAGGCACTTAAATCGCACTTTTTCTGAAAGGCTCCAAAACTGACCCACTTCACCATTCCAGGTACAACAGGGAGGTACCGGAATTAGTAGATAAAACATGCCCTTTAAGTCTGACAAGGCCCAGCTTGAATCCTGCTACAGCATTTACTAGCCGCTAAATGGACCGATACCTTAACCCCTCTGAGAAGTCTTGCCAATCCACAAAAGGGGGCTGCCACCGCCCACATGGGAGGGATGGATGTGAATGGAACACGCAATTAGGGCGGCCAACTGGTACCTGACACAAGGCCTGGCTAGTTTACCTCCGCTGCCCTTCTCCCCCTTTAAACTTGCACTGTTGCCTCTGGTAAGGATCAAGCCCCCGCAAGAGACTGCCCGATTTTTCTGTGTATCCCCGTATACATGACTTACCTTTAGGAGGCCAGAAAAACTGCCTCCTCCTCAGTTACTGTCAATATTCTTTAGAGTCTGTGTTTTTTTAACTCTATTTCGCAGGAAGACTATTCCAGAACTGTCCAAGCACCATTCTCCAGGTTGGCTCCCCTCACAGCACTCATCACTTTTCATCTCAGATCCTCTGTCTAATAGCCTTCTGTTCATGGGAAAGAGAGTCCGGTAGGGTCGGGACTCCCTAGGACTCTTTCCCACCGTCACAGGTAAGTGTGACTACCTTCTCCCCACTCCCCAATCCAACTCCAGCTTCTGAGGAGTCTCCCCTCCCGGACCCTGAAGCCTCTGCATCTTCCCAAGACGCACACGTGGCCACGACCCTCCCTTTATATTTCATCCTGGCTGGCCCTGCCCACCACCCGGCCCTTTAAGGATAAATGGCATTGCTCTGAAAATCCCAAATGCCACTGACTGACACACCAAAGCTGCATTATCTGGGCTTTCCTCCAACCGAGGCACAGCCCTGCCCTCCCTCAGCCTCAGTCTGCACCTCTTGAGAAGAGCTAACCCACATGTAAGGCTGTGAACTCCAGCTAAGAAGGACAAATCCCAACGTGTGTCTCTAGTCCGGCACCTTCACATGAGCCCCAGGCTCATAGACCCGAGTGCCTCTTTGAAGTCCTAACTTGGATGAAAAATGGCATCTTAAAAATGCCTCATGTCCACCATTTACTCTGGAATTCAATTCCTGGCAGGTACCTCCCAGGCTCCCCATTTAACTAACAGAACCATCACCCACCTAGGTGTTTGAGGTCACATTCAATATCCCCTGTTCCCTCCCACCAGCCCTGCCCTGGAATCAGTCCTGTTATTTCCATTGCTAAGCCCATCTCAAGTCTGGTTCTGCAGGGACCATGGCCGTCACCCCATAAGCTCACAGCATGGTGCAGTGAGTCACAGTCCTCCGAATGGTGCTCCCTGGAGGAGGAGGCATCTCCTGCCGCTGGTCACCTCAGAAGGCACTGGATTCTCACACAGGAGGCCCAGGAGAAGGGACTCAAGTTTCATCCATGGTCTGAGCTTTGAAGGACCCGAGGTCTGGGGGAGCTCCTAATTAGCAGACACACCTGCCAGTGAGCAGAAGAGAATGGAGGAACCCAGGCAAGGCTGTTCTCACTCCGACCCCTGGGCTCTCAGGAGCCACGGGAAAGGCCTGTGTCCAGGGCACAGCCCAGCCATCACAGATCCCAGCCTGCATTTGCCAACCCGGACAGCCTAGACTCCTTCTATTTGCGACATTTATTTCTGTTCTGTTCCCCACCCAGAATGTGGTGGACTCTTTCATAAATTCTGGCCTGTCTCAAGCAAGACCAAGTCAGTGAAAAACGCAGTGTCGACATTTGGACCAGAGCATGAAAGGAGAAACAAAGCCTCAAGGTCAGCATTATGGTGGTGGCCAAACCCTTCCCCTGGGTGAGATGAACCATGGTAGGGGTGAGAATGCAAGGTTTGGTCGGCCAAAGCATCTTCCTTCAAGGCTGACTAGGGTATTGAGGTCTCACTACTGAAAAGTAACGACATGGCCGTCAGTGGTGGACGTCAGCTGCAAGAGACACTGAATCAGCCATTTACTGCCAACGTGGGTTAAAAGTAAAGGCCAGTGTAGGGAGGCCTCCACGGCTGCTGAGGCAAACCACAGACCCAGTTCTGAATGCCCACTGGATGAAGCAGAGTGGAACATACGGTCCCCTTTAGAGGTCACTGTGTCCACCAGATCCAGGTAAGCCAGCCTCTTCGGAGAAGGCCATGTTGTCCTGATACTCAGAAAAACCAGCCTCGTACAGGGAACAAAAGAGTGGCATGGATTTTGGACCCGATACTGCCCCTTTATGAAGGCAAAGTAAAGTAAATGACATAGGGGAATTTGAATGCAAAAAAAAAAAGTGACTGCTTCCTCCAACAGCGTACCCTGCAGCTGCTCACACCCGAGCATGCCACTTCCTCACCAGTGACCACCGGCCAAGAAGGGCTATCACGCACGTCACACAGCGACAGCCAGGAACCGCGTGCTGAGCACTTTTGTGTAAAAGCAGATATCGAGCAAGGTGCTGCAGACTTTGAATTTAGAAGTTTAAATACTCCATGAAAAGAATCCTTCAGCAGCCGCCTAAATCAATTCCCATCTCACTTCTTCAAAACAAACGAACAAATTTAATAAGTGCGCATTCATCACCAAATATGAGGAGGACCAAACAGGTTCCTCAAAGCAAGGATTTTAACAGGTATCAAACACCAGTGGGTGATGTGTTAACAAAGCAAATATTCCAAAAAATTAGAAAATTAAAAGATGTCTAGGATAATACATGGATCAAGGCAGCTGTTAAGTTTTTGGTTTTTAAAGCGATGGAGACAGCATGGAGGGCGATCCAGCTATTTCCAATGCAGGGTGTGCACAGCCCACCTTTTCAGATGCAACAACATACTCAAAGGGCAGTACAAGAGAAAAAGGAATAAAGAAAAAGGAAAAGAGGAACAAGCGAAAATTAGAAACACACAAGAACAAAAATGAATTTGACAGCCTGTACAAGAATTTACGTGAGTGTGTGAGGCCAGGGACGCAGGGACAGTGAGACCCATCCTCACCTCCTGCTCCCAGGAAGGCAGGGGCCTGTGTGGAGCAGCGCTGCCAGGGGACACCAACGTGGTCAGAGCCCCAAACCAACACTCCACCTACATGCGTCTAGATAGATTTTGAGCTACAAATTGTGGTCACATTTCAGGCTGGACAGTTTTACTCACTCCCACCAAGAGTAGCATTAGAGGATTAGGCTCTGCTCCTGCACTAAAGCGTTGTTTTATAAATTAATGACTGTAGAATAGTAAAAGGAACAATGGAGTAAAAGTGACTGGAGAAGAACCTGCTTGACCCGAGCTCACTGGCCGCGTTATCTCACTGACGTTCAGATGCTGGCTGGGTGCTTTTTGTACCACAACAGACAGACCCACCAGGAGGGAGGTTTAATGCGCTGCTGTATTTTGATGCCGAGAACCATGCCTGGTACACGAGGTTCTGGGTAAACAATGGTGACAGTGTCAACCGCTATGGGCTAAGCACACATCCATCTACTCTGCCAAATCCCAAGGACAGACTTGAAAAGGCAAAAACAAGCTGGTATTCTCTGGTGGGTCTACAGACTCAGAACAAAGCAGTTGCTGAGCAAAAATGTCACCAGTGCCTCCTATGACAAAAGAGGAAGCACTGGCCATGGGGCTGGAGCATGGCTCCAGGCTTCCACTGCTCACCCAACAGTCTGTCCAGGGGGAGAAGTTGGTCCCTTCTTACGTTGCACTGATGCACCTACCTGGACTAATGCCTGGGGGCTCAGCAGGAGGTGACAGGTGAGGTGAACGGAGCCAGTCTGGGAGAAGCCCGGTGCTGGCAGCTGTGCCTTCAGCAGTGCCCAGGCTCCTAAACTTGCCACCTCATCTCCAAGGAGCAGAAGGGGAGTGCGGACATGTAGATCGCAAGGCCGTGTGAGGACAAGTACAGATCATTGCCACGACATGCCTTGCCCCTTCCTTAAGCCATAGAGGAATATCCGGGGAGGAACTGAAAATTCATGCAGAGTTCGCCAGGCATCCACACGCAGGTGGGACTCAGGTCCCCTGTGCCTCTCACTCACAGGGCTGGTCTGGACATTCTTTTTTTCAATTCTCTGGCACCTTCTCCTCCAACTGACCAACAACCAGAATGTAGGATCTGATCTTGGGCAAGTTCAAGAATCACAGATCACCGCCTCCACAGCGGACCCGGCTGCACGTGCTAGGTTCTCCGTCCGTCACTTGTGAGACCGCCATAAGTGCTCTCCAGACTCAAGGCCCGAGGCCGTAGGCCGGGGGTACACAACTTCCCTCACTTTCCCCAGCAAAGGGGGATCACCTCTCGGCAAAGGCATCTCAACCTCTTCTGCCCGAGGGACGGCACAATGGACACACGGGGAAACAGAGCAGAAAGTGGGGGTGGTGGGTAGGCAGCCCATAAGAACTCATCTGCAATTTCGAGGCAAATTGAGGCCTTTGACCTAATCACAGGGACAAAGTGAGGATGAACCTTTCCCTGCTCTGTCCCATACTCTGTGACACGCCTTTTCCTGTGTAAGTAGTTCATTCGTAAATCCCTGGCAGTGTTTCTGATGACCTAACCTGGCATGGTGGCTGTCGGGCATGGAGAGGACCTGAGCCGTGCAGGTACTGGGCCTAGGAGTCAGGAGACACCGGATCCACCCCCAGCTCAACCAGAGCCTCGTTCTGCATCTCGGGATTCAGAATCTCTTATCTAAGCAAAGGGATGAGACTGTCGCAGGACAGGCTGTCCAACAGAAATGAAATGAGATCCATGTAAAGAAAGTTTCCCAGTTGCCACATTTAAAAAGTAAACAAAGAAACAAACAAAAAACAAATACTAGAAAGTGATTTTAAGAACAGATCTTACTTATTCTACTGTACGTAGAATACTATCAATTTGACATATAATCAATATAGAAAGGAACAAGGTAGATTACATTCCTTTTATTAGATGTCTCAGCATCTGATGTTCATTTGACCTACAGCACATGTCAGCTCAGACCAGCCTCCTCCCCAGCTCTCCTAGCATCAGAGGCTTTGGCTACTCTATTGGACAGCAACTCCAGGGGTCCCACCAGGGGTCCTGGCTGAAAAGCTGGAATAAGTGTCCACAATATCCCTAAAAGGATCTCTCTGAAACAAAGGCGGATTCACTTTTAAATGTCTGTAAACCAGCGGGCTGCACCTCCTTCCACTCTTGGCTACAAGACAGCCCTCTTCCTTGATGATCCCTTCCTGGATATAGGGAAGCAATCTGGCACACATCGAGGGTGGCCGGGCCTCCAGGTAGACTTACCTGCTGTCTGTGTCCAATCCCATGAAGTCCTCCTTCTCAAACAAGGTGCAGAGGAGGGGGATCTTTTCCCCAGACTTGTTGGGGGCCCTATCCAGCCACTTGGACTTGAGCATGATGAAGAGAGAGACAGTGAAGTCCTCGATCCTCTTCTCCACCAGCCTGCAGTCCTCGTAGATTGAAGGCCACGTCGGTGCGCTTCTGCTCGGCTACCTACCTATGCAGCACAAAGAACTGAGAGTCATTAACGATGTGCCATACAGCTCCTCTGCACGTGGAGCTTCTCGAAGGCCTTGGCCGAGAGGCAGTCGGCAATGGTGACAAGGCCCACTACCTTGCTGTGGGTCTGGAAGATTCCCCACCCATTCTCGGGTGCATAGTGGTGCCTGTAGTGGATACAGAGTGCCCAATGGGAGCCACAGGGGCTGATCTGGCTCACCAAGGTGATTCGCTTATAGATGCAAAAGAAATTCTCCTCTGAGATGATCCCAATGGCTTGGACCACCACGGGGAGATTCTGGTCGTTCTCAGCGCACTGCACGTAGTCAGGGGTGCTCATGTTGCAGCCCCTGCCGAGAGGGGAGAGGAGACCGATATACTTACTCTGCTGTGGGCTGTGGGCCCCTCTGGATTGCGGTGAGCTGGTGTGTATCAGCCAGAAGGCAAGGGAAGCCCAAGAAAAGACGGGGGTACAGTTTGTCCTCAGTGCCTGCACATGGCTACTGTAGGTCGGATCACATTACCCAGCTTTTGGTCTAGGCTTCCTGCCCCTGCAGAGCAGGGTCATTTCTTGTTTTCTGTTCCAAGCACCTAGCCAAACCCTAATGCAAAGACAGTGCTCAAAACTGCTGAATAAAGAAATGAACAAAGGAACTGCTTTCCACACCCCTTTAAGCAGAATATAAAGAAAAGAACCACAGTGGGATCAAAATATCTGGATTTCTATCCAATTTATTTGAACTCCTAAGCTGCAGAATAATGAATAAGAAAACTTGCCTTGGGGAGGAGGGTACAGTTCAGTGGTAGAGCACGTGCTTATCAAGTATGAGGTCCTGTGTTTAATCCCCAGTACCTCATTTTAAAAAATGAAACAAATAAAAAAACCTAATTACCCTCCTCAAAAAATATTTTTTAATTCAAATTCAAAAAACAGCTTGAAATTGACACAACATTGTAAACTTGACTATACTTCAATTAAAAAAAAAATCATTGCCTTAGAAGAAATTATCTGGATTACTGAAGTTTGCAAATGTTAAATGCCTAGGTTACAACCTGCATAAAAAGGGGGGACTGTACAAATTTACTATCCCTCCTTTATCAGCTATATTACCTTTCGGGGGGTTATAACCTCTCAGAGCTAATTTTCTCAGATTAAAAAACAGAAAACATTACCTGATTTTCAGTACTGCTGAAGAATCTGATAACCCTATTAAAGCATCTGACACACAGAGTTTATTCAATAAATGTTTGTTGAATGAATGAATAAACAAGCAAAGTGAATGCTGCTCCCTGCCACAGACCATCATAATGGTACTGCCTGGAAATCCCAAGCCCATTTTCACCCGACTCTACACTAACCATGTGTGTGACCTGGGCAGGCCTGTGTGATTCTCTAAGCCCCAGTTTAATCATGAATAGAAATGAGGGCAATAACATAAACCTCAAAGGGTTAGTGAGTCAGTAATGAATTGTACCCGAAATTTGCAAGATTGAACCGTTAAGGAAAATTGGGCAAATTGTCCATAGGCCCTCTCCATATTATCTCTTACAACTACATGGGAATCTAAGTTACATCACAAAATTAAAAGTCTAATTTTTAAAGAGGCTATTGAGGTTAAATGAGCTCACTGTCTCAAATAAGGAACACACAGCACAAATAGGACAATCCCTAGACAATGAGATACACTCAAATTTCCCACTGAACCCACTGGTCCCTCCAATTTCAGAGCACGAGGATGGGTCCTCGTGGCCAAAGGACACTGCACCTGAAGCTAACAAAGCTAATGGCCCCCACTTCCAAGAGCCCCTGTCACCACCCTAGGTCTAAGTTTGTATTTGTAATTTTTTTTCTTTTTATTAAATAGAAACCCCCAATTGCATAGCCTTCAGGTCAGCAAAACCTGACCACAGAGACCATGATGGCAGCCCTTCTTGGTGAAACAATAAAATGAAAAGCTATTTCCACAAGAACTCTGTATAAATCTACTAGGGAACTTCATTCTGGACTGAGAGGAAGAGGACTGGGGAGGAGGGGGCAATCTGGGGCACAGAGGACTATGGGCCACCTGTCCCATGATGGACTTTAGTTTCAACACTCACCCTCCAGGAACTTCAAAATACACACAGACAGAGTGCTTTGGACAAGATTTTTTTTTTTTTTAAAGAAATCACTGACTCCCTAGCAGCTCTTGTTTCTACCGAGAAACAAATGGATAATGTGTATAATGTTTCACAAAAACCCTAAAATACTATCACCCCAACTTCATACATGAAAAAACTGAGGGAGAGAGGTTTATCACATTGTGCAAGATTAGAGAGAGGCCACATCAGACACCGTATTTAAACCCAATCCCCTGCTCCATTGCTCACACCAGAAAGTGTGACATACTGCTCCTTTCCTGCCCTTTCCCTGCAATAAATCTCTGAAGAGTCTTTCCTGTGCCACCTGGAATCACAATCACATCAGCTTTCCACAAAGAACTATGTCACTCTTTGGAGGACATATCAAAATCTAAAGGGTTGGAATGAGAGGAGAGATTTGCATTTTCTGTTTCTCAAAGGAAACATGGCTTTAAAAGAAACTGAAAAGGACTTATCTAGTCTATGGTCTCATTGTGCAGAGAAGGAAACGGAGGCTCAGAAGAGATGAGGAAAGGGCCTTATTAACAAATATTGCCTGAGTGCAGCACCAAGCCAGCCCTGGGCACTGTTGTGGGAGGATCTGGGAGGCCCAGGAGAATGAGTGTTAGAAAAAGGAAAGAGAAGGAGCATACAAAGCCATGTCTCTACATCACCATACCATGGAGTTCCACCAAATTACCCAGTATGGGTGCAGCCAACATTAAGGTTGGCTAGAGAGGTTATAGAAACCTGGAAGTCTCAACTATAGTGGAAATACCAACATTTACTATGCTTTTTTCCCAGTTCAAGCATCAGCTCAGTGGGCGCTCTCTACCAGGGACTACACGAGGCCTGGAGTTCTCCAAAATACAGATCTCTATTACCACGTGTGCAAACCACATACAGGTCCACCAGAAGAAAAATGCCCACAGATAAGATGGAATTACTGAAACTGAAAGCAGCCAAGCAGCATATATTAACTAGGAAAAATGGTGCTGCTAGAAATGGACTCATGGGCATAGAAAGCCAACTGTGGTTAGCAGGCAGGAAAAGAGGGATTAACAGATACACATTAATAAATATAAAATAAATGACAAGGACCTGCTATATAGCACAGGGAACTATATTCAAGTTCTTGTAATGAGTTGTACTAAAAACAATCTAAAACGTATGTATATACATATGAATATGTTTATAACTTAATCTCTGCTGTACACCTGAAACTAACATTGTAAGTTAACTACACTTCAATAAAAAATTATTAGAAAAATAAAAGCAAGTCTTTAAAAAAATAAAAGAACACTGTAATTCCCGTAGCTGTAGGTGGTGGAAAATTCTGGCTGCAAGCAGCAAGTCCACTGTATCACTCCAGCACTGACTGTCACCCTTTCTGACTATCAGAGAGTCACTTGGCTTCACTGAGGTTACTTTTCTCTTCTGTGAAAGGCTACATTTGCAACTAACAATGTATAGAATCTCATCATTCACAAGCCCCAAAATTAGTGAGGACTTCCCATGGGCCAGGCTCTGGACAGATGAAAATGTAGGGTCTCAGATATATTCATGGTTAGAAGAAGTTTATGCCGTAAAGACATTAATTCTTCCTGTTTTGATAGACAGATTCAATGCAATTCTGATTAGAATTACTACCAGATATTTCATGGAATATAGCAAGTTAATTTATGGTCAGGAACAGCCAAGAAACTTCTTTAGAACCACCACTGGGGAAGGGTGAATAGGTCATTGATTTCCACTGTTCTTTCTGAAGTGACGAAAACGTTCTGGAATAATAATGGTTGCAGCACTGTGAATATGCTAAAAGCTGCTGAATTGTACCATTTAAATGGATGGACTTCACGGTGTGTGAACAATATCACAATAAAGCTGTTATATGAAAAATAATCTCTTGACAATTATTTTCCCCTCTATACAACTAGTCTGCCGCACAATTTAAGAAAAAGAAAAAACCAAAACAAACCAAACTGTGTGCCAGAAGCTCTTTGGGACTGCAATGTCCCTAGGTCTCCAAAGCCTCTGGTGGTGCTGTTCCTGTTAACACACCCAAGCTGGGCTGGGCTAGTTAGGGACTGTAACTATCTTTCTAAAATCAACAGTCACACGTTTCAGCCTGGGAGAGGGAAGCCTGGAGGATGTCACATACTCATGCCTTCAGCTCATTTTTAACTGAACCAAGTCCTGCTTTCAACACTGTAATCCCTCTCAGTATAAAACGACGTGACATCATCAAGCACCGCCATCATGACACCTGAAAGTGTTCAAGGAACTTACCTGGGGCAGAAACACTGAGGGAGGTGACGGAAGCTCCCTCAGCACTGACGCTCCCTTTTGCAGACTTCACCAGGACAAGCTGGGCTTTACGGCCGGCCGGAGGCTCTCAGCCTGGGGAGCAGCGCCCACGCCACCGAGCTGGTCCTGAGGGAGCGGGAAAGGGAGAGGAGGGCAGCCCAGGGGTCACGGGGCAGGGAAAGCAGGGGATTGGGGACGCGGGCTGCAGCTCCGCTCGGAGGCCAGCCCCAGTCCCAGCTGCCCCGTCCGGGTCCGCAGACCCCGCCGTCCCGGGACACAGCCCGCCCAGGGACGGGGACGGGCCGGCGGCTGAGGAGAGGAAGCCCGGGAAGAGAGGACTCGCGGGCGGGAGAGGGGAAGAGGACTCCAGCCGCAGACTGAGGGGAGACCAGCTGGGGCGAGAGGCGGCAGGTGCACACCTGGCCCTGAGCAGCAGTGGCCGGGGCGCCGGGGCAGGTGGCGCGGGCAGAGGGGCCTGGCCCGAGCAATATAGCTGAACACACGCTGAATCATGCCCTCACGGGCTGTGACACGTGGACCGCCCTCCCGCAGCCGCCTGAACCTTTCCCGTGAGCCCCCCACCTTGCACTTCCACAGCCGGAGGCCCCGGCCCCGGGGCAGGAGCTAAAGGCTTACCGGGCGACATAGCTGAGAAGACTTTGGGGCAGATCCCCGGCTCGGAGATGGAGATTCCAAACCGCGGTCAACCTGGCACTGACTGCGCATGCGCAGGAGGGCCAGCGATCCTCAGGTTTCTGTGAGAGAAGCTGCGGAAGTGAGGGAGGGAGAAGATGGGAGGAGGAGGGGAGGAGGAGAAAAGTGGAGGGAGACAGATGGACAGGTTCAGTGCAGAGAGAAGGGAGGGATCTGGAGAGGGGAGGGGAGTAGCAGAGATGTAGAGAAAAAGGTTTACCTCTGGTGGCATCCTGAAACAGAAGTCAGTCCTGCCTCTGTACCCTTCACTAACACTTCAAGGCCCGCAGCTCAAATTTTCCCTCCCTGGTCCAGCCCTCCAGCCGAGGCCTCTGCAGAACCCCTACGGGATCACACCCGTTGACCCCACGCGGAGCTGGGTTCCCTGTTGCCCTGGGAACCAAGCACCCGAAGGTGTTGTCGCTCAGAACTACCTTGGGAAGAGTTCATATTCCCCTTTTACACGCTGGGAAACAGGCAGGCACGATCTCTGTCTTAGCTCCACTGTTCTAGGTGTTGGGCTGGTGGGGAGCGGGAGGTACAAGATCAGAGCCCCAGACAGAGCAGACTGCCGGAGTGTTGGTGCATAGTGCCCATCCCTCCTGAATAAACCACACCCCACCTTAGTGGAACCATCAAGGGCTCACAGTAGGTCCCTGGGTGTGGGAGAGCTGTCCTCAGATCCAGTGCCCAGCTTGCTAGGTAGATAGGAGTGTTACCGAGTCCAAATTCATTCTCCTCAGTGCAGGACAGGCCAATAATTTCAGAGACCAGGTGTTGGGTCATGGAATAGCAAGTTTCTGTAGACCCTGATGGCAAACATATGTCCTGGAAAACCATCTCCCCAAGTCAGAATTCAGGCTCCTTTCCTACGTGCTTGGTTGTAGCAAACTTCTTGGTGTAGGAATTCTTTTTTGTTAGAATCCTTTGTTCTTGCAGCTATCTGCCTGAGTCAAATCTCTGTAAACCTCCAGCAAAACAAACGTTATTTTCTTTTCTGCAACTTGTTATCTTTATATGGATGGAAAAGTGTTAAATATCCTTAAAGGTCAGAGCCTTCTTATTAGGCTCTTCTGTATATATCAGGCTCTAGGCAACACTGATTCACAAGCAAGATGAAGCCTAGGAGACAGAGCACAGGGTTAAATTCAAAGGAAAAGATCTAGTATGGATTCAGATTTGTTCTGTTCTATTACCCAGGCAGAAGCCACTTGAGGATTTAAACCCCTTTAATTTAAAAATAAGTAAAAGTTTAAAGGAATTTACATACATAGGTGGGAATGTGCATAGCCTATCTGGAAAAGCAAACAAAGGATAATAAACAGTGGCATCTCCAGGGAGGGCTGAAAGAAGAGAGGATGAGGGAAAACTTCTTTCACTTGTGTATTTTTGTGCTCTGTTTGAATTTTTTTAACCACATGCATGTATTTCTTTTTCAGTTAAAAAAATGTGTAATGGAGCAAAGGAGTAGCAAGCTCAGCAAATACAGCAGCCATGGAATCACTGAGCCATCAATTTTGATTTTAGCCAGGAAGCATTTATTGACTCTCTCCTATGTGCCCAGTGCTGTTTTAAGACTTCTTTTATTTATTTTTTTTATAAAATAATAAAGTGCTATTCCTCACCCCTGCCCATGGCTGGTGGAAAACCAACTGAGTTTTTATTGAGTTGTTTTCCAAGGAGTAGAGGTGAGTTATAAACAGAACGCATCTTACGGGCAAAACAGTCGGAGTGGCTTTCCAGCAGGCCAAACAGCTATGAAGGGTTTGCAATAGAGGCGCCCAGAGGCTGAGAGAGAAAGCCTCCAGGACCCTACAACAAGCTGCCCAAAGTGCCTTCTCCATGGCACTACTGAAATAGGAAAGAACAAATCTGACTCCATGTTATATCTGTTCTTTTGAGTTTAACCCTGTGTCCTGTTTCCTAGGTTTAGTCTTGTTTGTCCTGCACCTTTTGTAAAACAATGTTGCCTAGAGCCTGAAATATACAGGAGACCCTATTCTCAAGGCTCTGACTTTAAAGGATATTAACACTTTTCCATTCATATAAGGTAACATGTTACAGAATAGAAAATAACATTTGTTTGTTGGAGGTTTACACGGATCTGACCCAGGCTAAGAGCTGCAAGAACAAAAGGCTCTAACAACAAAGAATTCATAAACCAAGTTTGCAGCAACCAAGCATTCCTGCTTCCCCTTTTTAATATAAAAAGAGCCTGAATTCTGACTTTGGGGAATGGTTTTCCAGGACATTAGACTTCCATCTTCTCAGCTGGGTTTCCAAATTAAAGTCGCTATTTCTTGCCCCCAAATCCTGGTCTCCCGATTTATTGGCCTGTAATGCACGAGCAGAACAAGTCTGGACTTGGAAACACAAACATTCATTGAAAGTACCCATTTGGTATATTAAATGACCTGCTTCCACTTGTCTTCCTGACGTTTTCTTCTCTTGACAACTCCTGCTATGTTTATGAAAACCCTGTCATGTGGACACATTTGCATCTCTAGCTACTACCCTTCCAGGTAAGAACTGATGCCAAGAAGTCAATGGAAGCTGCTAGAATGTATTACCTGGCCAGAAAAGAGCAGATGTTGTTACTGGCTTATGTTCAGGAGCAGGCTGGGACACCTGACAAGATGTCATAAGTACAAATAGACAGCTGGGCACCAAAGGAGAAGCTTCTAAGCCTCCATGAGGGACTTGTTGGATAGGAAGGAAAAGTCACAACCTATATCTCTGATCCCACCACTAGCTTCCTGGGCGAGGCTGGACAAGTCACTTAAATTTTCTAGGCCCGTGCTGTCCACCATGGGAGCCACCAGCCACATGCAGGATTATGAAGTTATTCTGTAGGCAGACAGAATTATAAATACACATTTTATTGCAAAGGTACAGAAAGTATAATATTTAAAAACATTATTGGTTATCTTGCCCTAACGAGTTATTTTTGTATGTGTAGCTTACTGTGGTTTGCAATGCCTGCGACTAATGTTTCCCTTACAGTGAGTTATTTTGAAATTATAAGTTACTGGACACAGTACCCTCATATCACACTTGAAAAAAATTGATCCACATAAGCAAGTTGATCTGACTTAGTAGTTATGAGCAGGGGCTCTCGGGTCAGCCTGCCTGAGTATAAATTCTCACTCTGCCTCCAGGGGTTCTGTGTGAATCTTGGAAAAATTGTTGTTGTTGTTGTTGTTGTTGTTGTTGTTGTTGTTGTTGTTATTTGTGCCTCTTTTTCCTTCCCTTTTAAATAGCGAGGAATATGTAGACTCTATCTCGTACTGTGTTGCCAGGATTAAATGAGTAAACGTCTGTGCTGCCCACTTCCCTGGGTTTCAGCATTCTCCAGGCAATCAGTGTCAAACTCAGAGGCATTCTCCACTGTCTTCGTCAGTCTGGGATGCTGTAACAAATTACCATTGGCCAGGTGGCTTAAACAACCAGCATGTTCCTTAAGTTTTGGAGGCTGAGGTCAATGCATCTGGGAGATGATTGCCTTCATGACTCGAAGATGGCTGTCTTCCCACTATCTTCATGGGCCAGAGAGAAGCAAGCAATCTGGGGCCCTTTATAAGGGCACTAATCCCATTCATGAGGGCTCTACTCTCATGACCTTATTTTATCCTAGTAATCACTTCCCAAAGGCCCCGCCTCCCAATACCATCACCCTGGGAGATGGGGTTTTGACATACGGATTTTGAGGGGATGCAAACATTCAGTCCACACATCGGCTAACTCTCCCCAACATGCAATCATCAAACCTGTAGCTAATTTCAAAGTAATGTTTATATCTCTCTGCCCATTTCCATTCCTGCATCCACTAACACTGAAGCACTGTTATATTTTATTCCTTATTTTTCTGGTAGAGATTTATTTGATTCCTCTACTCCAATGCTCTCCTCACACCAAACAGTCCTATTAACAGCCCTGCCAGGTAGGTCTTCCTTAAAACACCTTTCCACTGCACCTGGTTGTTTTTTAGGTGTAAATGTCAGAATCCTCTCCACACCCCAGCCTAGAACTTTAATCCCTTACACTACCGCTCACTATGTTATTTTTCTATTACCACTGTAACAAACTTCCATAAGCTTAACAGCTTAAACCAGCACAGATTTATCAGCTTATGGCTGTGGAGGTCAGAGATCCAACACAGTTCTCATTGAGCTAAATTCAAGTTGCCAGCAGGGTTCCTTCCTTCTAGAGGATCTAGAAGAGAATGTTTCCTCGTTTTCGTTTTTTTTTTTTCCAGTTTCCAGAGGTCACCCACCTTCCTTAGCTTGTGTCCCATGACTTCCTCCATTTTCATGGCCAGCAGCCTTTCTGAACACTGCTCCATGGCTACACGTCCCTCTGATTTTAAACTCAGCTGGACTACGTCCTCAATTTTAAAGACCCCTGTGATTACATTGGGCCCACCTGGACAATCCAGGCTACTCACCCTATTGTCTCATCTCAGGATCCCCTTCTCCCCTCCCATTCAGGCATTATGTATGTGGCTGTGACACTCACCTTGTGTGACATTTCCTCCCATGAGCAATTTAAGGTTCAAGGCACTTATGAATGACTTTTTGTTTTTCTTCCTTAGTCTTTCTACCTTCAGTATGTGTGGTGAGATTATATGAATCCTTTTTATTTGTGGCCCTCCACTAAACTTTAATAATGTATCATGGGTTTAAAAGGCTAATAGAGAATTTAGAATACCGAAATCCTCTAAGATATTTCTCCTAATGTCTGTCATCCCTTTTGCCATGTACAGAAACATGTCACTGTTGGCTAACCTGTGACGGGGAGGAACATGATTCTGCCACCACACTCCCCTCATTCACACCAATTTGATGATCGGCTAACCAAGGATCTATGCTCCCCGCTTCGCTCACTTCCTCCTCCTTTCCACTGACTATCCTGTTCCCACTGCTCCTTCATTCACCACATCAGGATTTCATGACCACATTCTGCTCTAAATAAAATGGATATCTTGCATCTAATGTCTGATAACTGTTCTTATTTTATATGCACACATTGACCTACACATAACCCCACCCATCTGTTTATTTTCCTAGAATTTTCCAGAGGAATCAGTTCCATGATGATGATGATGATGATACTGACAGTGATGACAGGGGCCTCTCAAGGATTCTGACAAAGAGGGAATCAACAAAGGGAGGGAATCATTGCAAAATTGCCCCAGAAGCAGGATTAAAAGTAAATAACTGCTAAAGTGTTTAATGGAATTGGCTAATATTTAACTATTTTTAAAACTTTGTAACACTGAATTTAAAATTTTAATGGGAATTTTCATTCACCCCTAACCAAGATTCAACTCTAGGACCAAAATCTAAGGATTTCTATCTTCTAACAAATTGTCCACTAGCCTTTTAAACACGTGATCCTTTAAAAAGGGTAAGTGCTGGGCTGAAAATAAGCAGGATTCATATAATCTCACCAGACACAGTAAATGTGGAAAGACCAAGGAAGAAAAACAAAAAGCCATTCATAATGTCTTGAAACTTACATTGCACACAGGAGAAAATGTTAGCCATGGTGAGTGTCACACCAACATGACGCCTGAGTGGGATGGGGAAGCTGATCTTCCTCATCAGACATTTATGCTGATTTGTTAGATGCCAACACAGTTTCCTCATTGGATTTGCTTCTAATAAGTATGGAAGAGTTTAGGCTCTACCAAGAGCAGACTAAACATTTTCCCCTGCTGTCCGGTCACTGGACTGAATGTCCCCACAAGAAGGATATGATTATGTTTCATAGGGAAGTCTTCCTGAGAAGTAATAGGCATTTCGAGGGCAGAACTGCAGGTTTGGGCATGGAGGGCTGGAGGAGGGCTAGAGGGGACACTGGAAAAACAGCAGGAGTGAGTTCAGATACTGCTGCTCAAGTCGCCAAAGTCAGCAGTGTTATCTCTAAGGATATGTCATTCTCCCAAAAGTTCCATGAGTGAAGGGGCCTGTGAACACTAAGCAGGTTTTTAAGACACAGCAGCACATAATTTGCATCACAACTCAATTACAGTATGTTTTCATATTTGGAAAATAATTAGCCCATTGTTCTTTGAAACTGCAGCAGTAGTAATAGAAATAAAAAAGACCTAGCCGTCTTGGAGACAACAATCAATAAACAATTCCAAATCTGCAGGATTCCTTGACAATATGCAAACAATGAGATAGACGTGTGCTGCAGATACCTCTTACTGCAGGGGTCACTCCTGCAAAGCATAGAACTAGTTTTCTCAGCAGACAGAGGGAACCAAGTCAAGATTCCTAATCTTGAGAGGTTTACCATACGGCAGGAAAGATCAGACAAGTGCATAAAGCCAAATATGAATAAATGTAATCAAATATTAAGAAATGTGAATGGAGCACAGATGAAAGAGGAATTACTTTCACCTAGGATCTAGAGAGACCTCTTCAGAAAATGTTGCTTTGGAGATGGCCAAAGACATGGGTGGAATTTTGGCAGAAGAGGATGTAAGGAATTTAAAAACTGATTCTAAAATTCACATGAAAATGCAAAGGATCCCAAATATCCAAAACAACTTTGAACAAGAAAAACAAATTTGGAAGACTTACACTATCTGATTTTCAGAATTTTTTTATAAAGCTACAGTAATCAGAATGTATGGTGTTGGTGTAAAACAGGGAAGTAGAATAATGGAGCAGAATAGAAAGTTCAGAACTAAACGAACACTTATATAGACAATTGATTCTCAAAAGGTTGCAGTGGAGAAAAGGATCTTTTCTACAAGTAGTGCTGGAATTGTTAGATAGTGATATGCAAAAAAAAAATGAACTTTGATCCACACTTCACAAAATATACAAAAATTAACTCTAAGTGGATCATAGATCTTAATAGGAAATCTAAAACTATAAAACAGCTAGGAGAAAAAGCATAGGCTTAAGCTTTATGATCTTGGGTTTGGCAAATATTTCTTTGCTATGACACCAAAAGTATAATCTATTTTAAAAAAAGTAACTGATAGAGTGAACTTTACAAAAATGAAGACTCTTCAAAGCTCTTCTAAACACTGCAAAGCAAATGAAAAGACAAGCCATAGACAGAAGCTATTTGCAAATCATATATCTGGTAAAGGTCTTTCTTTGTGTCTGATCCAGAATAAAAAGTTTTCAAAACTCAATAATAATGCAAACACCTGAATGAATGAATGAGGCCAGAAAACACACTTCAGTAAAGATATCCAGATGGATAATAAGCATATGAAAAGATGCTGATTAAAGATGCCATTAGTCATTAGAGAAATGCTTTTAAAAACCACAGTGAGATAGTAGTACACATACCTACTAGAATGTATACGATTAGAAAGACCGACCTTACAAAGTGCTGGCAAGGAAATAGAGCAACCAGAACTGATACACACCACGAGGAATTTACAATAGCACAACCATTTTGGAAAACTGTTTAACAGTTTCTTTAAAAATGGTAAACACCAATCTGCCATATAAGCCAGACATTCCTCATCTGATGCTTTAGAAAATAAAAGCATATGTCCATACAAAGACTTGTAACTAAATATTCACTTCAATATTATTTATAATAGCTCAAGTTGTAAATAACCCATGCATCCATCAAGAAGTAAATGAAGAAACAAAGGATGTTCTATCCAAACACTGCTCACAATAAACTATTCAGGAAAAACTCAGCACTAAGCAATACTCTGCTATAAGAAAAATAAGCTATTAATACAGGAACACAGATGACTCTGAAAATAATTACACTGAATGAAAGAAGTCAGACAACATAGAGTAGATACTGCATGAATCCATTCATACAACGATCTTGAAAATGCAAACCAGTATGTTGTGATAGAAAGCAGATCAATGGTTTCCAGGGGAATAGATGGGGAGGGAGGGAGGGACAACAAAATGCAGGAGAAGAGTTTTGTGGGTGATGGGTATGTTCACTGTCTTGAATGTGGTCATGGTTTCTTGGGGATACACATGTCAAAATGTATTAAGTTGTACACTTTAAATATGTGAAAATTATTTTGCCAAGTATACCTCAAAGCTGTCTTAAGAAAAACGGCACTTCTGTCCTGACACAACTCAGGGCCTGATTGGAGTGAGATGATCAGTCCCTCACCCTGTCTGCCTAACGGGAAGGTAGAAAACCTCTTACGGAAGATAAGATATGGATTTTTCATTTGCAATGTCTTCCATATAATAAAGAATTTCTAGACATGCAACATGTCAAGACTATATGATGGATAAAATGAGAATAAGAAATATTAGACAAAGGATGCAAACCCCAGGTGATGTAGGCATCAGAGTTAAAAATAAAGGCTATAAAATACTTTTAACACATTCAAGAAAATAAGGAAATGATGGGAGAATATATAACAGGGTCAAGACTTTCACCAGAGAAATATACTGGAATGTATTTTTAAGAAAAATCAAACAGATACTCTAGAACTGAAGCTTTCAGCTCTGGAAACAGGTAAACAGAGCTAATTAGGATCCCTTTTAAGTAAAACTTTCAGTAATGCCGGATAAAATACAACAAAAGTAACACAGAGCTAACTATGGAAAGAGAAGTTCCCAGGTGACAATACAAAGAGGACACTTAACGCCAAAATGGTAATCTTGTGAGCTGATGCCACCGCACCCTGGAGGGAAGGGGTTTTCATCTGCACATAAATAGGGATACAATGTCCATTTAGGAAACAGGGTCCATACCAGATGTAGAAGAGTCTTCCTTTATAGAAACCTCTGCATAAGACGTATTGGAAGACTTGCCTCTTCACTGAAAGGGAGACTCAAAGTTCTCCACATGTGCACACAGGAAAGGGGTGTAACAACCGGTTCTCTAGGGAAAAACAAAGTCTCCCTTAAAAAAATCTAATCTCCACGCCCCTGCTTTATATGAATGTGGAATCCAAATTGATACTCCACTGAAGATTCCGGAATTCCCAAACCAAAAATATAATAATTCAAGGTTGATCATATCACCTGGAGCCTTAGGATAAGCAACACAAAATTGTTCTCTAGGGAAACTTTAAAAACCAAGATTTAAGGGACAATCATAGGAAAAAATATGTACTCACTATAGAGAAGCTTCCACAACTCTACACACACACAGACACACAACTAAAAACAGAAGGAAATCAGTGCCACTGGGAAGAAAGATCTAACCGTAAAACACAAGATGATTAATATTCCAGAGCCTAAAATTATGAAACAATCTAAGAGAGAGCATAAAAGAAGTATGACTGTATCATTAAAAGATAAAATGAATCTTATATAACATAATGAACAATCAGGACAGCATGAAAAAGAAAACAGATCAATTTTTTAAAGAACCAAACAGAACTTATGGAAATAAAACACAGATATCATTTGGTATATAAAATTTAATGAATGGGTTAAGTAACATTTTAATCTTCAATATCTAGGGTGTTCATTAAAATTCAACAGTAATCTCTAAAGTAATTGTTTAAAAAGAGAATAAAAATAAAGAATTCAAAATGAAGAACGCAAAATAGGCCGGTCACTATTCTAAGTTCTTCATCTATTTTATCACTTAATGCTCACAGTCTTTGAGGCGGATAGTACCACTTTTTGTACATGAAGAAAGTGAGTCTCAAAGGGATTACATATACTGGTTGCATGGTTAGCAAGGGAGGGAACCAAGCCCGGATAGGCTGTCTCTAGACGCCATGCTCTTAACCATGACTGCAAGGTATATAACAGGCAGGAGAAAAGCAGAGCAAAGCAAATAGAAATCACAAAACAAGATGCCAGAAATAAAACATCATCACTAATCACAATGTATTTAGATGAAATATATAATGAGTTGAAAGATTTACAGATTTTATTTGTTTACCTGAGACAAAGCAGAATTAAAACTTAAAACTGGTTGAAAGCTTAGAAGAATAAAAGAAAGAAGTCAAAAGTTAGAGCCAGAAAAAGAGACACGTGAGAAATACTAATCAATGGAATGGGAATCACTCAAGCCTCCCTCAGGTTCATAGGTACCTGAAACCCACCTTGGCCTGACACTTACCAGCTCTGTGCCTGAGCGAAACTCTCAGTCCCCCGGAATCTTCGTTCACTCACCTGTGAATGTAAGGAATGATCCCTCCTTCCATCCGGCCAATTTGTATTGACTGCTGTGCCACGTGTACAGGTCAAGCCACCTGAGGTCCGTCAGTGAACAAATAAGGATCCTTGTCCCTGTAGGACTGAGGATGAGCAGAACATAAACTACAGTCTTGACAGTCATGTGAAATATATGGTATTCTAGAAGGTGATAGAAATAATATGATCAGGGAGAGGGGGTTTCTGGGGCAGAGACAAGGGGAAGGCAGTTTCCAGGTTAAAATGAGATGGCCAGAGCTGGGCTCACTGAGGACCTTGAGAACGCGGTGCTAGTTGCTGAGCTCCCTCTAACACAGCACCGCACACTTGGTGACATGAACCACAGAGGCTCACTGTCTCACAGCCCTGGGGGCGGGGAGTCTGCAGGCAGGGTGTCAGCAGGGCAGGCTCCTCCTGAGGGCTGGGAGGGAGAGGCTGGTCCAGGCCTCTCTCCTTGGCTTGGAGACGACCGTCTTCTCTCCACATCTCATCACGTCACCTCCCATGTACACGTGTCTCTCTGTCCACATTGCCCCTATTTATCCGGACACAAGTCATACTGGATTAGGGCCCAACTTAATGACCTCTTCTTAACCAATGACATCTGCAACAACCCTATTTCCAAGTGGGGTCATGTTCTGTAGTCCTGGGGTTCAGGACTTCAGCATATGAGTTGGACAGAAACCGGCCAGGGCAACAGGCCTGTGGGTGCAAGTCTGATATTCCCAAGGGACAGCAGGGAGGCCAGTGTGGCTGGAGCGGAGTGAGCCAGGGAGAAAACCGGAGATGAGCTCAGCTTCGGGAGGGGGAGGAAAGCTGTAAGGTCACCATAAGGACACTCGCTTCTTCACTGAGTGAAATGAGAAGCCATTGCAGGATTTTGAACAGAGAAGATCACACCCAGGGTCTCAATCATGCCTGACTTAGGTGTTGAGGATGAAAATACTTAGGCTTTTGAGCTGATAATAGTTAGACTACATGTTGGACTTTGAGTTGATGGTGTAGTAAATGAGACTCTGGAGGGTGTTGGGATGAGGTGGATGCATTTTTCATGTGGGATGGACAAGAACCAGTGGGGCCAAAGGGAAGAACTCGGTAGAATAATGGCCCCCAATATGTCCACGGTCTGATCCCTAGAACCTAGGAATGTCACTGTGCATGGCAAAAGGGACTCTGCAGGTGTGACTGTCAAGGACCTTGGGATGGCAGATCACTGTGGGAAGCAAACGTCATCACGGAGGTCCTTAGAGGAGAGAGGCAGATTGGTCAGAGACAGAGATGTGATGTGGCAGCAGAAGTCACAGTGACACAGGGCTCTGGGCCAAGGAGTGTGAGCACCTCTGCAAGCTGGGAAAGGTAGTAAGATGAATCCCTCCCAAGAGCCTCAGTGTGGAACGTAGCCTTGGCCACACGTTGGTTTTAGCCCACTGACATTGACTTTGCATTTCTGCACCCTAGAAGAGTGAGAAAATGGATGTGTGTTACTTTAAGCCACTGAGTCTGTGGTCCTTAGTTACAACAGCAATAGGAAAAGAGCTCAGGAAGCAACATGAACATGAACCCCAGGCTGCCTGCTGTGCCGGCAGGAAGTCCTTTGTCTCTGAACCTGGGGGAGTGTCCTGTGTTCTGGCAGCATCCACAGACTACCTCATGCTAACCTGGCAGCTTGCAGGGGGTCAAATCTTAACCCTGCACAGTTCTTGATATTTAGTTAATAAAAATGATGGTGTCATCATGGGTAATTTTCCATCTTTTAAATACACTTCAGTCTTCTAATTGAGAGACTGTGTAAATAGATTTCAATCTTAATAATAAATAACTGTGGTATTATTTGGTTAATTAAACAATGAATAATAATATTCACATTAGTAAAAGTTATTAAAGTCAACATTTTTCAATGAAAATATCAAATTTCTTTTTGCATGAACATGTATTAACTACAAGAAATGTTCCATGCTTTCTTCTACGATTTAGTGTTAGAGTCTTAAAGAATAATATTTTCCTCAAAAGATATTATGGCGAGGGGATTTCTTTTGGTGGTACAGTTCCTACATAAAGTCTGCTGCATGGCTCAGGCCACTGGGAACCTAGAGATGATAGAAATAAGGAGGCATTATAAACACAACAATTTTTAAAGGAATTAAAAACTGGATGAGTGAAAACAAAGAATCAGAGAATATTCTGGTGAAATAAAAGTATTTTTCAGCTTAAGCAAGACACTGGGTGAATAAATCTAAAATGAAAAAACCACCCAGAGATTAGCAGCGAGTCATGCATGCAGTGTGACTGATCAAAACCAAGTTGTTTCCAAACCAGTGTGTAGGCTTGATGCCTTCATTAATCAAGTCTGTGTGGCACCAGGCCACCTCGAATAAATGTTGATGAGGTATTTATAAGCTCTTCACCATCCCAGCTCAAAGCCCACACATGAGCTACACGACCATCACCTACACATCTGCAAAACACCCATCATGGTGAATAGAACTTTTCTTGCTCAGTAGCCGGTGGCAGGGCACTGTGAGCAGACAGAGATACAGGGACGCAGAGAAACAGAGGCACCTCACCTCACTCAGCTGATAACCTTCCGTGCATTCCTGGGGACAGGATTGTCATAAAATGCACCATGGATTGATCCTCCTCCTAGGAAAGAAACGGTAGGGCTGTCCTCAGGTTGGAGCAAGGGTGGCCGGAGGATCTCAGAAGAGCTATTTCAGCACAACCAATAGAAATGGTGGCCACCGTGACCACGAGAGACGTCCCCTGCCATCTCGGTAGGCTCTTGGGCTCCTGACAAATGCTGGGCTCAGTAAAGGGTTGGGTAGAAGGCACAGGCCTAAGGGATGCCCCAGCAAGAGACAGGAGGTAGGGCCTGGTTTATACTGCTCTGGGTGTATCCCAGCCTCATCCGAATACGAAATCAGAAATTTGCAAAACAGCAGAGCTGGGATGGATCACCTACTACAGATTCCTCTCCTTACAGTTAAAAGGGTGGCAGCCCTGAGAGGCAAAGCAACGTGCTAAAGGCAGAGCATGGATGTGGCAGCGCCAGATGAAATGCACTGTGCCAATCCCCATTCAAGGCCGCTAACACTGAGTATGGGGCCAAGGTTTCCAACTAGGAGAATGAGACAATGTAAATACTTTGTTCCCCCCAAAACCCCAAATGTTATTAAAGGCACAAAACTCACCTTAACTAGCTCTCTTCTGAGGGGGTGCTCTTCTGTCTCCGTCTTTCTGTCTGTCTCCATTTCTCTCTCTCAGACACAAACACATACAATTTTGTGAAAGGGGAATTCCTGCCATACAAAGACAAACTTCACATCTTCAGAAAGACACTTGACAAAGCACGTTTCTCAATTCAAGTCTATGTGTGAGGTCTGAGCAACTGGCTTATCTTCTAGAACAATTGGTGGTTCCAAAATCAGGAGATCATCTTCCCCAAAGGAAGAGTTCTGGTCCGTATTGATGAAGTAGGGGATGTCACATTTCATGAGCCCGTTCGCCTCCTCCTCTGGCCACCTGCTGCATCTGATGGCTTCCTGGAGCTGAATATCTCTGTCAAGGGCTATGGTTGGGATAGCAAATTTGGCCTTGTCCAAGTGGCCCACATCATTGATGTAGCAGTGAAAGAGGGACCTAGATTAATCATTGCCCTGCCAGAGAACACCTTGGGCACCAGCGGTCTTCCAAAGTCTGACACAAAGCTGTTAAAACTGAATCTCTTCTCGGGAGACTCTGCATTGCAATAAAGAAAACCAAAATAAAAGATCACTCACACTCTAGCTCGGTGACCTGAAGAATCATAGTTTTTGCCATCTACTGAGTGCAAGTCCCTGCACAGAGCATGCTGACAAGCACTGGAAATGAGAGACATCACTTCTGAACACATACAATTAAACCCAAGGCAAAAGTCTCAAGTGAGGGACCTTGGACCAACCTGAAAAGACATCGTTCCCTGAGAATCCTCAGTATTGCTGAATCGCACACCAGTGTTTCTCATTGGGACACTCAGATCATCTTCATCAGAATTAGTTAAAGTGCTTCTTAAAATGCAGAATTCTGAGGTGCAGACCCTCAGCGTCTCCAGAGTTTGGGACCTGTAGTCTGTATTTTTAGAGCAGCCAAGATCACTGAACACGCTCAGGTTTAGCACCGCGGTCTACATCGGGTCACCTGAGCATCGACAATGCAGTCTCACATGGTGGCGTGTTGCCTTGTGTGTCACGTTTCTGTCCTACCCACGAGACTCCCCTGATTCTCAGAACTGTCAGTGCTGCCCCATTGGGCAAAAAATACCACCATTTCACAATGCATACACAGGGCGCCCGACTGACAGATACAATCAGTGATGGGAGAGGGGACAAAATTCATGTTCCTGATCCCTTGTTTCACTTGCTATGGGACAAATGATCAATTCAAGGGTAATAAATCAGTGAATGAGTGAATAACATGACTCTCGTTAGTCCCAAGAGTGCCTGGAAGAGTGAGCCTGGGCATACTGAGGAACATAACAGCCCATCTACTTAATTGCCATCCTTCCCAGATATGTGTAAAGGTTACTTCCACCCAGGCAGTGACCCCTGAAGGGCAAGTATCATGTCTGAACACACTCTCAAATCCAGAACAGAACCTGACAACAATTAGGCTCTGGAGTCTGTGTTTAGCGAGTGTGGAATCTCAGTGATTCCAGCTCTTAGACCTTGCCTTCCCATCCCACCCCTCACGATATGGACCTTATGACCAGCTCTCCCGGGGCTGGGGCCATGGAACCCATTTACAGGACTGGAAGAATCTGATCATGTAAACCAAGCCCCAGAATATCATCAAGAGTCACCTGCATTTCAGGGATCAGTAATCCCAGAAGCTTTGCAGTTCAGGCAGCTGAGGGATTTTTATATCAGTTCTGTCTTCTACTGTGACTGCCTGGGTGACATCAGACAAGGAATTCTCAAAAGCCTGAGCTTTTCCTTTCAGGAATAATCTACTTAACAAATCTCATTGACCATTTAACAAATGTGATCTGAAGATCAATGATTTACACAGGAGTACAACATTCATTAGGTCGTGGATTTTGAATCCGAGAAAAATCATTTGAGAAAGATTGACAGAATGTAGCTTTAATGCAAATTTAAGTATTCTTACATTTCAGCAAATCATCTTCTTCCCCTACTTATCACTTCATCCAAGTTTAAAAGATGTTTGAGAACAGGGATGTTTGTGCCAGGAATCTGTGACCCAATAACCTAAAATGTCACCTAGGAAAAAAAGGGGAGTGACACATTTTTAAAAAGTATGGTGAGGACAGCAGGGCCACCCCCCAACTCCACACTAAGGAGCTCTGAGTAATAGCTTTCCTGCCTGCCTTGGTCATCAGCTGATGTGAAAACCCACCTAGAAACCACACTGTCCAGCAGCTCTTCCTTAACATAGGCTACACATTCTCAGAATTAAGAATTGGGTCCAGTAACCCCTTCGCTGAAGAATAAAGACAAATTAGAACAATAGAGTTCTGCCCCTCCCCAGGGGAGAGCCCAGACCTTGGGCTGCATGCACTTCGCCCACCTCCCAGGAGAAGGAAATACTGGAGAAGGACGTCCTGCGAAACTAGGGCAGCAAAGGTAGAGATGGGAACAAATAGACCAGCTGGCCTGGGACAGCCCCCTCCGTCGCTGCCTTGGCAGCTGCCTCTGCCCCCTCAGCACATCCTGCCCACCTCAGGTGGCTAAGCTGTCAGGGAAACTGTGCTTTGCAACCTGGGGCAACAGAGGCTGCCCCCAGGCCAAGCTGCTGGGGAGATGGGAGATAAACCACCAGCTCCCAAGCGGCAGGCTCCATACCCTCGCCAACACCCCGCCACCCCCGCACCTTAACGCACCCCCGGGGCAATATGACCCTGAGAAGTGTGACCTGGGAACGAGGGGCGGCAGAGGCCGCCCCCATGTCAGGCCTCCAGAGAGATGGGAGGTTATCCTCCAGCTCACAATAGGCAGCACCCCTCCCCTCCCCACCCCCTGATCTCACCGCGCCCACCTCCCAGGAGCAACCTGACCTGGTGTGGTGTGTCAGACGAATCTTGGGCGGGAGAGGCCGTCCCCAGGCCAGGTCAGGGGAAAGGAGAAGAAGTGGCCCCATTAGGCAGCTGCGACGGCCGGCTGCCCCTGCCCCTCGACCTCATCGCGTCCGCCTCCCAGGAGCAAGCTGACATGGAGACGGGCATCCAGCTTCTTGGGCAGCAGAGGACACCCCCAGGATTGGCCGCGGGGAAGAGGGGAGCAAATTGACAAGCTCCGCGCTGCAGGTCCTCTACCTCCGCCTTTGCCACCCTCGCACCTTAAAGGCACCGCCCAGGGCGACCCTTCCCAGCAGGCTGAATGGGACAGGTGTGTCTGGTGATCTAGGGCAGGAGAGACAACTCCCACACCAGGCCATCAGGGAGACAGAAGCCAATCCACCAACTCCCCAAGGCATCCCCATCCCCCCGCATCAGCCACCGCTCCTGCCCCCTGACCTCTCGGTGGCCGCCTCTAGGGAGCAGGCTGACCTGGAGATGGACGTCCGGTGAACTTGGGGCAACAGTGAACGCCCCCAGAGCAAACCATGAGGGGAAATGGGAGCAAATGGACCAGCTTCATGGGAAAAACCACCGCTGCTGCCACCACCCCCAACGTACCACGCCAGCCTCCCGGGGTCAGGCCGACTAGGATACACGTGTCCCGTAACCCAGGGCAACAGAGACCGCCCCCAGGACAAGCCGCGGGGAAGTTGGGAGCAAATGGGCCAGCTTCCCAGCTGCAGGCCCCCGAACCCCGCCACCCCTGCACCCTGACTACCCTGCCTCCCGCCCCCAGTTAGCTAAGTGGGACAGGGGTGTCCCGGGACCTGGGGCAGCAGAGGCCGTTTGCAGGCCATGCGGTGCAGACATGGGAGCTAATACACAAGCTACCCCGGGGCAGCCACCCTATCCCAGCAGCCACCACCTTACCAGCTCCCTGACCGCACCGCACCCATCTCCCAGGAGCAAGATTACCTGGAGTCGGACCTCAGGGAAATCTCCGGCGGCAGAGGTCGCCCACAGGCCAGGCCTCGGGGGATAGAAGAAATGGAGCAGCTCCCTGGAAAGGACCCCCTCCCCCTGGCGCCGCTGCTCCCACCTCCCAGGACCAAGCTCACCTGGAGACAGGCGCCCCGCCTCTAGGGCAGAGGAGGCCGCCCCCAGGCTCCACCGCGGGGGAGAGCGGAGAGAATTGACCGGCTTCCGCGCGGCAGCCCCCCTACCCCCGTGGTCCCCACACATTAACGGCACCGCCTCCACTCCCCACTCAGCAAGCTGAGAGGGACAGGTGTGTCCGGCGACCTGGGGCAGCAGAGGCTGCTCCCAGGCCCGGCAGCCGGGAGAAGGCAGCTATTCCAACAGTTCGCCAGGGGCAGCCCCGCTCCGCCCCCCTGCCGCTGCCGCCGCCTGCTGACCTAACCGCCCCACCTCCCAGGAGCAAGCTTACTTGGAGTCCAACATCTGGCGAATCTCCGGCGGCCAAGGCACCCCAAGGCCAGGCTGCAGGGAAGAGAAGAAATCGACCGACTTGCCCGGGCAGCCTCCCACACGCCGCCGCCGCCGCTTCCGCCGCCCCAAACCATTGCACTAGCCTCCCGTGGTCAGGCTGACTGCGAGGATGTGCACTTGCCTGAGCAACACCCTGCACCCCTACACTCCCTGTACCTCTGCACCCCTGACACTTCCTGCACTGCCTGCACCCCCACAACCCCTGAACTGCCTTCACCCTCCACAGCACCTGCACCCCTGCCACCACTTACACCTTTGCACTGCTTACAGTCCTGCACCCCTGTATGTCCCACACACCACCTCTTGGGCCTGTGGCAGAGTCTCTGCTGTTAGACCAATGCACATGAACTCACATATTTGCCAGTATATGATGCATCAGTGGACGTCTGGGGTTGGCTGCAGGAAGGTACATGTTCCCGGTCACTAGCCTGGGCCACTAGAGTGATCTCTGTGAGGTCACCCAGGACGGGCTCAGAGATGCTGTTCTCTGGGAAGAGAGGAGTTGAAACCGGTCTTGAGGGCAGAGCTGTGCTCACCAGGCCGGCCGTTCACGCTTCATGTTTTACACAGGGCTTCGGAGAAGTGAAATGGATCCGGCTAAGTAAGACCTGCCTGCTATGAACCCACCTCAGTCCTGGGCTCTGAGGCAGACCAACTGGCTCCCACTGTCCAGACACCTGAATGGGCACCTGAATGGTCCCTTTGAGGCATCCCATCAGTTCTCAGGAAGAAGTCTATCTGCTTCCACCCCATGGCCCTCCCTCCCACTGTGCTGGCCTCAGGAAGGTTCCTTATTTGGGGAAGGCAGCCCACCCCCTACCCCACCCCTCACCTTTCTCTAACCCAGGCTGGTGTTTCTCTGCCCTTCAGAGTCTGGAAAGCCATTCCTCTTCAGTTATGTCCCTTCTGAAATGGACTTGCTTCCACTCAATTCTAGGCGAGGATGTACCATGGAATGCACTGGGTAAGAGAACCAAAATAAATAGTTTTTTCTGTGAGGTTTTCTGTTTATCCACTGGGATGGGCTGTGTGTAGTTTGCTACAGCCATTGGTGTGAGAGGCTAAAGCTGCCTGTGTGTCCTTGTTTTCATCCGCCCGCTGCCTTTGGGTTTTCCCTAGACACTCCTGAGACATTAACTTCTTTTAATTTTATTCCTGTTATTACACAGAGGCCCTACTGACATGGAGGTAAGGTGTTGGGGTAGCGGAACAGAGCAGGGCATCTATACTCCTATGATTAGTTCTCATTGAGCCTGTGCCCTGAGCTGTGACCTCCACAAGTGTGTCTCTTTCCCCTCACCCCAATTTGGGTGAGACAGAAGGGATTTCCCTTCCCCCAGGCTGGTTAGGCTCTGGTAAAATAATTCCTCATTTAAAAAAAAAAAACACAACCCCCCACAATGGAAGAGAATGTTCTGGGTGTATTTCATTAGAGTTATTATATCCTTTCCTGGCAGGAAGCATGAGGAGTTTTCCTATGATTTTCACTCTGAGAACAGGGTACTGTCCTCGAAGTAAAATGCATGAAAAAGAGCAGGGGGCCCCTCTGACTGGCCCCCTGAAGTTGTCACACTCAGACTTCCCCACGCTGTTTCCAGCTGGCCTCAGGGACCTGTTAAATCTGCCTGCCCCCGAGTTTCTTACAAAAGCGGGTTCTGCCCTGGGAGCTGTGACTCTCCAAGCCTGCCCGGCTGCCTCTCTGGGTTGGGAGCAGCTTTCACCCTCAGTTTTCTTGTGGATCTAAGAAGAGCAGTGGGTTTTCAGCTCCCTCAGCTCTGGTGTTGTTTTCAGGACAGAAGGAGCAATTTCTGAGCTCCACACGAGCTGGACCAGAGGCTGGAAGCCTCCCCTCCTCTGCCTCCATGCAGACAATCAGTGGCTGTGGTTCTAGCCTAGTTTCTGAAGATGTGAATTTAAACACACACATCCCAGCCCCCACAGGAGCACACAGTCCCATAAATCCCTACAACTTCCACTGGTAACTACGGAACTGATGAGGACACGCGTTTCGGGGCTGCAGAGGCCTGAATGCACGACTTTCTCCGTGGCCTATTAATGTGGTTGTTATGGGCCTTTTCTGAAGTGGCTTGCATACCGCACCTGGTACATGGGAAATATAAAATAAGTACTAGAACCTCCACTTTTTCTCCCTCTTGGGCCTTCCAACATAAAAAGTAATACGTGAACTCAGACGGCCTAGTCACCTCAATGAGGTCAGAACAGCCCGGCTCTCCTGAGTGATGGGCACTGACTTGCGCATTAACTCGGAACAGTAGGGGAACCGTCTTCCTCTAACTGGACCTCTCCCCACACCAGGCACGCCCTCAGCTGAGAAGGGGCCAACTCCCACATTGAGGTGTGTGCTGGTGGCTTCAGTGTGTCCTGGCCCTGCCGGGACATGAACCTGCAGTGAGGTGGAGTGTCAGGAGGAGGGGGGGGTCCCTGCTGGAGCAGCAGGGGGCCCGGTAGCACCCTGCACAGCCTGGTGCCTGGGGCTCCCCAAAATCTCCTACGGCCCCCGGGTCGGCTCTGGTCTGGGCCACTCCATGCACCCTCCCAGTATCTTTTCATTAAGTCCCTTTTTTGCTTTTATCAGCCAGAGGTGGCTTCTGTTGCTTGTTCAGTGAAACAGTGCATCAGGAAACCAGACTATTTCTAAGATCAGTAAAATACGAACTTTGGTCAGCTCGCCGGGCAGACCGTGCAGCACAAATTCCCGCACAGGGCTGTGCAAATGCCTTACGTGAAGGGTCCTCATCATCTGTCTTCAGAGATACAGAAGCTCGTGGTTCAGGTAAAACCTCAGGGAGGGATTGAGGAATCCAAAGCTGGTTGGTTTCAAAGACTAACCGGTCGGACCAGACCCCTGAGCTGTGGTCAGAAGCCTGGCTCAATGTCACGCAGACTCAGCACCCTAAGTGTCCGGTGGGGCTGGTGCTGTTTCCTTTACAAGCTCTCGTTGGGGAATCACTGTAGCCCCTTACACTCAGCAGGGAATCAAGCCCTCTTAGCCCCCACCCTGAGTGTTCCATGACACAAATCTCGGAAGTGTATAATTTTCATCTTTGTTTAGGTGGATGAAGGTGGGGCAAGAGGAGAGATAAATTCACACTTAGTGACACCAAGTCACAGCCAGTACCTCCTCCTCGGAGAGCTATGTGCTCCCACAGTGGTGGCTGGGGGGCTGGGCAGAGCCCCTCCTCTGGTCACAGAGGGACTCACTCCTATGACAGCAACTGATGGGTTGGACAACCAATCCATAGAAGACAGAGCATCTTTCCCGGGAATTTGGAACTGACACACAGAAATTAATTTCACTCATCTGGGGATTGGGAGGAGGGTGGGAATCAAATGAAACCAGAGCAGGAGAGAAAGTTACAAGTGAATGAGAGAGAGACAGAGAGACTGAACTTGTGAGAGTAAATAGTGTGAAGGAAGGATAACAATCAGGGCACAGAGGAATTCCAGCTCCTGGCTGTCTAGTGTGTCCCAGCCCATCAACAAACCTGCGGGATGGTTAACATCATTCCAGTTTTGCAGATTAGGAAACAGGCTGAAACAGACGGGGGTTGGCTTTGGGTGCACAGTTAATTTAATTGCCACTGGACCCCTTAATTCCCACTGCCTGAAGGCACCATGATCCTCACAGGGACCCTGCAGTGCTGACAGCCTAGCACCCTGATCAAAGGGACCCTGCGGGAGTGGGAACCCCTCTGAGTTTGGAGAGTTCCTTGCACCGAGATTCCATGCATCAGCCGGCTCCCGCTCACCCCAGGTTAACGTCTCCCCAGCTGTGTATTCTCCCGACTCGCTTCCCTCCCTGCCAGGCACCCCCGTTCTTACCACCGAGTGTACTGCAGGAATTCAGGCACAGGGATGCCCAAAGCAACACGAGCCCACCGGCTGTACAAACAGCAGACTCCCAGCCCCACCTGGGCTCCATGGGGATAGTAGGTGTCCTCACCTTTCATGTACCTAAGGCAATCTGTTTCTTCAGCTGGAGGCTATAGAGAAAAATAAAAGGTCCAAAACATTGTTCAGTGAGGAATTCCTCCAAGGACCTGACTTCAGAGTCTACAAACAGTTGTGCTGGCCGCTCTTACCCCCGGACTTTGGGTGAGGTGGATTATTGATCAGCACAATCGCCGGTGGCCCAGCTACTGGGCTTGGCTGCCCAGAGGGGGCTGGGGGAATGGGTAAGGCCAGGGCACTCAGGAAGAGCACAGAGGACCTGACATCTCGCCTCCGCAGTTGTAAATCCTTCCCCAAATCTCAAGGCATCGGACAGAGTGCAGCCACAACAATAATGAGATGTTCCCATCTCTTCACTCACTCCTGTTGGTTCACTTACATGCTGAGCATCCATTGGGTCACAGGACATGACACACAGGATGGCCGATGGGACAGGCTTGGTACTTCCCCCTGGATCCTGTTCAATCTGACGGAAGAATGATCACTCATAAACGGTTTCTCAAAAGGATACATAGACAGGAGACAAACTGCAGAGTGAATCAAATTTAAAATATAAATGAAGATCCCCCAGTCTCCCCGCCTAAGGTTAACAGCATAAAGAAAATAGATCTTGCCTTTGATCACCAAGGAAGTGGTCACCCCCTCTCAGGAGGAAAGGAGAGTTAATCTTTGAGCAGGACACAGAAGTGCTCCATCGAATTGGACCAGGACCTCTGCATTCATTCTGCAAATCTGTATAAGCTCCTACTACTTATGGGAATCTAGTAACTATACCCGTTCCCAAGGCTCTTGGGCTTTATTAGTCAACAAAATAGACACGACTCCCCATCACTGGGGGCTCAGAGTTTTAGCAGAGAAAACAGGCAACATGATGGGGGTAGCAAGAGCTTGGGGAAAAATAAGAGTGATATAAGCAAACTCAGGTGATGGTGGTGGGGTGGGAGGCAGGCAGGAGGGATTAAGGCAATCCTGGCAGATCTCACGGAGTAATGAACTTGAAGCAGTATAGATCCGGAGGAAAAAGGAAGAGCCGGAGCCAGAGGCCCCCAGAGTGATGTGGAGAGTGTGGGCGGAGAGGCAGAGCAGGCCGGGTCCTGGAAGACTTTGGGACGACTTTGGCTCCTAATGGAATGGTGACACTTTTAGTGAGTTTTGATGGGATGGGTGATGTCCAATTTATGCTTTTGTTTTGGGTTTTCTTGGGAGGAGGTTAATTTATTTATTTTAGTGAAGGTGCTGTGGTTTGAACCCAGGATTTCATGCATGCTAAGCATGCACTGTATCACTGAGCTACACCCACCCCCTCAATGTATGCTTTTATAGGCTCCCTCTGACTCTGTGTGGATGAGATTGTAGAAAAGCAAAGATGTAAGAAGGAGGCTATTTGGTGTCCAAGAAGGGGTTGAAGGTGGCTCCTAGGAGGGTGGGGAACAGGGAGTAGGCGGTTAATGAATTCAGAGTAGCCAGGATTTTCTAACAAGCAGTATTTGCTCTGTGTGTGTGTGTGTGTGTGTGTGTGTGTAAGTGAAAGAGAGAGAAAGAACATGGTTCCAATATCTGGACCTGGAAAATGGGATGGATGTCCTCTCCATCCACAGGGGATGGGACAAGTTGGGGCTGAGCAGGTGGAAAGGGGTAGGAATCAGCTCAGTTCTTCAATGTCATGGTTAAGGAGTCTATTAGATATTGCCACAGAAATGCCTAATAAGTAGAGGAGTTTGGGTTTCTTTTTCTTTCTTATTAACATTAAAAAATATAATTTAAATATATTGATTTTATTATGTGAATGATTTTGGAATTTTATTTCATGCCAAGGTATATGTTATAATAGCCAAATGGAAAATATATGCGAAAAGAGGAGAAATGAGGGCTTTCACAAAAACTGACTGTCCATAACGTAGATAAAATTTCAATAAAATCAGTCTTCATGCAAAAACCTCATCTTGGTGTTACATAAAATTAAATGAAAAAGGACTATGTTGATGTATCATTATTTCATGTTACATAATAGCCCCAAACAAACACACTGTTTAAATATGAGGCTTGTAGAAATACTATTCACTTTATTGACATAAATACAGAAATACAGAAAGGTTCTAAGGTAGAATAAGCATCTTAGTGGAAATAATAGAGATCTGAGCATTTTACATGATATGTATGGACTGATTCAAAATTTGGAAAAGTAATTTACACAGTAAAACATATGTATGAATGTGAAAGCAAGATGAATGAAAGAAAAAGTATATGAGTATCAGGGAGAGAGTTCCAAATGGAAAGGGCAAATCAGGGAGTTTGGACAAATCGAGAAATTGATGGCATGTCAATTTCCAAGTCTGGTTGCTTCCACCAAAGTTATAGCAGAGAGATTGAGGAGAGACCCAGGACCCAACTGAGGGGCACATTCGCAGTAAATGTTTGGAAAAAAGAGGAGACGTTGGCAAAAGACCAGCCAGAAGATCGAAAGCAGAGCGATAGGCTGGAGGTCAAGTAAAGCAGGAACACGGGGGAGGAGGGATGGAAGAGCTGGGTCAAATGCTGCCAAAGGGCCAAGCATGATGAAGACTAAAAACTGACCACTATATTTAGCAACGTGGGGTCACTGATGGCCTTGACAGAGCAGTTTCCATAGAGCGAGGGATCAGGGGAAAAGCCAGAGTGGGTGCAAAAGGGGATGGCTCAAGAAAATATGTAGACAGTGAGTTTAAACTACTCATTAAAGATTTGCTGCAAAGACATGGGGTGGCAATTGGTGGGGGCGAATTAGGGTCAAGGAGTGCTGTTTGTTTCTTTTAAGAGGATGGACTTTTATATACTGATGGGAGCCAACTAGCAGGAGAACAAAATAGATGAGGTAGTGACAGAGAGGATGGATGTGGGAGAGACAGCCCGGAGAAGATTGGATGGATGGGCCCCCTGGCGACTTTTGAATGAGGGCTTTTGATGTCACCTGTAATAAGAGGTGGGGAAGCGAGAGTGAGGTCACAGACATCAGAAGGTGAGCGGATGTGCTAGGAGTTGCTGGTGAGTGTTCTCTTCTGTTGGCTTCAGTTTGCTTGGTTAAAGTAGAAAAGTAAACTTACCAGCTGAGGAAAGAGGAGGAAGAGTTACTGGAGTCATGAGCAGAAGATACGAAAGAGCCTTCAGGGACAATGGGACAGTGAAAAGAACGGAGGGAGACGGGGGGAGTGTGCTCTCAGAAAGTTACATTTTATCTTTGAGGTCCCCAATTGTTAAATGTGTGATTGTCCTTCCTGCTGTCTACGAAATAAAAATTGAGTATGGTTCAGGGAAAATGCTATTTCATTCTAAGAGGCTGCCTGTTTCTCAGGAATGGTCATCTTAAACTGCAAACATTACAAAAATGTTGAAAAGAAGAACTTGTGTACCCAATGACCCACTATTTTCTATAAAATTGGTTGCTATTTAGTTCCCCTATCAATACCACAGAACCGATACTGCCTAGGATGGAGATACATCGATGCTTAAATGGAAATGAAATCTGTATCTTTTTCCTAAACTCCATGGCTTCCTTAACATCCCATTCCCCTTGGAATTTAGGGGTGTCTGGTATAAGAAATGAGAAACAGTTTGAGAAAATCCTGGCTCAGAATTACACAGCACAACCACAGTTAAGTATACAGCCGTAAAAATGTTTAGAAGCAAAACTCCATAACTACTCTTAAAGAATTTTGCAAACCTGGGCCTGCCCAGATGTTTCCAAACTGGAAAGGTACTCCTATCACTTGACCGGTACGGGAACCAGAGGCTGGTCAGCCTTTTCTGTAAAAGCCAGAGAGTAAATATTTTCAGTTTTGCAGATCATTTTGTTGTAACCATGCAGGTCTGCAATAAGAAAGCGAAGAGCACTGGGAGACAGGAAACAAATGGGCATGCCCACACCCACCCTTCCACTCAGGGCAGCTTCTCTCTGGTGGGGAGATTTGCCACAATGATTTGTTTCTTTGTTTCCATTGGTTTCTTTGGTTCCACCTTACTGCTCAAGCTCAGAACTTCAAGTGAGCCTGGTCCTTCAGCATCCATGCAAAGAGAAGGCTGAGTGGGGGTGGGGACCCCACCTGACAGAGGAGAGATGGCTTGTCACCATGACATGAGACAATCACACCTTCCGGGATGAAAGGGAACAAAGATAAAGGAGGGGAACAGCAGTGGGACCCCTGGGTCACCTGCCAGGCTTGCTCTCCCTCCACGGCCACCCTGGGGGCCTGGGTGGTGTTGGAACTGAGCTACAGTTATTAGGCTGAGGGGACTCAGGCTAAACGACCCTCCGTCTCCACACCGGGTTCCAAACGCAGCCTCTCTAAATCTACCCTCTGAGTTTCTGTAACTCAGCTGGAAGAATACATGATCAGGCCAGACCCAGAGCCCAAGCCAAACACGACAGGGGTCATGTGGGTTTGTAACCCCGTGCTCAGTGGTCGGGGTCTCCTTGCAAATCTGCAGAAATCCCTGTTCTGCCTCATTCCTGGGAGAAACCCCACAACTCTTCCTGCTCTGTCTGTTCTTCTCTTGAGGCTATTGTCCTGGAGGGATGCAGAGTCCTTGAACCTGGCCCTCCAAACGTACATAAGCAGCCTGTTCAATAAAACAAATTATGCACTTCTTCACATTTGCCAGTTTTTTGATTCCAGAAAGGCTGCGGGATTCTTTCTCACTGTCTCCTGTGCCCCCACCACTTGGTGGCCCTCTCCTCATGGAAACACGATTTCCCACAACTGCACCCTGCCTCCCAGCTTGTCAGAGGGGAGTGACCCACAAAGACACACGTGTTTGTGTGGATCCTGTCGCCCAACAGAAAGCCTACTCCTGGAGCCACGGACAGAGATCTGGCCTCCTGAGCAGCTCAGCTCTATTTGAAAACGTAAATTGGGGACCCCAAACATTGCTGAATGACTTTCTGAGTCACCTGGACTGGAGGGGCCTGATTTTTCTTTCCAGGAATGGATGTAGCGCAGCCTCCATTTTCAGGGCTGACATTCATGATGGATCTATTTCCCCCAACTGCACCCCAGGAAGGAAAGGCCCTTCCATCCCACTGGTTAGAAACCCAGCCCAGGGGAGTTCCGAAGCACCACATCGCTGTCAGGTCCAGCATCCCTGCAGAGTGGCCCCTGCCCCTGAATGAGCCCCTTGCCTGGGCCTTCCCTGCCCCGACATGACCACACCCCAGATGGTGCTGGGGAAGGCAGGGAGTGCAGTGAGGGGTGGGGGGAGCAGAGCCCCTTGCTCTGGAGTGAGGGTTCTTGGGGAGAACACAGAGCAAGGCACACACCACCCCCACCCTATACCCCAAACTCTTAGCCCCGCCTACACAGGGGCCGCTCTGCGTCCTCTCACCATGGCTCTCCTGTCAGACTGCACCGAACTCGGCATCTGGCAACCCAGCCCTACCTCCCCCCTTATGACAGATCCCGTCTTCTTGGAAACTGCCTAGCAGCGCGTATTCAAGGCCGGCAGCGGGCCTGGAGGATCTGCACTTCAGGTGCCCTACCTGGCCAGCCGTGCGTGCCTGGGCTCAGTCCTCTATCTTGCCCACTGGTAGACTGGGTCCACGTCCGGTGCAAGCGGAGGCCACGGAGCCCAGGCTGATCCCCACACAGGGACAGGTGAGGGTGTCCCCGTCTCGCTGCCCCGCTGCCCCACTGCCCCGCATATTGGTGGCAGCACCGCCCCAGCCTCCCCCCGGCGCCACCTGCAGGTAAGGATTTCCGAGCGGCCCCGCCCGGCTGCCCCATAAGCCTCCCCCACCTCCGTCCTAGCCGCGCCCTGGCTCCCATTGGCTCCGCAAGTTCTGCCCTAGCATATCTAGACTCGGGAAGACACGCGACGCAAGCGCTAGAGGATGGCCCTGCGGCGTTGCCATGGTTACAGGCGCCGCGCTCCGCGCGGGCCGGACTGAGCTTCTGGGGCGGGCAGCGGGCTCCGGAAGTGTGCAGCTGCCCGGGACCATGGCGGTGTTTGCTGCTGGGGATGGCGGCTTGCTCGGCCAGGCGACTAGTTCTGGCCTGGTCAGTAGGCGGCCGACATCTTGTCTGGGGCGGCGTCTCACAGATGGTAAACGTACATCCGCGCCGTCGGCGGGGCCGGTGGACATGAACCAGGGTGGGATCGGTGTTGGGGTGGTGGCCGGGGAGGGCTGTGGTGCCGGGGAGCGTGTTGGGGCGGGGCGGGGCAGGGCTTGGGCACAGCCTCAAGCTTTCCTCCCCCTCAGGCCCTGGGGCTGGGGCCGCGAGTCTGGGTAGCCCTTGGTGGCCGCGGCCTCCCAGAACCCCCCGGGAAGTGCAGGCGGAGGACCCCTCTTAGATGAAGCGGGTCCTTACCCGGGTTTTGAAGAGCCCCAGAGTCAGATGTTGGAATGAGGTGGTTTATCAGCCTTGTTTATCTGCAGGGAAATTTCAGTTCCATCCAGATGTTGGTTCCTTCAGTCAACCTCAGGAATAAGACACAAGGGTCTGTGCCGATAAGTAGTTATCTAGGGCTTGACTCAAAATAAACTATGCGGGGTGTAGGGATGGTAGATGGGACCCTCTCTCGAAGTTAGAAGCCTTCTGGGATTAGAGGCCCCAGCTGAGGATTACATCCTCATCTGCAGTAATGGAGGTTGTGAGAAACACACAGAAAAGGGAGAGGTGTGGTGGCGGTAACTCATTACAGAATCCAGGACCCTTGCCTGGCTCTTGTGTAGAAGAGTCTCGCCTTGGATAGGGCAGCAGTTATCAAAGTGTATCCAAGGCCCCTGAGGTGCAAAACCATTTTCATATAAACGCCGGGATGTCACCTGCCTTTTGCACACTCTTGCTCTCCCGAGTTCCTGTGGGGTTTTCCAGGGAAAACCTGGCCTGTGATATCACAAAACAGGGAACGCAGAGGCAGATAGGAGAATTCAGCTCTCACCAGTCCAAAAGAGATTTGCAGAAATTAAAATCACTGCTATTCTTCTCACTAATGATTTTTCTTTTGAAAAATAGAATTATATTTTGTTTAAGAGTATTAATGGTAACATACAGTAGATTGTTAATATTTTTAAGTGAATTCATACACTTTTTCTAACTTCTTATTTAACTTCTAACACAGGAAATATTGATAGATTTAACTCACATAAATAGCAGCCTTTTGGAGTTCTCAGTAATTGTTAAGAGTGTATAGGGTTCTGTAGAACAAGAAGTTTGAGAGCCCCTGGAGAACGGGTGCTCAGATGCTAGTCGGGTGCTTGGTGTTAGACGGATGCCAAGATGTCTTCCACAACTGCTCCCGGACTTGAAGAAATTGGCCACATGGAGATGGGTGGGCAGTGCCTCCACTTTACAAACCAGAAGCTGCTGAATGTGTCTGGAGTCTAGGCCATGGGCTGTGCAGGGATTCCCGTTGTATCTGTTCTATCTAAGCCGGGATTCCTGTGCAGAGGCCTGGCCCTGATGACCCGCTCTCCTTTGCTCCCTGCCAGGTACCTTCTGTGTGACGTCAACCCTCCAGAGGGATTCAGCCTCCGTAGGAACGTCTGCATCCACATTGCCTTCCTCCTGAAGACCCTGCTGAAGATGGAGTAGCCGGTACTGGTGCTATTCCCTTGGGGCCACCTCTGCCACTGGCAGAGCCCCGATCCCTGGTCCGACTCCTTTGACCTCCCAAGTCTCAACAGAAACATCCCTGACATTGAGTACGAGCAGTTCATTGCAGGTGAGGTGGTAATTTAACTGGGGCAAGGTGGTCGTTGTTCTGGTTCCGATCTGAACAACGGGCCATCTTACTTTGGGTTTGTCGGTCTGCTTAGGGGCCCTGCTCATGTTTCCCACACTGCAGGTGAATTTGGTTTTTCCATAGTTTTTTCGGGAAGTCAATTTGAAGTGTATGAGCTCTATGTCTGCTCACCTCTGAAAACCCTGGCCTCCTGGTGAGATGGAGCGGTGACAAGGAGGCCACTGCCACAGAGGCCTTGTCCCAGAAGGACTCACTCCCTGTGCTGTTTTGTTAGTTTCAGGTATACAGCATAGTGATTAAGTTGTAAATATACATAGTCTATTCTTTTTCAGATTCTTTTCCATTATAGGTTGCAAGATACTGAATACTGTTCCCTGTGTTCTACAGTGAATCCTTGTCGTTTGTCTGTTTTACATATAGTAATTTTTATCTGTTAATCCCAAACTCCTAAGTTTGTTTTACAAGTCTGTGAGTCTGTTTTTGTTTTATAAATAAGTTCATTTGTATCATTTTTTTTAAAATTCCACATATAAATGATATCATATGATATTTTACTTTGTCTGACTTATTTCACTTAGTGAGATAATCTCCAGTTCCATCCAAGTTGCTGTAAATGGCTTTATTTCCTTCTTTGTTATGACTGAGTAATATTCTGTTATATCTAAATACCACATCTTTATCCAGTCATCTGTCAGTGGACGTTTAGTTTGCTTCAATGTCTTGGCCATTGTAAAGACTGCTCCTGTGAACATTGGGGTGAAGGTATCTTTTGGAATGAAGGTTCCCTCTGGATATATGCCCAGGAGCAGGATTGCTGGACTAGGTGATAAGTCTTTCTTTTTTTTTTTTTTTTGTCTTTTGAGGAATCTCCATACTGTTTTCCACAGTGGCTGCACCAAACTACATTCCCACCAAAAATGTAGGAGGGTTTCCTTTTCTCCACAGCCTCTCCGGCATTTATGGTTTGTGGACTTTTGAATGATGGCCATTCTGACTGGTGTGAGATGATAAAATTGTAGTTTTGAGATGCAATTCTCTGATAATTGAGCGATACTGAGCATTTTTTTATATGCCTATTGGCCATTTGTGTGTCTTCATTGGAGAATTGCTTGTTTAGCTGTTCTGCCCATTTTTGGATTTGGTTGTTTATTTTTTTCTTATTAAGTTGTATGAACAATTTATATAGTCTAGAAATTAAGCCAATGTCAGTCTCATTTTTGCAAATATTTTCTCCCATTCCATAAGTTGTCTTTTTGTTTTACTTATGGTTTCTATTGCTGTGCAAAAGTTTATAAGTTTAATTAGGTCTCATTTATTTATTTTGGCTTTTATTTCTGTTGCTTGGGTTGCTTAGATTGCCCTAGGAAACCATTGCTGAGATGTATGTCAAATAATGTTTTGCCTATGTTTTCTTGAGAGAAGTTTGTAGTGTCTTGTCTAATATTTAAGTCTTTAAGCCATTTTGAGTTTGTTTCTTTTTGGTTTTTTTGTGACTGTATTGTATGCTTTTGATTTGTGGTTACCTTATTCTTCAAATATATCAACCCATTACTATATCTATTTTCTTTAGACTGATAATCGCTTAGGCTACAACACATCCTAAGGATAATGAAGAAAAAAAAGAAAGAAAAAATCTATATTTTCTTGTTCCCCTCTCCCATTCCCACCTTTTTTTATTTTGATGTCCTTTTTCATTTTTACATCTTTATGTTTATTCTCTTGTAACTCGTTATTGCATTTCCAACTATGGTTTTCCTGTTTCTACAGCACCCTGCTTCCTTTCTGTTTAGAATAGAACATTGTAATGCCTCTGTTAGGTTCAATATTGCTGAGTTATCTCCCCTCCCCCCTCCCCTTCCCACCCCAGGCCTCTGAATACTCAGTCCAGGAAAGCTAAGTCCATTCTACCCTTCATCGGTTCTGGGAAAGCAATCTTCAGAGTGGGAAAAAACATTGAAAAATAATATTCTGTGAGTTGCTTTCTACCCTAGTCCAGAGATGAGAAACATCTGAAGGTGGAGGAAAAAAGTTGGAGGTGGGGAACAAAGTCTTTTCTCCTTTTGCTACTGAAGAAATGATTGCTTTTGTAATTAGTGATGGTGCCCTTTAAATTGGTGAGATCGAGATTCCACAGCTTCAGCGCCTGTGAATAACCAGCCGGGAGAAAGCTCTCTAGGGCCCCTGCAGTGGGAAAGGCAGCCCCTCTGAGCACCTGTTGTTCTGTATTCTTCCTGCCTCCACACGAGTTCGCTAGGCACTGTGCAGGACAATGCAGTTACCCAAGGTGGAGGACTGGGAGACCCCTGCTGTGTGGCGAGCCACAGGAGCCCACACTTGTAGGACAAAATGTAGAGTAGTGGGGCGGTCATATGAACAGAGGATGGTTGAGACCCAGGATAGTGTCCTGGATTCCAGCAGGCGAGGCTGGCGGGGCAGATGGGGCCCTGGGGCATGGGCAGTCCTTGAGGGATATGAAACAAAGATAGGAACAAAGAGACTGGATTCGTGTGGGGGTACGGCGCCCCCGGAGGCTGCGGGGCAGCTCAGCGAGCCCAGGGGGAGCGGGCACTTCCCCAAAGCTGGGTTGACAGGTCACAACCAACTTACTGGGGACCGAGAGGCACTGAGACATTTTAACCTTTTGTCCCTCTTCCTGGAAAAGAAACTGCTGCCTGTTAAATAGCCTGTGTCATTAGTGAGAATTAAAGACATGAAGCAAGAGTGCCTCAAAAGTCATCCATTGTGTAGTTGTTAATAAGTGTCAAATGCAAACTTGAATAGATGAAATGAAGCATTCATCAGAGGATTTTAAAATCCTTTAAAATAAAAATTCTTGCTGCCTTTGTTCTTCATTTCAGGGTTCAATTGGTGATAATAATAGTAACGAAAGCAATAGCAAACCCTTACAGAACTCTGTCCTGCTGTTCCATGAACGCTGTGTTCATGACAACCCAATGAGTTCGCACCACTATGAGTTCCACTTTAAAGGTAAGGACATTAATTAATCACACGGCTAATAAATGGCAGAGCTGGGAATTGAAACCAAGATGTCTGGCCCCAGAGCCCCCTCTCAGCCCCTTCACTGCAGCACATCACTTGGCATGCCCGACACAGGCCAGCATTTAAGAGCAGCGTGACCTTGGCCAAGGCTGCTTCACCGCTTGGTCTCGGATTCCTCATCTGTAGAATGGGGGTGTGGGCAGTGAACTCTGTGGGCTCAGTGATCACTTCCTCTGGCTCTGCTATTCTACTGCTTTGAGTTAGTTTGGTAAGTATCCGAGCCCCTACATGGCCCACACATGGGCTGGCGCTTTGCTAGGCACTGGGTTACGGAGAAAAGTAAGATCAGCCTGCTTCTCCGAGGAGCCTGTGTCCCTCCACGGGAAGCAGCTTCGAGGCCCAGGCTCCCTCGCTGGCAGTCGGGGGCTGGGCAGGAAAGTCTGATAAGAAAAGATGGAGGCAGGGCCCTCCGGGAACAGTGGTGGCCACACAGACCTCAGGAGCGGGAGCGTCTGTCCAGGCTGCTGAGAGGGGATCCTCATGAGGCCAGTAGTCCCCCCAACCTAAGCCCTCAGGACAAAGATCCAGCCATCCCTTCAGTGTCACCATAGAGCCAGTCCATCCTCATCACTGTGCCCCTGTGCTCCTTTGTCCTGGGGCCTCTCTTCCCCCTACACCCAGAAGACTCTTCTCCCTCTCTTCTCTGAGTGTCCCCTCACTTCACCCATGGTCCCTGCTTCCTGGGTAACCATCTCTGGAGTTGACACTTTGCCCCCTCACAACCCCAGTTTGACCAGGAGCCTGGGTTGGCCTCCTTGTGCTCACTTTCCACCTTCAGATGATTGCTCCTCCCCTCGTGGGAGCACCTGGAAAACACGGATCCTTTCCTATCAGTGCCTGCCACCCTGGCCTCCCTGCTCATCTGCCTCAGTCAGGAGCACCTGGACCACCAGCTCTGTATTGCCTCGCCTCCTACCATCAAGACGTCAAAGTTCATTCTCCCTCCTCCACCCAGTGTGGTCATTTTAGGGTCTTCTTCTCCGTCAGCCTGAGCCAGCCACCCCCCATTCACCCTACCCCCGGGCTCATACCCGGGCGTGTCTCCACCCAAGTTCCATGCTCTCTCCTTTAATTGCCCACCTCTAGCCGTCAAGCTGCTTCTCCACCAGCCTCCCTGGCACTCCTTCACCCTCACTGGGGCATCATGCACTGACTCTGCTTTCCTGCCTGTCCTCGTTCCTCTTACTTCCACTTCCCCACCTTCCAGCTCTGCATCCACAGTCAGCACTCTCTTTATGAGAGACAAAACCCCCTTGAGCCTTGACTTTTTCAGTTCCTCACCAGGCTGACTTCCATCTCGGTTCACCCAGCTCTACTTGTTCTGAGCCTGCAGGCAGCAGGCTCTCCCAGCACAGGTTTCTAAGACTACAAATCAATTCCCACCATGTTGCCGCTGCCAGGCAATCCTCCAGGATTTCTCTAGTGAGCACATTTCCCCACTTATCACTCAGTGGTGTTAACGTTCTCTGCTCTCTGCACACCTTGAAGCTTCCCTCTGTCTCTTCCCTGACTCCCAGCAGATGGCCTTGCCTCCTGCTTCAGAGAGAATGACATGTTACTGGAAAGGATCTCGCTCACCTGCAGCAAACCTGCTCACCTCAAATTTTATCTGTCTCTCTCCCACCTGGACTCTAGCTGTAGTTGTTCTTAATTTAGTGAGTTTAGTTGTCATATATATACACAGTTAAAAGCATAGCACACTATAGGCCACCTTCTAAGGCTTACTTTTTCAATTTAACATAGAGTGTATGATTCATCCATTTCATTGCATGTACCTGCAGTTCATTTGTTTTAACTGATCTTAAATATTGTGTGTGTGAAAATAACACAAGAGAAGGGTAAGCCAGGATTCAGGATGATGGTTATTTCCTATGAGAAGAGGCCAAGAACAGGATAGGGAAAGAGGACACAGTATGTCTCTGTCAATATTCCTGTTATGATGCTGGGTGATATGTTCATAACTGTGTCTTTTAATATTAATTTTAATACATAAATACCTCTGACAGGCATCTATGATGAGAATGTGTCATGAACCAAGACATACAATGGGTAATATTACATGATTATTGTTATGTAATCTTGTTATATTATATATTAATGATAATCTTACATTATTTGTTATGGGTTATATATTACATAGATGCATGAATTATATGTTATGTATATAAACACCTACATATATATTATATACTATCTGCTAATAAATAAACAGAACATAATATGCTAGTATATCTTCTATTATGTATTATTTAATAAATAATAACATACTATATATTGTTATATGGCATGGCACATAATCTTTAATAAAATAAGAAATCTGTCAATATATATTGGTAATTAATAAAATTTTTTAAAAAAGCCCTCAGCTTTTAACACCAACACCGCTCCAGCTGTCACTGTCTTTTCTCTTCCCTTTCATGGTCGAGGTACTCACGGTGCTATCCATTCCCCCTTTCATCTCCTTATCCTGAACCTTCTTCCTCCTCCCTTCCCATGCTGGCTTCTGCCGCGTGGTCCCTCTAGTCACCAGCGGCCTCTGGGGCACTGATTTGTGGGCACTGTCTCAGGCCCCATCTCACCTGCCTGTCCGCCGCCTCTGCCACCGCTGGTGGGGGCGGGGTTGGGGGCAGAGTGCACCTCTTGTCCTGGAAGAGAACACAGCACAGACTCAGTGACCAGCAGCAGGTGTGGCCGGGAACTGCAGGACTGGGTGGAGAGCCAGACTGTCTGCATCCAGACCGGGGGCACTTGGAGTGTGAAGAAGCCCCTTCTTCACTGCCCCTGAAGTGAGGAAAACACCCTCAGGTGAGTTAAAGTGCTTATGACCTAGGTCTGTTGGCTGGAAAGGACAAACGGGCCCCTAAGGGGAGGGTAGTTGATGTTCCAGGCCCCACAAAAGCCCTAAGGGCTGGCGGGGAACCAGGCTGGGCGCTCCACTGGACCCAGTGCCCCCTCGGGGGTGGGGCTTTCGGGAACAAGCAGAAAGCCCTCGGTCTCTGGGGGGAATGGGGCAGTTTGGGAGCTTCCCTGCAGTGAGTCAAGTGAAGTCAGGTCCTGTGGGATCCGTTTCTATGGCCACATCGAGCCTCAGTAGAAGCCACAGCAGGAGTGGATTCCTATCTCTCCAGCTGTCATCCTCGTGTCTGGGTGCCAGGCTTCAGACCCGATCCCCTGGGGCGCTAGGACAGTTACAGAGAGAGGCGGTTCTGGGAGACCTCAAGAGGGCGGTACTGGCCTTCCTGCCGACACGATTACACAAAGATCAAACAATCCATCGATGGGAAGAAAAGAAGAACCATGGTCACATCTGGACGCGAAGCTTAGACGTGGTGCATGGGTGACATTTATCGACAATCCAGCGAGGTTCTGGCCAGAGTTAGAGGCCAGGGCTGCAAGCCGGTAGTGACACTGAGGAGAATCATTGTGCAGAGGCTGGACTGGTGGTCTGCAGGCTCCTCCCAGGAGAAGCCTCAGTGTTTGGGAGGTGGCTAACATGTCTCCTTCGTGTCACCAGCAAGTGATGCCACCTGCAGAAAATCAGCTGTGATCGTGAGATGGATCAGCCCTGGGTGATGTGATAAAGCCTCCTACAAGAGGGGGCACCAGATGGACAGTGAACCAACCAACAGGCTGATGAGATTCCCACCTGTGTTTATCGTGCTTTCGTAGCCAAGAATGAGGAGAGAGTTGCATGGCTCACCATGAATATTTTAACAACTTGAGAGGGTTCCATGTCTCACTGCATTTAAGTGTCACCTGGAGGAATTCAGGCAGTGTTTAGACCCAGTGGAGAATAACGGCCTCTCGGTTCCTCGTCAACCTGGCAAGCCCACCAGCCCTCTATGGCCAGACGTTGGCAAGTGCATTCCCTTGTTAGAACAAATCCCTTCCCACGCACGCCTGTGGTAAGCTTTTGTTTTTTTTTAATTAATGGGAATGATGATACATTACAGCCTCCTCAGAACTTTCCTTAGGGCTTCTCGCCTTAGACCCCTGCAAGGGGACACGCTGCCCTCGGTCCTGCACTGTGGACTGTCCCCCTGGCCTTGACACTTCCTCTGGCCACCCCCTCCATCGGGTGGCGTCAGCAGGACCAAGGGGACATGGTCATTGGCTCCACCCCGTGCTCTAGAAACCCAGGACCCCGAATGCCCTGCCTCAGCAGCCCCTGACCCATTTCTAGTGCCTGCACTGGCTCTCCCCGGATTTCAGATACCCAGGACTCACAGAGAGACTAAAGGGCAGCTGTTTGCATGGAGGTTATAGACAGAGCCCGGACGTGAAATCTGAGTGTCCCCCTGTGCACATCCAAGGCCCCTTATGGCAAGGGATGGACCCAGCATTGGGAAGAAAAGGGTCAGGCTAGTGATCAGAGTCTGGGAATCAGCTCTCCCCACACGCTCACTTTCTTTGCAGGACTCCCCTGTGTCTGGGAATTCTAATTTTGAACCTGGCCTTCCTGCTTATAATAAATATATATTTGTAAAGGCAGGACTTTAGAACCTACTGCACTTAAAATGTTTAGATATATAGGATGTGAGCTCCCAGGTATGCTCTGGAACTGCACTTCCAAAGGTCCAGAGCATTTATGTTGGCTCTACTGAGACTGTAAGTGGCAAAGACCGTCTCCAGCGATGAAGGGCTCCTGCTTCACGCTCCGAAGTCAGGATCTTCTGAGAGGATAAAACAATGGACACTGAGACCCTCAATTGTAAATTGATTTAGAATAATGCCAAAGGTGGTTATGACGTGTGTGTGCGCACGAACGCACCTGGGGAATTTTGTGGTACATGACTGTGAGTGTGTGTGTGGTTGTGCACAGGCGCCCCTGGGGATATATGTGGTTGTGTGCATGCTATGTGTGTGTGTGGTACATGAGTCCATGTACGTGTGTGTGTAGGGATGTATGTGGATCAGAGTCAGTGTGTCTGCACGTGTGTTTGTGTGTACGTTCATGCATTAGTTTTAACAGTAGAAGCTGTCCTTTAGAATTCTGAAGTAGTAAAATTTGTATGATGTCTTTTGCTGTATAATTCAAAATTTAAAAAATCTTCAGTCATCAGAAATTTATTCCGCCCCGATTCTGATTTTTTTTTTTTTTACCATATTGATATGTCTTCATTTTACTGATGAGGAAACTTAGCTTAGAGATGTTAACTGACTCAACCAAGGGCATGGAACTCGCACACCAAGGGCCAGGACGCAGTCCAAGCCACTCTGCTCCAGAGGCCTGGAGCCCTGCTCACGATCACGCGTGGCCTCATGGCGGGGGAACAGATTTTGATGGGCTGTGGCCAGCGTGCAGGCTGCCCAATCCGGGGACTCGGGAAGCCGGGCAGAGAGTACCAGACAGCAGACAAGAGTGAAGCCCTGCTCAGAAATCAGATAGGTTCCTAGGTCTTGGATGAGTAAGGAGGCTTACTGCTCATCCTTGATCCCTTTGCTGGTGGTCAAAAGGGACCAAGACCCAAGAGAGCACTTCTGGGAGCTCTCTGCCAAAATCTGGAAAAGGACTGCTCAGGACTGGCTCTGCAGTAGGAGCAGAGGAAGGAAATGCCGTTTCTTGGTGGACATTATTGGTGATGGCAGTAGGAGGCCTAGCAGCTTTGTTATGGGGGTGGCAGGACAGGGTCCTAGTGGATGATCGTTTTCACCTCTCTTAAAAATCATTGCTTCATATATTGTATCCATTTTGTGGTTTAATTTAGGATGGTAAATATGGTCTCTGTTACTCCATATTAGCTGGATTGATTAATTTTTTTTATTGTTAATTTTCTCTTCAATGATTTGGAACCTATATTGCCTTTTAATGAAAATTCTCTCTAAATTTTTATAAATATGTCTAAGTTCATAACTTTCTATGTAATTGGACCAGTATTTCTATAACACTATCAAAAATGAAATAATTATTAGATCCTGTTCCACAATAATGATAAATTTAGCATATTTTACCTCTCTGCTGTTCCAGATTGTGTGTGTGTGCGTTTGTGTGTGTGTGTGTAAGTGTCCTCCAGTTACTACTTTTTGAGAGTTGCTTTCAGTTTGTTATATTAACAATGAAAATATAGGTATAAACTTCTTGGATTTCATTGCTCACTATCACTATTTAATACCATGTCTTTCCCACTTTTGAGTTATTTACTTATCGGGATTTTCAAATCAACTGGACACATGATTGGCTAAGTTTTTCCGAGCGGTGGACTTGGAAACAATTCATGTCTATATGCAGCTTTATGTTCTCCTCCTCAACAACTCTCAGGGTGTTGTTGATGGCCCAAGCCTTGTTTTAAATTATGGCATTGTTTTTCATCACCAAAAAACAAAAACAGTTTTCTTGATTTAAAGTGCTGTCTTTTTATGACTGGCTAGTCTTGTCTGCTGGATAGAGATTTCCTTAACCTTCCTCCTTCTTTTCGCCATAACTCGGATTCATTGAGATGCATGTTTTTACCATTTCTCAGATGGGCTTCCACTTTGACTTCCGCTTTAAACCATCACCCCACTCTTTTTCTCCATGCTTATTCCTGAAAAAGTGAGATCTCTATTGGATTAAAGATGGTTCCCATCCGAGATTTGTGGCTCCCTGTCCAAAGGTCCAAATGAAGAGAAAAGGAAAGATTCCTGTTTCAATTGGTTACAATTTGTCAGCTTAGAGATCTAGTTATCCGTGTGGCTGCGGTGGAATCTGCAATATCTTGGCTCAGAGTTTCCTTTTTCTGGCTTACTAGGGGAGCTGCATTAGCTGGGGTCACGGCGCTGTGGCCGTTGTCAGGATCCCGGGGCTGAGGCAGCCCCTCTCCCCCCTTGTTATTTTAATCTTGCAAACTGGGTCCCAGCTATGCGAACCCTGCACATGGTGGCCAGGATCGCCCCCCATGTGACGTGCCTCCAGTTCCTCGGCGTCCCTCACTGCTATCAGCTAGCTCCAGTAAGGGTGCGAGCTGGCTTCCACTGCGGTCTTTCCTCCTTCCTCTCCAGGCAGGCTGTCCCTTCCGACTAGTTGTCCCTATACATTCTCTCCTGTGCTACATAAGCTGAAGGAATTCCTCAGGTTTTCCAGCAGGTAGATGGTGCTCTTCTATGTTTGGACCCCTTAAGTGCTTGCAGTGGAAATTTAGGGGGTGGAAAGGAAGAGCTTGGGGGTTCTCCATATCTAGGGGCTCCCTATCCAGCAGATTCAATTAACAGTGGTTTGAAAATATTCGTGGAAAAACAAAAAGTTTCAAAAAGCATCACTTGAATTTGCCATACACTGACAACTACTTACATAGCTTTCATGTTGTATTAGATACCGTGAGAAATCTAGAGATGATTTAAAGTGCACAGGAGGACACAGCAAAAGAGAATGTGACAACGAATGTACGTGTATATTCATGTATAACTGAAAAATTGTACTCTAAGCTGGAATTTGATGCAACATTGTTAAATGACTATAACTCAATAAAAAATGTTTGTGTGTATATATATATATATATATATATATATATATATATATATATATATATGTACATGGGAGGGTGCACATAAGTTCCATGCAAGTCCTATGCCATTTTATACAAGAGGCGTCAGCATCCATGGATGTTGACATTGGGGGAGTCCTGGAAACAGTGCCCCATGATTACCAAGGGATGACTGGAAGTCCAGGCTCCTTATCCCAGCCTGTCATGTCCCCACGTGGTCTGAATCCTACCTGTACCACACTTCCCTTGTCACTCTCTTCCAGACCTGGCAGACTGCCCTCTTATTCTTGAACAGGCCACACTCACTGCGCTTCATGTCTGGCCCCTAGAAATACCAGTTACTTTCTGAGCATGGTCTGCTTTCACAAAATGGGCTGCATTTTCACTAGAGAAGACAGTGTGGAATTTCCTTTAAAAGCTGAAAATAGACTTAACTCATGATCCAGCCTTCCCACTCTCGGGCATATGTCAGAAGAAAACTCTAATTCAAAAAGTCACATGCACCTCAATGCTTACTGCAGCACTATTTATAATAGCCAGGACATGGCAACAACCCAAATTTCCATCGACAGCTGACTGGATAAAGATATAGTAGTATATTTATACAAAGGTATACTGCTCAGCCATTAAAAAGAACAAAATGATGCCATTTGCAGCAACATGGATGGACGTAGAGATAGTCATTCTAAGTGAAGTAAGCCAGAATAAGAGAAAAATGCCATATGATTTCAATTATATGTGGAATCAAAAAAGACACAAATGAACTTAACTACAAAAGAGAAACAGACCCACAGACATAGAGAAACAAACTTACGGTTACCAGGGAGAGAAGTGGATGGGAAGGGATAATTATGGGAATTGGAAAAGTGTCCCTCTTGGGGAGTTACGGAAATGTTAGCTATCTTGATTGTGGTGATGGTTTTCTGGGTGTAGACATCTACCAAATTCATCAAATAGTACATGTGAAATATGTGTAATTTACTTTACAGGAATCATACCACAATAAAGGTGCCTGTAAAAAAATAAATAAATAAATAAAAGATTGGCGGCATTGTGTCCTACGTTTTTATGTGTCTTTAGTGAGTGGGTCTTCAAATTTCCGGTCTGCCATATTTTCTGAACCAGAAGTGCCCTCCTTCCCTTTTCTTTGATAAAATGTCAGTGGGTGGCATTTATTCCCGTGGCTTCAACTGCTCTCTGTCCACTGATTAACTGTCAAATCTTTTCCAGCAAGGACATCTCAGTTCAGTCCCAGAAATATACTTATAATTGACAAGTAGACATTCCCAATTGATTAGCCCATAAAAATCTCAAGCTCTGTGTGTTTGAATTTACACTCGCTCAGTAGTAGGTTTACTTCTTCAAACAATGGCATCACTATCCCATCTGTTTTCCGTGCCATACATCTGGGAGTTTTCCTTTACTTTTCCACTCCCTCACCCCCGTCAGTACTACAATTCTATTCCTTAATATCCCCCAACTAAGTCCACGCCCCTCACTCCCCAGTGCATTAATTCCCACCCCTTGCTAGTCTCCCCAGTGCTGTTCTTTAGAGTGAACAATCCACTTTGCTCACTTTTAATGGCTAATCTGTGTCACTCTCCTCCTTAAAACCCCAAAGAATTCCCCGCTGCATAAGTGAGGAAGTCCAAGCTCCCTGATTTAACGTCACACCTTCTCATAACCTAGTTGCTGCTTTTTTTCAGCCTCAGCTTCCGTTAGTTCCTCACAGCCTCTAGCCTCACTGACCTTCCTTCCCTAATTGCAAAGTGCTGTTAGACACGACCAGACCTCTGCACGAGACACGCAAGCTGCTGAGAATCCCGTCCCCACCACGCACTCTCCTGGTCTACAGATTTGCTGGAATCCTTCAGATGTCAGTGCAGAAAGCATTTCCTCTCTGACACCTTCCCTACCTTCTAGAACCCTGCCCCAGGCAGTGCAAAAGCCCCTCTGAACATACAGTAAACATGATGCCAAGTGAATCTTAACACATTGTTTTGAAAACCTATTTAAATTTGTCTCTTCCATGACACACTGTGATCTCCTTGAGGGATGGGGGCTGTGTGGTATTTGTCTAGACAGCTAATGTCTGGCACAGACCCCGGGCCATCGGAAACAGTCTGCTGACTCATCAAGAAGAATTGTTGCCTTTGCGACGTAAGACAGACTACATGATCTCTGATCTTACACCATTCGGCAAGGGTCAAAATAATTTCACATAGAGCTACACAGGAAAAATATGTGTATTCTTTTTCTCTCTGTGAGCCCAAGATCATAGGCAGCCTGGAACGGAGGTGTCACTCTAAGTTGTCTGTCCCCTAGGCTGTCACGTCCAACTTCAACATATTTTTTAGAAGTTGTAGGGATACGTGTACATCACCCCGTCATAGAGTAAACGGCGCTTCATCCTGACCCAGTTTAATGTCCATATGAAAATCAGAAATCTTCCAAACTGAAGCCTGAGGAAATATTTCCCGTCTCTCCTTCCAGTCTGTCTGCCATCTTCATCCCACATCCCCACTGCTCACCTGCGTCAGACCACCTTCCATCTATAAACATTTTCAGTGGGACAATTGGATGAGAACTAATTACAGCAGTAATGAAAATGGTCCCATGAACGTAGGCTCTGCACAACAAGGATGCTTTGACCGGAGGCCTCAGCTGTGGCCTGCAGGGTCTGTTCACGTTTTCTGCCTGGCTTCCCTGCAGAAGTTGTGCAGAAAATCAAGCCTGCAGTCAAAGTCATAGAATGCCCAAGAAATCCAGAAAAATAGAGTGAGAGTCATCTCCTTGGGAATATTTTTGAAAACCATCCACTAATAGGAAGAAGAGCTTTAAGAGGGTCATTTCAGATCAGATGATGTCCAACTGCAGGTGGGTCAGTTTTGTCATTGTTGCTCGCTAGTTGGCTTTCTGCTGCTTCTAACACGTCTCTGTTTAGAGAAGTGGCCTGAGTCTACCCTCAGAGCAGAAAGGTGAGCTGGGCCTGGCGATAGCCTAGCTTCTGTGCTGTGTAGTACCCCACTGAGAATGAAGGGATGGCCCAGGGCTTCCTCTGATTCTCTCCCTCAGTTATAAACTCTCTGAAGGGAAAATGGAGTAAAAAATTCTTAATTCAGTATGGTATTGTCAAAGTATAAAAATAATTGTCTTTGGAGGGGAGGGTATAGTTCAAGGGGTAGAGTACGTGCTGGGTTCAATTCCCAGTACCTCAATGTAAAAAAATAATAAGGAAAATTCTGTTTTAACAAAAGAAAAAGAACAAAGAAGAAAAGAGATCTCAAATAATCCAACTTTAAACGAAAAAAACATTTTTTACATAGTAATCAGCTCAGTCTTTTGCTAGATTAGGAGTTTGGGATTAACAGATACACACTACAATGAATAAAATAAATAACCAACTCCCACGTCCTTAATAACCTAGTTCAACCTGAATTCTTTCTCTTTTTTCCCCTAAGCAACCCGTGGAAACCTTTGAAATTCTCACCTTATAAAGAATTCATTTAAAGGTGGCATGAAAGTTACTGGTTAAAACAGTTATTTGTGGTTCCATGAATATAAGTCTAGTAAGAAAGATAGATAATAAGCCAGTAAGCAAATAAATATATTATGAACTGCCAGGTGCTTATAATTGCCACAAAGAAACATAAAACTTATTAGGAGAGAAAATGATTGAATAAGAAATATGTGTGTGCTATTTTAAATAATGTGGTCAGATAAGTCCTTTCTGTGGGTAAAATAATTTGAACAAAGTCCTGAATGAAGCAAAAGAATAAGCCACGTATGTAACAGACAAGAAAAGCCTCCCAGGCCGGGAGAAGTGTAGGTACGAGACTTGGAGTTACAAACACAGCTGTCCCAGTGGGGACCATCTGGGCGGTGAAGATGGGCTGGAGCAGAACGGTGAGACCTGAGGCTGCAGAGACGGGTGAGGGACCGGATCACACAGGGCCTTGGTAGGGACTCCGGATATCCTTCTGAATACAACAGAAAATCACGAGAGTATTTTGCAAAGCAGAACAACTTGATCTGATTCATACTTTAATAAGACCGCTGTGGGTAACATATGGGGAATAAGCAATGGAAGCAGGGCAAGGTAAGCTGATGGGAAGGCACTGGGAAGAGTGCTGCTGACCTGGAGAGAGACACCGAGGTTGGGCTGGGATGATGGTGGGAGAAGGGCTGAAATGGGGACACGATTTGACAGTAACGGTCACAGGCCTTAATGCTCGAGTTGGACACAGACACAGAGTGGTTCAGGGTGATGGGTATGTGATATTTGGGGCTGAGCCACAGTTTTTGTACAGAGACCTGACAGGAGAATAAAGTGGGGACGTTGACGTTGGTAAGAAGGGTTGGTGGGTGTTTAATTCCCCCTAGAGCCGCGTCTCTGTTTCTCTGTAGATGAAGTCAGCAGAGCAGGGATGGGTGTTCCTACTTCTGCAGAGAATAGCGTGTCTCCCTCATCGACAAATTCGAGAGGCCGACCTGCCCATCCAATTGCAACATCTTGAATCTGCTTCTTTCTATCCAGGAGGAGATTTCCAACTAAGATGCCTATCAAAAATTCCCGTGTCCACAGTTAGAGCTGTGTGCCTTTGGAATGATCTCAGAGATGCCTACACAGAGGCTCGGTGTGCTCTCTCTCACTCAGAGCACACAGTTCCCTTCAGTCCACGGGGTCTCAGCAGAGAAGATTTCACAAGTAGCCCCTCTCAGGCCCTGGGGACCAACCTACCGCTTGGCCGAGCTCTGAAAATGAGCACGAGTTCCGGGCAAAGGGCCTTCTCCAGGGCGCCATCTGGCAGATTACATGAGGACAGTGTACAAAAGAGTGGGAGGGTTGATGGTATAAATGGATTTTAATTTTTGCTCTGAATCTGATTCTGTCCTTCCATTTTATTAAGGAAGTGTTCTTAGGCCAGACATGATTCTCCTTTTTTCATTCTATTTGATCATCCAAGAGGTTTAGATAGGGTATTTGTTTTAGGGTAAGAATCTTTAAAAAAAAAAAAAAAACCTTGCAAATAGCATCTTGTTAGGCATTTGGACAAGACAACCAGTAAATTCTCCCAGCAGTATTGAACCCCATTTTTCCTCCAGGGGGTCTCCAAATGTATACATGTTCCAAATCTGGCCCAAAAGCAATGAGCTTTTCTTTTTTTTTTAATCACTTCACCATGGACAAAAGATATCACTAAAGAAGGTTAGAAAAGAGCAGGTCCCCAACATCCAGGGTCCCTCCCAAAGAGCCCACAGAAGTAAAGAGGAGATGAACGAGAGAAACGGTTTATTTATACACACGTAGGAGCCAACTAGAAAAGTAACTACCATGTTAAATGGTGAAATTTGAAGGCTTTTTTTAATCAACCTAACTTAATAGGGCAAAGGGAGAGGAGAAAATTGGTTTCCATGACAGGTTTTCTTCTACATCTATTGAATCTCAGGTATCTTCAGCTAAAGTGCTTTTGTATTAACCGTGGGTTCCATCTGACTTTCAATTCCTCGAACTTTGTTCTTCTTTTTTAAGATTCACTCATGTATTCTGAGCCCCTGGCTTTTCCACGTGAATTTTATATTGATTGTCAATTCCTGGAAAACACCACCTGGGATTTGGGTAGGCATACTTTGAATCCTTACATCTATTCATGGACTACTGTCATCTTAGTAGAATGAAGCCTTCTGCTCCATGAATATGGGATTATTCTCTGTGAATGTAGGTCTTAATTTCTCTTGACAGAATCTCTCATCTATTGTAATCTTCAGTGTCCATGTCTGGTACTTCTTCCTCACCTCTATTGGATGCTGATTCAGAAGAGACACGACCTCCTGGAGAACCTCTACTGCCACGGAGCTGACATGGAACTGAGTCCTGAGAAGGCTTTATATTCTTTTAAAAATAGGATTAATGTACTTTAATTACTCCATAGATGAGCAATGAATGGGTCACATTAACATAGGATTTTAATCCTTTTAGGATTAGTAGAGTAATAAAGACACAGTATGAAAAATTGAAATACTGCCTAAAAGAGAAGAGATTTGTAATTCCCACCCACAGAGGTGACTGTCATGAATGATTTGGTGCTTATGTCTCAGTCTCTGTGTCTCTCAGTATGTCTTTCTCCATCTCTGTCTCTCGCACACTCACAATCAGATCAGTTTACATCTATACTGATTTCACACATATGTGGTCATGCAGATGGGACCCTGGATGCAGACAGTGGGTCTGCATACTTCCACCCTGAGGCCTCCCTTGACATTGGGTTGAGACCAGACACCCACTTTTCCAACTGCACAGCATTCATTCATCCACATGAACCAGAACGAGTGGACCCAATCCCCTCTCCATCAACATTAGTGTTGCTTTAATTCCGACTGTTGCAACCAGTGCTGTGATGAACACCCTTGAAAAGGCATCTTTGAATAGGTGTGTAAGGATTTTAGTGGGATGAACTGTAAGGATCAGAACTTCTGGGGAAGAGATGCGTCTGTGGCCCTTTGATGCGTCCTGCACCCTGTTCTCCTGAAGAGGAGCGTCCCTTCACTCTTCCCTCCAGGGGATCTGCTGGAGCCTCTGCCTGCTTACATTGTCACCAGGGCTGGTTGTCACCTGACTAAAGACCCGCCGGTGTTATGGTGACCGGTGTTGTCTCTGCAGTGTTTCCGTCTGCCTGTGTTCTCACATGAGAGGTCAAGCATCTCTAACACACACTGGCCACCTGCATTGCCTCTCATTGGAACTGACCATGTCTGTTCTGTTTCTGTTTAGAACACTGCGTTTTGAAAGATTTTGGACTACAGGGATGGGAAAACTTTCTCCAAACTTGAGTTATGAGCAATGCTTTTTCCAGGTTGTGGTTTGTCTTTCAAGCAGTTTTTCTGGGCTTTTGCTAATTTTTTTGATTTGTTTCGTTTTGTTTTTGCCACAGGAAGAGCTAAGCATCTCCCTTATGTCTTCTGGCTGTGGTGTCACCGGGGGAACAGCAGTGTCTACCCTGAGATTATGCACAGAGTTACTAAAAGGGCTTCATTTTGTACATCACATCTTTAATCCCCCTGTATATCCCCTTAAAATAATAAAAATGCTGTTTCAAGTGAAAACTGAAAAACCAGCAGCCCCTGCTGAAAACATGTGGGAAGGCACAAAAAGCCAACTATCATAAAGTTTCATTGAAAGGGAACACCCAGCAGAGGTAAAGACACGCAGAAGGAAAGAGGACTTGGGGTTGTCAGGGGCTGGGCGAGGAGGGAGGGTAGTGCGCTCTCTGGATCCATGGTTTCACTTTGAGGAAAGAAATAATGTGAAACTAGATGTTAGTGATGGTCTCACAACATTGTCAATGCCCATAATGCTCATGAATTGCACAATTTAAAAGGGGAAAAGTCTATATTTTATTACATGAAACTCTAAAAAGAAAAATAAAGGATGCCATAAATGATGTGAAACAAAGAAAGGAAACTAAAGAAAACCAAACAAAAACATCTCCAGCGGAAGGAACAGCAAGTTTGGGGGGGGACTGACGGTGGGATTTTATAGTACATTTTGGAGAAGAAGGTGTGGGTGGGTGCAGAGGGGGCTCTGCCCCAGGGGGTGGTGATGTCTGAACTGGTTCTCCGTTGCCCAGCAGTCCAGGTGCAGATGCAAGTTCAGGATGAGCTGCAGGAGTGGCAGGAGGGAGCTCGGGGTCTCCTGCTGGATCCAGATCGTCCTTTTTTTGGTCTCTGACATCTTCCCCTGCCCCTGCCTCCTCTGTAACTATTGGATGTGGAGAGTGTTTTAAGTCTTGTGGAAGAGCTTATGCTGTGAGAGGAAAAATTTATCCACCTGACTCCTTT